>NC_048543.1:1886967-2564028 GCF_902806685.2 Maniola hyperantus | reverse complement strand
GTAGGTACGACAATAGTGCAACGGGCGGGGTTTGAACCGGCAACCTTTCGGAATTCAGTCCGCTCCTTAACCGTTGAGCTATTGAGGCTCTTGGTCACTATCATGGGCCTCATAAGAAAGTCCAGAGTCCCTCAGCGAGCGATGGAGAGAGCTATGCTTGAAATTACTCTACAGTCTACGTGATCAAATCTGAAATGAGGAGATCCGTAGGAGAACTAGAGTAACCGATATGACTCAATGGATTGCAAAGCTGAAGTGACAAAGGGCAGGGCCATAGTTAACAGAAACAGTGGGTAGGGCACATAGTTCGAAAAACCGATAGACGTTGGGGTCCCAACTCCCAAGGTGCTGGAATGGCGACCTCGCATCGGAAAGCGCAGCGTTGGAGGACTCCCCACTAGGACCTAGGTGGATGGACGATATCCGCTGGATTCAGGTTGCGCAAGACCGTGGCGTGTGGAAGTCCCTACAAGATAACTATGTCCACTGTCCAACTGTGGACGTCTATCAGTTGTTGATGATGATGAAAATGGTAAAAATAGAACCCTTATACCGCACTTCATCCGTCAGTTCGATAAATATTTAATGCCGCCTAGTTTCTTACAGGTTCTTCTAAGTAGGACGGGCATTCCGAATCAAAGCCAATGGAATTCACATGACGATTCAAAAACACTAAAATTTGAATAAAAAAATCTTTTTATTTGTATTTCAATAGAAGACTGCTACCTCGTTCCCCTTTTCCCTATATCTATTGTTGATTTCCAAGACCTAGCCGCAAGATCTAGTCCATGTAAGGTAAAAAACTCTAAGCTGTACGTTCTCTAAGGCTGACCGCAACGCAAAGTAAAGACATAGGTACATACTTAATACACATAGGTTCATTATCAGACGCTCATCATGATGCTAAGAAGAATGACCATAATTAAAAAGAAAAGTTTTTTAAAAAGAGAGATAGCAATAAAACGAGCAGGCGGGTCACCTGATGTTAAGTGATTACCGCCGCCCATGAACATTTGCAGCACCAGAGAAACTGCCGATGCGTTGCCGGCCTTTTAGGAATTTGTTGGTCCGCCCCTTGAATATCCCCATGTTGTAATCTAGTGGGAACCGCCGATGGGAGTTGATTCCACAGTTTGCATGTAAAAGTATTTGTTTTTACTTTTTATACATAAAATTGCTAGAATACAATTATCATGATTTAGTTTGTGTATGGAATGCGAAGTGGGTGCCTACGGAAACCTCACAAAACCTCACCGAATCCTAACCTAAGCCTCATCGCAACCTCACACTAACTTCACCGCAATCTCACCGAAACCTCATCGAAAACAATCAACCTCATCTGGCTCAAAATCCGAAATACACAGGGATTGAAATATTTTTTAAATTATTTACTTAATAACAATTATTTATTTTATTTAATACATCCATACTAATATTATAAATGCGAAAGTGTGTCTGTCTGTCTGCTAGCTTTTCATAGCCCAACAGTTTAACCAATTTTGATGAAATTTGGTACAGAGTAAGATTACATCCCGGGGAAGGACATAGGCTATTTTATATATTTTTATCACGGAAAATCAAAGAGTTCCCACAGGTTTTTAAAAACCTAATCCACTCGAACGAAAGCATCAACATCATCTAGCTAATGATAATTTGGTTGTTTTAATTTTAATATTGATTGTATTTTAATTATATGTATGTGAGTCTGACTCGCACGCGACCAATTTTTTTTTATTTGCCGCCAGCATTCACTAGACAGACTAACTTGCAATACTATAGCAGAAAACGGGTGGTGTCTGTTCTGAGAACCCTTATCTAAATCAAATGCCCTCCGCCCTCGGCGCGTCCTGCAAGCAGTTTCAAAAGGATTTGGCTCCGAATAAATAAGGCGTAAGTATATTGCTTGAAGACTTGCATTTTATTTTAAGGTTCTACCACAGAACACTTATCTATTGGTATTTATTCTGATGGCAACTAAATTTTAGAGTACTTACTTATTCGCCACTTTTTCTTAACAATGTAATAAGAAAAGGATAGTGAAACTTACTTTTATTTAAAACTATCAGGCATCGTGACTTTAGGTACGTTAGTACTAAGTATTTTAATATATTCTGTGCTTTAGGTGCCGGTTGAACGCATAGAGATTTAAATTGTTAGCACTACTGACGGCAAATCATTCTGCCGCGGAGAAACAACCATTATTCACGTTGTATGATAATATAGCTGTTATACTTAGGTATAAGACAAAATAATATTATAGTTATTGTTTCACGAAAGTACACTTGACTCTGTAAAAAAGCCAGCAAGGTCCGCTAACAGGCACTTTTGCGGCGAGCCGGGTTTGAGTGACATTTTAATGGAGTCGGTGGAATTTATTCAGGAGCTCTGCCGCTCCGGACGGACGGCACACGGCGGCTCGCGGATAAAGTGATCTTTGGACAAATAGAGAAAACCATGGGGCTGCGTATCGTTCAAAATATTGTACTTTACGAGACGGTAGGTTTTGCAAAGCTTGTGAAAAACTATCAGTTCTATGTAGAGTTGACGTCATGTTCAGTGGCGTGCAGCTCATAGAAGCATAAACGCACTGCTTACCCTCATTATAAGAAATCAATGCTTACTTTTTCATTATAACCTGCCGTAAAACAAGTTCATACCTAAATGCATACCCTGGCTTGAACTCCTGTGCACGCCACTGGTCATGTTAATCAGTACTGCGCATCTATGCTGCGTCGTCATAATCTAGTGAATACTACCTAAGTACTTCTACTATCATTAATACTTATTTTTTGGTATTTGTAATACTATTATTTAAATTTGAATTTTTTTGTGACTAAGTATTTAATCTGACTAATTTTATCAAAACTATGTACACGTTGTTAGGTATATCATAACATATTGCATGCTAATAGGCAGAATTTGGCTGTACCTTTTTGTTTTTGTAACATCTCCACTGTTTACCCAGATTCGCAATAAAGAAATTTGAATTCAATTGAATTGAATTGAATTAAACACGTACATACGAAAAACTAACTAATTACCTATCTACTAGATTACTTAGCTCTAAAAAATATGCACTTTTGCTATAAAAATTGAAAAATAGCGCAGTCTCCGTTGTAATATTTTTCAAAAGATGCATTTTTACTTTGACTCTGCTATTTGATTGAATGACAGAAACAGGCGAAGGGAATGACTCGGACTCGTCTAGTGCGTAGATAGGTACACACAGAGGTCGTTGCTAACATTAGAACAAAAAGGGCTCTACATATTTTTCTGAGCGACAAAAAACACAAGTTTCCGCATGAAAACCGCTGATAAAGATAAACCTTAGTTTGAGGAGGGTCCGTGTTCAAAATGTATGAGTTGCGAGCACCGCCCGCTAATGGTCACTAAATGTTACATCGGAAGATATCACGAAAAATACACTATTATCTTTGACTAGCTTATGCTCGCGACTTTGTCCGCGTGGACAACACAAATTTCAAACCCCTATTTCACCCCCTTAGGGGTTTAATTTTCAAAAATCCTTTCTTAGCGGGTGCCTACTAGCAGTCACCTTTTCCCTTTATACATATATTTAGATATATGACTTTTGTTTTGAAAAACTAATCTTTCTTAATAATAAGTTGTAAAAAGTCGCTGAAATATTAAAAAGTACACTAGATCCAGGCCGGAAGGACAAAATTAGCAGCATTTGGCTGTCATCCCAAAGGTACCTATTTGACAACGTGGTCCGTATGAGGTAATTTCAATTAAATTTAACTCCTCACGCGCCATTCAACTTTTTGTGTTGAATTTCATGTTAAAAGTTCGATTTTAGTCCTTATTGTAAAGGTGAACCGTACTTTTGACATGTCAGTTGACCCAAAGAGTTAAATAGGCGCGTGAGGAGTCATTTTTCACGGACTATACGGACTTTGAGATAATAGATGTAGGATGTAGTTCATTTTCAACCAACTTCTCGCTACCGAGCTTTCACGTCAAAAGTTACACTAAAAGATCTCGTCTTAAATCATCTAGCAATTATTGATAGCCCATTATTATCAATATTTTACTGTTTAAAATATTTTATAACATATTTAATTTTCTAGTAAAGTAAGAGCCGTAAAGTTTATGTCACTATATTAATTTAATAATAACGAAACTACTGAACTCTTGTCAATATCAGATCAAAAACTTGGCTCCTAAATGTTAAACCACCGTGTACACTATACAAGCGACATTTTATCATGTTTAGGGTTCCGTACCTCAAAAGGAAAAACGGAACCCTTATAGGATCACTATGTTGTCTGTCTGTCTGTCTGTCTAATTATTAGTTCATGACCACAATTTAATTTTTTTGTGTGATCTAACCCTAAATTCCCCAAATTTTTCCCCAAATGTCAGCTATAAGATCTACCTACCTGCCAAATTTCATGATTCTAGGTCAACGGGAAGTACCCTGTAGGTTTCTTGACTGACAGACGGATAGACAGACAGACAGACAGACAGACAGACAGACAGACAGACAGACAGACAGACAGACAGACAGACAGACAGACAACAAAGTGATTCTAAAAAGTAGGTAAAAACACTGTAAAAACTATAAAAATCATTTTTCATCTTTACCATTTAAATAAGGTGCGACACAATAGTGCTTTTAACCTATGAGGCATTTTATTTCGCTATATCTAACCACTTAAGCTATGGACGCTCCAAACTGTAGTTAAAGACTACGAATTTGCATGCAATTCACATGGGAGAAGCCATAAGCCAAAAACTATTATCGGTACCTACCGCAAAATACTCTAGTTTATCCACTAGTCATTTTAAATATCGCCGAAGTATCCGGGGACTTGTCCGGGTGCCATCTTCGCCGTTACGGTCTCCGATCGGTCGTTTCGTACTGGAAAATGGTTTTGGAACCTTGCTCGAGGAAAGTTTATGTTTGAAATTTCTCTGGATAAAACGTTCATCGATTTACTAAAAGTGAACGAAACTAACTTTTCTTTTTAACTGACTTCAAAAAAGGAGGAGGTTCTCAATTCGTCGGAATCTTTTTTTACTTTACTTAATGGTTGCGACGTATAAAAAGTAGCCTATGTCACTCTCGGTCTCCAACTATATCCATTATCATGCAAAAAATCACATCGATATGTCGCTCCGTCATCTCTTTAAATGATTCTTTCTTTAAAAATTGAACTTGATTGGAGGACAAACCAATAAACCAACAAACAAGCACACTTTCGCATTCATAATAATATGGGTAGTGATCTAATGCTTGTGAGATGGTCCGCGTAGATTTACGTTTTTAAAATCCCGTGGGAACTCTTTGATTTCCCGAGATACAAAGGAGCCTTTATTACTCTCCAGGTCTCTAACTAAATCCATGTAAAAAATCAGATCGATCCATTGCGGCGTGATTGAAGAACAACCCAATAACCCGTTTACATATATGGGTAGTGATTTCTTCACAGCAAGTGTACACCCGTCTTAATATTTCATCTAGCTCATTTTATCTGCTATAAAGTTGGTGGTCGGTTTCATTAAATAGTTTAAAATGTAGGAAACAAGTTTGAATGGATGTCTCAGAGGTAATTTCACTTGGCGACTTCGTCTCAGCGGCGATCTCGATCAACTTGTGTTTTTTTTTGCTTCGAAACTTAAATGAAATTGATATTGGATGCAAGTCAACGTACATAAAACTTGTTTGTAAAATGTTATTAGGTAAGTATTAAAAAGTGAACATTGTTGTACCTAAGTGTTTATCATCAACTATAGCTACTTATGCTCGTAACTTAGTCCGCGTCATCATCATCATCATCATGATCAACCCATCGCCGGAGCACGGGTCTCTTCTCAGAGTGAGAAGGGTTTTGGCCATAGTCTACCTTCGGTCATATGGTCTTGGCGATGAGTTGAAATGTGTATAGGGTCCAGTTCTGAAAACTCATGGCCTTAACAACCTTAATTATTGTCATCATCATCATCATCGTGTGCCTTCTTCAAAACGAAGTTTGGAGGTCATCATGCGAAAAGCTTCTCTATTTAAAGCCGCCTCTTTCAACTTTGGGTAACTAAGCCCTGTCCACCCCCTTATATCGTCCAACCATTTGCGTCTTTGGCGACCTGGAGCCCTTTTGCCCTCAATCCTTCCTTCCAAAACTAATCTCGGAAATGAGAATTGGGCTCCTCTTTGTAAATGCCCAAAGAAAGCGATCTTCCTTCGCATGATAGTGGACATGAGTTCTCTGTCTTTGTGGACCATTTCCAGTACCTTCGTATTCGGTGTAAAGCTGTTCCAGGTTATCTTTAGCATTTTCCTGTAGATCCACATCTCAAAAGCTTGCAGGCGGTTATTTGCTTCCTTTTTGAGAACCCAAGTTTCACAACCATACAAGAGGGTGGACCAGACATAGCACTTGACAAGGCGGCATCTCAGCTCGAGCTGTAATTTGGTGCTGCAGAGGGTCTTGGACATCTCCAAGGGGAAATCTTGGAATTATTGTACTAAGACAGTACTATAAAATAACGATTTGATATACGATTTTCACGTAATAGAAGAGTCGTACATGCCATAAGTACATCATGAAACAGCGGGCGGTCAGGTGCGGGCAGTTCTCGCTAACAAATCTAATTTACCCCTCCATCGGCGAGACTCACGCCCGACTTTTGATCGACTCTTTTCGAGCACCATTTGATTCTATCGCTATTCGTTTTTTTTTTTGACGTTTTTACGAACGTGTCCTTGTGAATTGTGAGGAAAATACAGGCATACGCTACTTTTTATCCTTGAAATTCAAAAGTTCTCTTTTCTTCTTCTTTCAAAGAAATTATTCTACTTAACTATTATTCCTAAAAAAACTGTAATATACGCCTACGAAGTCGCGAGCATCATCTAATTCCCATAATAAGTATAATATTATTCCAGGCAATTCCATTCCAACTATTTCACTATGAAATTCATATTTTATTCAGATGTGATTTTAATTTTATTTACCAGTCTTAATTTCGTTAGTAAATCCATTTTAGGTGTTTTTTATTGGCAAGCAACTTTGCGCCGGAAGCCTCAATTTAATTAAGTAATTCAATTCCAATAGTTCTGAAATTCCGCAAAAACGTGGGTAAGTAATTGGAATTAATTTTTAAAAGCTACCCAAAAGTGTCGTTAAAACAAAGTTTAGTTTTATGCCGCTCTATTTAAAACTCGCGTCGGATGATAAATATAGCCTGCGACTGCAACAGTATTGATTCTGGCGGTACTATCCCGCCGAGGTGGTGTTAGTAAAATTCAGTTACTACTTGGTTTTACTCGTATTTTGTTTACATAATACATAAATATTACTTATTTATTTTATTTATTTACTAGCTGTTGCCCGCGACTTTGTCCGCGTGGAATTAGGTTTTTAAAAATCCCGTGGGAACTCATTGATTTTCCGGGATAAAAAGTAGCCTATATCACCCTCCAGGTCTTTATCTATACGGGCATGCAAAAAATCACGTCAATCCGCTGCACCGTTGCGACGTTATTGAAGGACAAATCAACAAACCAATAAACCAACAAACAAACACACTTTCGCATTTATAATAAGGGTACTGATTTTTAAGAAAGTACTTGCCAAATTTGTTTTCTCAAAATTATGCATATTTACGAGAATTTGTTGATCCGCCCTCTAAATAACCTCATCTTGCAATCTAGTGGAAACACGCGAATAGAGTTGGTTCCACAGTTTGCATTTGATTCACATTTTGATTTGGGTGGAAAAAAGATCTGGCACAACGGGTGGTTGAAGTGCACCAGGCACCCAGGTGGTGAGGGTGAAATTGCTTACGGTGGCGACTGGTATGGTTGTAGAAAAAAGAGGGGTTTTTAAATAGAGATAGCGAGCAAATGAGCAGGCGGGTCACCTGATGTTAAGTGATTACCGCCGCCCATGAACATTTGCTGCACCAGAGGAACTGCTGATGCGTTGCCGGGCTTTCAGGAATTTGTTGGTCCGCCCCTTGAATAACCCCATGTTGATCTTGTAATCTAGTGGGAACACTGCCGATGGGATTTGGTTACACAGTTTGCATGTGCGTGGAAAGAAGGATCTGGCACAACGGACGGTCGAAGTGCACCAGACACCCAGTTGGTGAGGGTGAAATTGCTTACGGTGGCGCGCGGTGCTGTTGTAGAAAAAGGAGGGTGTAATGAGGTCAAAAAGCTCTTCAGAGCACTCCCCATTACAAAGGCAATAGAACACACATACAGAGCTTACTTCATTTAATTTCTAATACTGAAACCTATAACCAAGACCTTGATATAAATCAACATTCGTCATCAAGGGCCGAAGCTGTCAGCAAGATTGCGATTACCCTCGCAATCAACGTTGTTACGATCATTCTGAGCCTAGCTATAAAGCCGGCAACTATTTTACATGCCGAATTACGGAATTTACGGACACGAAGGTTATATAACATATTTTGGCAGGGGTTAAGTTATAAACATAAGCGGTTTATACGGACGGAGCGGTATATACGGACACGAAGGTTATATAACATATTTTGGCAGGGGTTAAGTTATAAACATAAGCGGTTTATGATTCCACTTGAAGGAAGTGATTTTTTTTTTAATTTTTTTTTTTTAATTCAGATACAAGTTAGCCCTTGACTGCAATCTCACCTGATGGTAAGTGATGATGCAGTCTAAGATGATAGCGGGCTAACCTGGAAGGGGTATGGCAGTTTTTATTAAACCCGTACCCCTTTGGTTTCTACACGGCATCGTACCGGAACGCTAAATCGCTTGGCGGCACGGCTTTGCCGGTAGGGTGGTAACTAGCCACGGCCGAAGCCTCCCACCAGAGATTTCGCGTTTAATTTTTTCCTCTCCTTTTTTTTTTATTTCCTTAATAATTTTAAAGAAATAGGCGCATCAAATACCAACTGTTCGATTAAATCAAAATATCGTGAAACAAGTCGTAGGCATATCATGAGATAAAACAATACCGTGTGCTAAATATAATTTCAACTGTAGCAGCTGCAAGTTTTATGTACGATAATACAATAGTCGGTCAAAAATATTTAAAGAAAGTGATCAATAGGTACCAAATACAGCAATTTGTTTAATCCCAAATATGGAATTTGATAAGTAAGTATAAATATAACAATTTTATAGGAAAACTGAATGATCTTGGGAGCCCACCGCATTAAAGATGATTGTGATCAACGTTATGATTCCTCTTCCTTTCTTTTCTCTCTATCATTACGCTCTTGACAGAGTGGTCATGGTCGTCACTGCAGTGTTGTGGCACGCTTAATAATGCGTCTCCATTCCTCTCTTCCTTCCTACATTATGATTGCAAGTGCACATTAATCAGAGTTTTCCTATTTAACTTATTTAGCTTTGTGATAGTTGTAATAGGTTTAAATGATTTTGTAAAGTGGTAATAATAAAAAAAATACCCGGCTGAGTTTGTTGTGGGCTCTTCTAAGGCTTGGGCGGGTTTGGAGCCCTCGTAGCTTTAGTTTTAAGTACGTAATTAATTACCACCACTATAATATCATCTTACAAATTACAATTTTGACCATCAGTAGGCGTAACTTGACTTTGACTTTGACTTTGATTCCCGTGGTACAATGAAACATAACAAGTTCTCGCTTCAGCTCTACTTTTGGAACACACTCAACCCGCCCAGATATAAGGGTCAATGCGTACACGTCATTAAGTTGGTCACCCGAGTCGGAACCGACATAAATGTGGTATCAAACTGTTTTATTGCCACGAGCATGATTTAATGAAATCCTTAATATTGAAGATAAGGCACGATGCTCGTAAAGTGCGGAGTGTCATTACGGAATTATTACCGAAATTGTATACAAAACCAGCCAAGTGCGAGTCAGGCTCGCGCACCGAGGGTTCCGTATTACAGTCGTATTTTTTTGACATTTTGCACGATAACTCAAAAACTATGATGCATAAAAATAAATAGAAATCTGTTTTGGAATGCACAGGTGAAGCCCTTTCAAATGATACCCCACTTGATAAAATTATCTTAATTCGAAAATTTAAAATACTAATTATTAGTTCATGACCACAATTTAATTTTATTTGTGTGATGTAACCACGAATTCACAGTTTTCAGATTTTTCCCCTTATGTCTGCTATAAGACCTACCTACTTGCCAAATTTCATGATTCTAGGTCAACGGGAAGTACCCTGTAGGTTTCTTGACAGACAGACAGATAACAAATTGATCCTATAAAGTATAAGGGTTCCGTTTTTCCTTTTGAGGTACGGAACCCTAAAAATGGTGACCCAACGTATCATAATCATAACATAATAAAACCGATCAAATGCAAGTTAGATTCGCACACGAAGAATTCCGTAAAATCGTACAAGATTTGTGCTTTTAAATTTTTAAATTTAGCGCTCTCTTTTCGGACATTTTTCGGACATTTTCAAACGGAACTGTAGGTGTCTTTTGATTTTTTATATCACTGTGCATCTCTAATGCCCTCAGAATAATAATATCCTCTCGACTTTCAACATTTCAAAGGGACGTTTTTTTGGGAGATATTAAAATTTAATTTTCCTTCTAGTTCGGCGTTCGTTTTTTAATTGAATAAAATAAAGATAAAATACTTTATGGCGCACTTATTAGAGAGGGTAGGTAGGTACTAGAAGGTAGTAAAAAATATATTGCGTTCTTTACGTTCCTTTTAAATAAATTAAGGAAGTTTCTGATGTAGGAGCCTATCGACCAGAGTATAGCATAGTAGGTATATACAGGTGTAGCCAGAACGCTAGCAAAAACTTAACGTTAATGTTATACTATCTAAATACAATCCAATACGAATAACCATTTGCCTCATTTTGTAGTTTTAGTGATTTAGTATTTTTCAAACCCGCAATGTATAGCGTTCAAAACTGGGGTCAATGCCCCACCTACGACGTGGCATTGACTCCGAATGGCCTACTTTTTTTTCATTTAGATACAAGTTAGCCCTTGCCTGCAATCTCATCTGGTGATAAGTGACGATGCAGTCTAAGATCGAAGCGGGCTAACCTGGAAGGGGTATGGCAGTTTTTAATAAACCCATGCTACTTACGTAATGTTCGTTGACCTTTAGCGTCAGGCAGTTATTTTACTTTGACGTTATTTCGTTTCGACTCTCGAATACTATGAAAATTGGTGAGAAGTAAAATCTCATACTTGGGGCACTGAGAGGAGACCTGTTCGTAGTGGGCTGGCGTTGAGTTAAGATGGTGATGATGACTGAATGGGTGGTTGTGATCCCGTACCCATTAGGGCGCGGCCACATCGAGGCAATAGGTAGGTATACTAATTATAAATAGCGCTACATTATGAGGGATAGCAATCGCAGTCCGTCTGCGGTCGTAAAGTGCGTGATCCGCCCGCTGGGAATCTCAGGCCCTGTCTATAGCTATGGTCCAGAGGTAAGTGCGAAGCGGTTTTTCAATACGATAGTTATTATAAAAAAACCGGCCAAGTGCGAGTCGAACTCGCACACGAAGGGTTCCGTACCATCGTATAAGATATACCTAACACTTGTTTATAGAACACTGCAACTTAATGATGGACTGCGCTATATAAAATTAATTTACTACATACAGATGTATTTTTTATTTATTATTTATAATTATTTAATAAAAAAATTTAACACATTAAATTACTTTTTGTGACGTAATCACAAATTCACGGATTTTAGATTTTTTCCGTTACTATTTGTACTAAAAGACATACCTACTTGACAAATCTTATGATTCTCATGAAGGAAGGTCAACAGGACCCTTTAGGTTTTCGAGACAGACACGACAGAGAGACAGACAGACAAACAAGCAACAAAGTGATCCTCTAAGGACTCTTTGGACTAACCTTGTCTCAAAGCTATCGTATTAACATTGTATCAAATACTCCGTGTATGAAACTGTTACTACTTTACCGCTACCTCTTATAACTTGTACCACACTCCGTCATTTACATACCGTATAATATACAGTCACTATCCCTTCGTCCGTCCTTCAAGGGCTGAAGCAGAGCCAAATGTCACTGTGCCTCGACTCCGACACAAGCAGGCTTATTGCGGTTATTGTGGACTAAGCTTGTCTCAAAGCTATCGTATTAGCATGTAAGCTTGCCACAAACTAGACTGTGCTGTGATACAATAACTGCATTATAGGACGTCTCACTGGTGTTGAATATTAGTAGTTTATGAAATCGGTCGGTTTTTTTAATATTTTTTTTATTTTAGGCTTTTTAGTGTAAGTAGTCAATGAGGCCGATTCTCTAGTACACAATCTCTAAACTAAACTAAATTAACAGGTCTAAATCTAGTATCCTTTTCTGCAAGCAACATTATGAAAGGGATAGCAATAGATTTAGACGTGATATTTTATACCATTATGCTTGATACCTAAAATATCAATTCACCATCAGAAATTCCCGAATCCCCACGGCTTAGGAGTTCAGTACCTTGCAGCATCAGGAATGAGGAATTGGGATCCGAAGTTCAATAGTGTAGTCTATGCTTGGCATCAAAAGCAGGTTTATTCACGATGTTTTTCTTCATCGTTAAAGCAGGTGATATTAGTTACTTGTGTTTAATTTAATTTAATTTAAAATAACTTTATTGTTAATAGATTTACAGAGAGTAAGAATACAGGATACACTTAAAAAACAAAGGGCGACCTTATCACTAAAGTGATCTCTTCCAGGCAACCCATACTTAAGAACTTATAGAACTGTAAGACGGGGAGTCGCAATGTAGCTATAAATATAATATATATATAAATATATATAGGTATATATAAACACATACACTCTAATAGGTACATACTATAAAATATAATATAATATATACAATATACATGGATATAAATACTATATAAAATCAATATAGTATAATTAAATAAATAATACATACTACATAGCTAACTGTACATAATATAGTTATGGCAGAAAATCTACAGTGACAGATAGTGTTTCTTGACACGGTTTTTAAAAATTGCCAGCGATTTGGAGCGTCTTATTTCGACCGGAAGTGCATTCCACAGCGAAGCTGCTTTTACAGTAAATGATTCCGCGTAGCCATGCGTATTATGTTTGGTCGTTATAAGCTTGAAATCGTAACAGGAACGCAGGCCGCGATCACGTTCGAAGGAGCTAAAAAATTTAAACTGATCTTTAAGGTAGGGTGGTGACCAGGGATGGAAAAGTGTGGCAAATAGGATAGAAAGAACATGCAGATTACGTCGATGCCTAATAGGGAGCCAGTTCAGTTTTTTACGATATTCAGATACATGGTCGTATTTCCTTAGACCAAAAATGAACCGAATGCACAAGTTTTGCAGTCGCTCCAGTTTATTTAGTAGGTCTTCATTTAAATCTAGGTAGCAGGCATCGGCGTAATATTACGGCGTAAATCATCGGCGTAAATTGTGTTGTATTAATTAACTAGCTTATGCCCGCGACTTCGTCCGCGTGGACTACACAAATTTCAAATCCCTATTTCACCCCCTTAGAAACTCAACCCGAGTTTCCAAAAATCCTTTCTTAGCGGATGCCAACGTCATAACAGCTATCTGCATGCCATATTTCAGCCCGATCCGTCCAGTAGTTTGAGCTGTGCGTTGATAGATCAGTCAGTCAGTCAGTCAGTCAGTCAGTCAGTCAGTCAGTCACCCTTTCCTTTTATATATTTAGATTAAGGTACTTGGTAGTAAGACTGCAATTACCTATTCTTGGCATAATATTGTGAATTACATATTCAAGCAGAGCACCGAGCTTCTTGCTAGTTCTTCTCGGTAGAACGGATATTTCAAACCAGCAGTGTAGATTTTTTAGACTATTCAAAGCACTTGTAAAACTTTATTTGAATTAAATATATTTCTATTTACTAAAAGTTTCAATAACTTAAATTGAATTGCGGAGTTATGTGCGTTTTTAAGTAATTAAAATATCACTTGCTTTAACGGTGAAGGAAAACATCGTGAGGAAACCTGCATGCCTGAGAGTTCTCCGTAATGTTCTCAAAGGTATGTGAAGTCTGCCAATCCGCACTTGGCCAGCGTGGTAGACTATGGCCAAAACCCTTCTCACTCTGAGAGGAGACCTGTGTTCTGTAGTGAGCCGGTGATGGGTTGATCATGATGAAAAGTTTCAAAGATTTTTAAGGAATCATTGCGTTACTATCCTCGTCCTATCCCAAAGGATAAATAAATAATAGTTCTACCTCCTTAAGTATTCCTTAGGCCCTTACCTAAATGAAACGCTGTTCTATCAAAAATATTCTCAACATTAATTAATACAGTCGAATCCCTTCATCCCTTAGGGCTCTTTAGCTCAAGACGGGTTGGAGTAATAATTATAAACACACCCCCGGGGTTACCTTTCGTTTGAATTCTGCTGCCGATTATTTTGAGAAGGGCTAATGTAAATTGTATGTTTATTACGGAAGGTGTGAAGGATTCATATATTTGCATTATAAGTAGACCCATAACATTAACATGTATGTAGTACGTAGATAGATAGATAGATAGAAATACTTTATTGCACACAAAAAATATTACATAACTATTACAAAAAAACTAAAACTAAAAAATAATTGTATGCAAAGGCGGCCTTATTGCTCACAGCAATCTCTACCAGGCAACCTTACGTATTATATCTCACAATCACAGGTCACTGGCATAGTCCAAACCATCAGCACAGCAAGCTGAAGTGGCAGGCCACGCTTGTTGTAGGGGCTATGGCCAGTGGCGGATTTGCAGTCTTGGCCGCCCTAGGCCCAAGGCCGTGTGTGGTCAGTAGGTACCAACCACCCCTTTCTCAGCATCCATCATATTATAATAAAGACTACATAATGAATTTACTTTTTTGCCAAGTTTTATCACATAACTTTTATCATAACATCGGTGAATTTTTTATCACGATTGGCCGCCCGCCCCCAATATCTGGTGCCCTAGGCCCGGGCCTACTGGGTCTTAGGGCAAATCCGCCACTGGCTATGGCCGTTGCAGCGGAAAATTCTAAGGCTGAAATCTATAGAAAGCACTTTGAATTTGCTCAAACTTAATTTTGAGTTAAAACGAGACAGATTTATGTGAGACATATAGTTCTGTCTCGCTTTAATTCTGTCTTAAGTCTAAGCAAAGTCAGAGTGCGCTCTATAGATCTCTAGAGTGGAGCCGCGGAGCCTCAATAGCTCAACGGTTAAGGAGCGGACTGAATTCCGAAAGGTCGGCGGTTCAAACCCCACCCATTACACTATTGTCATACTTACTTATAGCACAAGCTTCACGCTTAGTTAGGGGAAAGGGGAATATCACTCATGATAAACATGGCTCATATTTTTTTTTAAAGCGTAGTGTGGTGCGCCCTAATTCTACGGATGTTCATTTCTGAAGACGTTCGCGTTGAGACTTTATTTTGCCGGACATCTCGTGAAGTTCCAGCGAAAAGAGCAAGAAAGCAGGTAGTCTGATACTGCCCATGACAGCTGGAACTTAACCTCTCCCAGAACCGCATACCACGCAAAACCGAGCGGAGAATCAGCTAGATAGTTGAAATAACATTTCTGAAATTAAATTTATTTATACGGATAATGAGTGCACGTTAATTAATTGTATCGGTTATTGAGAATGATGGACTGAATAACGATATTCAGGCAATACGGATCGATTTCAATATAAATTCCAACTTCGGGCAAAACGACGAAAACAGAATCTGATTAAATTCATACAAAAGACCGCAAACGGCTAGTATAAGGTACACGCGACGATCTCTATTTTAGAAGAAGGCCATAGAGTAAGAAAATTAGAAAAGGTCGTTTTGCGTTCCCAGTTTTAACCCATTTAAAAGTTACTACCTATAGGTAAGACCAGAATCTCATGAAATGCAATTCCAAAGTTAGCAACACTGTACTTTGCGAATATACTATGTGCTAATTGACAACTCATTTTTTGCGCAACGGATCAGCCTGGCTGTCCAGCGCGGAAATACAGCCAGTATTCTTGGCACCATTCCACGCGGTCATGATTTATACAGTAATTAGATAAGGCGAGCTTTAAGTTTTATTGTAATATTTAAAAAAAAAAACTTATAAATGTAACCTACAATCAGCAACTAAATAATTTGTATTTGTATTTATTTGTACCTACTGTGTGGTGAACATTAATAACTAGCTGATGCCCGCGACTTCGTCCGCGTGGATTTACATTTTTCAAAACCCCGCGGGAACTCTTTGATTTTCCGGGATGAAAAGTAGCCTATGCCATTGTCACTGTCCAGGTCTTTATCTTACCCATGCAAAAAATCACGTCAATCCGTTGGACCGTTGCAACGTGATTGAAGGACAAACCAACCAACCAAGAAACAAACACAGTTTCGCATAATTGTTAGAAATTAAATTAAACGATAAATAAAATACTTACGCGAAATATATAATTATTGGTCTCTAGACCTTACCTAGTTTTTTTAATAATTAATTATTTTGTGTATTTCCTAAATGCATACGACGGTATTTAAATAGGTAATTATTAAACATTAGCAATTCTCCTCAAAAGAAGTGTGCCTTCTTTCGGCTTTTTATAATCTATGGCGAAACCTCAGTCGCGCCACTCAATTCGAAGGTATTTTCCAATTACTCTCGAATCCTTCCATTTTCCCCTCGTTGGGAATTTTATTACATCTGTCCTGCTCTTGGGGTATATCTAATTTGGGGTGTGGGAAAGGGACAGAGGAGGTTTAAGGTTTAGAGCGATCTCACGAGTTAATTTTCATTCGCCCAAGGCAAAACTCAACTAAAGCTTTCATACGTAAATTGAAAAGGTGATCCCAACTATTTTGATATTTCGATTGTATCTACTAATTACTTTAAGTAAGCATTATATTACATAGAAGTCGATTCCGGATTTTCATTCCGCTACCCACAAGATATTATTATCTACTAGCTGATGCCCGCGACTTCGTCCGCGTAGATTTTTGTTTTTCAAAATCCTTCGGGAACTCTTTGATTTTCCGAAATAAAAAGTAGCTATATGTTAATCCAGGGTATAATCTATCTACATTCCAAATTTCAGCCAAATCTGGCCAGAAGTTTTTGCGTGAGAGAGTAACAAACACACACACACACACACATTCACACAAACTTTTGCATTTATAATATTAAGTGTGGTTGATTTGTTACATTGATATAGCTTTGTTGTATTGTTATATTGATCTACGCAGGTAATTGTAAATTTATGCGTTTTAAACAAAAAGTTTACCGATTATTCGAAGAGCAATCTGTAGGGCGATTGTCTAAAACCTGCATCAATCATTATTACAATCTCAATTGTTCTGATTGGCTGAATTTGTGCGATTCTTGTTGCAACAATGCATTGTAGCGATTGTAGCCAATAGTGAGCGAGCATTAACCAATCAGAGATGATTGCGATCGTGACATTGTAGCTGTCAAACAACCGCGGTAGGGCCACTGCTTTCTGAAAATTGGTGGTAGTCTTGACTTGTTATAAACTTATGGCCTACATAAAATAAATATTCTTGAATTTGAATTTTTCACAAATCCAGCGGTTGTTCAAGTTGATCCATCACCGAAAGACCTAAGCAGATTTCCAAAAAAAATCATTTCCTACATATTCTGTGCTACTGGCCTGATTTAGTTCCTCGAACCTGGGACCTTTTATCTTGCCCAATAAATTGCATCTACGCCAGAAAGGCCGTCATTTCCTAAACGAATCCCTCAACTTGCATCGCTTAGTCTCTTAAGTCCACCTTCACCGTTTCTATAAGACGTAGTTAATTGAAACGAGGGTAGGCAGATATTAAATTTTACTTCGCGGACGGTCAGTAGGTAGGTATAATGCATCAGGAGGGAGCCCTTAGGAGGATCTTTATGGAGGTTGCTACTTACGTCTTATGTAGATGTGCGGAGGAAAGAGCGGGAATCAGGGAGAATTTAGGTACCATGGTATGGAATTGAAATCAAAGAGCTACCACGAGATTTTTAAAAGAACCTAAATCCAAGCTTACGAAGTCGCGCGCATTTTCTAGTAAAACTTATAATATTACTAGCAGATGCCCGCGACTTCGTCCGCGTACTGGTTTCTCATGAGATCTAAAATTTTCCCGCTGCAAAAGGCCTCACTTACCTATTCACTCAGTCTCACCTTTAGACACGGAACCCAGAATACCTAAATGCGAATTTTCATATCTCTTCAAAAACGTAGGATTTTCATATAACCCTTCCACCCCCATTTTACTCCCTTAGGGGGGAATTTAGTTAGATCCTTTCTTATCTGATACCTACCCCCTAGAAATAGCCTACATTTTAAATTTCAATTAAAAATAACAATTGTTAAAACTTTTCTATAAAAACATTGCCCCCCTATTTAACCACCCTTAAGGGGGGAATTTTCCAAATTGAATTATACAGATTTTTATTATTTAAAGCTAATAACCTAAATGTCGATTTTCACGACTCTAACTCCAAAAACATAGGACTTTCATACAACCTTCGACCCCCCATTTCACCCCCTTAGGGGGAGATGTTCTCAAAATCGTTTCTTAGCTGACACCTACGTCCTAGAAAGAACCTACCTTCCAAATTTCAAGTTTGTAGGCTTTGTAGTTTCTGAGATTTCGTGATTAGTCAGTCAGCCAGTCAGTCAGTGAGCGAGTGGTATTTCTTTTTTATATATTTAGATTCTTTTCTGACAGTACCTAGTATTAGAACGAAAACCACTTTGATATACTTTAGAAGGCTTTTATTCACTGTTCACATAGTAATTATTATTTATATCAACACAAGACCAAACACCACGTTCTACGCGCCATATCAGTGTGACGTTTCGCATAGATGCTACTCCGCAAAGCCCGCTACAGATAAATAAATCACCTAGTTTTTATCCATCCAACAGTTGGTAGTATATTGGCTTCCCCCGACTCCGTTTCTCCACCGCAGTTAATTGAAACGAGTCGGCGAGGTAATGATATTAAATTTTATTGTCGGTCAGTTAGGACTACGTGACTTTGGGGAACGGTTAATCCTATCTTTATGTACCCTCACCTTAAGTTTGTTTGGGGGCTGGACTTGTACAAGAAAGAGTAACTCCACTAAGTAGTTAGGTACCTATCTACTACCTACCTACTTTCTAACCAATTTAGTGTTCTCAAAAGACAATCCAGTATGAATAAATGTACTGTCTTCAAGATTTTTGTATCAACATCAAATTAAATTCTATCTGTTCAATGACATCATCAGAATATTTGTAGAAAAAAATTAACAAAAACGGTTTCCGCATTTCAGAAAATAAAAAATGACAATATTATGAGCTATCTCTATGATTATGAGGTAATGTTCAAAGACATTTTCTTTGGTTAGGTTCAGCTAGAAAGTAAAAAATAGTATTTATAGGCTTAATAAAACAGTCAATGGGGCCGATTCTCTTGTACACAATCTCTAAACTAAACTAAATTAACAGGTCTAAATCTAGTGCTTTCCTTTTCCGCAAGCAACATTATGAAAGGGATAGCAATAGATTTAGACGTGATATTTTAGTTTAGTTTAGAGATTGTGTACAAAGGAATTAGCCACAGTTTCAGATTTTATAATCCTAAAACAAATATTTATGAATATCCCATAGGATTATAGATCAGCAAGTAGTACATTACTTAGATATGCTAAATCTAATCTAAACACCATGGCAGACACATTACACAACCCGTAAAACACAAATCGCATTAGCAAAGGGTTGGGCTGCGAACGCTTTGACAACCTTTAACAACTGAGCGGTTGTGGTGCAAATGATAGCGGATCATTCAATAATTAATTACACATGAATAGATAGATAAACAATTCTTAACGCAGATCCATCCCGACTTGTGGTGGGGACTCGGGTGGAATTTCTAAATATCCTATCCTAGAGGGTTTACATGCAAAACTACGTTTATTTTATGTCATTATGTACTTAGTATCAAACAGTAGGTAAGTAACGAAGTAGAGACCTGTATACGCTTCTCATTGAAATTAATCTCAAATCAACTGAGTCTAAAGTGACAATGCAGTTTAATATGAAATACGATTACCTATCAAAACTCTTATCCCTTGATAAGGCTTTCGATAAACCAAACACCTATTTGGTTTCTACGTAAGTAGCATTTTACCTTTTTCTATACACGGCCGAAAGGCAAAAACCCAAAGAGCGGAGCCAATTTATCCTACTATAATATTATAAATGTGGATGTTTGGATGTTTGTTACACAATCACGCAAAAACCTGGATAAACACATAGGCTACTTTTTATCCCGGAAAATCAAAGAGTTCCCGCGGGATTTTGAAAAATGTAAATCCACGCGGACGAAGTCGCGGACATCAACTAGTAAATGTATAAAATAAAAATTATTTAAATGGAATCTACCGGGAATCACACACTTCTAAGATCGCTCACCAATGCGCCAGGCAGGACATGAAATGTTTTACCAAAGCCAAGTGAATGCAGGATTTCTGGACGCCTACCCGCTGTCGCTTAACAATTACGTCCACCAATGGTTGGTCGTAAACAGTTTACGAGGAACCGCCGGCGGCGTAGATTACAATCATGCATTTATTTTATAATGTCATTATTCCTCCATCGCCTGGAGCTCTTAGTCACTATTATTTGCTTTTAGATAAGGACTAAGGAGTACATAAGTGTAAATCGCCTTTAACACTCTCCTTCTTCATCGATAAGTAACTAGTAGATATCCTATAAGAAAAGGAAAGAAAATTGCTGAGAAAACATCACTCTACCCCACTGACTCTGACCGACGTCATAAATACGTGTGTGTAATGTGTAATGTGTAATAAAGTGTGTTTGTTTTGTTGTTGTTGTTTATATTGGCTTGACCTTCAATCACGCTACAACGGAGCATCGGTTCGGCGTAGTTTTTTTGCGTGCTACTTTTTATCCCAGAAGCTCAGAAATTTAAAGAATTCTCATGGGATTTTAAAAACATAAATCTAAAAACAATATAAAAAAACCAGCCAAGTGCGAGCCAGACTCGCGCATCAATCAATTCTTAATACAAAAGACAAAATATAGATTGGATAATTTTGTATAAGTAGGTACACTTTCTGACTGCCAATTGCTGAATTTTCAAAATAATGTTGTACCTAGTGGTGATAATAAATTTATTACGTAAACTTAAAACTAAAGCTACGAGGGTTCCAAACGCGCCCAGGTCTGAGAAGAGCCCATAACAAACTCAGTGGGGATTCGTACACACAGCCGGGTATATCACTCAAGTAGATTCAAGAGCTTCACTTGGTCAAAGATTAAAAAAAACACAAAAAACGGTACGAGTAAAGTGCCGCTTCGCTTACCGCTCTTACTAGGGCCACCATTCTCGAGAGTCGAGTGATATTTGATACGGCACTCAAAACCCGTGACTTTGATGATACTAGGCACTAGCAATAAAGTCTTTACTGCCACTGAACGCTACGTACTACAGTCCCTGGGCTCTATACACTTAAACGCCATCCATAACAGTTCGAAGGGTTAGAACTATAACGTTTATTTCTTAAATCCTAGCTGACTTAACAAAAATTAAGTCAGCTAGGATTTTGAAGCCTACCTATGTAGTGTTGGGCGCCCGACACGATGAACTCACGCATTTAGGCACTAGGTCAAAGGCATAGATAGACCTTTTAATTGTGTAGAGGTCTATGGTCTACTGCCAGTCCAGCTTATGATAATTTCATCAGATAAAAGTGAATTTTTTTATATAACTTTTCAGTGTGACGAGATGTGTCACTACACGTACCTGATCGGATATAAGAGACATTTTGAAGCTATTTTTTAAATATTTTAAACAATTTTGAAATTAGTTAATTTTGCTGTTTTAATTTTTTATAATATTGATTTAAAGAAGTGCAAAGTTTTGCAATAAAAGTGCATTACAAATATACAGATTTTTCTAGTGGCAGATTTTTCAACGTCACCCATACAGATTTTTAAAAGTTAGATCTGGCAACCCTGCGCAGATCGTCTAGCAGTAGACGTCACGGTTGAATCATGGTTGAAACCGTTGGTTGAAACCTTAGTTTACCTACCTAGTACCTACCTATACATCGTCATCATCATTATTATCCATCACCAAGGGGCAAGGGGTAACGAAAGTCCAACACCGTCCCTCTAGTGAGCCGTCTCTTGTCAAAAGGAGAAAAGTTAGGCCATAGTACACTACACTGGCAAAGTGTGGATTGAAGACTTTACATACCTTTGAGAAAATTATGGTGATCTCTCAGGCATGCAGGTTTCCTCACGATGTTTTCCTTCAGCGTTAAAAAAGCAAGTGATATTTTAATTGCTTAAAACGCACATAACTCTAAAAAGTTAGAGGTGCGTGCCTGGTAGGTATTATTTTTATTACAATTCAATAAAAGAAAACTATCATAAAACCACAGGTAGGAAGACAGTAGAAAACAGGAAATAGCGTATCATTCAAGGGATGGCCGGAAGTGGCGCGAGACACCGCGTCGTTGGGCCCGAACCACAGGATTCAATTATTGCTATAAAATAAGTAGGCAGAGTAACTAATTTGTTATGTAATTGTAAGATTTTGATCATCTTTTTATGTAGACAACAGGGTACACGGGACGGACGGGGAGACGGACACCGCACCACCCCGCACCACATCGCACTGCACTGCACCGCACCGCAGCGCACCGCACCGCAGCGCACCGCACCGCAGCGCACCACATCGCACCTCAGCGCACCCCACCGCACCTCAGCGCACCCCACCGCACCACAGCGCATCGTACCGTATCCGTACAATAGTACAAAAATAACACTTTTAATTTTTTTTATTGTGGCAGGTGGACAGAGTACGGTCAGCGGAGGCTTATTAATAGGGTCCCGTTGGCACCCTTCGCGGTACGGAACCCTTAAAATGGCATCTCCGTCTAATTTTTAGCCGATTAACTTTGAATAGATAGGTACCTACACTAGGGCAGGCCAGGCGCACTTCGAATATTAGGATCAATAAAACTACAAACAAATAGGTACTCGGCGGGATCCAATTCAGACGGTTGCCGAATGCCGCATGCAATGTCTAAAACTAAAATGAAGCCAAAAGTATATTGCATCGTATTTGGCTCCTTAAATACTTACACAAGGATCCGGCTCTTACGTTTTTTTAGAATCGAATCTATCCCGTATTTAAATTGATATCAATCTTACCCGTTTCTACTGTAGTCTGTACTACGAAGTAGTACTTAGAAATTCTTTGTCTGTACCCCTATCAATAATACTCTCAGAATATGCTCAGAATAATATAATACTAGACTCTGTGGAAGCTTCCAATGTATGTGACACTGTCAAGTGTCAAGTGTCAGTGTCACATTTTAATATTTTTCTCTCTTATGCTTGTACTCTTGTCATTTTTATTTACAAAACCACAAATCGCGTTTTTGTACATTTGTTGAATAGGAAAAGAAAATTTTTGCACGTAAATCTATTAATTAAATTCAAGATGAGCTGTTTCGAAAACGTTACGATGCCGAATTGTGTGTGGTTCGAGAGTGGAGAGAAGCGCAACATCTACGCGTCAATATTCGCTGGCCTTTTGGTTTGTTGATGATTCATTGTTCCTAATTCCTTTGAATTTGATTTCTCCTCTCTTTACGTCATATTCCTCATTGCTGAGGGTCGTAACCCTTCCAATAATTGTAGTAGTTCTTAGGATATTAAAGTAGTGGACCCTCAGATTCTTTCGCTAGGTATCGATTTAGTTACAAATCAATAAGTCCATTTGTTCAAGTTCCATCGTAATTATTACGAAATAGATCTGCAGTCCTGTCTAACCTGAGATTCCCCAAGGTCTCACTTTTAACAAAGCACATAGAATCCCATTAAAGTGAGAATATGAAATTCAATGACCTCATTGTGTAAAATATTACTTGATCTTGATACGTATGATTTGCAAGGGAAACAACATAACTGTTTACTGTAATAATATTTTTCTAGATTATTTAAGTTTCTCACTTACAGGTCGTAGTTAAGTGCGAGCGAAACAGACAGATAACTCGACGACTCAGTTTAAAATGTGTCGACTATACCCATATTATAAATGCGAAAATGTGTTTGTTGGTTTGTATTCCAATCAGGATGCAAGGGAGCAACGGGTCCACGTGATTTGTTGCATGGGTGTAGTTAAAACCCTGGAGAGTGACATAGGCTACTTTTTATTCAAGAAAATCAAAGTGTCACCCACATGATTTTTTACAAACCAAAATTCACAAAGACAAAGTCGAGGCCATAAATAATAGAAATGTGAAAGTTGGTTGTTGCCCTTTAAGCTTGCCTCAATGGATCAATGTATTTTTTGTATGGATATAGTTAAAGACCTGAAGAGTGACATAATTTACTTTCGATGTGTATTATAAAAAAAACTATTTTGATTAGAAGCTTAGTGTAGGTATTAATTAAGCACTCTGTTTTGTTTGCGAGCTCCTCATTTATATAATTACTAGCAGTTGCCCGCGACTTCGTCCGCGTAAAGCTTCTGGGTTCTCATGAGATCAGAAATTTTCCTGCTGCAAAAAGCCTCAATTACCTACTCACTCAGTCTCACCTTAAGGCACGGAACCCAGAATACCTAAATGTTGATTTTCACATCTCTAACTTTAAAAACATAGGACTTTCATACAATGTTCAACCCCCCTTTCACACCCTTAGGGGGGAAGTTTTGAAAACCGTTTCTTAGCTGTCACCTGCGTCTGAGAAAGAACCTACCTTTCAAATTTCAAGTTTGTAGGCATTATTTTGATGAGATTTTGTGATTAGTCAGTCAGTGAGTGAGTGGTATTTTGCTTTTATATATATGTATGATTATGAATTTCATTTCAGTTCTTTGCCGGGTGGTGGTTTATCATTGATGCAGCATCAGTGTACCCGGGAGAGCTGCCCAACGCAGCTCATGTGTGTGGTGTGATGGCCACACTGTCTCTACTCATGGTCAATTCTGTTTCCAATGCTCAAGTTAGTATCATGTCACATTATTACCCATTTTTAATCAGATTTAATAGATTTAACATTAAAATGATATAATCTATACTAATAGTAATATTACAAAGACGAAAGACTCCGACGTCGCAACGCATTCACCCCTCCCCGCCTCGTCGCGGTGGTTGCAAGTCCGGTGCGGCGCCGGAGCGCATCGTGAGACACGCCACAGATATTTCTATGTAAGACGACGCAACGACACCGCTCCCGGCGCCGCACCGCCACCGCAATCCATCGTGTGCCCCCGCTCTCAGTAGTTGGGATGCCGGAAGATACAGGCAGTACTAGACAGTGGCGAATCTAAAGAAATTGCTATTACTATCTGCAGGTCCGTGGAGAGACGTACACGGGAGGTTGCATGGGCCCGCGCGGCTCCCGGCTCTGGCTGTTCCTGGGCTTCGTAGTGGGATTCGCCTCACTCATCGCAGCTTGCTGGATTCTGTTCGCTAACTATGTTAGTGCAGGTAGGAAGACACTTTTTTAACTTCATTTTGATCATAATTTTCAAGCATGCTTTTAATTTATTTGTATAGAATACTAGCTGATGCCCGCGACTTCGTCCGTGTGGAATCAGCGAAATTTATAAATGCGAAAGTCTGTTTGTTTGTTGGTTTATTGGTTTGTTAGTTTGTCCTTCAATCACGTCGCAACGGAGCAACAAATTAATGTGATTTTTTGCATAGTCTGGAGAGTGACATAGGCTACTTTTTATCCCGGAAAACCAAAGAGTTTCCACGGGATAGTTAAAAACCTAAATCCACGCGGATGAAGTTGCGGGTGTCAGCTAGTTTGATATAATATTATAGGCCACAAGGCACTGTAATTTTTTTTAATTTTCACTTTTCCTCATTCCAGGTAGCACCAAGCACACGTGGCCGGGTGTGAGTCTGTTCATGCAAAATGCGTTCATATTCGCGGGGTCTCTAGTGTTCAAATTCGGCCGCTCCGAGGATGTTTGGGGCTAGGTATTGAGACTAAGGGATAGTGTCCACCAGGCGGGACGGTTCGGGCCGTATTACACATAACACAATACGGACGGATAATACAATCATACATACTTACAAAATGCTCCCTGCACCGCTGCAGCCTGACCACTAAAAAATAATAACAATTCGGTAATTGACAACTAGTCAAATCAATATCTTTTTATCAAACGTCATAACGCGCACTTAGGGTGAAATCTATAGAGCGCACTCTGACTTTGCTTAGACTTAAGACAGAGTTAAAACAACACAGATACAGATCTCTCACATAAATCTGTCTCGTTTTAACTCAATCTTAAGTCTGAGCAAAGTCAAAGTGCGCTCTATTATAGATCTCAGCCTTATTATGCGATATTCTGTGAAATACTAGAATGTAACGTCACATTATAATGACGTACTTTTTTAGTTTAATCGATAATTTAAAATGGTTATTATAGTTAAAACTAACAAATGTCGTAGGTTTTTTGTATTTTGGAAGACCCTCTATTTAATAATCACTGAGAAATAATTTAGTAGTCAAATACCCAATTGATTAAAGTTAGTTATAAATTATAATAATAATATCGACTTAGCGGCTTACATTACTCTGTCGCTCTTCATATTTTAATTTAAAGTAGGTTAAGACTGAAATACAAATATCAAATTGTTGTTTTATTATTTGTACAATAATAATAATTTTTTAGCTTTCTGATTTTCTTTGTTGTTGTTTGTTCACATCTGAATTCACTTGAATGAAGGAAACCTAATAGCAATATCTACTCAGATGTTTCAATCGAAATAATATTACTACCTATGTTATTAAGCTGCAAACACATTACTGTGTTGTTGTGTGTCGTTACGTAATCTCGCAAAACGATCAGCAATGATACTACCGTATTCATCTTTCTTTATTACTAAAAGTATACTTATATACTTGATCTCTTAAAATGGCTTTCTTAAAGTCTACTGTCCATTTCCTCTTCATCAGATCTTCAGCATGCTCTATACATTCCTATTGTTACTAACGTATATGACGGGCTGACTCAGATGATAACGGCCGTATTATAATAATCAATGCGTCGCGTCGGCGCCCATCACGTTGACACAACGACACGTGTTGTAGTTGTACATATGTCAAAAATATAATAGTATGACGTTACATTTTTCAGCTTCTCGTACTAAATAATTACACAAAGTAACAACAAAGCAAAACAAGTAGTCCACTCTGAAGTTGCAACATGGTGATTTGCGCAGTTTATAGACTAAAGTTTAAATATACAAGCCCAGCTGAGATTTGTGTTTGTACAGTGTGCAGTCATACATACGCCTCGTGTTCAGATTGGACTACTTGTTGCTCGAATTCTCAAAAAAAAAATGAGGATCTATTGTGAAATAAATTATTTAAAAATTAAACAATTTTAAAATCTCTATTTAGGTTTAATGTAATAAATATTTAACATCATTTTTTAAACTTAACTGTCCATCCTTTTTCCACACAAAAAACTAGTCTAATTTGTCAATAATAATTTTATTTTTTAATTCTAATTCAAAAGAATAAAAAAATGTTAATGTGGGTAGAGGTAACTAAAGATAAATGAAAAAGCAAAAATGTTTATTACATATATTTACATTTAAAATAAATTTGTATTACAATTAAATCTATTGAACTTGTTTAATTTTCTCGCTTCTTATACTTTAATGTTAAGTTTTCACATGTCCACCATATAAGTATAAATATATATGAGTATTTTAAAAGATTTTATAAATAAATAATTTAAATATAAGTATATAACATTTTTTCAAACTACAGACACATTAATTATTTTCACTGTGTTGTGTTGTGTTGCAATACAATTTTGCACGACGATCGACCAATCGCCCAAGACGACGCGAGGTGCCCATGACTGATGTGTATGTAGTATGTACATACACATCAGTGTGCATTTCAGTCATTTATATAATTCACTAGACTCCAACCGCCTTTTGTCAACAACCTTTATATAATAGGTACGCACAAGACTGGTCAAAAAATTGTGGGCTGCAACTCGTTTTTACTTAATATTATACCAATTATAACAGCTTCATATTATTATAACAATTATTATTTGTTTAAACGAGCCCTTCTATATGTTTTAATTTGGTTTAATGCCTTCTGTCTTGTAACAACACACCACAACACAGTAATTCATTTACTCCTTTATTTAATCATATTTTTAAACACGCATGTGCTCTTTTGACGTAAATAATTAGTTCCACGGGTTTCCCGCAATATGGAGAGGTATTTTATTTTTCTGATTAGGCTTAATAGTCAAGAAAATGTTCGTAAGTTTAACACGGCTTATTAATAATATGTTAAAATAAATACAAAACGTACTAAATTACTATTGCTTTGGTATTGCGATTAAAACCTATAAGATCTTATTGATGTAAACTGAGTATTATTTTATTCTAAGCAAAAATTATTATGGCATTTTATTAATTTGTACTTTCGTTAAGTACATAGTTTATGATGTGGTAATTTTAACTGGCTGCTAAAACCTAACTGCGCTGCCTCTTAGGATCGAAACATACGGGCGGATAAATAATCGCCTAAATTAATTATACAAAATTGTTCACCAAGATTATGTATGAGGTATCGCGCATGTGCACGCTCTAACTACATTGGCGTATAATGCATCGAGGCAATTTGATCGGCAGTAATGTAACCTCCATGTGCTTTGACCCTTAATAGGAGTTAATAATTAATAGTGCGCCCCAAAAGAATGCACATGAACACTAACAGCGATCACGCACTCATCCGATCCGAATCCGTGAAAATAAGGATATAATTAATATCTACGACATAATATTTTATAAGCTACCATACAAAACAAAAAGGAACGTATTATCACGCACTCGGATCGGATGAGTGCGTAACCGCCGTTACCAATCAAACTCAATGAAAGTTACACGGGCTCAAAGATTTACCTTTAGATAAGAGAGCCTTGTCGCACTGTAGGTACAAGTCTTTTAACCCCCGTAACTTTCAAACTAAGTACTCGTAAGTTTTACGGAAATCTAGTAAATCACAGACACAGATATTATTAATCTATTGAACATTTTATTTTTTATTGAGTTTGGTTAATATTCAAATGAGAACCAATCTAAATTTGTATGGAGAGCACTGTTCTTTTAAGTCACACCGTGCAGTTCATTTCGGGAACATATTCAGTTAAACGGTAGGCCTATAGTCTGACTCTTGCCTTGCCATAAAGTTTGGTGTTCTTTGACTTTCTACATAGACTTAATTCTAATCCCCATTGACGCACGTCCTACTTCCCTGGCCGTTCGGCAAGCAGAGCTGGTCAGAGCCGCAGTTCCCGCTCCTGAGTCCGCACACGTTCTGCATGTTGGGGCACCTGTCAGGGGCCACGGAGACCCCATACAGCCTCCTCGATGCAGTTGCTACAGGCACTTGACCCTTTTGTTGGGTCATATAGTTCACGTACTCGATCTTTCGCCTGTAACAGAAGCACATATATTTTATAGAAGCACATACAAGCGCTAGGCTTGCCTTATCGCTAAACTTTAATAAATCTATGAAATGCCGTATAGAGGAGAAGGGGGCGCTTCTCTCACTCTCCCAATCGATAGCCAAAGAGTTGGACAACTCGTAGTCGGACTAGAACAAATATTATCTAATACTTACTGACATTTTCCAATCTGTTCAAAGCTCGTATGCCAAAGCATAAAATTAAGATGACGAGAAGTAAACCGTGGCTGAAGGAGTGTAGATATCTATGTATCTCTCTCCCATCGATGGCAATTCTTCGCCAGACTGATCAAGGAAATAATACTTACCTACGTTTTCAAATCTGTCCAATTGCAAGACAGAACAGATACGAACAATTTTCAGCGATGATTTCTCTCTGATTCGTTCGTATGTCAACGCATTTGATGATAAGGAGCCCAGCGTCACTGTAGCAAAGTCTATCTCTCCCCCAATCGATGGGCAACGAGTTGGGCAACTTGTAGTCAAACTGATCAAGGAAATAATACTTACGTTTTCCAATCTGTCCAGTAGAATGTGTCCCCGCTGATGGCAAGACCGAACGGATACGAACAATTTTCAGCGATGATTTCTCTCTCATTAGTTCGTATGTCAACGCATTTGATGATAAGGAGTCCAGCGTCACTGTAGCAGAGTCTATCTCTCGCCCAATCGATGGCCAACGAGTTGGGCAATTTGACATCCGACTGGTCAAGGAACACGCCCCTCTGGGAGCCGTCCATGTTTGCCCATTCAATCTTTGGCCCAGAGCGATTCCAGTCTGACCAGAAAATTTTCCTGTAAGTATCCAATAATAGGTTAGCCTTTTGCGGCGATAACCATAAGTTACTTAGGAAAAAATTGTAACCCCTTATTTTTTGATCGTATTTATCAACACAAATCATAAGTAAGAAAAAGTCCGACTATCACATCGCGGGACATCCGATAATCAATTTTTAAAAAAGCGGTAATAACCTAGTGTTTAAGATTTCGACCTCCTTTTTTTTCCATCGGGAGTCCGATGCCGGACACATACCACTAACTTTTTGGAGCTATGTGAGTTTTAAGGAATTATATATCACTTGCTTTAACGTCGAAAGAAAACATCGTGAGGAAAACAGCATGCCTGAGAGTTCTCTGTAATGCTTTCAAAGGTATGCCTATCCGCCATTAGCCAAATGTGGTAGGCGATGGCAAAATCCTAATTCTGAGGAGACCCGTGCTCAATAATGAGCTGGCGTTAGTCTTATAATATAATAGATTTGTTTTTACTCAAACAATGTACATGACAAGCAAATCTACTACTGGCTTAGAGTGTCCTTTCTACCGAGAAGAACTAACAAGAAACTCAACAATGGACCATTTGATGGATAAGAAAAATCAACTTACCCTAATCCAGGATGTACTGCGATTCCACGAGGATTCAACAGACCATCTTTCTCAAACAATACCTTTCTCAATTTTGTATCTATGTTAATAACTTCGATTGTTAACTTTTTAGAGTCTGTCCAAAATATGTTTCTTGCCTCCCAGTCAATGGCTACTCCCTCTGGCGATTGGACACCTGCAAATTAAGATTAGGTACGATACATAAATAATCTTTACAGTCCCACGATGTCCCGATTGCTGAAAGTTTTTAAAATAATTCTTCTAAGGGTGAAATCTATTGAGCGCACTCTGACTTTGCTTGGACTTAAGACAGAGTCGAAACGAGACAGATGTATATCTCTCACATAAATCTGTCTCGTTTTAACTCAATCTTAAGTCTGAGCAAAGTCAAAGTGCGCTTTGTAGATCTCAGCCTAAGATCCCTCCCTCAATGAAAATAATTTCTTATAAAGATTTAAACCACCAGTTGGTGCCACTTAGGCTAGAGGTTCACCGGCCGTTCACCGTTCAGTTCTTATAGGTATACACGTCAAATGGCTTTGATTCCTGATTTGGTGCCTAGATCTGACGTTCGAGTGATGCCACATCTTGTTCCCCATTTCTAAAAACCCTAATTTTGAGGGTAAACCCACTAAAATAGTCGATTCAACTGGTATGTTAGTATTCGCGAGTCGTGCTTAATATGACAGGCATGTTTTAGACTTTAAAAAAATTATACCTATGGTGTTTAATTTGGAGTTGATAACGAAACTTACCATTTGACAAAAATTCTTCAAATAGAGAACCATCGTATGACGTCCGTTTAATGGAACTAGCGCCCACGTCTCCCCAATAAATATTTCCTGCTAGACAATCTACGTCTATTCCTACTGCAATCTGATAAATTGCACTGTTCAAAGGAGTGGCAAACTCTCTCGGTGTCACTGTGAAGGGGACTCGATACACGGATGCTCCGTCACTCGCCACGAGGAAGTTACCAGTTTCCCTCGGATTGAGGACGCAATAGCCTCCATCACCAGTGTACCCATTGTTACATTTACATTCGTATCCATCCATTGTCTTCATACAAGAGGCATGGATATCGCATAGATTGATATTAGTCTTGCAGCTAATTTCTGGGTTACAAGTATAACCGTCTCCATTGAAACCGTCGAGACAAACGCAGCGGTAGGAGCCCTCTTGCGGGGCACAGATTGCATTAGCGCCGCAGTCGTTAGTGAGGTCGCAGGTCTTTTGTCGTGGTACGCAACTCAAAATACCATCTCCCTCGTAGCCTTCGTCACAGTGGCAATAACTCACTTGGATAATCTCGTCGTATAAGCAGGACGCATGCTCAGCACATGCGGCTCCATTGCACAGTTGCGCATCAAGAATACACGCATCGCTTTGGTCTTTGATGTAACCCTCGATGCATTGACACACATACTCCGTCGTATTCGGATCTGGTCTACATTCGGCGTTATATTCACAGTCAGAATTATTCGTGCAGCTGAAGTTCGGCCTGCAAACGTATCCGTCACCGTGGTAACCAAAATCACACACGCATATTAGTTCGCCCGCGGCCGTGTCAACGCAATGTGCGCTGGGACCACAACTACAACTAGGCCCTGAACGTTCTATACACTCGTAGGCGTCACCCTCGTAGCCTTCGGGGCATACGCACTGGCCTTGTTCCTGATCATTGGATAAATATGTTTCCGGTGAGAATGAGCACATTGCATTCGGTGGACAATCTGTGTCGCTCCTGCACTTAACTGAAAGCAAAACAATATTCCTGTGAATACTTAGTTACATTAAAAATTAACGACTCTTTAAAACTGTTAGATAGTAGACTCTAATGTTTCATACAAAACACTATTTTACTCACTTGAATTGTCTTTCTTTTCCTCATTATTATCACCGTTGTAAATATCGATGCGGCACAAGTCGTTATCTCTATGTTTGAAACTTGAATACCCAGGAGGGCACACACAACCGAAGGCGTCACAATTTGGTAGAACATAATCTTCATTATATTCGTTGTCAGATGATACAGGGGTAGTCGATTGTAAAGGAGCTTGTTCAGATATATCAGTAACATATAGTACTGTGGTTGTATCGATGAAATTTTCGGTGGTGGATGAATATGCATAAGCACAGTAGTAACCATCACCAATATAGCCAGGGTTACATTGGCATTGGCGACTTCTAGTGACTTCAGAAAATCCACAGAAAGCGTACGGCGAACAGTTGCTGCATGTGGTATCGAAACATCTTTCCCCGTTTCCAGTGTAACCAGGATTGCATAGACATATAGCTTCTTCTGCAGGATTATCTATACATTGCGCATTAGGGTCACAAACCTTGTTTCTACAGCGAGACTCTGGATTGCAACTAATTCCGTTTCCTTCATATCCATTTCGACATCTGCATTCAAAACCGCCGTCGTGATTATAACAATCGGCGTTGGTATCACAATTGTGTGTTCCAGCAGCGCACTCGTCAACATCCACACAAACGGTTATTTCTGAATAGTAAATACTGGTGAAACCCGACTGACAAACACAATTGAACGAATCCCCTTGTGCTACACATGTGCTGTGGACTCCACAAGACTTTTGACCTTCTATACAAGGATCTTCTCCTCCGATCACTTGAATCTTGTTACTGGTGCCATATCTGACAATGTTTTCTCTCGGTTCGTAGCCCAAATAATTTTTAATAACTTTCAACGTCAGTGGAGGCTCTTCTGATGGTGGAGCGAATTTGCACGGATTATACGAGAACGTTTGTGAAACCCTCTCTACATACTTTTGACCTGTATTTCTATCAGAGAATGTCCGCTCCGACGCGCTGTTTATTACACCCGGTTCAACAATATTGTACTGCTCTTCATATTCAGATACTTCAAGTCTGGAGCCAGGGCTTATATGTGGCAGGGTTCCGCGTATATCTGTATCCAAAGATATCTGGTCGAATACATCTTGACCAAAGTATTCTTGAGTAATGGTAATTCTGTCACCAGATGCAGGGAAAAAAATATCTGCAGTGTGATTGAAGATTCCTCCTGTTAGTTGGTAGCCATTTAGTGCGGAACCGGATGGTTTTGCGAACAGCCAGCCTATCACTCCGCCTAGGAGATTTAAAAGTTGCAAGCTGCCTCCTAAGCGAGTTGGAGCTTGGGATAGAGCTGTGTATGACCTTCCATCGGCGACGACCACATAGGCTTGAATGTCGACGTCGTTTAAGTTCTCATTGTTAATCACTCCGTTAAGTTTTCCGTGCACTCTTATTGGGAGGTCGTTTTTGATGCAAGTTTTTCCATTTCCATAAAAGCCCTCGCTGCACTGGCAGCAGATGCCTGCTTGGTAGTCGACGCATCTCGCTTGCAGATGGCACACGCTGGGACCGCTCTGAGCACAGGTTTTAGATTCTTCTGCTACTTCAACTTCGTATTGATCATACTGATCGGGAACTGCTACGAGGCCGTCTTTTGGTATGTTTCCCACACGAAACACATATTTTCCGGGTTCTTGGGTATTTGACCATCTGCAAATGTTGAATTTTTAGTTAAGTATAAATTTAGTTAGGTAGGGCAATAAATTTGATCAATTTAAATGAATGACTTACGAGATGATATTTCTAATTTGGTGACTGCCAGAGCCTCTAAGAGTGAAGATGCGGCCATCTTCCGCGACAAAGCCAGCCTGGGCTTTCGCATCGGGCAGCTCTCCTGGTGCTGTCTCCCTCTGAATCCACTGGATCTCCCTCTCAGGATACAGCAACTCCACAAAACTTTCTGTGCCATTGCTTATTACGGCAATTTGGAAAGTGTTTTTTCTGTCATAGCGTTGTTTGCTAGAGTACGTTACTTCTAACCAGCTAGCTATGAAGACGCTGGTCGGCTTGAAATCGTAGTATTCGTGGAAGTTGTTCTGTACGCTTTCCTCTGCTTTAAGGAGGACATAGGACTCGTTGGATTCCCGGTAATACACCGTGCCTGTCTCTGTAGTGTCGATGTTGGAATAGAAGGCCGCTATCGAAGGGTAGGGGAGAGGGAACTCCGCGTTGAGGAAAGAAGGGATGTCAGACCTGAATGATAGCACTCCGTAATTGTTGACCTGGAAGAAAGAGAGAAAAGAACTGTTAAACTTGAGATTGGTATATATAAAACATGTAGTTTAACTTTAGAAGTTGAGCGTCTCGCATTTGGAAATTTTATGAGTCGCTTTTTCTCGTGCTAAAAAAAAAGTTCTCAATACAGATTAAAGCTTGCGAAAGTGCTACCTTTCTTCATTAAAATGCAAGTTGGAAAATAAGCTTCAATATATCAGCTACCTAAAAGTCCCTTTATAATAACAATTTTTTCATGGGTCTGTCAAGAAACCCATAGGGTCATCATTCATCCAAGTATAGGGTACTTCCGTTGACCTAAAATCATGAAATTTGACAGGTAAGTAGGTCTTATAGCACACGTAAGGGCAAAAATCCGAAAACCGTGAATTTGTGGTTACATCAAAAAAAAATAGTATTTTCAAATTTCAAAATGAGATTAATATCGAAGTGGGGTATATGTAAGGGCTTTACCTGTACATTCTAAAACAGATTTTTATTTATTTTTATGCTTTAGGAGTTTTTGATTTATCGTGCAAAATGTCGAAAAATACGATTGTAGTACGAAGCCCTCGGTTCGCGAGTCTGAATCGCACTTGGCCGGTTTTTTTAATGTACATACATATATTTCGTGATATAAGTATATAAAAAACCGGCCGGTATGCGCTTAACGACAATCGTGCTTATAGCTAAAAAAATCAACATCGATGAGGACTAGATTTGTTTTCTCGACATTTGCATTTAAAGAACTCCAACCGTTTTAATAGTTAGGCACCTTTTACCATTGAGCTAACGGCGTAAATTCTATTAATAAAGCAGCTGAGCTGACTTTACCTAATTATTACAAATTTTATTTCCAATCAGCAATCGTCACATTTCTTACGTAACAGACTACACACTAGTTTATCTCTCACGATTAGATAGGTACCAATGTCAACTATGACCTCTCCGTGATAACAGTACAGAAGTTACACTGAAGACACTCAAATTCTATCAAATTTGGTAACGTTAAATATGGTTCTTAAATAATTGAATAAAGTGCGAGTCAGGCTCGCGCGACGAGGGTTCCATACTACAGTCGTACTTTTTCGACATTATGCACGATAATTCAAAAATTATGATGCATAAAAATAAATAAAAATCTGTTTTAGAATGCACAGATGAAGACCTTTCAAATGATACCCCACTTGATATAGTTATCTTACTTCGAAAATTGAAAATACTAATTATTAATTCATGACCACAAAATATTTTGTTTTGTGTGATGTAACCACAAATTCACGGTTTTCAGATTTTTCCCCGAATGTCTGCTATAAGACCTACCTACCTGCCAAATTTCATGATTCTAGGTCAACGGGAAGTAAGTAGTTTCTTGTAAGCCTGTAGGTTTCTTGACAGACAGACAGACAGACAACAAAGTGATCCTATAATGGTTCCGTTTTTCCTTTTGAGGTACGGAACCCTAAAAATCATGATTTTTCTTTATTTTTCATAATTAATTAGAGTCCGGTCAATATTGGCGTTCCCAACATTCGCATCAATTTTTCTTCAAAAAAAGGAGGAGGTTCTCAATTCATTTGAGACGCGATTACTCCGTCAATTATGTACCGATTTTGATGATTTTTTTTTTGTTTTGTAAAAAATATTATTATAGTTAGAACTACAGTACCTAACTGTATACCTAATATATTCGGTAATAAATTAAATTTTACTTTTTAGTGTTTGTGGTTATTGAAGTTACTACAGTCGTATTTTTTCGATATTTTGCTTGATAAATCAAAAACTATGATGCATAAAAATAAATAAAATCTGTTTTAGAATGTACAGGTAAAATCCTTTCATATGATGCCCCACTTGGTAGGTATATTAATCTTACTTTTAAAGGAAAATACGTTTGCTGAGGCAGTGGCGTGCAGGTCATAGAGGCATAAATGCACTGCTTACCCCAGTTGTATCAGCTCAATGCATATTTTTCATTATGACCTGCCAGCATTGATTTAGTTAATAAATCAATGCCTGCCAGTAAACAGGTTCCTACCTAACTAATGCCTACCCTAGCTTAAAAGCTTTCTAGCGATATCCAGACCGAAGCTATGACTCCTCTAAAATACGACGAAACGCTTCTAGAAAAGGTACGTAGTGCCCCGTCCTCTAGTTTGGCTCGTCTTGGCGTCTGATTTGAACACATTTATTTTGTGATGTAACCACAAATCCACGGTTTTCGGATCTTTCCCCTTACGTGTACTATAAGACCTATACTACCTACCTGCCACATGATTCTCTGTCAAAGAGAAGTACTCTACAGGTTTCTTGACAGACACGAAGTGATCCTACAAGGGTTCATTTTTCCTTTTAAGGTACGGAACCCCAAAAATAGTCCAAGACCCAATTAAAATGTTACAGCTACTAGGTAATGCTTCTGGTGTCCGAGGCAGTTTATTTGAGTCCACGCCTTTATCTGTTTAGAAATAGAAATATCCATACTCAGAGTGCTCAGAGGTCCCGACACTAGGCCGATAAGATGTTACAAAATTTCTGAATACCGCATAAGTTTATTTTGCTTTAATCATCTACTTAATTATACATTTATTACTATTAACCATTGTGTTATTAATGTTATTATCATAAGTACTGTCAACGGTTAATTTGTTGATAATTGATATGTAATTTCTGAATGGATAATCGAAATATATAAAAGGAAAAGGTGAATGGCTGATCTATCAATGCACAGCTCAAACTACCTACTGGACGGATCGAGCTGAAATTTGGCATGCAGATAGCTATTATAACGCAGGCATTCGCTAAGAAAGGATTTTTCAAAATTCAACCCCTAAAGGGGTGAAATATGGGTTACAAATTTGTATGAAAGTCTGTCAGTTTTGAAGTTAGAATCGTGAAATTGTGTATTTGTACTAACTGTTACAAACGTAGAAAATGTGTATCATGGTTTTTGAAAAATTTTGTTTGTACTAATTGGTGTATGAAAGTCTGTCAGTTTAAAATAAATCAAAGGGGTCAAATAGGTGTCCGAAATATGTGTAGTCCACGCGGACAAAGTCGCGGGCATAAGCTAGTAAGTACATAAAATTAATGGTAGGTACTTATAAGTATAGATAATCTAACAAATTATTGATACCGATCCATCGAACGAAAAACTAAGGTATCACATCCCATATAACAGCCCAAAAAGAGACCAAACCATGACCAAACGCTTTCAAGGTTTATGTATACCTATCACATCTCCGTAACTTTTAAATGCTGGAACAGTGCGACCAAATCCTAGTCAATCAGCTAGTTTACCTAAATTAAAATAAAATTGTAATTTATTATGCCTACTTTATTTTTTAATTCTGAATTTTTTGGGATCTTCAATCACTATGTGACTATGTCAGATCCATAATAACCTAATTTAAATTCTCTCTATCTTAAGTTAATACATTATATCCTTACGTTTCAATTATTTTTAAAATAAATTCAAAAATAATTCTCGCGGCTGAGGAAAAAGGCACCGCGATACTTTTAGGTTGTTGAGTCAAATACCTACACCGCTGCGTTATGGGCCCTCCCCTTCTCGCGAAACTGCAATTCGCACATTTTTGCAACGCATCTGCTGATAATGTGCTTATTTGGTGCAGCGGACGGAAACGCTCGTGGGTGTAGGACACATCGGTCACTGACTGCTCACTTCGCGATTAATCCTACTCAGTATAACATGAGACCTAAGCCGTGTGACGTCAGAGTACCTACGCAAAATAACACAGTACATACACACACACAGGGCATAGTAATACAGTCTCCTATTTTCGGTGCTAGTATATACTAGCACATTAGGTTTAAATAGGTAGACATTTTACATGGGTATAGTTTAAGACCTGGAGAGTGACATAGTAAAGTAAAGTAAAGTAAAATATGCTTTATTGTGCCTACACCAAAACCAAAACAATAGAAATATAACAAAGCATAACATAGCATGTACAATAGGCGGCCTTATCGCTAAAATAGCGATCTCTTCCAGGCAACCTTAAGGTATAAAAGGATAAAAAAAAAGAGGAAAGGAAAAGGAAAGAAAAAAAAAGGAAAGGGAGGATATCATAAAAATTGAAGAAAGCGGTGTAGTAATTAAATAAAGTAAATACACATAGGCTACTTTTTATCCCGGAAAATCAAAGAGTTCCTACGGGATTTTTAAAAACCTAGATCCACGCGGACGAAGTCGCGGCCATCAGCTATAGCCTAATATTTGACATATCGTCGATTCAGGATTCAACCGAGATCACCCTCACTCTAGTTCACTCTGGTATCGATGCAAAGTAAGTATCACTTGTTTACTTAATTTAGTTAAAGTGGTAGATATCTATTGTTTTAAGTTTCGGTCAGTGGCCCAATTCGATAGGTTGGCCGGATCATTTCAATTTACATGTAACTTGGCGCGTGTAAGTTTAATGAACACCTCTATGGCGCATCCGTAAGATGTCCCAAGTTCGACTCTTGGTTCATCATCATCAACCGATAGACGCCCACTGCTGGACATAGGTCTCTTGGTAGGGACTTCCACACGCCACGGTCTTGCGCCGCCTGAATCCAGAAGCTCCCTGCGACTCGTCTGATGTCGTCCGTCCACCTAGTGGGGGTTCTCCAACACAGCGTCTTCCGGTGCGAGGTCGCCATTCCAGCACCTTGGGACCCCATCAGTTGTACGAACTATGTGCCCTGCCCATTGCCACTTCAGCTTTGCAACCCTTTGAGCTATATCGTTTACTCAAGTTCTCCTACGGATCTCCTAATTTCTGATTTGATCACGTAGAGAAACTCCGAGCATAGCTCTCTCCATCGTGCCTCGCCCGCTGAGTGACTCTTAAGTTTTTTTATGAGGCTCATGTCTCGGATCCATATGTCATCACTGGAAACACGCACTGCTCGAAGACTGGTCTTCAAGCACTGAGGAATTTTGGACTAGAAGACATCTCGAAGCTTCAGAAGAATCATAGTTATTCAAAATGCGGTTCAATAAAAATACGCATCTCCTTTTTCTCAAGACGATTTAAAGTTATTGTAAGCGAAAACATAAATTGGACATTTAAAAAATTGGCACAGTGCAGTCCATAAAACAGATTGTGCATCAACAACCGCTCCCGGGCACTATTTTGGGATAGTACTTATTGTGTCAACTAAATTATTTCGGTTTATTTGCGTGCCATTTTGTAAAAATGCATTTTGTTTTTCGGATTGTAAATTTGTAAATTGAAAACGATTCGACAACGCAAGAAATAAAATTAGATCACATCTGAATAACGCCAAAGTACCGAATTACCTACCGCCATACATAATACCTACCTATAGAAACTAGATCCCATCAATGGATACAAGTTCTACTTATATTGATTTCTAACAAGCTGTAGAACCCATAAACCTAAAATTAGAGAAGAATCAACTGAATAAGCACCACCATCCAAGGCATCTTAGCAATTGGGATACAACCTACCTAATATACTTTTAAACTAATCATGTTTATTTTACCCACGACAATAATACCTACGTACCTAATTAATATTAGGTTTATCGTGGACCCCTGTATCATTACGTCATTACTGAGTAATTGTATTGTCATAGAAACGATAGATTTCGAAGTTTCACAAGAATCGCTTCAGTAGAAGAACAAAACCGTTTATAACAACATCGTTTATAATGACGTATCGTTTATAATGTCCAAAATGCAAGTCCTACCTAGCTACTGCCTTTTGCGACCTAATAAGCATGGTCCCTTCAATGTTGTTTTAACAAATGTTCTGTGTAATTGAACAATCCGTTACAAGATTTGAATACGAAGCTAAATAAACGTCTACCTGCTAACGTTCGGAAAGTTAGCACGCATTCAGTTTCTTTCTTGCTGGTTCTTCTCGGTAGGAACGACATTCCGAACCAGTGGTAAATTAAACTAGTTGACGATTCAAAAGCACTTGTACAAGTTTACTTGAATAAAAATCTATTCTATTCCATTCGTTCAGAGATTTAAGTAGGTACCTAGGTACCTACGTCAGAAATATTGGCCTGGATCTAACTGCAGAAGCAGATAACGAAAGAAGAAAAACTACTCACATAAATAGATTCATACGTCTCGCCAAAGAACACAATGGGAACTTTCAGTGGAATCTCAGGTGAAGAAACGTCAGCTCCTCTCGGCAACCGCTGGTCCAGACCTGGCCCGTTCGGGTAGAACTGGTCCCTGGTCACCGCGGTACAATGTCCTGCCAAGAACAGCACTAGGACGACACCAAGCGTCCACATCGTAGCAAGTTTCCTGTCGCACTACCAAATAATGATAACATTCGGGGCGACTTGTTGACGAATTCGTACAGAGCACTTATTTGTTAGATGTTCCCGAAACAATTTGCACATTAAATTATGTTCAAAAACAGAATTAAAAAACAATCGTTAATAAGTATTGATTAGGGAAATTGGTAATTAAAATGAAGCTTTGAATAACAACTATGTAGGTAAGTATCTATTTACATTTAGACAATTTTAATTGCTACCTATAACTGCAAACACGATTCAAGTCAAATAAACAGATACTAGTATAGGTTATAAGTACATCGTACATTTACCTAGTAGCAATATTTTCTTCCTGGCCCCAAAAGCTCAGTGAGAAAGTTAGATTTAGATGGCAGGCCCACATCTACATACCTACCTACCTAAATGAAGATTCATATTATTATTTGAGTAGATAGGTATGGCGTACGTGAATCGTGATCAAATCCAAATGAAATGAGGAGATCCATAGGAGAACCAGAGTAAGTTAGTAGTAACCGACATACCTTGACGGGTTGCAAAGCTGAAGCATATTATATTATACTTATTCTGTGGCTGAAGTGGCTATGGACAGGGCACATCCATACTAATATTATAAATGCGAAAGTGTGTCTGTCTGTCTGTCCGTCTGTCTATCTGTCTGTCTGTCTGCTAGCTTTTCACGGCCCAACAGTTCAACCGATTTTGATGAAATTTGGTACAGGGTTAGCTTACATCCCGGGGAAGGACATAGGCTACTTTTTATCTCAAAAAATTAAAGAGTTCGCGGGATTTTTAAAAAACCTAAATCCACGCGGACGAAGTCGCGGGCATCATCTAGTAGTTAGATAAATCAATTTAGACGTTGGGGTCCCAAGGTGCTAGAATGGCGACCTCGCACCGGAAAGCGCAGCATTGGACCCTCCACTAGGTGGGCAGACGAGACGGCCGTGCCCGTGGCGTGAGAAAATCCCTATAAGAGACCTGATGTCCAATCTACTGATTTCTTTTTCTACGATATATTCATTTCTACTCCTTAATTACTCTGTACCATTGAAAGGGCTGTAAATCAGTGAGATAAACATAGTTCAAGCTTTAAATCTAACAAGGAACAGTTAAGAGTTACGACTGTTCAGTTAAATGTGATCTGGGTTAATATGGTTGTGGTAACTTTGATCTTCGGCTGCAACAAAACACTGCGAATCGCGACGGAAAAGTGTCCATTGTGGATCCTAGAATTTTTAAAACCCGGAAAAGTGTCCATATGTGGCTTCTAGAACTTTTAAAACTCAGAAAAGTGTCCATATGTGGCTCCTAGAGTTATTAAAACCAGGAAAGTGTCCATATATGGCTTCTAAAACTTTTGAAACTCGGAAAAGTGCCCATATGTGGGTCCTAGAACTTTTGAAACTCGGAAAAGTGTTCCTATGTTGCTCCTAGAACTTTTAAAACCCGGAAAAGTGTCTATATGGGGCTCCTAGAACTTTTAAATTCTTCCCATCACTCGTTTGCGAATGGTAGAGTGAAACCCCGTGAACGGTGCTAAACAATTCAATTTAATTCAAATTTTTATTATTGCGAATATGGGTAAACAGTGCAGATATTACGAAAACAAAAAGGTACAGCCAAATTCTGCCTATTAGCATGCAATATGTATGTTATGATATACCTACCTATAACAACGTGTAGGTACATAGTTTTGATAAAATTAGTCACATTAAATACTTAGTCACAAAAAAACAACAGTGTGGATGGTTGTTTCGACTTGATTCAACGTGATGAGAATATCCGTAAGAAAAGCGGAGTAACCAACATAGCTCAGCGGGTTGCGAAGCTGAAGTGGCAATGGGCAGGGCACATGGCATGTGTGGAAGTCCATACCCTGGAGTCTAGTGTCAAATGTAGGTAACTTTTGATGCCTGCCAGTGTATGTGAAGCCTCGACGATTGGCTCTTCTTCTTCGTCGTAACACTCGTGCCCGCGATTGGCTCGTTGGTCGTGTCATCACGAAGTGATGTTCTTGGCGGCAGATGGTAGACGCCTCACGAGCATTCTCCACTTCCCCCTGCTGGCGGACAGTCTGGTACAGGGCCGGCTTAAACATATTCGGCGCCGGGGTGCGAAAGTCAGCCCTCCACCTATTGCAAATCAAATCTAGGTAGATATTCGCAATTTCGTAAAACGAGCACAAATTTTTCCGTCAGCCTTCGAGGACTGTGGGGCCCTTGGTCCGTGGGCCCATGGCATTTTGCCCGGCTTGTCACCCTATTGTTACGCCATTGGCTGTGCCCGCGGCTCCGCTCGCGTGGTCACATTGTAGCAGATATCTATCGGCGGTCGCCTTGCGCCCCTTAGGACTCTGCGCCCCTTGAACCCCCGGGTAAAGACGGCCCTGGTCTGATACACTCGTGCACGGAACCATCCATCGCGTAGGCGACCTGCCGACGTTTTATTACAAGTTTTCTAACGTCGTGTTGTGAACGCTGCCGCTACGCTTTGATTCTGTCCTTACCTTGTTTCGGTTTGTTTGAAGGGAATTTACATCCTTTCTGGAAAGCTATAAACTAGAATTAACTTTGAATTGCGAAACTGACGGTTCATTGTTTGATGATAGTAACTTTATACCTGCTGGGTTTGGTAGATAGGTAATATTACGACCATCCCTTCCTTTGAAGTAGACACAGAATTTAGAATAAATAGAAGTGGCCAAGAAATGTTGTTGATTTCAAGATTTTGAAGTAGGTAGGTACCTACCTATCTAAAACTATTAAAACTTATCTTGTATAATAATATGACGTTTTGTCGATCTCAATGACAGAGACAGTGCTCTACAAATCTGATATCTCCTTCTAAAAGTCGATGTACCTATATTACTTTCGGCCATGTACTGTAGATACCTAGTTGTATAGTTAAATAATATTTTGAGTTAAAAAGTAAAAACCACCGATAAAGTTAATTGCCTAGTTAACAAAAATAATGCTGAATTCGTGTGAAATTAGCAGTCTTATCAAGAGACGTACTATCAGGTCAAAAGTCAGATAATAAGAAAGAGTAACGACCAGTATATATAAGAATAACGATACTTATTAGGTATGGTTTTATCTCTGGTGATAGTGTTTTCCGTATTACCAAACAATAATTTATTTTTATGTATTTAAGTAAGTATATTTTATTGTACACAACACAAAGTAAACGTATACGAAAAAACCGGCCAAGTGCGAATCAGACTCGCGCACTGAGGGTTCCGTATTACAATCGTATTTTTTCGACATTTTGCACGAAAAATCAAAAACTACTTACTAGACCTCGTTCAAACCAATTTTCGGTGGAAGTTTGCATGGTAGGTACTTAGTAGGTACATCATATATTTTTTTTAGTTTTATCATTCTCTTATTTTAGAACTTACAGAGGAGGGGACGACGACGACGACACATTTTACCACTTTGGAAGTGTCTCTCGCGTAAACTATTCAGTTTAGAAAAAAATGATATAAGAAACCTCAATATTATTTTTGAAGACCTATCCATAGATGTATGGGTTTGATAAAAAAAATTTAGTTTCAGTTCTAAGTATGGGGAACCCTCAAAATTTGTTATTTTTCTATTTTTGTGTGAAAATCTTAATGCGGTTCACAGAATACATCTACTTACCAAGTTTCCACAGTATAGTTCTTATAGTTTCAGAAAAAAGTGGCTGTGCCATACGGACGGACAGACAGACAGACAGATAGACAGACATGACGAATCTATAAGGATTCCGTTTTTTGCCATTTGGCTACGGAACCCTAAAAAGCTAACCCGGTGTGGGATAGCGCATGACGTGTGGGTGTGCGGGGCGTCGCGTCCCCCCACCTCATACCCCGATTGCCATCTCGACAATATGTAGCTAGAAATCACCGAGGAGTAAACCAAGTCTCTGGTAGGAATATGAGGTTCACAAAAGTTTATCACTGCAACATTTTGAGGCCATAAGTACATTGACCGCACTCATGAATCGAGTGCAAAAATATCTTCCTAAATCCGTGAGTTTCATCCCGAAAATGCATCGAGCACACGGCCTTGGCATTTTGCCCTCACAATATCGATAATATCTAGGTACCTTGTAGCTAGATTATTCTCGAACAGAATTATCTTAAACTAGATGATGCCCGCGATTTAGGTTTTTCAAAAATTTTGCGGGAACTTTATGATTTTCCGGCATAAAAAGTACCTATACCTTATAAGTAGCCTTTCACGGCCCATCCGTTCAACCGATTTTGACGAAATTTAGTACAGAGATAGCTTGCATCCCGGGAAAGGACATAGGCTATATTTATCCCGGAAAATCAAAGAGTTCGCACGGGATTCTTAAAAACCTAAATCCACGCGTAGGAAGTCGCGGACATCATCTAGTAGGATATATTTTTTATTCAAATAAACCTGCACAAGTGCGTATCAATCATACTCGTATTCATATGTGCAGGGTTTTGCCATTTCGCTAAAGTTTAATATGAGGCAATCAATAAACATGGGAAAGTCACGCGCTCGGTAAGAATAACTCTGTCTTCCAAGTAGAGTGTGTAGGCATTACAATCGCAGCCATAGCAATGACCAACCGACTTTAAGGTTACTCTAATAGCCAAGCTGTTCTTAAGCCTTGGCTAGTTTCTCGACAACCTTTCTACACATACAAGACTGCCATAAGGGGCTAAGGCTGTGGAAACACTCGCCATGTCGAATGACATCACCTTGCGGCGCAGTGGTTCAAAGGACAAACGAGGCAACAGACACGCTAGCATGCAAGGCAACGACATTGAATATGAAATGGCCAGAACCTATCGTACCCATACCCTTCAGTGAGTATAAAATTTGGTTAACTAACACTTAAAAAGCATTCCCAACTGTGTACAAATTTAACAGATTGCAGAATTTGCAGGCAAGCCAAAGAGGCTTTCCCTAACATAGACCAACGACAAACTAACAAACTACTCCGCCTGGAGATAAACTTAGGAAGGTGGTGGGACTCTATACAAATACCTTTTATTATACTTAGGTGTCATCGACAGTCGTCTGTGCAGGGCCTGCATAGAGGTCGATAAAACACCGACGCACATGCTGCTAGAATGCACGGGCGTGGCAGGACAATGCGAGCGCCATTTGAGATCCCCAAAATGAATCCATGACACCCTCGGCAGGCAATCTGGGCGGTTTACTCGGCTTCTTTAGCGAGCTTGGATGGCTGGAGTGAAAACTTCGGCGGGGAAGAGCAATTATTGCACGCACAACAAACGGAAATGCTGTTATTCTAAGCGGAAATGTTTAAGTGCGGGCACCAGACCAGTGAGAAGAAAAAAAAATGAGGTACCTACAACCCGTCGGAATTATCTGCGCACCTCGCTGGAATGCGCTTCCGCTCGTGCTTCCCCGCAGCACTCCCATTTTCGCCTATCCAGTACCCAAAGAGTATAATATAAAGACTACGTTCTGCAAGTACCAGTGCCAGTACCGTTGCCAAGGCAAGCACGTTGCATGACGTCATTATGGCAGGTTTGCAGATATTTCCGACGGGTTGTAGGTAGGTACCTAATCATTTGGGGACATTCGTCTTCTGGGGTTACGTGATATCCCTAGAAAATACCTAAGTAAAATCAGAGATTTCGCCTATTTCCCTGCGAATCCCAGTTTCCGATCAAATCAAAGTTTCCGCGGAATTTTCAAACAATCCACGCGGACAGAGTCGCGAGCATCAGCTTGTTACTTACTACCCATATTAATGCAAAAGTGTTTGTTTATTGGTTTGTCCTTCAATCACACTGCAACGCTGCAACGGATGAACGTTTTTGCATGGATAGTAAAAGAAGTCCTGGAAAATGACAATAGGCTCCTTCTATCCCAGAAAATCAAAGAGTTCTCATACTAAGGATTTTTAAATATGTGCCTAAATCCACGCGGACAAAGTCGCAAGGTGCAGCTAGTATAAAAAATCTGTCAAGTGCGAGTCGGACTCCCATACGAAAGGTTCCGTATTATCGTACAAGAAATAACACTTTTAATTTTTTTTTTTCATGGTGGCCATTAAGAAATTTTTATTATTTGTTGTTATAGCGGCAATAGAAATACACATTGTGAAAATTTCGGCTCTCTACCTATTCACATGTTACAGTCCGCTGACAGACAGACGAAGAGACGGGTAATACATGATCACGTTTGGCATCGTTCGGGTACGGAACCGTGAAGAGTACATGAATAAATAAATTAAAAAACCGCTCAAGTGCGAGTCAGACTCGCGGACTGAGGGTTCCGTATTACAATCGTATTTTATCGACATTTTGCACGATAAATCAAAAACTACTTACTAGATCACGTTCTAACCAAATTTCGGTGGAAGTTTGCATGGTAGGTAGTACATTTTATATTTTTTTAGTCTTATCATTCTCTTATTTTAGAAGTTACAGGGGGGACCAGAGGGTTACCACTTTGGTAGTGACTTTGGAAGTGAAACCTTAATATCATTTTTGAAGACCTATCCATAGATAAACGTATGGCTTTGATGAAAAAAATTTTTTAAGATTCAGTTCTAATTATGGGGAACCCCCAAAATTTATTGTTATTTTTTTCTATTTTTGTGTGAAAATCTTAATGCGGTTCACAGAATACATCTACTTACCAAGCTTCAACAGTAGGTATAGCTCTTATAGTTTCGGAAAAAAGTGGCTGTGACATACGGAGGGACAGACATGACGAATCTATCATCATCGTCAACCAATAGACGTCCACTGCTGGACATAGGTCTCTTGTAGGGACTTCCACACGCCACGGTCTTGCGCCGCCTGGATCCAGCGGCTCCCTGCGACTCGTCTGATGTCGTCCGTCCACCTAGTGGCGGGGGTCTTCCAACGCTGCGTCTTCCGGTGCGAGGTCGCCATTCTAGCACCTTGGGACCCCAACGAATCTATAAGGGCTCCGTTTCTGCCATTTGGCTACGGAACCCTAAAAAATAGCTCAATAAGTTTCGTGACCTTTACACGGTATTGTTATCAAAAAAATGCAATGCTAACATTGCCGACGTGTCTCAATCATTCGAAACTATGCGTTTGTAATGCAATAAAATTGTTGATATCATGATGCAAGTTGATGTGTATTGTACAACGATAAACTGTCCCAATATAAATAGGACACTAGGTTACCGAAGAGCATCATAATAACAGTTTGACCTATCAATAACGTAGGTCCCACGAAAAATTGGAACAATGGCAGTTAAGAGCATATTTGTATTCTGTCTATTATTGGTGCTTACGATCGAGGTATGTTTTTAATAACTTTGTCCGAGTAGATTTAGGTTTACTTATAAAAAACCGGCCAAGTGCGAGTCTGGCTCACGCAATGAGGGTTCCGTACTACAGTCGTATTTTTTCGACATTTTGCAGGATAATTCAAAAACTATAATACATAAAAATAAATAAAAATCTGTTTTAGAATGTACAGTTAAAGACCTGTACCCTGTAGGTTTCTTGACAGACAGACAGACAGACACACAGACAGACAACAAAGTGATCCTATAAGGGTTCCGTTTTCCCTTTTAGGTACGGAACCCTAAAAACTACCTGATACTCGCGACTTCGTCCGCGTGTAATTAGGTTTTTAAAAATCCCTTGGTAACTCTTTGATTTTTCGGGATAAAAGTAGCCTATGTCACTCTCCAGGTCTTTATCTATACCCATGCCCTTCTCTATAAAAATCACTACCATTCGTTGCACCGTTGCGACGTGATTGAAGGACAAACCAACAAACTCTTTGTGTTCAGGAATAAAAGTCTATGTCACTCTCCAGGTCTTTAAACTATATCCATTCGAAAATCATGTAAATCTCGATGTTCTTTCTTGTTGTTGCTGTGTAATCAAAGGACAAAGGGTGAAAATATAATATACCTAAGTAGCATGCTATCCCGCTATTTGTTTTTCTCGGGATAAAAAGTAGCCTGCCACTCCTCGTCTTTAACTATTATCCGTCCAAAAAATCAAAATACTTAAATAAACTATAATTATTATCCCACTCTGCATAGTTTTCTAAAAGTTTCATTTCTATGCGTGTCAATATAATTATGTATATTCTATAGTACGCGACAGATCAAGATGACAATCGGGGAGTGGACGCCCCACACACCCGCACAGTCCCTGCGTTAACCCGATGCGGGTGAGGTGCGGGTGTGCAAGGCGTTCCCCTGCCTCATGCCATTGCCATCTCAACTATACATATCACGAACTATACATATTATTTTTGTTTAACAGTACACCCTGGCCCAATGTATACCAATGACTGTGATGCCAGAACCTTACACTCCAAGATGCGGTGTGCCATGCGCGTTTACCAGCGAACTGCAGGCAACGCCAATGGCCTGGATCCCACCCCCGAGCTTCTCAGTGAGCTCAGACGACTTGGCGGTGGCTGGCATGGTGACCGTGTTCGGGTCTATGCCATTCCTTGGCACTGTGAGCATGGCAGGGGAACTCCCGGCCGCCGGCCAAGGGACTGTTTTGTACAACTGTGGCAACGGGGACGTTGGCATTGTACGTGAAGTGCCATTCCCTGGCATGGTTGCTCCGATGGGACCTGTCTTCTACTGAACCATTTAACTGTTATGTTATTAATTTATATTAATTGTTTAATAAAAGTGAGTTTAAATATTTGTCTTTTTTATTGAATGCAAAAGTTCTTTAGCCACGTTGAGCTAGTTTTAGTTTTTAGGGTTCCGTTCCTCAAAAAAACGTTATAGGATCGCTTTGGTGTCTATCTGTCTGTCCGTCTGGCGTGTTTGTCAAGAAATCTAAGGGTACTTCCGTTGATCCAGAATCATGAAATTTAGCAGTTAAGTAGGTCTTATTGTACAAGTAAAGGAAAAAATCCGAAAACTGTGAATTTGTGGTTATATCTAAAAAAATACCTATGTGTTAATGAACAATTAATATTAAGTAGTATTTTCAATTTTCAAAGTAAGATAACTATACCAAGTGGGATATCATATGAAAGGGCTTCTTTACTTGTACGTTCTAAAACAGATTTTTATTTATTTTTCAAAATGTCGAATAAATACAACTGTATTAGGTACGGAACCCTTAGTGCGCGATTGGTTTTTAGGGTTCCGTACCTCAAAAGGAAAAACGGAACCCTTATAGGATCACTTTGTTGTCTGTCTGTCTGTCAAGAAACCTACAGGGTACTTCCCGTTGACCTAGAATGATGAAATTTTTGCAGGTACGTAGATCTACTGACATTTGGGGAAAAATCTGAAAACCGTGAATTTAGGGTTAGATCACACAAAAAAAAATTGTGGTCATGAACTAATAATTAGTATTTTCAACTTTCGAAGTGAGTGACTATACCAAGTGGGGTATCATATGGAAGGTCTTCACCTGTACATTCTAAAACAGATTTTTATTTATTTTTATGCATCATAGTTTTTGAATTATCGTGCAAAATGTCGAAAAAATTCGACTGTATTACGGAACCCTCAGTGCGCGAGTCTGACTCGCACCTGGCCGATTTTTTTAATTAAATTAACTGCGAGACTTATTACGGATTATTATAGGTCTGCTTTTTTTAAAACCCCATATGAAACCTATGTTTACCTGGTACATCATGGCTTTGTCCCTTAAAAAACCGTTTAAATGTTTGGAAAATTAGCCAGAACAAACAATTTTGTGTTTTAACAATGTATTTTACCGTGATTTTACCTTATTATTTTTAAAAAATTAAAGTTAAGTAGGAAGGTATTTGATAGTTTTCATCGCCTTAGTAGATAAAGAAAAATTGTGTCAGAAAAAAAGCATAGTGTAACAGTTTTCTTCGTAAGAAATGATAAGCAACTCAAAACGTGCTAGAATGCATTTTTCCGTTGATCCCACTTTCAAAGGTCAGTGTGATTAAGTAGGATATTTTACACCACTAGAACGCGCGTTGATAGTCAAACATCGAAACACTTCAACGTTAAAGTAAAATGGACCTAAACATTCTTGATATAAAGTCAAATATTCAGTACCTACCACCGATTTTAATTTCGCAACGTTTCCGCTTGGAGCGCTGGCTGTAGACGTTTGGATGAAGTTGAGCGTTTAAACAAGGGGGTTAAATCCATTTTACTTTAAAGCTAAAATATTTCGACGCTCGAAATATACCAACGTTGTTGTGATTTGATTGAAATCCCATACTAAGCAGGTCTGTACCCGTAGTACAAGATTTTACGTCTCACCAAACCAAACCAAATTCGAGAGTCGAAATACTTCCGCGTTACAGTAAAATGGACCTAAACAGCATTGAATTGAAGTCAAATATTCAATGCCACTGATTTTAATTTCGTAAAAGTGTAGACAAACTTGAGCTTTAAATCAAGGCAATTAAGATCCAGTTTACTGTAACGCGGAAGTATTTCGACTCTCGAATTTGGTTTGGTTTGGTGAAACGTAAAATCTTGTACTACGGGTACTGATTGCAGCCAAGCGCTAGTCTATAAATTTTAAAAAAGTTAATAGAACTCGAACATCGAAAAACTTCAGCGTTAAAGTATAATGGACCTTAACTGCCTTGTTTTAAAGCTCCAAGTGGAAACGTTGTGAGATTAAAATCGGTGGTACCTACTGATAAAGACGGTTAATTAATATCCATTTTACTTTGACTTCATTCGTCATTGTATTTCGTTTTTAGAGTTTATTTTGTATATAATAATATGTTTCTACAGATAAAGTAAGCCCAGTTAAAAAAAAAGATTCCGACGAATTGAGAACCTCCTCCTTTTTTTGAAGTCGGTTAATAAGGTATAACTAGTTTTGTAATAAAACAATTATGTAACATATCCAAATTATTTATTACACGACACAATTAAAACAATAACTTAATGCAGCAAAGTGTGACACACAGAGAATGCAACAAGATCATATTATATTATGTTTAGAGTTTTAGACCTGTGGCCCTACCGCGGTTGTTTGACAGCTACAATGTCACGATCGCAATCATCTCTGATTGGTTAATGCTCGCTCACTATTGGCCACAATGCATTGTTGAAACAAGAAACGCACAAATTCAGCCAATCACAACAATTGAGATTGTAATAATGATTGATGCAGGTTTTAGACAATCGCCCTACAGAATTCCTTTCACGCTGACATCGGTCGCGCGTACTAGTCGTACTGCGACGGCGTTAGTGACGTCACAGTGTGGTGCTTAGTAGACATAATATAGTATGCGATAGGTCGAGATTGGAATCGGGGTATGAGGCGGGGGGACCGCCCCGCACACCCGCACGCCACCCGCGCTATTCCGTACTGGGTTAGCGCGGGGGCTGTGCGAGTTTGCGGGGCGTCCCCACCCCGAGCTGTCACGGACTATACACGGTGCCATTTTTTACCTTGATTTACATTTTATATTGTAGATAGTAGATAGAACGGGTAAGTACATACCACCCTCTTTTTTCTTCTAATATCATTGCATACCACGATTAATTTGAGGATTTTGATTTGTCGAAAGTGAGTATCCCCAGCCCGCTGGACCGATGACCTGAAGAAGGTGGTGGGGAGCGTATGGATGAGGAAGGCGGAGGACCGTGTTTGGTGGCGCGCTCTTGGAAAGGCCTATGTCCAGCAGTGGACGCAAACAGGCTGATGTATTGGATTTGATTTGATAGTGAGTATATTTAGCCGAACAGCTCGTGAAGTTACAGCGAAAAGAGCAATAAAGTGGGTAGTTCGGTTGCATCGCATCTCTCGCAGCACTGCAGCAATATCGACAAACCAAAATCATCAAATTACCCGTGGTATGTACCCGGTATCTACAATATAATATTATGTCGTCAAACCATGAAATAAGTTAAAGATCATTAGTTGATTTGCATTTCTCTAATAGTGGCCCCAATTCTCTAGTCTCTCTCTAAACTAAATTTAAAGTATCTGCATCCTTTTCTTTTTACTAATGCTAAAAAAGGAACGAAACATGACTTTCACATTTAAAGACTCTAAATTTTAGTGCACAATACAAATTTAAACGGTAGGTTCGGGAGTGCGTGCTAAAATCATGGGTTTTACCATCTAAAAATTAAACTTAGAAATGTCAAACTGCTTCTGTCCTTTTCATATTACAATAGAAAGAAGAGGGTGCGAATACTCTAAAATTAGGTTGTGCTTAGAATCGGTGCCAGTGTTTGTTATTCGTAATAAGTGAAGATCTGAATGGCACAGCGAATAAAGGCTAAAATGGTGAGAAGGCACATGGAAGGCATCAAAGGAGTGAGACTGAAAGTAACGGTGGTTACGCACTCATCCGATCCGAGTCCGTGAAAATATGTTCCTTTTTGTTGTTTTGTATGGTAGCTTATAACATATGGCGTAAGTAGATATTTTTTGTATTCGTATTTTCACGGATTCGGATCGGATGAGTGCGTGATTGCTGTTAGGACTTAGCCGTAGCAGTTCCCCTCGTTCTGGTAGCACCATTCAGGCTCGATCGATTCAGCCTTGATGCCCATACGGACTAGACGCTCCCTGCAAACAAGACAACAAGGAATAAGTTATTGGCTGTAGTCGTAAAATGATGTGATTTTTTGTATAGCGGTAGTTTACAGGGCTAGAATGAGAATGTTTAAAAAAAAAACTTGATTTTTATTTATTTTTAACACAATCACCAAATCAATTAAATAATCAATTAAAGGCCGACAACGCATCGGCGGCTCCTCTGGTGCTGCAAATGTTCATGGGCGGCGGTAATCACTTAACATCAGGTGACCCGCCTGCTCGTTTGCTCGCTATATCTATTATAAAAAAATTAAAAAAAAAACACAATCCGTAAAAAAAATCCAGACCGAAGCTATGACTGCGCAAAAATACGACGAAACGCTTCGAGAAAAGGTACGTAGTGCCCCGGCCTTTAGTTTGGCTCGTCTTGGCGGAGGCACTGCCGTGCCCCCTGATTCAATTTTCAAATTGGGGATGCTAAAGGTTTTATTTACTGTTAATATGTATTAACAGTGAATAGTCGACCTTTATGGTTATGATAATGAGTTTGCATAATATCACATGACTGGCCTTAGTAAGTATAACAGAGTATTTTAGTGTTATATATTAGTGTTATAGATTATAGAGTACACCTACATACATAATATAGAGTACAATACTCTATTTTAGAGTACAATTGGCAACCCTAGATTCTTCTTCTCAATCGTTCACTCTTGACAGAGTGGTCGTGGCTATGAATTGTTCACTGCTGCTCGTGCGATCTCCCTCCAGCGACTTCTATTGGTGGCATTATGTGCACACACGCAGACAGGTGTGTTTGTTGCAGAGCGGATTAAGTCCATCCACCTAGTTGGGGAACGCCCACGCGGACGTGTGCCCTCCACTCGACCTTGTACCACGAGGTGTTCGACGGTACCACTCTTCCTAGATGCAGCTCACCAAAAGTAGAAGTACCTATATGGCATGCTACTGAAAAGGCCTTGACTAGTGGCCTGCAATAGATGTGTTTGTGGAAGATGATGAAAGTAAAATGACCTGATGTGTAGCATACGCTGCTCAGCGTCCTGCCAGCCAGTGGACGGCTCGCCCCACAGTCGCTCAGCGAGCGCGGCGGCGCGCGGCCACAGCCGACCGTCTAGTACTGATGAATCTGACTGTTCTGACCACAAGGCTGCTTCACCGCCTGGATACAGTATGAAACAAGAAGGGGTAAGTACGGAGGTACAAAAATAATGAAAAAACTTTAAAATTACTTTAACTTTAACTTTTAAACTAGGATAAAATTTATGTAATACGCTGAAAAAATATTAAAATCCAACAAAGATTTACAAAGTTACAGGCATTTTAATTTTGGAGTTGGAGGGTCTTCTATCCCTTTCTCGCAAAACGTTTTTTTTTTTTTTAAATATTTAATTACACATAATAGGTAGCACGCATTGTAAAAACCACAGAGGTTTGACCCTCAATGCGTACGTCTGCGCATTACATCATGCCTACTTATATCATTAAAAAAAGATTATAAATAAATAATATGTGTAATAATATGTAAATAAATAGTATGAAACCGCACGAAGCTACTATGGCATAAATAAGGAGTGACGTCAAAATGCTATATCGCTATCTCTGTCTAATCAGAAATATTTTTATGCTTATAACTTTTTTGTTAATTGATCGATTTAATTAGTTGTTTTCAGTTTACGTCATTATTTTTATCCTAGTTTATAATAAAGTAATAAAAAAATTGGAGTCAAATACCCAATTGGTATGCCCTTAGCTTCCGGTTTCCCTGCCATAAAAACAAATTAGAAATCGACGCGTGACGCTCGCCCGACTGTTACATCACGTCTCTACATACAATATGTAGAAACAATTTTTTTTTTACTTTGTAATGGCTTTGGAAGTTGGTGCTTTGGAAAGCTTTCTGCTTGCCGGTGATGGGTGGACTCCAGTTGTTATTATATTGCTTTTAAAGTTTTTAACCAATGCGTTACCAAGAGTCTTAAAAGTATCATCATCATCATCATGATCAACCCATCGCCGGCTCACTACAGAGCGCGGGTCTCCTACCAGAGTGAGAAGGGTTTTGGCCATAGTCTACCACGCTGGCCATGTGCGGATTGGTAGACTTCACACACCTTTGAGAACATTACGGAGGACTCTCAGGCATGCAGGTTTCCTCACGATGTTTTCCTTCACCGTTAAAGCAAGTGATATTTAATTAATAAAAACGCACATAATTCCGAAAAGTTAGAGGTGCGTGCCCGGGATCGAACCCCCGACCTCCGATTAGAAGGCGGACGTCCTAACCACTATCTAGGCTATCACTGCTTAAAAGTATAAATTCTCAGTATACTACTTCTACTTACCCATGATCTGTTCGTAGTATTCCTGCGCCATCACTTTGGGGCTGTTTTCGTAAATCTTCTGCCAGCCGATGTAGGGCGAGCACCAGTTGTTGCCTGCAATGTTGTCATTAAACATTATTTTAAAAAACTTTTTAATCAGCACTTTTCATCTATATATATATCTATATCTGGTTCTTGTGGACAAAGTGCGTATAAAACAAGTTTCAGGGGTGCGTTCAATAATTTATTAATTTTGTCAGTTCTACTACTTCTCGCATAAACGTGCTGCGGCATGTGCAGCAGGTGATTTGCGCTGAATGCAACAAAAGTGTCTGTCTGCTAGCTTTCCAGGGCGCATCCATTAAACCGCTTTTAACGAAAAGTCCATAGGCAAAATGTATCGACCCCTTTATTTCTCTCTCGTGAGGAAAATCCATCATGGATACCACCAATCACGGGGGTGCACAGTGGTATGTCGGACTCCTACCGACTAAAAACCTCACGAAGTTCGGACCCGGAAGGGGCTCGCAACACTCAGGCACACGGGGAGGTTACCTGGCTGATACCCCAAAAAAAATGTATCGACCCTAGTCCAATCCTCCAACAGTGATAAAACCTATGAAAGCATGAAAGCCCATATTGATTGATTCAAAGCCATTGTTGTATGAAAGTATTTGGGGTACAATTATTTATTTCACACTGGCGACCAACTCAAAATCAAGCGCATTCACGGTATTTTAGTACCTTTTCAAAACTGAGAAAGCATTATTTGCTTGATGCTATGAATTACCTAATTTGCTTTCTCAGTTTTGAAAATGTATCAAAACATCATGATTTTGACTTGGCCGCCATACGAAATAAACTGTCCCTTAAGCTTCCATATAGCATCAGTTTCAACATTGTTGGGCGATTGGACCAAAATTACTCAAGGACTTTTTGTACAAAGATTGCTTCCCGGGGGAGAATATAGGCTACTTTTGGTCCCAGAAAACCAAAGAGTTCCCTCGGGATTTTTAAAAAACCTAAATCACCAATCACATTGAAAGACACTAAGCGGAACTCGGTCGTGTCCAGGCACTATTTAGGTATATTAGGAAATATCTCTCATATTTACCGCTGCCGACCCAAGCACTGAACCCGCAGTCGAAATAGAGAGCGTCGTAGTTGGACATAATGAGCCGGTAGCCTTTCTGTAGCAGACCTTTGATCTGAGGGTCTTCTCCCGTAGTCCACACCTGAGGTACAACAAAATTCCAATTTTGGAAAGTGAACAACTCAGCAATTTTTGCATAAAAAATAAGTAAAACAAGCTGTAAGTATAAAATTTTCTTCATCCCAAATTCTGGGAACATCTCGATCTTATCCAAATTAGAAAGGTTGTTATTGGAATTTGGATATTGCAAGTCTGTTTATGCTGGCTTATTAAGGCTGCAGATTAGTAAAAAATTAGCACATTCTATATTTTAAAAAAGTCTCACTTGAATGATATAGTCATCTTTGTTGAGGTACTTGTCCGCGTGCACGTAGTTGGTGAGGGTGCTGGTCCACATGATCAGAGGCAGTTTCTTGCCGAAGGCCTGTGGAAAAATACGAAATTCCCATTCATTTCCGATCTGGTGGGAGGCTTCAGCCGTGGCTAGTTACTATCATACCGGCAAAGCCGTACCACCAAGCAATTTAGCATTCCGGTACGATGCCGTGTAGAAACCAAAGAGGTATGGGTTTAAAACTGCCATACCCTTTCCAGGTAAGCCCGCATCCATCTTAGATTGCATCATCACTTACCACCAAGTGAGATTGCAGTCAAGGGCTATAACTTGTATCAGAATAAAAAATAAAAAAAAAGGTTTCGCGTGCCATTGAGACGTCATCAGGACCAATCCAATATGGCGGAAATCATTAAGACAATTTAAGTTGAAATAGCTGAAAAGTGACACATCCTTAATGTATTTGAGACATTTAAGTAGGTATATTATACTTACACCGAAAATATTCGGGTGGCAGGATAATTCAAGGCATTTCTTGAAAGGCGTTATTCTAGAGGTACCAGAAATTAACTTTTGCTTCATGAACTGTTATGTCTCATAGGAAATATTCCAGCACTTCTCGTTGACTTCATAGTAACCTCACATTCACCTACCTTGTACACTCGAGCCTGCGCTTTAGTCTGGAAGTAGTTCCAGAGGTCCAGGAAGCCGGGATGGTCCAGCTGCCAGCGGTTCTGCTTCATGAACTGCTGGATCTCAGACGAAGTGTTCCAGCACTTCTCGCTGACCTCATCTCCTCCCATGTGGAATATGTCAGTTGGGAACACCTCTGAAAGGAATAACGGAATTTTCACAAACCCCTTAAACACAACACAACAAAATATGATATCGTCCGATTCTTAGATGCATGGGTTTTATAAACTGCCTCGTATAAGATCTCGGGGATAGCCTTCGAATCTTCGGGATTCAGAGCGTATCTCCCAGATCTCACATCTATAAACATCCTAAATATGTGTACGTAATACTGTCAGCTTTAGCACAGGAAGTTTGTCCAGAAAAATCAAGTTTATTATAACAACAATCACGACAAAAATGAATGCGTCGTAGCAGCTTCTGCACCAATTTTACTTTTCAGTGCAGACCTTTGGTACGTAGACTTTCTGTCGGTTTAGACAACACACCTTCGCACTGGATGAAACCGGTAAAAATGGCCATGGGATTTGCTTTGATGCTTTATGGCACAAATACCCAGACCCGTATTTTTCTGGGGAACTTATTTTTTGAAACTTTATATGATTAAAATGAGTTTCTTGAAACTGGATATAGTAGATGAGATACGTAATAGAGTCGACCTAAACCCACTATACAAAGAATAGAATAGAATATATTTTTATTCAAGTAAACTTTTACAAGAGCTTTTTAATCGTCAACTAGTTTAATTTACAACTGGTTCGGAATGCCGTTCAAATCAAATTAATTTCATATTTTAATGTATATTTTGTTCTTATTAAAAAAATATTATGTTTGTGACTGAGACGAAGTACCGTCGAGAACCCATTTACCTCAATAAAGGTTTTCCAAACATGGGTTCCCGATACAAATTGTAAAGCGGCCTATAGGCCAACAACAAATTTTCATCCTCAAAGCTTCTCACCTGCCATATCGGAGTAGATGTCCTCCAAATAGTCGTATAGCTCATCTTTCACGGGGTTCAGCTGACCACATGGAGGCTCCACGCAGTAGGACTGCCATGGCTGAGCCTAATCATAAACATTCAGATAAACCATCGTACATAATCATCATCATCATTATCAGCGATAGACGTTTACTGCTGGGCTAGGTCTCTTGTAAAGACTTTCAAATGCCACGATCTTGCGCCGCCTGAATCCAGCGGCTCCCTACGACTCGTTTGCTGTCGTAAGTACATAATATATTATTCATTAATAATTTTACACGGTATTTTATTTACTTGCATGAGTATTACGAGACTGTCCGTATGTTTGTTTTGCTTGTACTTGGGCATAATATATTATGTCGGGTGTGCATCTGTGTCATGTGTGGGTGTAACTGCAGATGGGTGAGAGTATATGGGTGCGTAGACGTGCTTGGTGTCGAAAGCGGTGCGGATTTTGATCAGACCAACGCAGACCATGTCCCTGAGGTCTCATTCCATCCATTTTGCTAGTCACTTTTTTCTTTTTGTTGTATCCTTCTCTTCTAATCGAGAAGTCTCTGGTGCGTATGTATGTGTGTGAAGTTGTGGGTGCATGGGTGTGTTTGTGATGGGTGTGTACTCACGTTAAAGCAAACGGTAAGGCCAGTGTCCTGCCAACCTTCGCCCACGTGCGCAGGCGCATCGAACTCTGGCAACACTCTGATGCCCCTCTCTAGAGCGAAGTTCACCACATCGCGGATGTTTTCCTTTGTGTAGATCTAGAAAACGGTTACAAAATTGTTAATCTATTGTCATGTAATGCAACGGTCATGATATTTTGGATTTGATAAACATGGTAGGTATACAAAAGAAATTCTTTTTTTCCAGTAGCGAAAAGTTCTGAATTTTGTTGGTTACATAGTTTATAGCTGCTGCAGCCTTGTAGACGGAATTTCTCACATTTTTTTCAGAGGCACTACTAACTAACATGCACGTTTTCTCACGATTATTTATAGCAAAAATACATACCTACATATTTGCTTGATTAATATTTTTTTCTTTATGTGTCTTTTATGTTAAAGAAAATCATGTTATGTCTATCCCACTCCTGATGTTACAAAATCGGTACGTACAAAATCCCTTACAGAATTTAAACAGAAACTGACCTTAGTAGGGTTGTAAGCGCCATATTTGGTCAAGTTGGGTCTCTTTGATGACTGGAAGGGGAAGCTCTGGCTATCCGTGATGTGCCAGTGGAAGGTGTTCAGCTTCACTGAGGCCATGGCGTCTGTCAAATAATTGCAAGATTCATCATCATCATGATAACCCATTACCAGCCCACTACTGTATTTTAATATCTTATTATATGGTTTAGTTTATTTAGCTATTGGTATTTAGGTTTATTATATACACCACCTCCCATTGTCCATTTGTTCGTTTTCTCCCTAGCGTTAAGGTTGTCTGGAAGAGATCACTAGTTAGCGATAGCCTTTTTGTATCTACTTTTTAAGATTTCTTTTTTGTAACCTGTCATTTGTGTTTTGTCGTGCAATAAAGAATATACATACATACATACATACTGAGCACGGGTCTCTTAGTAAGAAGTGCGCGTCAGCATACGCTTAGGCTAAACGTTTGAGTAGGTAGGTACGATGCCGTGCAGAGACCGATTTGCATTAATCACAAATTGATGAGGGTTTTTAATAAAGTGCAAATGGCATGGAAGACATCTTACCAATGGTTGCCATAATAGAACTGATGGAGTAGTAGTTTCTAGCGGTGTCCAGGAGGATGCCTCTGTAAGGGTACACCGGCTTGTCGGCGATCGTCACATCTCTGGGGATCTGGAACATGAACATTTTGGGCTTGTAAAATATTTTAACAAAGTTCTTATTTTAGCGTTTAAACTATCGTGAGTGATTTCCATTATATATATGTTATATAAAAGTTATTATTCGTGGGTTACGGAAAAAAATATTTTCACGCTATCACACGCACACACAAAGACCCTGAAGAAAAACGAGTTGAAAAATTTGAATAGGTAGGTACTTAGGTAGCAGGAAGGTACTTCAAATTTCAAAATTCAAATCATTTATTCAAACCTTAAGATAGAGTTCGTAAACAAAATCATCCAAAAGTACGCAGAAGCTCACCAACATCGACTTCGCCATCATGTTAATTTGGAGGCTGTGAAGCTTCTAGATAACATGGACATCAAAAGGAGGCTCAAAAGAACCAAGCCGTTCGAATTAGTGTTAAAAAGTACATAAGTGCAGCGTTTGTTTAATAGTGCTTGTGCTACTTTATTTTTCTAGGTCACAAGAACATAGTGAACTGTAAGTACGTGTTAGAATAAACTAAGGACAGTTACTGGACTGTAAATTAGATTTAAATTAATCATAAGTAGAAGTTTAAGCTAGAATAATATTACTTATTAGCCCATAGGCTAGATGGTAGTAGCAATAAAGCTACCATTTTATAATGGTGCTTTATGGTAGAAAAAAAAAAAAAAAAAAATTATTCAAACTAGGTACCTACTTTTTGATAGTCGGGATACAGATGATAGTGGTGATAATTTTAGTTATGTTAACTTAAAACTGAAGCTACGAGTGTTCTAAACACGCCCAGGTTTGAGAAGAGCCCACACCAAACTCGGCCAGGTATTATTTTTACTATCACCACTTATATACCCAGCCCCTTTCGCTACATAGAGTGTACTTATAATATTAAGGAAACATAAATGTGACTCGTTTTAATTCTAACTTTAGTCTGAGCAAAGTCAAAATGCACTAATAGATCTTAGCTTGAGCCCTACTCTAGATACCGATTCGGCAAGCAGATTCTGCTGCAGGTTCTTCAAGAAACTCAATAAGTAGGTACCTAGGTGCTTTTTAAATGGATGCTCCAAGCAACCTCCTGCCTGAGGTTAAAAAACTTCTAATAGGCTTTCTATTGAATATTAGATTTTTTACATCAAACCGCTTTTACGCTAACACGTTTGAATAAATTTTAGCACGCTTATATCACTAAGCAGGTAAATAATTAATATCCGATGAATGATCAGCCTGTGGATGGTGATGATGATGATGATGAATCAGATCATGACCCTCTTATATTTAAATTAGCTTCTTTATATCTTGACATTTGAATGCTGCATCGTTACTGTAATAATATTATGATTGTTATACGGCTATGACCTTATTTGCATGGCCATAATATTTTTTGTTGTGCGATGATTTTTGAAGATCAATAAGCAGTCGAACTTTTAAATTTTTTGCCCTTTATACTTATGTAGGTAGTAGGTGAGTAGGTATAATGCATTCAAAATAAGCTGGCGTGTTTCCACTTGAGACCGTCATAAGTAATAACAATAGAATTACATTCAACATGCCACGTAAACAATAGGGGTAATAAACCAAACACTCATAGAGTCCATTCATTTTTAAAGGAGCCAGTTTAACCTCATAGTGTTAATACTTTTGAATTCACCCACCACGACTTAATCCTATTGTTATTGTTAATGACGGTCTCAAGTGGAAACACTCCAGTTTATTTTGAATGCACTATACCTATTTACCGACTGGCTCTCACGTCTGACAAAAGCACGTTAAGGTCAAGCATGATTTCCCAGAGTGATTATGCATACTCCATACTTATTATAATTAATGTGAATGTGTGTCTGTCTGTCTGCGAGCTTTTCACGGCCCATCCATTATACAATTTTGATACCTACTTATTTATTACAAAGATCAGCCTAAAGCTGAGATCTATAGAGCGTGCATTGACTTTGCTCAGTCATAGATTTTAAACAACAAATAAGAACGAGACTGATGATGTCTTATATTATGCCAATGACATAACGCTGTCTTATTTTAACAGTATCTCAAGTCTGAGCAAAGTCAAAGTAAGTAGGTACCTACTATTTATAGGTCTCAACCTTATAGGTTTTTTTTATTTATAGGTTTTTATTTATTTATTCAGATACAAGTTAGCCCATGACTGCAATCTCACCTGGTGGTATGGCAGTTTTTATTAAATCCATATCCCTTTGGTTTCTGCACCGCCATCGTACCGGAACGCTAAATCGCTTGACGGCACAGCTTTGCCAGTAGGGTGGTAACTAGTTACGGCCGAAGCCTCCCAGACCAGAAATTTAGAAATTATAAAATTCCATACCCCTGCCGGGAATCGAACCCGGGACCTCCCACTAACAAGACCACAGCGCTTTTCACTCGGCCAGGTCGTCGTATGCGGATTTTCATGCATTAGAATTAACTAATTAGTAATCTGTCGTCTGCGCGGGGGCATAATAAAGGACTATCTGCCGCACTCAGAGTCGCTTAATCGTTACTTAAGTTTAGTTAAAACGAGACAGAGCTATATCTCTCACATAAATCTGTCTCGTTTTAACTCAATCATAAGTAATGATTAGCGACTCTTACGTGGAGATCTATAAAGCGCACTTTGACTTTGCTCAGACTACAGATTGAGTTAAAACGAGACAAATTTATGTGAGAGATATACCTCTGTCTCGTTTTAACTCTGTCTTAAGTCTAAGCAAAGTCAAAGTGCGCTCTATAGATCTCAACCTGAGTGCGGCTGTATAAAATGTCACAATGTGATCTCCCCCATAACTGGAAGTTGTTATGCAAATAGGCCAGGAGTCAATGTTCGCGGACCGGTTTCGAAAAATGTATAAGGACATCGATTTGTTCTTACAATCAGTAGCGATAAAAATAAACAGTCAGTAGGTACATGATACATCTACAAATAGATTATGATTGGGTAGTTATGTTATCTAATGAATCTAAAAATTCAGCCAGAAAAATATTTGATAATGTCGGTACCTATGATGATGTATCATTGCTGTCCCTAGAAGGAAAATCATTACGATCAGTTCTGCCTTAAGGTCATCTTATAAAGGTCAAATGGGAAATCGTTCTTTGTAAACTGATAGGCTTGAGTTCAATGAGAAGAATTACAGACCTAAATATAAGGAAAATTATCCATAGACATGCTTTAGTCAAGAAACGCTTAATTAATTTTCAATATCTAATTACTTAGGTACTTAGTTAATTCAAAATATAATTTACATATTTCCAAAAATTTTAAGTAACTAAAATTAAATTATGCCCACTCTACAAATTATACATCTAGTTTATGTAGATACCTACTTCATAGACCTACAATCCATATTATTAAGTAAAATAACAATAAGTCAATTAAATCCCGATTAGAAAAGTAAAAAGATAACAAATAACTCTAAATCGAATTGAAATCGATTAGGTATGAGTTTAATGTTAACGTATTTATTGACTAAAATAAAAACTTAGATTAATTAAAATCGATATAAAGCCAAAGGCAAGAAAATTGCGCATATACCTAGACAGGTAAGTATAGATATACCTACAATACATAATAATAAAGTCAGTTAATTATTATCTACATCTAGTTCATCAACTAGTCTAAATTTAAATTAAAAGTTTATGAATCATTGAGTCATTATTTAGTTTCCTTAATCATTCTCTGAAAGTACCTATCACAGACTACAGTGTATGGTACTTACCTATCTAATAAATAATTATTACTTACTATAAAACAATATTCCGATTAACATTTAAAATATTAAGTAAGTAGATATAATAATAGTAAATATCTTAGAAATATCTAGCGGTCAAACGATGTTATGATAGGTCATCGAAGGACATCTTCGAAAGTGTAACAATTTATAGCTTCGATGACATTTAAGGAAATTAGAACTATCACATTAAAAAATCTATAAAAATGCACTAATAATGCCACGAGAAGAAATAAACTAATCAATAACCAATAAATAAGATTAAAATAAAGGTCATCATAATAATATAGACGCATAAAAAAAAGAATCTATATAGATACCTAGGTAGGTAGGTAGGTGTTGGTAGGTAGGCTAAAAAAGCTGACTGACTGACTGATTGATTTATTTTGATTTACCCCTAATAGGGTTGAATTTTCAAAAAATTTTTTTTTTTTTTTTAAATGGACTTGTTTTACCCTCCCTTTTAAGGTCGCTCAGGAAGGTGCTTTCTCCATACAAACGTAGGAGGGTAATTACAACAATATTTGATATATTATAAGTATATAGATTGTACGCTCAAAACTAAGTAGGTATTATATCGATTTATCTCGTAATTATCTAGGTTTATTGATATATAAAACATTGAAAAAAATATTGATATTAAAGTCACGAGCCTCGCAATATTCTTCCTATTTTCACACTAAAATTATGACAACTTTAGGCGCAAATAAATAATAAGATTAGGAGTGTGAAAATTCTCAAACAATTTAACATTAGACATAGTTTATTTATTTATTAGTTGAAATAACATTATTTTGCAAACATACATTTAGTATTTTTTTCTCAAAAATACTTTTCCTAAACCCATTTCGCGCGCTTGATTTCGGTAAAAATCATCGTGCCACTCACCTTTCTCATACAATGTCAAGTGAAAAGCAAACAGATTACCTAATACCTACCCACGTGCGCTGCCAATTTCGGTCGAACGTACTGCGTCACCTTAAGGGGGTAAAACAAGTCACGAGCATCAGCTAGTTATAGTATAATAAGAAGAGATGTTGACTTTGAATCCACATTCTATAGAAGAGAATACTTGAAACGCTTACCAGCAAGTGATCCCTGATATCATCGTACACGAAGAGCTGCGACAGAGTCTCCAGACCATGTCGGATGCCGAAAAAGTTGTTCGCGAAGATGGTCGCGTTGATCCTATCGTTACTCTCCGGCGACACTCTGAGGCTGTAGCTTTCATCCAAGCCAGTCGGGAGGAATTCTACGGAGTATTAACGATCTTAAGCGGAAATCTATATACTTATATCTAAAAGAAAAAGCTGACTGACTGACTGATCTATCAACGCACAGCTCAAACTACTGGACGAATCGGGCTGAAATTTGGCATGCATTTGAGAATTAATGATGTTGAGCGGAAATCTATATAGATAATATATCTAAAAGAAAAAGCTGACTGACTGATGACTGACTGACTAAATGATCTATCAACGCACAGCTCAAATTACTGGACGGATCGGGCTGAAATTCGGCATGCGGATAGCTATTATGACGTAGGCATCCGCTAGGAAAGGACTTTTGAAAATTCAACTCCTAAGGGGGTGAAATAGCGGTTTGAAATTTGTGTAGTCTAGCATAAGCTAGTATCTAATATATTTAAAAGAAAAAGCTGACTGACTGATGACTGACTGACTAACTGACTGATCTATCAACGCACAGCTCAAACTACTGGACGGATCGGGCTGAAATTTAGCATACAGATAGCTATTATGGCGTAGGCATCCGCTAAATAAGGATTTTTGAAAATTAAACCCCTAAGGGGGTAAAATACGGGTTGGAAATTTGTGTAGTCCACGCGGACGAAGTCAGAAGAAGAGACTGTTAAAACAAGACAGATATATTATGCTGATTATATGACGTTGTCTCGTTTTAACAGTGTCTTAAGTCTGAGCAAAGTCAAAGTACGCTATATAGATTTCAGCCATAGCTTTCTTATGAGGCCATAGTTAGCGACCTTCTTGTCCAAAATTATACAGTGCTTGAAGACCAAAATCTTCATACAGTGCGTGTTGCTAATGACATATGGATCCAAGACATGGTCGCTAATTTTCTTATCTTATTCGTAATCGTATAGTCCCTAATGTCTACAGTCTACAACATAATTAATTAATAAATAATATCTTTATTTGCAAAAAAGATTTGACACATAAGACTTTGACCACTGGCTCCCAAAGAAGTAGAAACTGTGTCATGGGAGCCAGTGCCTTCCCTGTTACATAAGCTTTTTCTAATTTACAAAACCCTTATTACCACCAATAATTAAATTTACCTCTAAAATTGGGGTTTTCGTTGACTAGATATACGTAGACGGATTTCCCAGACGCTTTAGGTACCAGACCTAATGGGATCGCTAAACCAACCAAGCTTTTGAATCTCTAGAAAGGTAAAAAAAATCAATGCTTTAGTACATGGAAAATAAAAGTTATCGTTAATCTAAATATATAAAAGGAGACTGACTGACTAATCTATCAGCGCACAGCCCAAACAACTGGACGGATCGGGCTGAAATTTGGCATGCAGATAGCTATTATGACGTAAACATCAGCTAAGAAAGGATTTTTAAAAATTCAATCCCTGAAGGGGTAAAACAGGGGGTTGAAATTTGTGTAGTCAGGGCGGACGAAGTCACGAGCATAAGCCAGTTATACTTATAATAAGAAGAGCAATTTAGGAGTTATCATTGACAAACAAAAATGTAGTAGGTGCATTTCACGAAGGCGAGTGGCTCATGCTTGTGTTTAAGTCGTATCGGTATACGTAACCGGTTAATACGTAAGGTACAGGCTAAATGTGTGCGTTTGACAGCGCTTGCTCGCGACTGATTGGTCCGACATGCGCAATGCCCGTGTAAACGACATTACCTACCACAAGTAAAGTTCACTCGCCTTCGTGAACTGCAAGAACTATCTATTCTTAGAAATGCAACTCACCTGGGCAGCAGCTTGCATCAAATCGTCAGATTTGCCTCGCTTAAGATTCTGAACTTCTATATTGTTGATGTTTACTTTGGAAAGGAAACGTCCTAAATCCGTAACACCTGTTGGAGCTGGCCATAGTAGACCTAAATGCAAAGAATAAAGCAAATATTATGATGCGAAAACTGTTGAAATACCTAATCTAAAATTAGAATTCAGAATCTCTAAACTAAACTAAATTAACAGGTCTAAATCTAGTGCTATCCTTTTCCGCAAGCAACATCATGAAAGCGATAGCAATAGATTTAGACGTGTTATTTTAATTTAGTTTAGAGATTGTGTAAACGGAATGACGTAATAAGATCATTTAAAATTAAAAACGAAGATATTATTATGATGATCAAATAAAAATTATGATAAATAATAATAAATAATAAATAAATAAATAAACGTTTATTTCAGACCTTCATAGATCCATAGATTGTTAGTATGATAAAAGCAATGATAAAACACAAAAGTAACTATGAAAAAAGATTCAGTAAAATGAAATCATCAAAATTAAACAAAATATTTATATAGCAGAACAATAAAACAGTTGGCATTTTTTGCTAGCTCCCAAAAAAGATAAAAATTCTATGTCCCTAAATTATGATGAATTCATAATTGTAAAAAAGGCAAGATTGAATGTCAACAAAGCCTTGTAAGTTAAAGTCCTATAAGCGCAATGTGGAACAATCTCCAGCCACGCTCTCAAAAATGTGGACCTCAAAAGTGATAGGGGTAGATGACTGCCGACCTCCCTGGCGCAGTGGTAAGAACTGTGGTCTTGTTAGTGGGAGTGGGTTCGATTCTCGGCAGGGTTTTGGAATTTTACAATTTCTAAATTTCTGGTCTGGCCTGGTGGGACTGGAGGCCGTGGCTAGTTACCATCCTACTGGCAAAGCCGTGCCGCCAAGCGATTCAGCGTTCCGGTACGATGCCGTGTAGAAAACAAAGAGGTATAGGTTTAATAAAAACTGCCATATCCCTGCCAGGTTAGCCCGCATCCATTTGCATCATCACTTACCACCAGGTGAGATTACAGTCAAGGGCTAATTTGTATCTGAATAATAATAAAAAAGATGAAATAGATGTATGGTGACGCGCTTTCCAAAAGGCCTATGTCCTTTGTCCAACCATGTACGTAACCCTACACTGTACAAGCTGATGGATGGATGGATGAGGATAATTGTACAGTAGGTCTTGAAGATCATACTTACCATATTCGTTGCAGAACATTTTGCAGGCCTCGAGAGAAAGTGCTGGCTCGGAGCTTTGTGGATTATGCTTGGACTTGACGCATCTGGCATCTTCGCAAGTCCAGTGCCACGCAGGCTGGTCTTCGGCTGTGCTTACACTGTGGACAAAAAAAAACATCGCTAGGAAACCTGCATATCTTCATTATCATCATGATCAACCCATCACAGGCCCACTACTGAGCACGGCTCTCCTCTTAAAGTGAGAAGGGTTTAGGCCATATTTTGGCAATAGTCTAACGCCGGGCACGCATCTCTAACTTTTCGTAGATAAGTGCGTTTTAAACAATTAAGTAAAATATATCACTTGCTTTAAACGGTGAAGGAAAACATCATAAGGAAACCTGCTTGCCAGATTTCTCCATAATGTTCTCAAAGGTGTGTGAAGTGACCAGCGTGGTGGACTATGGCCAAACGCTTCTCATTCTGAGAGGAGACCCGTACTTAGTAGTGAGCCGGCACTGGGTTGATCATGATGATGATTACAGACATTTTCTAACCCCTAACGCGATTCTCCATTTAATTGCTAAACGGACTTATCCCAGATTTGTGTAAGGTTTCCATTAACGATTTTGCTAAGGTGGCTAACGCTCTACATAGTATGTATGTACTATGTATATATATTTTGATTTCAGCTGTGGTAGCCTAGTGGTTAGGACGTCCGCCTTCCAATCGGAGGTCGAGGGTTCGATCCCGGGCACGCACCTCTAACTTTTCGGAGTTATGTGCGTTTTTAAGTAATTAAAATATCACTTGCTTTAACGGTGAAGGAAAACATCGTGAGGAAACCTGCATGCCTGAGAGTTCTCCATAATGTTCTCAAAGGTGTGTGAAGTCTGCCATTCCGCACTTGGCCACCGTGGTAGACTATGGCCAAAACCCTTCGACTGAGAGGAGACCTGTGCTCTGTAGTGAGCCGGTGATGGGTTGATCATGATGATAATGATATAATATATATGTTGCTCGGGTTTGCCTATAGGTTGGTATACCTACCTACCTACCTACCTACCTACCTACTTAGCTACAGTCGAATAAAAATATGATAGACAATCAAAGTCTGACCTTAACAACCAGAACAACTTTCATTATTGTGTTGGTATTTAGACCTACTTATAGTCCGTACTAATGACTCCTCACGCGCCATTTTAAATCTATGGCACTTTAAAATAAGGACTTAATTCGTACTTTTGACATGAAATTTGACACAAAAAGATAAAATGAATGGCATGTGTGATGTGAGGAGTAAAATTTTACGCGTTATAAAGAAATCGATTCTCTATTGCGACCATTGACTTATATACTATACTAGCTTCTGCCCCCGCGGCTTCGCCCGCGTGCCCTACAGGAAACAAATGGCGCTTTTTTATTCAGAAACAAACATTAACATCAGGATGCGCACGCCCTGCACCAGCACCGAATAACACATATAACTTTCCAACCCCCATTTCATCCCTTTAGGGGGGAGGGGGGATGGGGGGGAGGGGGAGAGGGATGGGGGGGGGGGATTCCTTATAGTCATTTCTTAGCTGACACTTACCTACCTAACCTAAACCTACTTTCCAAATTTCAAGTAAAAAACTGTCCCATACGAACTTTCATTCCCTATTTTACCACCCTAATGGGTGAATTTTCCAAAAATACTGAAACACGTATTTCTTCATTTGTGACAGAAAACCCAAATACCAATTTTCATGCAAATAACTTGAAAAATGACGGACTTTCATACAAACTTCCATCACCCATTTAACCCACTCAGGGGTGGAATTTCGAAAAATCCTTTCTTAGTGGATACCTACTCTTTACAAAGAATAGACCCTCCAAATTTCATGTCTTTAGGACCAGCGGTTTAGGCTGTGCGTAGATATAATATATGTCAGTCAGTCAGTCAGTCAGTCAGGACTTTGAATTTTAAATATATAGATTACATAGTATGGACAGGGCTATTAAACAAACAAAATGGCACCGACTCAGTGGTGCTTTAGCACCAATGCAACCTCAGTGACGTCTGAATTTCAAACGGGTCGTTCATTAGTATCTAAGAGGTGGCGCTGATTTATTTGGTTCCAAAACCGTAAAAAATTTTGTTCGCTTGACCATATCTTGTCATTTATATCGATGATTTCGACCCGATTTTGAAAAGGTGGATGCATGGATGTAAAAAACTTATTGTGTGATAATTATTTAACGGAAAGGTTAGGTATTCACATCACATGCTTGGTCCTCTTCCGTAAGTATCGGTTGATAATGATGATGATAATTATTATCAGATTACTAGAGAATGATTACTCACCATTGCAATACGAACAAGAAGTGTAGAATATAATAAAATAGATTATGCCGCCACATCTTGTGAAACCTAGAACAAAGAGAAAGTAAATAACAATGAAATTATAAGGTTTAACAATTTACTATTAGGCATTAAAAAATTTAATCGGACCACGACTGCTGGGATAAGACAAGACCGTCCGAAAAAAGATCCGAATTAGGTATAAGTAGGGTAGGTACTTCAAATCGCGCAAGTTTTGCTTCAATATCTTCCATTACAATATTTTCAAATAACCATACTTAATAATTTACGTTTATTTTGACGGAACCCTCGTTGTGCGAGTCTGATTCGGACTTGGCCTGTTGAGCATACATAGTTGACAATCAAAGGAATATCCTATATCCTTGAAATAAAATAGCTAAAAGGTTTCTGTAAAGAGCTCAATTAATTGACAAAGGGTTTCCAGCTCAGATTAGGCTTAGAGTGCAGTCAGTAGGCATGTATAGTACGCGACAGGTTGAGATGACAATCGGGGTATGAGGCGGGGGGACGTCCCGCACACCCGCACATCACCCGCGCTCGCCCGCACCAGGTTAGCGCGAGGCCTGTGCGGGTGTGCGGGGCGTCCCCACCCCGATTGCCATCTCGACCTGTCGCGAAGAGATAATGTGCTGCATGTCTTTTATCTAATCTCTTATCGCGGAATGTTAGCAGAAATATCTTTTTTTTGCAGAATTTATTTTGAATCTTTCAATGAAAAGTCAATTTGTTGGTTAGACAAAGAGCGTTTGTGCACTCATCCCTGATTTTACGCGACAAGCGGACAGACAGACGACCGGTCACCGGACAACGAAGGCATCCGTCGGTACGGAACCCTAAAAACCATCGTTGTACAGTACGGCGGCAGAAAGTAATGTACATCGGCCATTAGAATGACATTTCGGCTTTGTATAACGTTGTCTCTGTCACTCATACCTATATGACGTTTTGAATGTACAGTAGGTACGCGGTAGAAAATAATGTACATCGACCTTTAGAAGGAGATAGCGGATTTGTAGAGCATATTATGTCTCTGTCGTTGAGACCGACAAAACGTCATATAGGTATGAGTGACAGAGACAACGTTCTACAAAGCCGAAATGTCATTCTAAAGGCCGTCGTACATTATTTTCTGCCGCGTACTGTACAAACATATAACGCATATCCAGTCCATCAGGTCCAGAAGAGGTCAGTGACTGCCTGGTACCTCTAATCAGATTAAACCATTATCGCTCTCATAATCTCATAAATTGTCACATCTCTCCTAAATTCCTAGGCATTTCTCTAGATTGTTCTAGATAAAACCTATTTATGAGTTTACCTAAGTACTAGCTGATGCCTGCGACTTCGTCCACGTGGATTTAGGTTTTTTTTAAACCCGTGGGAACTCTTTGATTTTTCGGGATTAAAAGTTGCCCATGTCAATTTCCAGGATGCTGAGGTAGCTGTACCAAATCCATACTATCAATTACTATCCATACAAATATTATAATTGCGAACGTGTGTCTGTCTGTCTGCTAGCCTTCTACAGCCCAACCGTTCAACCGATTTTGACGAAATTTGGTACAGATAGCTTACATCTTAGGGAAGGACATAGGCTACTTTTTATCCCGGAAAATCAAAGATTTCCCACGGGATTTTCAGAAACATAAATCCACGCGTAGGAAGTCGCGGGCATCAGCTAGTTTTAAATAAATTGGTAAACGGATGGGCCTCTAAGAATCCCGTGGGAACTCTTTGATTTTCCGAGATTAAAAGTTGCCTATGTCCTTCTCCGGGATGTAGGTAAGCTAACTCTGTGCCCATCAAAATCGGTTAAACTGTTGGGCCGTGAAAAGCTAGCATACAGACAGACAGACACACTTTCGCATTTATAATTTTCGCAAAGCTTTGGCATTCATAAAATTAAATAAGCATAACTAGGAAGGTTTCATGTCTTGTATTGTCATTACTGAAATAAATAGGGAGTACGACGATAATAAGTAAAACATTAGGTAGATTTATTATTCTGTTTAATATCGACTGATAGCTGTTGACGACAGATCAATCTACGAAAAAAAAATAACCTTGCCTAGCTAAAAGTTTAATTGAACTTAACTTTCTATAAACAATCGCCTAAGCCCTAAAATTAATCGTAATTAATTGACACAAACAAGATAGGAATCTTGGTGCTTATAAGTAGTAGGTACGATGTGAAATACAAAAAAAGTGCACTTAAACGTAATAGAATACAGTTTATAATTGAAGATGCACAAGTCACAATGGGGCATGGGCTCGTTACGTACGTAAATAGTTACTCAACAATATACTACACAAACGTTCACATACCTCTTGTATTCCAAGCGTCCACACCGTCTCGCGAATGTCGACACAGTGTGACGAGAGAAGTTGGACGACAAAACAAATATAATTTTCCCGCTTATTTTCGTTACCTACACGATTGAAAACAAGTTTTGCAGATGAGGTTTTTTTTTTTCGACAAATCAGTGCAAATGTTTCATTTTATTTTTGTGATTTTTAATAATTATCATAGGATTTAGCTTGTTACCTACAAATTACGATCCAAAAATGCAAGAATGTAATCGGCAACGGCCCTAAGCTCTCGCACTATATAGGTAACTAGGTAAGTACCTATTGAACATTTGAAAAGAGCAACCGCCGAGTTTCTTGTTAGGTAATTCTTCTCGGTAGGATCGGCAATCGGCGGAATTTGATGATCTCTCTGGCGCAGTGGTAAGCACTGTAGTCTGATTGGTGGGAGGTCCCAGGTTAGATTCCTGGCAGGGGTTTGGAATTTTATAATTTTTAAATTTCTGGTCTGGTGGGAGGCTTCGACCGTGGCTAGTTACCACCCTACCAGGAAAGCTGTGCCGCCAAGCGATTAAGCGTTCCGATACGATGCCGTGTAGAAACCAAAGGGGCATGGATTTAATAAACACTGTCACACTCTTTCCAGGTTAGCCAGCTTCCACCTTAGACTGCATCATCACAATTACCACCAGCTGTGAGATTGCGGTCAAGGGCTAACTTGTATCTGAATTAATAGACTGCTAAAATCATTACCCTTCCTTTTGGTTTTGCCGTAGTCGGGTAAAAATACAAAATCCTGAACCGAACTTATTAGTCAGTACCTATGGCTGGAATGAAATCTACTGTCACTAGGTCTTCGATGATCAGAAACTCGCTTAGGTAGTTACGCCTCAAAATGCACGAAACGAAAACGTTGAGTGCGCGGAGTCACCTTTCTTGGTCGTGATGATGACCTATTTTAATTTATACAGACAAAGTAAGTAAATATATGGTAAATACTATGTACAATTTATTGAAATGATGAAGTTAATAAATAAAATAAGGCAAGAAAAGAAATTTAAGATTTATTTTTTTTACCTTAGGATAAAAACCAAAAAGCCTAGTATCCAAATCGTAAAGATGTATGAAAAAAAAAACAAATTCAAATGACATTGACAACTGCGAGTGACATTCTTGACAATGACATTGACAGTTTCATTTCGCACAAAAAAAAACAAAAAAATTGGAAATCAGCCAAAATATTAATCTTGTTCCCACTGTTTTGATGTTTTATTAAACAAAACCTCACTTACCTTATATCTGGGTGTGCAATTTAAATTAACTAGTATAATATGGATCCTGCACTGTTGCGGGAACGCGAAGCGTTTAGGAAAAAGGCACTTGCGACACCCAGGTATGTTACATACTTGTTATACACCACTGGTTTGGAACAAACTGAACTATCCCCTTCACCGGTTTTACCAATTACCTACCAATTACTTTCCTTCCTCTCGCTCCCTCCCGCAGATTACGTGATTGATATACTACTGATAAAGGTTTTAATCTATTTTATTAAAGTGAGAAATATAAACGATTTTTGTCAAGGTTTTTCTTTGGTGTAATGCGAGAAACTAGTTTATTTTCGCTACCTGTTTATCTTATCAGTTTTAGTGGTATCTTTGATTCAATCAGTGATAATATACAATGAAATACTTACCTATCTACTTAATTGATTATTAATTTTCTTTCCCACTGATTAAATCTGATTTTGAGATTTGTTCTTTGCTATTGGTTTCAATTTTTATATTGAGGTATAACTTTCTCTACCTACTTGCAATAATTATCATTCAAAATAATGTTTAGTTTTAATTTAACATACCTACTGCCCATTGACCAATTACAAAATGTTAATTTTATTTTGTAATAGCTTATGCTCGCGACTTCGTCCGCGTGGACTAAACAAATTTCAAAACCCTTTTACCCCCTTAGGGGTGAATTTTCAAAAATCCTGTCTTAGCTGATGTCTAAGTCATACCTAATAACTATCTGCATGCCAAATTTCAGCCCGATCCATCCAGTAGTTTGAGCTGTACATTGATAGATCAGTCAGTCAGCTGTTCATTTTATATATTTAGACTTATGTATTTTGTATCCAACTAAGTATGTATATTAATCATGCAGGACCGTATTTAACTTAATTACTCAGTCCAGTTTAATTACCTAACTGAAACAATTATGGCAAAAACTAATATAAGAATAAGTATCTATTAAATGTTGTATTTGAAAAATTCTTTGTTTCCAGCGTTGAAAAGAAAAAGAAAGATGAATCACCTTTTAAAGATGACAGCAAAAAGAAATCTAAATCCAGCAGCTCTGTCAGCACTGCCCCAAAACTTGATGCCAATAAGTGAGTAACATAGTAAGAGATTAGAAATAATATTATGATAAGATTTAAGATTATGAAACCTAAAAAAAAGGTTTTCTCAATTTAGGCACCAAAATCCACTAATATCTAATCTAAATCCAAATCTAGGTTACATTTAGAATTTTAAATTTAGAAATTTACTAAATTCAGATTTAAATATCTTAAATACAAGAACGAGTTTCCCACCCTCTGCACTAGGAAAGGCCCTGTATTGCAGGAGGTAGTTCCTCAGGGATACAAAAGTTTGCTTAATTTATGCACCAAAATCCACTAATATCTAATCTAAATCCAAATCTAGGTTACATTTATAATTATAAATTTAGAAATTTACTAAATTCAGATTTAAAAAACTTAAATACAAGAACAAGTTTTCCACCCCTCTGCACTAAGAAATATCTGTATTGCAGAAAGTAGTTCCTCAGGGATATAAAAGTTTGCTTAATTAAGGCACCAAAATCCACTAATATCTAATCTAAATCCAAATCTAGGTTACATTTAGAATTTTAAATTTAGAAATTTACTAAATTCAGATTTAAATAAATACAAGAATCATGAGTTGCCCACCCTCTGCACTAGAAAAGGCCCTGTGTTGCAGAAGGTAGTTCCTCAGGGATACAAAAGTTTGCTTAATTTAGGCACCAAAATCCACTAATATCTAATCTAAATCCAAATCTAGGTTACATTTAGAATTTTAAATTTAGAAATTTACTAAATTTAGATTTAAATAACTTAAATACAAGAACAAGTTTTCCGCCCCTCTGCACTAAGACATATCTGTATTGCAGAAAGTAGTTCCTCAGGGATATAAAAGTTTGCTTAATTTAGGCACCAAAATCCAGTAATAATATCTAATCTAAATCCAGATCTAGGTTACATTTAGAATTTTAAATTTAGAAATTTACTAAATTCAGATTTAAATAACTTAATACAAGAACGAGTTTCCCACCCTCTGTTCTAGAAAAGGCCCTGTGTTGCAGAAGGTAGTTCCTCAGGGATACAAAAATTTTCTTAATCTAAGGACCAAAATTTGATAAAATTTGTATTACCTATTATTATACTAGCCTTAAATTAAATATAGATATAAATGAAATAATAATATATTTTGTTCCAGTTACAAAACCATGGCAGGCAGTTCCTCATATAGGTTCGGAGTGCTCGCGCGCATCGTCAGACACATGAGGTCGAGGCATCAAGAAGGGGATGACCATCCTCTCAGCCTCGATGACATACTGGATGAAACCAACCAGTTGGACGTTGGCAGTAAAATAAAACAAGTTAGTTGCTCATCAACACTACTTATTAAGTCATACATAAGTTACATAAGTCATAGTTTTTTTTTAAATATTAGCCATGTTAATTATGACGAATATTCCCCTTTCCCCGCCAACTAAGCGTAAAGCTTGTGCTAGGAGTAGGTACAACAATAGTGCAAGGGTGGGGTTTGAAGCTCTGACCTTTGGGAATTAAGTTCACTCCTAAACTTGGGTACCATTGGACAGTACCTGGCAGGGAATATTGTACATCAACCTTTAGAAAGAGATAGCGGTTTTCAAGAGCGTTATCTCCGTAGTTGAAACCTACAAAACGTCACATAGGCATAAGTGACAGAGACAACGCTCTACGAAGCGAAAATCTCTTTCTAAAGGTTGATGTATAATATTGCTGCTGGCTATTAATGTACACTTTTTGATTGTCAATTGTTGAATTTGTAACATAAACATTTGTTTCCAGTGGCTACAGACAGAAGCGTTACAAAACAATCCAAAAATAGAGTGCACTATGGATGGCAAGTTCATATTCAAACCTGTGTATAAAATCAAAGATAAAAAATCACTTTTAAGGTAAGGATTCCACCAGATGGTATATGAACCTACAGTACGCGCCGAAGGTAATGTACATCGACCTTTAGTAGGAGATAGCAAATTTGTAGAGCACTGTCTCTGTCGTTGAGACCGACAAAACGTCATATAGGTGTGAGTGACAGAGACAACGCTCTACACGGCCGAAATTTCATTCTAAAGGCCAATTTCGGCCGCGTACTGTACAATGATTCTATAGTCATTGATTAACGATTACACGGTACTGATTAAATTTGAATGGGGAGACCCATTCAAATTTAATCAGTACCGTTATTATAAATGCGAAAGTGTGTTTGTTTGTTGGTTTGTCCTTGATTTTTTGCATGTGTATAGATAAAGACCTTAAGAGTGGCATAGGCTTCTTTTTATCCCGGAAAATCAAAGAGTTCCCACGGGATTTTTAAAATACCTAATTTTTAAAAACGAAGGCACGGGTCATCACGGTAAAAACTAATTTATTATTCTAGGTTACTGAAACAGCAAGATTTGAAAGGTCTAGGAGGGATATTTCTAGAAGACGTCCAGGAGTCGTTGCCACACTGCGAGAGGGCGCTCAAGAGTTTAGCACAAGAAATACTATACATCATAAGGCCCACAGATAAAAAGAAAATATTGTTCTACAATGACAGAACTGCCACACTAGATGTAAGTAGGAAATCACTACCCCTGTCATAAATGCGAAAGTGTGTTTTTTTGTTGGTTTTTCCTTCAATCACGTCGCAATGGGGCAACGGATCGATTTTTTGCATGGGTATACTTTAAGACCTGGAGTGACATTAGGCTACTTTTTATCCCGTGGGAACCGCGATAAAAAGTAGCCTATGTCACTTTCCAGGTCTTTATCTATTGGTACCCATGCAAAAATCACGTTAATCTGTTGCTCTGTTGCGACGTGATTGAAGGACAAACCAACAAAACAACAAACAAACACACTTTCGCATTTATAATAAGGGACTAGCTAGACTATTAGACTAGCTTATGCTCGCGACTTAGTCCGCGTGGACTACATAAATTTCAAATCTCTATTTCAAATTTTAAAAATCCTTTCTTAGCGGATGCCTACGTCATAATACCTATCTGCATGCCAAATTTCAGCCTGATCCATCCAGTAGTTTGAGCTGTGATGCATAGGTTCGTTTGTGATTGGTTGGTCACTCAAAATCGTTAACGCCCACTGAGTTTTTTGTCTTTGTCATTTGTACGGGATCACGTAACAGAGAGAGCCCTATACTAACTTCGCCCCGTGGATAGAGTATAGGTAACTTTTTTTAACGCACGTTCTTTATTCCAGGTTGATGACGAATTCGTGAAGCTATGGCGCGCCACAGCCGTAGACGCGATGGACGACGCGAAAATAGAGGAGTATTTAGAGAAACAAGGCATCAAGTCCATGCAAGACCACGGCTTGAAGAAACCTGTAGTGCCGAAACGGAAGAAGGTCTCCCAGAAACGACGCACGTTCAAGAAGCCGAGGGACAACGAGCATTTGGCTGACGTGCTAGAGACGTACGAGGATAACTCGTTAAGTCAAAAAGGCATTAACATTAAGTAAAATAAATTAAATAGTTAAATCGAGTTGTGTTTTATTGAAGTTATAAAAGTTACAGTGTGGCTAATTCCGTTGTGCACAATCTTTAAACTAAACTAAAATGACACGTCTAAATCTATTGCTATCCCTTTCATAATGTTAGTGCCATCCTTTTCCGCAAACAACATTATGAAAGGGATGGCAATAGATTATGACTTAATATTTTAGTTTAGTTTACAGATTGTGTACAACGGAATTAGCCACATTAACTTGATGTGCCTTTTTCCGTTGGTCTAAATCTAGTGCTATCCTTTTCCGCAGGAAGTAGTATGAAAGGGATAGCAATACATTTAGACCTGTCATTTTAGTTTTGTACATCTGTTGGTAATAGGAACATAAGTGCCTATTTATGGTTGCAGTTTAAATTTCAAAAATTAATATCTCTTAAACTATTATAAGTCGCCATTTTTGGCTTGCAGGGGGGGTACACCCCATCACCGCCTACCACCTGTCACCCTCCTCCGCTGCGGGCGCAATACTAAAGCTGAGCCATTTACTACTTTATTAGGGTTCCGTACCTCAAAAGGAACCCAGGATCACTTCATTGTCTGTCTGATAAGAAAACCCGTTGACCTAGAATCAGGCAGGTAGGTAGGTCTTACAGTACCTACCACAAGTAAAGGAATAAATCCAAAAACCGTAAATTTGTGGTTATGAACAAATAATTAGTATTTTTAACTTTCAAAGTAAGATTACTATACCAAGTGGGATAAATGCCTTAACTGTAGATTCTGAAACAGATTTTTATTTATTTTTACGTACAATAGTTTTTGATGTTAATTCTTTTCGGTCTATCTATAAATTCTGAGGCCAAAGAGTATATAATCACTACGTTTTCTGAGGCCATGGGCTGGGCTTGCCCATAGATTAGGTACCTATTTACTATATTACTAGAGATTGCCTTAGCCAACCAACAATAAATCGTGTCAAAAAGCCATACAAAAGAAAAAATTGACGATTTTTGTCTGTGGTTTTTGTTGTTTTGTTTGGAGAGTAGAGACAGAATTTTATTGAAAACTAGAGTTTATTTTATAGTATTATTGTGGATATCAAGTAGGCAAATATGATGGCTCAGCCTCAATATTCTTTATCTTGGGAAGACCATCCAAAGAACATTTGCAATGGGTTAAGCTACCTACAGCAGGTTTGTAATTTGTTTGAATGTATAAAATCTTGCCATTTGGTTAAAGAAAAAATAAACCGTGATAGCCTAGTGGTTAAGACGTCCGCCTCCTATACTAGTGGTTGGGGTTCGATCGCGGGCACGCATCTCTAACTTTTCAAGTTATGTGTGTATTAAGAAACTAATTAGGTACTAAATATCACTTGCTTTAGCGGTGAAGGAAAACATCGTGAGGAAACCTGCATGCCTGAGAGTTCTCCATAATGTTCTCAAAGGTGTGTGAAGTCTGCCAATCTGTACTAAGTCAGCATGGCAGATTATAGCCTAACCCCTTCACATTCTGAGAGGAGACCCATGCTCAGTAGTAGGCCGGTGATGAGTCGATCATAATGATAGAAGAAATAAATATTTCACGCCTCGCCCGTAGGCTTGAGATGGATTTCAGGTCATGGTCCCACTTTGAGATTCCCACAATTTGGTTTGTGTGAAACACGTGAACTTAGGTTTTTAAATCCCCTGGGAACTCTTTGATTTTCCGGGATAAAATCATTTAACATCAATAATTATTCAGTAAAACATTAAATTTTTTCAATTGTCTGTTTTCATAATTGATTTATTTTCAGACTTAAAAAGAATAAACTGTACAATTTTTTTCTTGTAAATAAAAAAAGCTTTATTGCTCAACCTTTATTATTGTTTTGTAGAGCGGTGAGTTTGTAGACATGACATTGGCAGCGGACGGCCACCTCGTGAAGGTGCACCAAGTGATCATGGCACTCAGCAGCCCTTACCTGAAGGATCTTATAGCCTCCGCCCAATGCCCTCATCCTGTTATAGTATTAAACGTAAGTTTTTTTATTCATTATAGGTATACGTTTGAACACAATCACACCTGATGCGTAGTGATGATGTGGCTTAAAATGGGACATGTTTACCTAGAAGATGCCTATTCACTCTTGTTTTAAAGATACCCGGGTTGTAATTGGTAGGAAACACATATCGCGGAAGAGTATTCCAAACCTTTGCCATATATAGTTGCACATTTAAGCTTTAGCTAGACAGGACTTTTTTATTATTCAGATACAAGTTATCCCATGACTGCAATCTCACCTGGTGGTAAGTGATGGTGCAGTCTAATATGGAATCCGGCTAATCTGAAAGGGTTCCGGTATGATGCCATGTAGAAACCAAAGGGGCATGGGTTTAATAAAAACTGCCATGCCCCTTCCAGGTTAGCCTGCTTTCATCTTAGACTGCATCATCACTTACCACCAGGTGAGATTGCAGGCAAGGGCTAACTTGTATCTGAATAAAAAAAAATGATGGGCTTAAAACTGTTTGTCTGTCACTTCAGAAAATCTCTCACACAACCCTATCAGCAATACTGGAGTATATCTACAGTGGCGAGGTTCTGGTTGCTATAGAGGATATCCGGGACCTGATAGACGCCGCCAAAGAGTTGCACATCAAAGGGTTACAGGAAATGGTTTGTAGATTTTTAATTACAGACTTTTGTAATATTTATTTATTTATTGCTAGATGATGCCCGCGACCTTCGCGTGGATTTAGGTTTTTTTAAAACTCCGTGGGAACTCTTTGATTTTCCAGGATAAAAAGTCGCCTTTGTCACTCTCCCAGGTCTTTATCTATACCTATGCAAAAAATCACGTCAATCCGTTGCACCGTTGCGACGTGAATGAAGGACAAACCAACAAACAAACACACTTTCGCATTTATAATAAGGGTACTGATAACATAGCTTCAAGGTTCAATTCTGGGTATGCACTTTTCGGAGTTGTGAATTTTAAGCAATCATACATCAATTGCTTTAACGCTGAAGGCAAACATTATGAGGAAACCTGCATGCCTGAGAGTTCTCCATAATGATGTCAAAGGCGTGTGAAGTCTATCTATCCGCACTGGGCTAGCATGGCGGACTACGGCCTAAAGTGAGTCACCAGCAGGCTATATCTCGGGAACCGTAATAGGTAGAGAGCTGACATTTTCTCAGAATGTATATTATGTGTATTTCTGTCGCCGCTATAACAACAAATAATAAAAATTACAAATTAACCGCATTGAAAATTAAAAAAACGTCCAAGTGCGAGGCAGGCTCGCGCAATGAGGGTTCCGTACGACAGTCGTATTTTTTTTCGACATTTTGCAGGATAATTCAAAAACTATGATACATAAAAATAAATAAAAATCCTGGTGAGGTGAAGACCTTTCGTATGATACCCCACTTGATATAGTTATTTACTTAGAAAATTGAAAATACTAATTATTAGTTCATGACGTACGGGCTTATATTAGAAAAAGTACAAAAGGCCTTCCTAAGATACCTGTATAAACGTTGCTATGGATATTACCCTTTCCTATACCCAACCAAATTTCTGTTAGGTTGCTTAGGTTTCAACTCCCTGGAGGTCAGACGCATTTGCGACCAACTCAAAATTATGTGTCAAATTTTGCGAGGAGATGTTAATGCTCCAGAACTTCATGACCAACTGTGTCGCATACGTGTCCCTGAATCCAACAGTAATCTTCGTCCACGAAAAAATAAACTTTTCGTGGTCCCACATCATCGCACTGTTGCTAGATCTATGTCACCTATACCCCGTTCATTAGCATCATTCAACGCGCTTTTGGACAATAATGCTCAATGGGACCCATTTAATGATGGGTCTATAATACTGGTTCGGGAGTTACTGAAGTACACTGAGAGCATTGCATGAATATGTCATTCAATGTTCTCAGCGTACATATTCAAAATTCTTTGATCTTTTATCGTTTTGTATTTTATGTCTTTTTTCTTGTACCTTTATTTGTATTTAAATTTATTATTAATCATCTAGTTAGTGTAAGTGGCACTGCCGTTCTAATTAGATATAAAATAAATAAAATAAAATAAAAATAAAATGACCACTATTTAATTTTTTTTATGTGATGTAAGCCCAAATTCACGGTTTTCAGATTTTTCCCCAAATGTCAGCTATAAGATCTACCTACCTGCTAAATTTCATGATTCTAGGTCAACGGGAAGTACCCTGTAGGTTTCTTGACAGACAGACAGACAACAAAGTGATCCTATAAGGGTTCCGTTTTTCCTTTTGAGGTACGGAACCCTAAAAATAAGTGTTATTTCTTGTACGATTTTACGGAACCCTTCGTGTGCGAGTGTGACTCGCACTTGACCGCTTTTATTTTTTGCAGGATTTATCTGTGACAAAACCTGTGAACCAACAGGACACCAATGAGTTAATATTGCCCACAAACACAAGTTGCCTGAACATGGACGATGAAGACACTGTATCCTTCGAGATACACAGACAAATCTCACCCACGGACGACATCTACAGGCCAGACAAGTGAGTAAAGCTGCAGACACACTTGTGTAGTGTCTTGCAACCATCTATATATCTATCCATACTTCCATACTAAACAGAACACCAATGAATTAATATTACCCACCAACACAAGTTGCCTGAACATGGACGATGAAGACACTGTATCCTTCTAGATACACAAACAAATCTCACCCACGGACGACATCTACAGACTAGACAAGTGAGTAAAGCTGCAGACACACTTGTGTCGTGTCTTGCAACCATCTACTATATCTATCCATACGTGCATACTAAACAGAACACCAATGAATTAATATTGCCCACCGACACAAGTTGCCTTAACATGGACGATGCAGACACTGTATCCTTCGAGATACACAGACAAATCTCACCCACGGACGACATCTACAGGCCAGACAAGTGAGTAAAGGTGCCGATACACTTGTGTAGTGTCTTGCAACCATCTATATATCTATTATCTATCCATACTTCCAAACTAATATTACAAATGCGAAAGTGTGTCTGTCTGTCTGTCTGCTACCTTTTCACGGCCCAATAGTTTAACCGATTTTGATGAAATTTGGTACAGAGCTAGCTTACATCCCGGGGCCTTCCACGGTATGTAATCTAGCTCTATACATAAGCAATTTTTATTTCGGAAAATCAAAGAGTTCCCACGGGATTTTTAAAAACCTAAATCCAAGCAGACATCATCTAGTACCTACTAAATAATTTTAAATACTGCTAGGTGCCATCCGTGGACGCAGAATCGCAACGAGTCCCGTATAAGTCCCGTAAATTGCTATTGCGCTGGAACCATGTCTCATCAATATCGAAATGACATCATTTTGACGTCAGCCGAAATAAAAATATACCATCAGCTCGAAACTTCAGTCTAGTGCTGACGTCACTAAAATGGTGGCCACGCGCATTATCAATTTGCGGGGCTTATACAATCGTCGAACATCTCCAGGCCACGGTACAACGATATTTCCGCCAGCATGACGTCGCGACTAAACGAAACACCACGAATCGCCGCGTGACGTAACCGTAACGCCTCGTTAAGCCTCTAAACTGTGGCGTAACGTGGCGGTATCGCCGCGAGACGTGACGGGTCCGTGACGTTATACTCGTCCAGAATCACTCATTGACCCATAAGAGTTGTATCGAATTATCGCAAGTTAAGGGTCGCCACAGCTTCATTGACTCCACTAAATAGTACTCGGAACTGTGCGAACTATCGGACGTAAGTCGTGGACCTAACCATGAGCGCTCGGACGTCCGAGAGATGAAACTTCTTTTCAAAAGTTCAAAAGTAGAAAAGTTTAATTGGCGCAACGCTCGAATGAAAGTTATTATAGACGTTTTCATAAGTATGCCCGCGACTTCGTCCGCGTGGATTTAGGTTTTTAAAAATCCTGTGAGAACTCTTCAATTTTCCGGGATAAAAAGTAGCCTATGTCCTACCCCGGGATGCAAGCTATCTCTGTACCAAATTTCGGTTGAACGGTTGAGCCGTGAAAAGCAAGCAGACAGACAGACAGACACACTTTCGCATTTATAATATTAGTATTAGTAGGTATGGGTTAAAAAAAATCGAATACGTATTTTAATCGTTTATTAAGTACAAATGGATTACCTACTATACCTAGATTACTATTTTAAAAAACATAGAATCGCTTCATTATTAAAAAAAACAAAACGTCGATCGGGTTTTTTTGTACGCACGCCAGCAATTTCCAACATGATAATAATAAAATCGGCCAAGTGCGAGTCAGGCTCGCGCATCGAGGGTTCCGTACTACAGTCGTATTTTTTCGACATTTTGCACGATAATTCAAAAACTATGATGCATAAAAAAAAAAAAAATCTGTTTTAGAATGCACAGGTGAAGCCCTTTCATATGATACCCCACTTGATATAGTTATCTTACTTCGAAAATTGAAAATACTAATTATTAGTTCATGACCACAATTTTTTTTTTTTTGTGTGATGTAACTACAAAGTTCGCGGTTTTCAGATTTTTCCCCGAATGTCTGCTACAAGACCTACCTACCTGCCAAATTTCATGATTCTAGGTCAACGGGAAGTACCCTGTAGGTTTCTTGACAGACCGACAGACAGACAGACAGCAAAGTGATCCTATAAGGGTTCTGTTTTTCTTCCTTTTGAGGTATGGAACCCTAAAAATTACCGGACATTTTCATACTGGTAACGAGGTTATTTAAAGGCACACTAACATAAATTTGGTATTTTTTGGTACATGACTTTATTATTTTAAAATGCAAATGAAACCTCTTTTCAAAAGATTAAAAAAAAAGAGAACGCGCGCGCACGCGTAGTTTAATTGGTGCAACGCGCGAATGAAAATTAATATATCATAAGTATAATACAATTTTTAAGCTGTTTAATAACAGTTCATCGAAAAAAGAGTCCCAAATCTTTAGATAAATCTTTTGGAATCGTTGACAGATTAGCGTTTCACTGCGCCTTCCTTTACACCACATTAGACGCATAAGAGCTTACAGGGTGTAACCAGAATGCTAGCAAAAACTAAGACAGGTGATACTACTGATGATTACTGATAAGATACCACAAAAAAAAACGCGAAAAAAATAATAATAAAGTCACATTTTTCACAAAAGCTCACAATATATTGCAAATAAAACATCTGACTGACTCTAGAAGTCAACGAATGTTGCGTAACTAGGCCACTCGTGGTCAATACCGCGTCGTAGGTGGGGCATTGACCTAAGTTTTGCACGCTACATTGCGAGTTTGAAAAATGCTAAATCACTAAAACTACAAGATAAGGCAAATGGTTTGTTTTTGTTTGTTTTTATTCTTTATTGTACACCAAAAAATAAAAAATAAAAGACACAAAAAGAAACATGTAAAAGAAGAACATACAATCAGCGGCCTTATCGCTGTGAAGCGATCTCTACCAGGCAACTAGGTTGAAGAGGATTTAAGGGCTAGTGAAAACTGGGTTTAAGGTGTACGTAAGTTGTTAGGGAACATAAAGATAATAATTATAATATAAGTAATATGTATATTAATATGCACAGAAATGCCTTAATAATAATATATAGATAAAGATATACACAGGTACATATATAATACATAATATATATACATATATTAATATATAATATAGTGATAGATGAATAATAAATATACAACAATAATATTATGAGTAATATTGATGTTTTAATTGTAGGATAATATATTTAATAATGTGTAATTACATAGAAGGGTTCTGACAGTTTAGATAGTGTTTATATACACGAGTCTTGAAAACGTTAAGAGACGGAGCTTGTCGTACCTGTTGAGGAAGGGCGTTCCATAGCCTGATTGCTGTAACAGTAAAGGAATCTGAATATAGCGCCGAGTTGTGTTTCGGGTAAGCAAGAATATCTATATTTGAGGAACGCTGAACGCGACCAGGAACGCTGAACGCGACCTGAATGGTAATTGGCTTTTGATTGTGTTTAGGTGGCAAATTAATAACGCTCAGTTTTTGTTAGCGTTATGGTTACACCCTGTATATAAGAGCATATTATTATTATTATTTTATTTTATCTGATTGAGTAATGTTTAAATTTTTGATTTTGTCAATGTAATGAACTAAAATAATTTTAATGTTATAATATTCATTTACCATTTGCACACCAGGACCTGGTAGAATGTGTCAGGCACCTCAACTGATGTAAAACCTATATGTACCCACATTCCAGCGAATAAACGTATTATTTATTTATTATTTATTTATTATAAGAGCCCGCTAATTTGAAAGATGTAGATTGTAGATATAGAAATTATTTAAAAAAATTTTTTTAAATATAACTAATCTAGATAAGAGTATTTATTTGTTCACTCGGACTCATTATTTGATCGACGTTAAAACTATCCGTCTTAAAGTATACTTCGATCTCTTGTAGCGTCTTCCCTTTCGTTTCCGGCAGTCGCACATAGAGGTAAGCGAGACAGATGAACATAATGCCCGTATTCAATAAAAACAACCCGTGATACCCCATAAGGCTGACTATGTAAGGTAAGGTTAGTAAACTTAGAAAAATCGTACTGAGCAATAATGGTGTTGATATTAAATAACAGTACAATTTCAGTTCCAATGGATAAATTTCACCTAATAAAACCTCCATAATGGGATATGGACCAGCATTTATAACAATGAAATACATCGCGAGCAGTAACACGTTTATCCATTGAAAATAAACTTCGTTATTTTTGAAATAGAGACACGCACTCAGAGCTATCAATATCCCGTTAGATATCATCCCTGACGAGAACAGCAAAGCGCGAATAGACATTTTCTTAATTAAAAAGCACGAAATACACGTTCCTAAAAAAGTAAAACCGTCCACTACTAAAGTGTAAAGCAGAACATCAGATGTGCCTGTCATTTGTTCCAAAATTACAGTTGCCAAATTGGTGAATATCACTCTCCCTGCTGCAGCAAAGTACGCGAAGATGACCCCAGACATTATCATCAAATGCCAAAAATATTTTTTTTTCAACATCTGCAACACTTTCCTGTAAATGTTATTTTTATTCATTTCATTGGCTGTTTTCTGCTTTTTGGTCTCTAGTTTTATTAACAATAGCAGCTCATGTTCGTTACTACTTTTGTATCCGTGGAGTTTTCTAAAAACTTGCTCGCACTCCTCGAACCTGCCTTTTGAAGCCAACCAATGCGGGCTTTCCAACCAAAAGTACGGCAATACAACGTGAACGGACGATATAGCTATTCCTATTAATGCTGTAGTTCTCCAGTGAAGAAGCAGTCCAAGAACATGTCCCAATCCTATACCAAACGTTGGAACCACCATTAGTACCAAGCTGAGACTCAGCCCTCTTGACTTGAATGATGCATATTCTGCCGACCCAACTGCACTCATCGACCATAGGAATCCATAAGCTACGCCAGCAAAGAATCTTGATAACAGGAGGGCTTCGATCGTTTGGGCAAAGAATAACAGTACATAATTTATAATCAGTGGTAAAGAAGCTATTATGAGACACCATCTTCTTCCAATTTTTTCACTGATTACAGTAAGAAGAAGTAAACCAAATACATTGAAGAGGTTCATAAAAGACCCTGCAAAAAATACATTTTTATCAAACAAGTAAATTAAATAGAAACATATAATAATTCAATGGTTCAACAGTTTAAATTATATTATTATCAATTATTCTCATCGGTCATCTTTATGGTTTATGTGGGCACTCCAGGAGTCATCAATCCTGACACCTAACTCCAAATTCAATACTTTTTACACTGCTCCTAGTTCAGCGGGCAGTCGGTAATGCATCATCAGGATTAAATAGAAATAGATAAACCTGAAGACGGTAATATTGTAGCATATGCAAACAACCGTCTTCGGTCGATTTTTGAAAATTTATTTTCAAAAGCCAGTACGAAGTACAAAAACCGGCCACGTGCGAGTCAGACTCGCGCACCGAGGGTTCCGTACTACACTCGTATTTTTACAACATTTTGCACGATAAATCAAAAACTATTATGCATAAAAATAAATAAAAATCTGTTTTAGAATGTAAAGGTAAAGCCCTTACATATGATTCGTACATTCAAAATCCTTGAATGTTTTATATTTTGTATTTTGTGTCTTTTTGTGTTTGTATTTAAATGTCTCATTTATTTTTTATAAAAGAATATTAGCCATGTTAAATGACTAATATTCTCCTTTCCTCTCCAACTAAGCGTCAGGCTTGTGCTAGGAGTAGGTACGACAACAGTACAACGGGCGGGGTTTGAACCGTCGACCTTTCGGTTTTCAGTCCACTCCTTTACCGGTTGAGCTATTGAGGCTTCTAGTTAGTGTAACTGGCACTGCCGTTCCAATTAGATGTAAAATAAATAAATAATGATACCCCACTTGGTATAGTAATCTTAATTTAAAGGTTGAAAACACTAATTATTTGATCATGAACATTTTATTTAAATTTTTTTCTGTGATGTTATCACAAATTCACGGTTCTCAGATTTTTTCCCCTTATGTCCCCTATATTAGGTACTTACCTGCCTGCCAAAATTCATGATTCTACAACGGGAAGTACCCTGTAGGTTTCTTGACACTCTTCACAGACAGACAACAAAGTGATCCTATAAGGGTTCCTTTTTTCCTTTTTTCCTTTTGAGGTACGGAACCCTACAAATAAATAATTTTTGTTCCTACACTTATGTTGAAGTAGGGCGAACGTCACGCGTCGATTTCTATTTAATTTTTTACTTTGTACCTAGTGGCTTTGAAAGTCGGTTAAAAAATAAGCTTTTTAGTGTAAGTAGGTAAAATAAGTACACTCTGCACCCCCTAAGCTTACATACGTATAGCAACGTTTGGAATTGTATAAAGACTTAGAATCCGAAGTCTGTTTTCGAATCGTATTTTCACGAATTACGAAAACGGCTCGAATACGAGGCAGCGCACAGACTCCCTCGTCTCGTCATCTCCATTCCACAGAATACTATTACTTCTCCATTCTTCGTGAATTTATAACACTCACCTAACAAAGCTATCTGCCCCTCACTAAGATCTATTCCGTCTTCGTTTTTCTGTAAGGATCCAATCATGCCGGCCATTTGCCCCTGCAGGTACCCCCATGATAGAGAAATCCAATTCAAAGTGCCGATCACAAGTGCCTGCAACAACGCAACGTCTACACACTAAGAGTGAAGCCACATGATGCGTTGAATTATCGGTGCGGCAAAATAGCTGTGCCACACGATGCCTCTACGTCGTGCGGCGCTGCACCGCAGTGCAACGAACTTGGGACCAGAGAGACGAAGCGGGGAGGGGAGGTGCGTTGCAACGCCACACTTTTTGCCAGAGCGATAACGCGGTGGCCGTGTGGTGTGGCAACCAATAATGCTCAAATCCACAGTGGTGCAGCGCCGCAACACACCGAAAACGCACATTTGTCTTACACTAATCTAAATATATAAAAGGAAAAGCTGACTGACTGCCTGACTGATCTATCAAAGCACAGCTAAAACTACTGGACCGGATCGGGCTGAAATTTGGCATGCAGATAGGTATGACGTAGGCATCCGCTAAGAAAGGATTTTTGAAAATTCAACTTCTAAAGGGGTGAATTAGGGGTTTGAAATTTGTGTACCTAGTCCACGCGGATGAAGTCGCAAGCACAAGCTAGTTAGTAATATATGCTGCTTACCTTGTGATACATGATGTTACTCGCTTGGACAACAGATGAGGCTTTCTATTCTAAATAATATACTTCTTATAATATGCACTTAATTATAAATTTTTGTAACGATATCCTCTAATTGATGACTAAAACGGCATTGAAATGCACTAAAAAGTGTAGAAGTTATTAGCTAATACACAAACAAACACAGATTGCGTCTTTGTTTTATACCAAGTAGGTATAATTTAGAATTAGGTAACCCTCTAAGAGATGAGCAGGAACTGAAGTGAAAAATTCCAACAAAAAATTAGTAGGTAGGTACAAAGTATTTAAACTAAACCGGTGCTATAAATGTAAATTGGATAATTTATATTGTGATATTGGAGACAAAATATAATACACTCGCGAGCAAGCTAATCGGCTCAACACATTAGTTTTTCGAAAAATGTACGACTTTTTTTATTAAAACCATAGTAATATATCATTAAAAAGCTTGAAATATAAACTTTAAGTTGATACCAATAATGTCATAATTTATTCAGTACATTTTAAATTAATGCTATCTGGATGAGAAGGGACGGAAAATGGGAATTCAGGAAAATATGTTGTGGTCACATAAAACAAAAAATGTAATAAAAACTTGGAGTTATTTATTAAGTACTAGCTGATTCCTGCGACTTCGTCCGCGTGGATTTACGTTTTTTAAAATCCCGTGGGAACTCTTTGATTTTTCGGGATTGTTGTCGTTGCTTGGTACCTACAATACCTAACAAAAAAAGAATGAATGAAATCGGACTACGCGTTAATGAACTACAACTCAGTATACATTTTAACTTTCGTCACCTCTCCTACGGGAACCATGCTGAATTTCGGGATAAAAAGTATCCTATATTCTTCCTCATAGTATGACCTCAAATCGTACCAAGTTTCATTGGAATCCATTCAGTAGTTTCAGCGTGATGCGCGGCCGTGATACAGACAGACAGACAGACAGACAGATAGACAGACAAAAATGAAAAAAATTACAGTTTTGGGTTCAGTATCGATCATAGAGTGCCCTCGAAAAAAAATTTTCAAAAAAGTTACAGTTTTATTATAAGTATATTGATACTTTGGCTCAAGTGAAGCCGTGCAGCGACTGTTACGCTGACTGAGTCCGTGTTGTAAGAGGGCAATAAGGCAAAAACTTGAGCAGCTTCTTCAGGCGTAGTATCCATAGTTTTGTCCAAACAATTAATGAAATCCCCGGAGATGTGTACAGGTCAACTTCTGATAAGCGCTTATGGAGGGTTTATAGGGTTGATAGTAGCGCAACTCGTTGGTTTAATTTAATTATTTTAATTATTAATTTAAATTGCTAACATAAAAAACCGGCTAAGTCCGTGGCGGGCCACGCGCAGTGTAGGGTTCCCTAGTCACAATTATTATAGCTGACCTAGGATAGTGCTTTTATTTTATTTATGAATATTGAGGATATTTTGAATTCCATGAATTTTCACGGTTCACTTCTGCAAACGGGATCACAAAGGACGATGGTTAAATATGCAACTCATAATATCTACGTACAATAATTAACCTAACCTAATTAATTAAAAGCAGATATAACTCCTTAATCTGTGAACCCTACTTAGCCATGATAGTTTTCCTTTAAAATTGATTATACTGCTACTGCAGGGTTAGCATGGGCGGGGATATAATTTTCTCCCCGGGGAAAGGATAAAATCTTTATCCCCTCCGACAGCTTTATCCACTCTCCGAGCATGGGCTCACGGGTGGATATAATTATCCACAGTGAATAAAACGGGGGACTTTTCGGTTTTTTGGATCTTTTCCTTTACCTTTATTGGGTTAATGGTAATTGGTATTTGGGACCTATGTTGGGTTTATGTTGGGGTTCCCAAATATTCCAAACATAACCCAAACACAACCCAAACATAACACAAACACAACCCAAACATAACCCAAACACAACCCAAACATAACCTAAACCCAACAGGTACCGCGAGACATGTTTTTATTTTTTAAGTTCTATGAGAATAAACTTAAACCCACGTCTAATGTCGAGGATAAAATTGTCCCCGAATTAGGGATAAACTTCTCCTCTCCCCTGTTGCCGTGCTTTGAGAGGTGGACAAGTAAATTTTATCCCTCATCGGTGGATATAATTGGGGGATAAAATTTTTGTCTCCTGCCCATGCTAGGGGGGCTGCTGTGAATTTTACCCCACACTATTGGTTAGAGAAGAAAAAAAAATTCCTCCCCACTTTACATGTGGAGCTACCCAGTGGCGGATTTTCAGTATTGGCCGCCCTAAGCCCCAGGATTTCGTAAGTACCAGCCGCCCCTTTCTCAACACCCATTAATCATGGGCGTAGCCATGAGTTGAGGAGGGGGGGGGGGGGGGGATTAAAATTGACCTTTTGATTTGTCAGTAAAATACAATCCAATGACAAAAAGGAGCTCGAGCGCAGCAGGCAATTTTTTTTGTTACTAAAATAAAGTGATTTTTGACATGATTGGCCGCCTCTAATATCTAGCCGCCCTAGGCCCGGGCCTACTGGGCCTTAGGGCGAATCCGCCACTGGAGCTACCCTAAAAAAATATTTACCACAATTTTATTTCACCACTTTGTCGACGTGATTAATATTTATACCCATGCCAAATTACAGATTTCTAGCACTAATAGTCTCTGAGATTAACCGAGGACGGACGGACGGACGGACGTACAGACGGACGGACATGGCGAAACTATAAGGGTTCCTTGTTTACTACGGAACCCTAAAAACTACTAAATATTTTCTCATGATAATGGTGTTAAGTTACGAGCTTTTAATGGGCATATGTTTTTTTTAAATAAAATATTTAGATATTTTTAGTTTTTAGAAAAAAGGTGTTACCCAATAACACCTATCAGTTGCGGCTGTTACCTGCGGCTTACGGATACATCCCATAGTTTGTAGCCGAACATACTATAAAGCCGACATCGCCGCTATATGTAGGATCTCTTGCCCTAAAAGCCGGACATATTTTTTTTAATAGTCAAACATGCCTTACTTGAAGCCGGACATACGTTTTTAAAGCTGGAAATAACCTTTATAACTAGAAAACTCGATTATATATTTTAATTGTTTATTAAGTACAAATGGATTACAAGATTAGTATCAATAATATAGATGTGCCAACATAACACGTTGTAATTATGATTGCCCAAACCTGTTATATAATACAATTTTTAAGTTGTTCAATAAAAGTAAGGACCTATTCAGTTCATCGAAAAAAGAGTTATTAGATTTTACTTGGCAAAAACGTTTCAAAAGTTGTGTATTTCAAAAAGGTTATTATCGTTGTCTAAGCAAACTGCAATGTAAGCTTTTTCTTGAATTTTTTTGTTTGTTATTTCCTCGCAAATGAGAGAAAAGTACTATACAAGTCTCGGCCGAAACAGGATTTTTTAAATTACTTGAAAAGTTTTCGGCTTCGCCTCGTCCTTCAAATATTACTCGGCCGTCATTGCTTTAGTTTCGGCTGGATGTGTTATTTTTCATCTTTGTGATTAACCAAATCTTTAGATAAATCTTTTGGAATCGTTGACAGATTAGCGTTTCACCGCGCCTTCCTAAACAATCCCTTCTACACCACATAAGACGCTAAGAGCATAATATAATAAGAGCACAAGAGCCCGCTAATTTGAAAGATGTAAATTGTACTTATATAAATTATTTTAAAACCCGTATTAAATTTATAAATATAACTAATCTAATTATTCTTTGTTCTATTCTATTCTATTCTAATCTAGATAAGAGTATTTATTTGTTCACTCGGACTCATTATTTGATCGACGTTAAAACTATCTGTCTTAAAGTATACTTCGATCTCTTGTAGCGTCTTCCCTTTCGTTTCCGGCAGTCGCACATAGAGGTAAGCGAGACAGATGAACATAATGCCTGTATTCAATAAAAACAACCCGTGATACCCCATAACGCTGGCTATGTAAGGTAAGGATAGTAAACTGAGAAAAGTCGTACTGAGCAATAATGGTGTTGATATCACATAACAGTACACTTTCAGTTCCAATGGATAAATTTCACCTAATAAAACATCCAGAACGGGATATGGACCAGCATTTATAACAATGAAGTACATCGCGAGCAGTAACACGTTTATCCATTGAAAATAAACTTCGTTATTTTTGAAATATAGACACGCACTCAAAGCTATCAATATCCCGTTGGATATCAACCCTGACGAGAACAGCAAAGCGCGGATAGACATCTCCTTAATTAAAAAGCACGAAATACACGTTCCTACAAAAGTAAAACCGTCCACTACTAAAGTATAAAGCAGAATATCAGATGTGCCTGTCATTTGTTCCAAAATTACAGTTGCCAAATTGGTGAATATCACTTTCCCTGCTGCAGCAAAGTACGCGTAGAGGACGCCAGACATTATCATCAAATGCCAAAAATATTTTTTCTTTAACATCTGCAACACTTTCCTGTAAATGTTATTTGTATTCATTTCATTGGCCGCTTTCTGCTTTTTGGTCTCTAGTTTTATTAACAATAGCAGCTCATGTTCATTACCACTTTTGTTTCCGTGTAGTTTTCTAAAAACTTGCTCGCACTCCTCGAACCTGCCTTTTGAAGCCAACCAATGCGGGCTTTCCACCCAAAAGTACGGCAATACAACGTGAACGGACGATAAAACTATTCCTATTAATGCTGTAGTTCTCCAGTGAAAAAGCAGTCCAAGAACATGTCCTAATCCTATACCAAAGGATGGAACCACCATTAGTACGAAGTTGAGAGACAGTGCTCTTGTCTTGTATGATACATACTCTGACGACCCGGCTGCACTCATACACCATAGCAACCCAAAAGCTATGCCACCAAGGAATCTTGATATCATGAGGGCTTCGTACGTTTTGGCATAGAATAGCACTATCCAATTTGTAATCAGTGGTAAAGAACCTATTATGAGACACCATCTTCTTCCAAGTTTTTCACTGATAACAGTAAGAAGAAATAAACCAAGTATAGTGCAGAGGTTCACGAAAGCCCCTGGAAAAAATACATTTATTAAACAAGTTAATTAAATTAAAACGAAACATAAAGAAACAAATAATAATTCAATGTTTCAACAGTTTACATTATAAGTAAGTAGGTAGATATTATTATCAATTCTAACCCCAAATTCAATACTTTTTATTTAACTGCTCCTAGTGCAGGGGGCAGTAGGTAATGCATCATTGGGATTGAATAGATAAAATCTGGAAACCAAAGTGCACATAATATTGTGGCATATGCAAACAACCGTCTTCAGTCGATTTTTGAAAATTTATTTTAGAAAACCGACTTCCAAAGCCACTACAATGTAAAAAATAACTAAATAATTGTCGTTCCTACACTTATGTTGAAGTTGAGCGAACGTCACGCGTCGTATTCTACTTAATTTTTTACTTTGTATTGGCTTTGAAAGTCGGTTATTTAAAAAATAAGTAGGTAAGCTTTTTAATGTATAAATACGCAATCATCCCCATAGCTTACATACGTATAGCAACATTTGAAATTTTTAGAATTGGATAAAGAGTTAGAATCCGAAGTCTGTTTTCGAATCGTATTTTCACGAATTACGAAAACGGCTCGAATACGAGTCAGCGCCCAAACTACCTCGTCTCGGTCATCTCCATTCCACAGAATACTATTACTTCTCCATTCTTCGTGAATTTATAACACTCACCTAACAAAGCTATCTGCCCCTCACTAAGACCTATTCCGTCTTCGTTTTTCTGCAAGGATCCAATCATGCCGGCCATTTGCCCCTGCATGTACCCCCATGATAGAGAAATCCAATTCAAAGTGCCGATCACAAATGCCTGCAACAACGCAACGTCTACACTTACAAAAGTGAAGCCACATGATGCGTTGAGTTATCGGTGCGGCAAAATCGCTGTGCCACACGATGCCTCTACGTCGTGCGGCGCCGCACCGCAGTGCAACGAACTTGGGACCAGAGAGACGAGGCGGGGAGGGGAGGTGCGTTGCAACGCCATACTTTTTGCCGGAGCGGCAACGCAGTGGCCGTGTGGCAACCAATACTCAAACCCTCAGTGGTGCAGCGCCGCATCACACCGAAAACGCACGTTTGTCTTACACTAATCTATCTATCTGTCTTCTGTCTAAATATATAAAAGGAAAAGGTGACCGACTGACTGACTGATCTATCAACACACAGCTTGAACTACTGGACGGACCGGGCTAAAATTTGGTATGCAGATAGCTATTATGACGTAGACATTCGCTAAGAAAGGCTTTTTTGAAAATTCAATCCCTAAGGGTTTGAACCTCCTTAGGGGTTTGAAATGTGTGTAGTCATAATATTATATAAAAGGAAAAGCTGACTGACTGACTGACTGATCTATCAACGCACAGCCAAACTACTGGATGGATCGGGCTGAAATTTGGCATGCAGATAGGTAAGATGTAGGCATCCGCTAAGAAAAGATTTTTGAAAATTTAACTTCTAAAAGGGTGAATTAGGGGTTTGAAATTTGTGTAGTCCACTCGGATGAAGTCGCGAGCATAAGCTAGTTAGTAATATATTTTGCTGCTTACCTTGTGATACATTGTTACTCGCTTGGACAACAGATGAGGCTTTCTATTCTAAAGAATAGCACATAATTATAATTTTTTCCAATGATATCCTCTAAATGATAACTAAAACAGCATTGAAATGCACTAAAAAGTTTAGAAGTTATTAGCTAATACACAAACAAACACAGATTGCGTATTTGTTTTATACTAAGTAGATATTTAGAATCAGGTGAACCCTCAAAGAGATGAGCAAAACTGAAGTGAAAAATTCCAATAAAAAATTAGCAGGTACAAAATATTTATACTAAACCAGTGCTATTATAAATGTAAATTGGATAATTTATATTGTGATATTGGAGACAAAATGTAATACACTCGCGAGCAAGCTAATCGACTCAACACATTAGTTTTTCGAAAAATGTACGACTTTTTTATTAAAACCATAGTAATATATCATTTAAAAGCTATAATGTCATAATTTATTCAGTACATTTTAAATTAATGCTATCTGGATGAGAAGGGAGGGAAAATGGAAATTCAGGAAAATTTGTTGTGGTCACATAAAACAAACATGTAATAAAAACTTGGAGTTATTTATTAAGTATACTTTGGCTCAAGTGAAGCTGAGCAGCGGCTGTTACGCTGACTGAGTCCGTGTTGTAAGAGGGCAATAAGGCAAAAACTTGAGCAGCTTCTTCAGGCGTAGTATCCTTAGTTTTGTCTAAACAATTTAAAAAAAAAATGAAATTCCCGGAGATGTGTACAGGTCAACTTCTGATAAGCGACTGATAAGAAACGTCAGGTCGTCCACGCGGACCCTTGCGGGTCCCGGAGTAACTGCTCAGGGCTTCAGTGGTAGAGACGTCGCCTGCGACTACAAGTGGGTCGCGGGGTGTGACCACTGATAAGAAAAACTGATTATGGAGGGTTTTATTTAATTTAATTTTATTTTATTTATTAAATTAACTTACGGCTACTTACACTAATACATTTAAAAAAAAACTTAATTCTGAAAATATAACTTACTAAATGTAGGCTTGTTAGTAGCGCAACTCGGTACCTACCGTAATTAGTTAGTTTGCCGATATTTAAATTGCTTACATAAAAAACCTACTGAATATTTACTCATGATAATGGTGTTAAGTCACCAGCTTTTAATGGACATAATATGTTTTTTTTTTTTAAATAAAATATGTAAATATTTTAAATTTTTAGAAAAAAAAAACATATTTGCGCGGCAACTGGTTGAGTCGATTAGTTTGCTCGCGAGTGTATGTTTTATCTTCAATAAAATTAAGTTTGCCGGTTTATTTGTTTTTTAGGGTTCCGTACCCGAAGGGTGCCAGCGAGACCCTATTACCTAAGACTCCGCTGTCCGTCCGTCCGTCAGCGGACCTGAAATTTTCACTGAATGTGTATTTCTATTGCCGCTATAACAACAAATATAATGCGTAAAAATTACTTCTTATGCGCCATTTTAACTTTTTGTGTCCAAAAGTACGATTTTAATCCTTATTTTATAAGTGAAACGTACTTTTGACATGACAGTTGATCCATAGAATTAAAATGGTGCGGGAAAAGTTATTTTGTAGCTGACTCGGCCAGTTTACACACATTTTATAATACATATTTCAAGCTAATATTTATATTTATATCGTATTTCATAATATGCACAAATATTTATAATATATTATACTAGTACGTATATATAAACATTATAAGATAAAAAATATTACACCAGCAGTTTATCGATAGTCGACTATCGACTTTCGAACTCCCTAGCTGGCAGAGGTACATAACGTATTATATACCGACGCGCCGATGCGCGGACGCAATTGCAAGGTTAAACAGTCAAATCCCAACTTTGACGCGGAACGCACGCCGCTTGTGCTCCCGTTCATAATACGCGCTTATGTATATCTGCTTACATCTTGTGATTTCGCTTTCCCGCTACGCTTGGCTTACGCTTAATTCCTGTGTAGTGCTTTTAGTGCCTTATAGAATATGCTAAACCATTTCTGTGCACCTTCTACCATGTTTGGGTGATGTATATGTAATATTGGAACAGGAAGGAAATAAACAACGTAACTGGAGTCCCATCTTTCATTTCCTCGCCTGCACAGTAGGTACCTGCCGACATCTACAGGAAGACCACAAGTACGTACCTACTGATTTACATACGAATAACAAACATCACCCTAATATATTACATAAACATTGGCGGTGAACACCTACCACATACCGCCATATTTTGTACAGACTAACTAAAACTTAAGTAAAAAAGTTGTTATCTATAATACTAATAAATAAAATTGAAGTGTGTAATTTGGAAATAACTACCTACCTCAAATTAAGCTCATATAAGGTTATTTGAACTGTACCATAACTAAATCACACGTTTTTAAAATTTTTGTCTGTCTGTCTGTCTGTTTGAACGGGTTAACCTTCGAAATGGCTGAACCTATTTCGACGGGACTTTCACAGGCAAGTAGAGGATTAACCAGGCTACTTTTTTAACCGGTTTTCAAAATAGGAGTTACCTAGGAGTCTACCTATAAACACCGAAATCTCCGAGATTTCTGAACTGATTTCAGTAAATTTTGTTTTAACGATGGATAAACTTTGCGACATTGTCCCATAAAATATTTGGATTCGAGCTCCTGAATCCTGATGCTGTACGGGACCTGACCACAAACATTGATGGGGATTTAGAAACTGTCGGTTATAAATTGATATTGGAGGTACCTACTAAATAGACTTTTTGAACCCGAGGACCCAACTCCTCAACCCTGATAAGGAATTGCATTTTAAAGAATCATGCATTTAAATGTTTTTAAGACAACTTACTGAGATATCTTGCATCTCGGGGACAAGGTATACGGATACTTTTTGTCCTGGAAAATCAAAAGTTGCCATGGGTTCCAAACACAAACAAATCCACGCGAGCGAAGCCGCGGGCTTCAACTAGTCTCTTATAAGATCAATGGTTATAGGTATAAGTTGTAGATCGCCACAGCTTCATTGACTCCACTAATAGAACACTCCTAGTCTGTCGTCCACGCGGACCCTTGCGGGTCCCGGGGTAACTGTTCGGGGCGATGGCCCCCTTCAGTGGTAGCAACGCCGCCTGCAACTACAGGCGGGTCGCGGGGTGTGGACACTGGTCAGTGGAGTCAGTCCGGTGGGCGCGCTGCGGTTCGATCGAGCCCGCGTGTGATCGCGGGCGATCGGCCACTGCAGCGCGACGTGGTGTGTCCGTGGGCTTTCCACCCGCCGCTCAGCGAGGTCGAGCCCACCAGATGAAGCCCGGCGGGCGCCCGTCAGCCAGCGGCGAGGAAGCGATGGGTCAATCAGGTAGCAAGGTCACGTGGCAGGCCTCTCATGTCCGGTGGGCGCCGATGGTATGGCGCGATGCCCTGCAAGTGCTGGACTCGCGCTCCATCCGCGCGTGCGAACATAGAGGAGCTCAGGCGGCGAATGTGGTCGTCGAGGCTCTCCATGCGCAGGTCCCTGGAGATGACCGCGTTCCGTACGTAGCGTGGAGCTCCGGCGATGGTGCGAAGCGCGAGCGACTGTTGCGCCCGCAGCGACTGGCGGTCCGTTTCGCTCGTTAGCGCGTACCAAGCTGGGGCCGCGTAAGTGAGTCGCGTGCGGACGTACGTCTTGTAGACGCACAACCTCGTACGGAGATGCAAATGGGATGCCAGCACGGGGCGCAGAAGAGCCCGTGCGGCGCGCGTCTGCGCGACCACATTCTTCACGTGGGGGCGCATTCTAAGTTTCCTATCGATGGTCACGCCCAGGTATTTGGCCGTTGTTGACCACTCGATGGACTCCCCCAGAAGCGATACCCGCGGCGGCGGAGCTGTCCGCCCGATTGATACCGCCTGAGTTTTTGCCACGTTGACCTTCAGTCTCCAGTCCTTCAGCCAGGTGGGAAGCGCGTCCAGTGCACGCTGCATTTTGATCGCTGCGTGCGGGCCATTGATCGAGGTGGTAATGAATGCAGCGTCGTCGGCGTATAGCGCTAGCATGGCGTCGCCGGCCGCTGGGATGTCGTCCGTGTACCAGGCGTAGCAGACGGGCGACAGGCAGCTTCCCTGAGGCACACCGGCTCGGATGGGTCGTTCCGTGGACAGAGCGTCTTCAACCGCCACTTGAAAACGTCTGTCTTCCAAAAAGGTGGCCACGATCTTAACTGCTCGACGAGGAGTAGTAGACGTGGACAGCTTGTAGACGAGCCCGGTGTGCCAGACGCGATCGAACGCCTTCTCCATGTCTAGGAATACTGCGATGGAGTGCTCTCGCTTGTTGAAGGCGGCAGCGAGGTGGTGCAGTACTCTCGTGACTTGGAGCGTGGTCGAATGTTCGGCACGGAAACCGAACTGTTCGTCGCGTGGCTGAAGAACTGTGCGAACTATCGGACGTAAGTCGCGGACCTAACCTTGAGTGATCGGACGTCCGAGAGATATCTCGCAAGCCGCTTCCCAATGACTGCACACCCCTGGTGCACACCTATCAGTTGCGGCTGTTAGCTGCGGCTTACGGATATATCCCATAGTTTGTAGCCGAACATACCAGAGCCGACATCGCCGCTATATTATATCGGACCTCTTGCCCTAAAAGCCAAACATATCTTTTTTTAATAGCCAAACATGTCTTAATTGAAGCATACGTTTTTAAAGCTGGAAACAACTTTTATAACTAGAAAACTCGCTTACATATTTTAATTGTTTATTAAGTACACATGGATTACAAGATTAGTATCAATAATATAGATGTGCCAACATAACTCGTTGTAATTATGATTGCCCAAAACTGTTATACAACAGATACTTACAATTTTTAAGTTGTTCAATAAAAGTGAGGACATAATATTCAGTTCATCGAAAAAAGAGTTTTCTTGATTATTAGATTTTACTTGGCAAAATTGTTTCAAAAGTTGTGTTTCAAAAGGCTTATTATCGTTGTCAAAACAAACTGCAATGTAAGCTTTTTCTTGAAATCTTTTGTTTATTATGTCCTCGCAAATGAGAGAAAAGAACTATACCTGTCTCGGCCGAAACAGGTTTTTTAAAATCACTTAAAAAGTATTTGGCTTCGCCTAATCCTTTAACCATTGCACGGCCGTAACTGCTTTATTTTCGGCTGGATGTGCTATTTTTAATCTTTGTGATTAACCAAATCTTGAGATAAATCTTTAGGAATCGTTGTCAGATTAGCGTTTCACCGCGCCTTCCTAAACAATCCCTTTCACACCACATGAGATGCTAAGGCTGAGATCTATATAGCGCACTTCGACTTTGCTCAGATTTAAGATTGAGTTAAAACGAGACAGATTTATGTGAGAGATATAGCTCTGTCTTGTTTTAACTCAGTCTTAAGTCTAAGCTAAGCCAGAGTGCGCTCTATAGATCTCACCCTAAAAGCATAATTATAATAAGAGCATAAGAGCCCGCTAATTTGACAGATGTAGATTGTAGTATAGAAGTTATTTTAAAACCCGTATTAAATTTTTAAATATAACTAATCTAGATAAGAGTATTTATTTGTTCACTCGGACTCATTATTTGATCGACGTTAAAACTATTTGTCTTAAAGTATACTTCGATCTCTTGTAGCGTCTTCCCTTTCGTTTCCGGCAGTCGCACATAGAGGTAAGCGAGACAGATAAACATAATGCCCGTATTCAATAAAAACAACCCGTGATACCCCATAAGGCTGGCTATGTAAGGTAAGGTTAGTAAACTTAGAAAAGTCGTACTGAGCAATAATGGTGTTGATATTAAATAACAGTACACTTTCAGTTCCAATGGATAAATTTCACCTAATAAAACATCCAGAACGGGATATGGACCAGCATTTATAACAATGAAGTACATCGCGAGCAGTAACACGTTTATCCATTGAAAATAAACTTCGTTATTTTTTAAATATAGACACGCACTCAAAGCTATCAATATCCCGTTAGATATCAACCCTGACGAGAACAGCAAAGCGCGAATAGACATCTTCTTAATTAAAAAGCACGAAATACACGTTCCTACAAAAGTAAAACCGTCCACTACTAAAGTATAAAGCAGAACATCAGATGTGCCTGTCATTTGTTCCAAAATTACAGTTGCCAAATTGGTGAATATCACTTTCCCTGCTGCAGCATAGTACGCGTAGATGGCCCCAGTCATTATCATCAAATGCCAAAAATATTTTTTCTTCAACATCTGCAACACTTTCCTGTAACTGTTATTTGTATTCATTACATTCGCTGCTTTTTGCTTTTTGGTCTCTAGTTTTATTAACAATAGCAGCTCATGTTCATTACTACTTTTGTTTCCGTGGAGTTTTCTAAAAACTTGCTCACACTCCTCGAACCTGCCTTTTGAAGCCAACCAATGCGGGCTTTCCACCCAAAAGTACGGCAATACAACGTGAACAGACGATAAAACTATTCCTATTAATGCTGTAGTTCTCCAGTGAAAAAGCAGTCCAAGAACATGTCCTAATCCTATACCAAAGGATGGAACCACCATTAGTACGAAGTTGAGAGACAGTGCTCTTGTCTTGTATGATACATACTCTGACGACCCAGCTGCACTCATAGACCATAGCAACCCAAAAGCTATGCCACCAAGGAATCTTGATAACATGAGGGCTTCAAACGTTTTGGCATAGAATAACACGATCCAATTTATAATCAGTGGTAAAGAAGCTATTATGAGACACCATCTTCTTCCAAGTTTTTCACTGATTACAGAAAGACAAAGCAAACCAACTATACTGCAAAGGTTCATGAAAGCCCCTGCAAAAAAAAAAACATTCATTAAACAAGTAAATTAAAACGAAACATATTCAATGTTTCAACAGTTTAAATCATCATGATCAACACATCGCCAGCTCACTACAGTGAACGGGTCTCCTCTCAGAGTGAGAACGGTTTGGCCATAGTCTACCACGCTGGCCATGTGCAGATTGGTAGACTTCACACACCTTTGAGAACATTATGGAGAACTCTCAGGCATGCAGGTTTCTTCACGATGATTTCCTTCACCGGTAAAGCAAGTGATATTTAATTACTTAAAACGCACATAACTCCGAAAAGTTAGAAGTGCGTGCCCGGGATCGAACCCCTGACCTCCGATTAGAAGGCGGACGGCCTAACCACTAGGCTATCACAGCTTAAATTATAGGTAAGTATTATTCTCAATTCTAACCCCAAATTCAATACTTTTTATTTTACTGCTCCTAGTTCAGGGGGCAGTAGGTAATGCATAATCAGATGAAATAGATAAAATCTGGAGACCAAAGTGCACATTATATTGTAGCATATAGTATGCAAACAACTGTCTTCGTACGATTTTTGAAAATTAATTTTAAAAAAACTGACTCCAAAAGTAGTAGCTTTTGGAGTCGGTTTTTTAAAATTAATAAATTAATAAATAATTTTTGTTCCTACACTTATGTTGAAGTTGGGCGAACGTCACGTGTCGATTTCTTTTAATTTTTTACTTTGTACCTAGTGGCTTTGAAAGTCGGTTATTTAAAAAATAAGTAAGTTTTTTAGTGTAGGATAAATACACAATCATCCCCATAGCTTACATACGTATAGCAATATTTGGATAAAGAGTTAAAATCCGAAGTCTGTTTTCGAATCGTATTTTCGCGAATTACGAAAACGGCTCGAATACGAGTCAGCGCACAAACTCCCTCGTCTCGTCATCTCCATTCCACAGAATACAATTACTTAATTACTCCATTCTTCGTGAATTTATAACACTCACCTAACAAAGCTATCTGCCCCTCACTAAGACCTATTCCGTCTTCGTTTTTCTGCAAGGATCCAATCATGCCGGCCATTTGCCCCTGCAGGTACCCCCATGATAGAGAAATCCAATTCAAAGTGCCGATCACAAGTGCCTGCAAAAACATCCACACTTACAATAGTGAAGCCACACGATGCGTTGCGTTGTCGGTGAGGCGCCTGCGCTGCGCTGCGTCATCTACTCGTAAATATGTAAAAGGAAAAGGCGACTGACTGACACTGATCTATCAACGCAAAGCTCAAACTACTGGGACGGATCGGGTTGAAATTTGACATGCAGAGCTATTCTTCTTCTTCTCAATCGTTCACTCTTGACAGAGTGGTCGTGGCTATGAATTCTTCACTGCTGCTCGTGCGATCTCCCTCCAGCGACTTCTATTGGTGGCATTATGTGCACACACGGAGACAGGTGTGCTTGTTGCAGAGCGGATTAAGTCCGTCCACCTAGTTGGGGAACGCCCACGCGGACGTGTGCCCTCCACTCGACCTTGTACCACGAGGTGTTCGATGGTACCACTCTTCCTCGTAATGTGCTCAAAGAACTTGAGGATTCGTAATTGTACAAGTGACGAAAGCCTCTGATTTATTTTTAGTTCTTTGAGGATGGAGACGTTTGTACGATGTGCGGTCCATTTTATTCTTAAGAGGCGTCTCCAGCACCACATTCCCAGAGCGTCAATCTTCCGCCGGTCGGTTTGTCTTAGGGTCCACGTCTCAGCCGCGTATAGAAAGATCGGAAAGACAAGACATTTCATTAGGCGAACTTTGGTACTTTTTGTAATTCTTTTGTCTCTCCAGATCTTCGATAACTTCTCGACGGCTGCTCTAGTCACGGCACAGCGTCTTTTGATTTCGGTCTCACAATTCCCGTTATTAGTGATAGTGGAACTAAGGTAGATGTAGTTAGGAACCACCTCACAGTTATTGATTTGAGTTATCTCAGGTCGGTTATTAGCTATTAGCAGAGCTATTATGACTTCGGAATCCGCTAAGAAAGGATTTTTAGAAATTCAATAAGAGGGAGATTAGGGGTTTGAAATTTGTGTACCTATTCCACGCGGACGAAGTTTTATTTTTATTATTAATAAAAAAAATTTACAAAAAAAATAAAAACCGACTTCGTTACATAAACACTAAAAATTGAAAAATAATTTAATTTATTACCGAATATATTATGTATACAAGAGTTAATATAGTTCCATAATAATACTTTTTGGTGCCGGTGCCAATTAGCTTTAGCTGCGCGAATCGTCTAGACTTCATATTTTTATGGGACTCCACAATGGCACCTCATTGGCACCGACCCCAAAAAATATTATTATGGAACTATATTAACTCTTGTATACATAATATATTCGGTAATAAATTAAATTATTTTTCAATTTTTAGTGTTTATGTAACGAAGTCGGTTTTTATTTTTTTTGTAAAAAAAATTTATTTCACAATTTTTAGTGGCCCCATGGAATTATGCTATGACTGGTTAAAAATCTACTGTTTACTAAGCTATTACACTGATCGCGAGCAATTTACTCTTATCCGTTGAGGAGTTCCAGTATCTATCTTCGAAGATGTTCATCAGATCTTCACCAAATTGAAATGGGACCAACTTTGAAGTATACCCTTTCAAACAAAAAAAGAATTTTCAAAATCGGTCCAGGCGTTTTTGATTAATCGGGGAACATACATAAAAAAAAAAAAAAAAAAAAAAAAAAAAAAAAAATTCCGACGAATTGAGAACCTCCTCCTTTTTTTGAAGTCGGTTAAAAACTAAAATCCACACGGATGAAGTCGCGGGATTCATCTAGTAATATATCCTGCTTACCTTGTGATACATTGTAACTCGCCTGGACAACAGATGAGGCTTTCTATTCTATATGACATACTTCGTATAATATGCACATAATTATAAATTTTTCCAACGATATCTTCTAAATGATGACTAAAACGGCATTGAAATGCACTAAAAAGTTAAGTTATTAGCTAATACACAAACAAACACAGATTGCGTCTTTGTTTTATACTAAGTAGGTATATATTTAGAATCAGGTGAACCCTCTATAAGAGATGAGCAAAAACTAAAGTGAAAAATTCCAATAAAAATTAGTAGGTACAAAAGTATTTAAATACTAAACCAGTGCTATTATGAATGTAAATTGGATAATTTATATTGTGATATTGGCGACAAAACATAATACACTCGCGAGCAAGCTAATCGACTCAACACATAGGCGCGCATAAATACATGAATTATTCGAAAATGTAGGTACTAATTTTTTTTATTAAAACCATAATATATCATTTAAAAGCTTGAAATCTAGGCTGGAATTCAGGAAAATATGTGGTGGTCACATAAAACAAAAAATGTAATAAAAACTTCGAGTTATTTATTAATGCCCGGTTTCTGAACTCACCAGTTATGTTCTCATTTAGCTATTGATTCAATAAAGTTATGTATAGGATAAACGTCGGTTAACTGTCCATGCGTTTCTGAATACACCAATAACTATGAAACCGATAACCAGTTCATTATTCAGTCGCTAGATGGGTCTGTTACAGGAAACGAGTTAAGCAAAATGCATAATTATTATTCTTTTAATTAGCCATGAACACTAGTTTTATTATTAATAATATTTTTTCTATGTGGCTAAACACTGTTTTTGCAAAGTAACAAACAACTTACTGTTAAAATACTTTTTAGTTTAAAAATACCATGAACTACATATTGACAGATGAAACGTCAAATAACTTTATGGAATCGATAAACGGCGCACGTTGGTCAGTTTAGTTTAAACGGAGTTTATCTTGCATTGCGTTGTTCAGGAACGCACTGACCACTAGCGCTATTGAATAGATAAACCGTCATTAAAAGTACCTCAGAAACCGGACATAAGTAAGTCAATACTTTGGCTCATCTGAAGCTGAGCAGCGACTGTACGCTGACCGAGTCCTTGTTGTAAGAGGGCAACAACTTGAGCAACTTCTTCAGGCGTAGTATCCATAGTTTTGTCCAAATAATTAATTAAATTCCCGGAGATGTGTTTAGTTCAACTGCTGATAAGCGACTGATAAGAAAAATTTTGTGTGTGTGTTACTGTGTTCTTGTTTTGGATTGACTATGCTGCGTAGGCCCTTCTGGCCGCTACAGCGTCACTGGCGGGCGCGAAGCTCCACCTGGGGGCTCGAAAAAATAATTTGAGAGGTCGGGTGGCAACCTCCTGTGAGGCTCGGACCACGGCACGGCTTAGGATGACGTTGGGATGGGTGGCTTTGTTGGACTGCTGGTACGCCCCCGAGGCCGTGGCGTGAGTCCACGGACTGATAAGAAAAAAACCGATTATGGAGGGTTTTATAGGGTAGTTAGTAGCGCAACTCGTTGGTACCGTAATGAGTCAGTTTGCCGATATGTCTTCATTGCTTACATAAAAAGTACTGAATAATATTTTGTCATGACAATGGTGTTAAGTTGCAAGCTTTTAATGGGCATATGAAATATTAAAAAAAAAGCTACATATTTTATTTATTAAAATAAAATATGTAGATATTTATTTAAAAAACCATATATTTGCGCGGTAACTGGTTGAGTCGATTTTGCTCGCGAGTGTATGTTTTGTCTTCAATAAAATATTAGTTTGCCGGTTTATTTGCTTTTTCAGGGTTCCGTACCCGAAGGTTGCCAGCGGGACCCTATTACTAAGACTCTCGTTATATTATATCTCGTGTATAGGTAGAGACTTGATAACTATTATGGCATAGGCATCCGCTAAGAAAGGATTTTTGAAAATTCAACCTTTAAAGGGGTGAAATAGGGTTTTGAAATTTGTGTAGTGGACGAAGTCGCTAGCATAAGCTAGTTTCTTATAAGATCGATGGTACGGAACCCTTGATGTGCGATTCTGACTCGCACTTGACCAATTTTTTTAAATTTATAAACTCTCTTAGTTACCTACGTCTTAGATTAGGTACTAATATCATAAATGTTAAAGTTTATACGTTTGTTACTCCTTCACCCCACAATGATTGAACCGATTTGGCTTAAATTTGAAATGCCAACCAGTCAGTTCACAATAATCCATATCTATTGCTAATATAAATAGGAAAGTGTGTCCGTCTGTCTGTCTGCAAGCTTTTCACGGCCCGTACATTAAACTGATTTTGACGAAATTTGGTAGGTACGGGGGATAGCTTGCATCCCTGTAAAGGACTTTTAGGAGGATTTTTATCCCGGAAAAAATCAAAGAGTTCTCACGGGATTTTTAAAAACCGAAACTTACGTATCTATATATATAATATATATAAAAGGAAAAGCTGACCGACTGACTGACTGATCTATCAACGCACAGCTCAAAAGTCAAACTACTAGACGGATCGGGCTGTTTGGCATGTAGATAGCTACAATGACGTAGACATCCGCTAAGAACCCCTAAGTGGGTCAAATTCGTGTACCTACTCCACGCGGATAAAGTTGCGGGCATAAGCTATTTGGAATTAATTCTAGGTATAATATAAAACATAAATTGTTTAGTCAAATAACATTGAATTAAAATTATTTTTATTCTCCAGTGAGACAATAATTGAAACCGGAAACGTGAGTTTGTTGCGTCGCACGAGCGACTGCGACAGTCCGTACGCGACGCGACTGGAGGTCGCGACAGTCGCGTCGCCACCATCACTCATCGAAGTCAAGAGGGCTGCCGTATTAACCGACACGTATCCAGAGAGTAAGTCAATGTTTTCATCAGTTTTTTCAGGACGTGCGAAACAGACATACCAACTCTTACGAAATATCCAACCCGTGCCAACGGGACCCTATTTCTAAGAAGACTCCGTCCGTCCATCTATCAGCGGGCTGTATCTCGTGAACCGTAATTGGTAGTGTGGCAGCACGAATCCAACCGAAATCTTGGGATCCCTTGACGTCACATCTGTGTTCGGAATCCTAGTTTGGAAATCGGTAATTCCGTCGTTGTAAGACCTAAAGGTTCGCTCGTTCTTATAATTTGGCTAGAACACAACAACGGTTACTTACCTATTAGTTATCAAGGATGGATGATCAAGCTTGTATGGCGTATGTCCAGGTGGCTTGCTGGCGAGGCGTTGACGTCGACAGATGGCTGAGTAATTCGGCAGTGGCACTTGGTATAACACTGCACTGAGCACTTCAACTCTTGATCACCACGGTGCCGACTAGTCTAAATATATAAAAGGAAAAGGTAACTGACTCACTGACTGATCTATCAACGCACGCACGGCATTGGCATGCAGATTGCTATTATGACGTAGACATCCGCTAAGAAAGGATTTTTGAAAGTTCTATCTCTAAGGGGATGAAATAGGGGTTTGACATTTGTTTAGTCCACGCGGACGAAGTCGTGTGCATAAGCTAGTATTAACTAAAGAGATAGAATTAGTTGTCCGTTTGATTTTAACGAAATTTTAGCCCGGTTTAATGGCGTCGATGGTCGATTGCCAACTCCGCTCGTGTCGCTTCTTCCGACGATGCCCGATAATAATCGTATGCTCACGAACGAAAATGAGCTATTGGTTCAAACCAAAAACAAACGAGTAGATCGGGAGTGAATGAACAAAGGAACACAGATATCGCGACAAGCGTACAGGTAGAGTTGAAATTTTCACACAATGTGTTCTATTCTATTGGCGCTATAACAACAAATAATAAGAATTTGAAAATAACCACCATGAAAATTCTTGTACGATGGTACGGAACCCTTCATGTGTGAGTCCGACTCTCACTTGACCGTATTTTTTCAGAAGCCAGTACAATACAATATACGCTATCGACACACGGCTCGCTGCAACTCATTCTGAACAGATTCTTGTATTATTTGAAAAACACACGGGCTAACCAAACTCGACAATGGCGCTGCGTGGACTATCTCAGACGAAACAAGTGCCCAGCTGTGGTCATCACCAGGGACAATATGGTGCTGCAAAGGTAACACTAAACTCACATACTAACCTAGTGAACAAACCCGACAATGTGGACTATCACCGAAACAAGTGCCCAGCTGTGGTCATCACTAGGGACAATATGGTGCTGCAAAGGTAACACTAAACTCACATACTAACCTAGTGAACAAACCCGACAATGTGGACTATCACCGAAACAAGTGCCCAGCTGTGGTCATCACTAGGGACAATATGGTGCTGCAAAGGTAACACTAAACTCACATACTAACCTAGTGAACAAACCCGACAATGTGGACTATCACCGAAACAAGTGCCCAGCTGTGGTCATCACTAGGGACAATATGGTGCTGCAAAGGGAACACTAAACTCACACACTAACCTAGTTAATAAACGACTATCGCCGAAACAAGTGCCCAGCTGTAGTCATCACCAGGGCAATATTATGGTGCTGCAAAGGCAACACTGAACTTACTAACCTAGTTAACAAAACGTGGCAATGTGGACTATCGCCGAAACAAGTGCGCAGCTGTGGTCATCACCAGGGACAATATGGTGCTGCAAAGGATACTCTAAACTCACATGCTACTAACCTAGTTAACAAAAGCGGCAATGTGGACTATCGCCGAAACAAGTGCCCAGCTGTAGTCATCACCAGGGACAATATTATGGTGCTGCAAAGGTAACACTGAACTTACTTACTAACCTAGTTAACAAACGTGGCAATGTGGACTATCGCCGAAACAAGTGCGCAGCTGTGGTCATCACCAGGGACAATATGGTGCTGCAAAGGTAACACTAAACTCACATACTAACCTAGTGAACAAACCCGACAATGTGGACTATCACCGAAACAAGTGCCCAGCTGTGGTCATCACTAGGGACAATATGGTGCTGCAAAGGTAACACTAAACTCACATACTAACCTAATGAACAAACCCGACAATGTGGACGATCACCGAAACAAGTGCCCAGCTGTGGTCATCACTAGGAACAATATGGTGCTGCAAAGGTAACACTACACTCACATACTAACCTAGTGAACAAACCCGACAATGTGAACTATCACCGAAACAAGTGCCCAGCTGTGGTCATCACTAGGGACAATATGGTGCTGCAAAGGTAACACTAAACTCACACACTAACCTAGTTAATAAACGACTATCGCCGAAACAAGTGCCCAGCTGTAGTCATCACCAGGGACAATATTATGGTGCTGCAAAGGTAACAATGAACTTACTTACTAACCTAGTTAACAAACGTGGCAATGTGGACTATCGCCGAAACAAGTGCGCAGCTGTGGTCATCACCAGGGACAATATGGTGCTGCAAAGGATACTCTAAACTCACATGCTACTAACCTAGTTAACAAAAGCGGCAATGTGGACTATCGCCGAAACAAGTGCCCAGCTGTAGTCATCACCACGGACAATATGGTGCTGCAAAGGTAACACTGAACTTACTTACTGACCTAGTTAACAAACGTGGCAATGTGGACTATCGCCGAAACAAGTGCCCAGCTGTGGTCAACAAGGGTAACACTGAAGTCCCATTCTAGTCTAGTAACACAGCCCACAATGTTGCGTGGCCAACCGACGAAAGAAGCGCCCAGCTGTGGTCATCACCAGTTAAATTTGTTTTATCTATCCCAAATTGTTAGATCTAACCAACCGAATAGAATATATAGAATGGATGATGACTATGTCAAAAATAAATTATTTTTAAATAGAGGGTACCTATTCCAAAATTCATAAAATCAACATCCGCTGTTAGTTGTAAGTTTGTACTAAATCATGGATTTAATTTAACTAAAAAAGTAAGTACGTCAAATGTTTATGACGTCACATCTATGTTTAATACATAGATGTGACGTCTATACAAGCTCCTTACTAAGCGACCGTTTTGATGTTTGATAAAAAGTTGCTGATTTGACTAGTAGGCATCATTCCTATTGTTATGAATTGGGTATTTGACTCCAATTTTTTTATTACTTTATTATAAACTAGGATAAAAATAATGACGTAAACTGAAAAAATCGATTAAATAACAAAAAAGTTATAAGCATTTAAATATTTCTGATTAGACAGAGATAGCGATATAGCATTTTGACGTCACACCTTACTAATGCCATAGTAGCTTCGTGCGGTTCCATACAATTTTTCGTTTTGCGAGAAAGGGATAGAAGACTCTCCCACTCCAAAATTAAAATGCCTGTAACTTTGTAAATCTTTGTTGGATTTTAATATTTTTTTCAGCGTACGTCATTATTTTTATCCTACTTAGTTTATAATAAAGTAATGATATTTATCAAATACAAAAGTAGGAAAATATCCAATTGATGGTGTAAATAGTGAACTAAAATGTTTTAATAATAAATGCCTTCTCTCACAGGATAAAAGCGCACAAGCACCCGTTTCACGATGATAAAATCTGGAAGAAGGTGAAATCGAACAACGTGTTCTCAGAAATCGTGGACGCCGAGCAGTCCATCGCTCGACAGATACAGGACCTAGAAGAAGAGTTGCGCCCAACTCCTCTCTGAATAGAGATTAATTAATATATTTACTTCAATTTTATTGTGTTTTTATTTCGCTATTACGTAAGGTTGGCTAACAGGGTCCCAAAGTTTCGTAACCAGCTACGAAATAAGATTTATACATACATCGTCTTTTTGTAACTGGTTATTTATCCATCCATACTACTATTATAAATGCGAAAGTGTGTCTATCTGTCTGTCTGTCAACTGTTCAACCGATATTGACAAAATTTGATACAGCGATAGCTTGCATCCCGGGGAAGGACATATGCTACATTTTATCCCGGAAAAAGTTTTGAAAGATTTTTGAAAACCTAAATATCCATCGAAAGTCGCGAGCATCTAGTCAAGAATATTGTATTCGGGTTCGTAATGGAAGATTATAATTACGTCGTTTCGTAGTAACCAGTTACATAAAGCCGATACGAGCCCGGATAAAATATAATTGACTAGCTGATCGCCGCGGCTTCGCCCGCGTGTTATAATATAGCCTATGTCAATCAGGAATAATGTAGTTTTGTATTGGTGAAAGAATTTTCAAAATCGGTTCAGTAGTTCCAGAGATTACCACCTACAAACAAACTTAACGACATTACCTCTTTATAATATTATAGTATAGATTAATGACCAGTTACGAAAAGACGAAGTCTAAATCTATTTCGTAGCTGGTTACCAACGTGGACGGAACTGCTATCAGCGATATAAAATATTTCACTAGATGGGGTGCTTCATAGTAAAGGTATAATTCCGAACCACGCTGCACGAAGCAGTGCTGCCGCAACAGTGCTGTCGCGGCACTACTGCTCCCCATACAATCTCTATAAGCTTATATGAGATTGCATTCCGAGCTAAGCAGCAATGTTCCGCTTCATTGCTGCCTAGCTCGGAATGTAATCACATATAAGCTTATAGAGATTGTATGGGGACCAGTAGTGCGACAGCACTGTTGCGGCAGGATTGCTGCGTGCTGCGTGGTTCGGAATCATACCTTAACATGTTTCAACGAACATAGGTGCCCACATTCCTGTCAATAGTAGACGTCTTTAGACGCAAATGTTTGTTAGAACATGTTACTTTCATAGTAACAACATGTTCCAACAAGGATATAAGATCGCCTATTTCGTCCGCGTGGTTAAGATCCCGGGAACTCATATTTTGCGGGATACAGTTTATCACCCCATCAGCCAGGATAAACTTATATAAACAAAAACACTGATTGTATAAAAAATAAACTTTACTGTCCCCGATTTAACATTGAATAAGAATAAAAATATACATCAACATTAGCTACATACCTATACAAAAATACCTATATCTCAATTTGTTTATCACATAGTAGCTTATTGCTATTTCTTTATAATGCATGCGAAAGCATGGAAGCATGTAATATACTTAGTTCCCATCAAAAAAATCGACACACCTCGCAATACATTTTAGTATGCAAGTGTTTCGATTTTTTTTAATGCGAAGTTTATTTTTAGAGGCGCGAACACATTACTGTGGTGCTTGATGACGTGACAGGAGGCAACCAGAGTCCTCAAAGAGGTTCCATACATTTTATATGTAGTCTGAAGCTCGAGGTGTGCGCCAGATTGCGTTACAACTTACAACACGGCAATATGTCTGTAGCTTAACACGAGAGTCGCGAGATAGTCAAGTTTGTACCTATATAATAATTCAAACCTGACTATTTGACCGAAATGTAGAATTGCAAAGAACTGTATGTCATATCTCATCATCATGACCAACCCATCGCCGGCTCACTACAGAGCACAGGTCTCGTCTCAGAGTGAGAAGGGTTTTGGCCATAGTCTACCACGCTGGCCACGTGCGGATTGGTAGACTTCACACACCTTTGAGAACATTATGGAGAACTCTCAGGCATGCAGGTTTCCTCACGATGTTTTCCTTCACCGTTGAAGCAAGTGATATTTAATTACTTAAAACGCACATAACTCCGAAAAGTTATAGGCGCGTGCCCGGGGTCGAACCCCCGACCTCCGATTAGAAGGCGGCCGTCCTAACCACTAAGCTATCACAGCTTCACTTAGATAACGTTTTCCAAAGAACTCTGGCCGGTCTGATCGCATTATACAATACTTAATTAACACGTTGCGTCTGCTTAATGTGTTTGCACCTTAAGAAAAGTGTATTCCGAACACGCTTTATACAAACGTAGTTTGATTCGTATTTTTATTTATTGAAAGCAACCAAACTCAGAGGTATGTACAAAATGACTCCTCACGCGCCATTTTAACTCTATGGATCATAATCAAAAGTACCGTTCACCTTTAAAATAAGAACTAAAATCGTACTTTTGACATGGAATTCGACGCATAAAGTTAAAATGGCGCGTAGAAATTAAATTTTTACGCGTTATATTACATATATCGATAATCGATATCGTCATCCAGGCGTTATACATGGAGGTAGATTAGATACATAAAGTGGAATGTATTAGGTATATTATTTTATTATATTAGGTATATTATATTAGGTAGGTACGTATTATATTTTAATATCGCCCATTATCAGTCTGAATTTCTTTTTTATTTATTAATTATAATTATAATATATAATAATTATTATTATTATTATTCTATTGATAATAATTAAAAACACTTAAACCTAAATTCGAGTATATAGATTTCTTCATAATATATCGAAAACTTAAATGCACATTTAAGTACCTAAGGACGTATTAATAATTGTTTTTAATAAGACGAAATACACATAATTAACATAATTACATAGCATACATCACAAAAATGCGAGACGGCATTGTACTAATTCGTCGTCGCTTCTGCTCTGTGTTAGTGTGGATCGACCTTTTGTTGCTATTTATAGCAATTTCGCATCTAATATAAAGATCAATGTTATAGTCAAAATCCCAAACAGCAGAGGCAGATTATCCCTGACAAACTAGGCACATGCCTAGGGGCGCGGGGTTACGAAGGGGCGCGCGCGATCATGTAGAGTTCCATAACCTGGCCTACCTAATTATCCCTACTAAAATTATCTTGTAGTGACCAAAACGGCCTCTTCTTTAATATAGCAAAGTGTCAAGACGTGATGTTCTTCACTCGTTTACATAAATAGTATAATCGCCAACTAACTATACAATGAGACGATTCCTCGTTCTTTCGAAGTTAGTTAGTATGTATGTATGTATATACTTTATTGCACCACAGAAACACAAATGACAGGTTACAAAAAGAAATCTTAATAAGTAGGTACAAAAAGGCGGTCTTATCGCTAAATAGCGATCTCTTCCAGACAACCTTAACGCTAGGGAAAAAACGAACAAATGGACAACGGGAGGTGGTGTAAAATAAACCTAAATACCAATAGGTAAATAAACTAAACCATATAAAAAGAATGTAGAATACATATTATTAATACACTAATACATACAAATAAAATATAATAGACATACATAAGACTACATAGATATATATACACATATAGATTTAAATAATAAACTATGCCGTTACTGATGATAGCAAAGAGATAGGTAATGATCTTTGACGTCAATTTTAAATTTATTAAGGGATTCAGCACAATGGATTTGCGAGGGAAGCTCGTTCCATAAACAAATAGCAGTGACCGTGAAGGAATTCCTAAAGTGTTTTGTCCGATGTGTAGGTTTAGATTAGTAAAACTTTTAATATGGCTGTATGAGGTGCTTTCCTAGGGAAGCTGCCGCCCGCGGCGTCAACCTGATATATATTTCGTCTTATTAACAATACGATTCGGAATGTATATGAAACCGTTATAAAATAATGACATAAGACTATACGCATATCTACGCATCGATTTCATAACTTACGAACGCGGGCAGCGCAAACGCCGCTTTATGAATATCCGTATTGTAATATTTCAAGTCCATATTCTTTATTTGTTCAAGAGTGAACCGTGTCACCGGGTTCTTAAGGTCGACATTTGCATCTAAGGAACCGATGACGAAACCGATTTGACCGCAAGGATATGTCGGTACGGACGTAGACGCGTACGCAGCTACGGGGAACTGGTTCCTACAGAATCTGAGGGTATTTTTGACTAATTCCATATTGTCCCAATATGTGCCCGCTTGGGAACAAACGATGCCATTTGGTTTTAAGGCGCTTTTCATTAAGGCGAAGTAGTTTTCTTGGAATAGGTTGACCGCTGGGCCGACGGGGTCGCTGCTGTCGGTTATGATGACGTCAAACTCTTTGCTGTGGTTTTTCATGAATTCGAATCCGTCCCCCACATGTAGTGTAAGCTTTTTGCTGTCGAAGCCCACGGCCATGAATGAGAGGTACTTTTTTGATACTTCGATGACTTTTGCGTCGATTTCTACCTGAAATTAAATCAATGTTTTACGTCACATAATGTGCAAATAGCTATGATAGCCTAGTGGTTAAGACATCCGCCTCCTAATCGGGAGATCAGGGGTTATATTCATTAATTCAGATACAAGTTTGCTCTTGTCTGCAATCTCATCTAGTGGTAAGTGATAATGCAGTCTAAGACGGAAGCGGGCTAACTTTGGTTTCTACCGGAACGCTAAATCGCTTGGCGGCACGGCTTTGCCGGTAGGGTGGTAACTAACCACGGCCGAAGCGCCCACCAGACCAAACCAGAAATTTAGAAATTATAAAATTCTATACAATACAATTTTATTAACAAGTAAGTATATCAAAGATTAGAGGTTTCCTCACGATGTTTTCCTTCACCGTTAAAGCAAGTGATATTTAATTACTTAAAACGCACCTAACTCGGAAAAGTTAGAGATCGAACCCCCGACCTCCGATTAGAAGGCGGACGTCCTAACCAATAGGCTATCACAGCTACAGCAAAGATAGTTATCGTTACCATTCTACCAATGTTCAATACTGTTATCTAATTGACCTTTTCCTAACCACATGTCAAGATAAGGTTCCTTATTATCAAACTTGTATGGTAAAAGAATATTTGTGTAATGTAAATAAATGATAATTTTTATCATTGTGGTTTAATAACTCATTTTTAATAGTTGATAAAAGTGTTTAAATGTAGAGTAGTACTACAATTTAAAGTCTTTGATTTAAAAAAATCCTTTTCCATTCTTTTTTAGCAATATTAAAAAGAAAAGTTTAGAGAAAGACATCAGAATCGACGCCATTGACTGTCTATGGTCTAGCTCTAAAGGTCCAAACGCACTGACGCTGCGCTGCGCGAGGTGGCACGTCAAATATATGGTAGGGGGGCCAAGCGGGGATTTTGGGATTTACTCGAGCGCGTCAGATTAAGGCAAAATACAGTACGCGGCCAAAAGTGATGAACATTGATCTTTAGAAGAGACAGTCGGCTAATTTCGGCTTCGTAGAGCGTTATCTCTGTCCCCACGACACTCGAGTAACTCTCTATTTAGCCTCTTGGGCTCCCTTAATAATAGTTCATATGAGTTCGTATGGAACAAAGCGTACTTCAGCGACGCTGCGCGACGCGGTGCGGCAAATATAGTTTGTATGAATTTGTATGAAACAAAGCCCACTTCAGATTCAGATTTATTTATTTACTTTCATGTACATTTACATTAATTGATGGTGGGTGCTTACTTTAGCGACGCTGCGCGGCAGATATAGCTTTTGTTATATGATTTTGTATGGAGCAAGACCAGCTTTGCCATATAGGTAAAGATGTATTGTGAATTACCTGATCAAAATATCCAAGAAAGGCTGCACAACAAAATGAAAACGTTAGGTCTTACCATTGATACTATTATTATACTTTTAAGTCCCGCAAATTGTTAATGTGCGGGGCCGCCATTTTCGTGACGTCAGCACTAGACTGAAGTTTCGAGCTGATGGTATATCAGGGGGCACGGCAGTGCCCCGCCAAGACGAGCGAAACTAAAGGACGGGGCACTACGTACCTTTTCTCGATTTTTATTTCGGCTGACGTCTAAATGACGTCATTTCGTTGTTAATGAGACATGGTTCCAGCGAAATAGCAATTTGCGGGACTTATACCTTAGATACATGTTAGATTTTTTATATTCATATTAAAAGGTGTATAAAGTTCGTTTGAGTAAGACAGAACATACCAAAGTCAAAACGCACGGCTTTTATGAACACACAACACTGCAAGGTAATGACGGACAGCGCCATCTTTAGTACGCGACAGGTCGAGATCGCCATCGGGGTGGGGACGCCCCGCAGACCCCCACAGCCCCCGCGCTAACCCGCGTGGGTGTGCGGGGCGTCCATCTACCTCATACCCCGATTGCCATCCCGACCTGTCGCATACTATATAAATATTTTTTGTAAATTAATTACTTTTCGTGAACACATTTGAATTTTTTTTGTAATGTGATCACAAATTCACGGTTTTCGGAATTTTTTCCAACCTACCAAATTTCATGATCCTAGGTCAACTGGCCCTGCAGGTTTTCTTGACAGACAGACACAACAGAGTGATTCTATAAGAGTTTCTTTTTTCTTTTAACGTACAGAACCCCCTAAAAAAATCTATATAGGATGAATTTTGTGTACCTGTACAATCTCCTTGACTTGGGGGTGTTTGGCGACGTCCCGCGCGACGCCGCCGTCCCCCCCGCCCACTATCAGCACTTTCTCTGGGTTGCGGTGGCAGCACAGTGGCAGGAATGATATCATCTCCTATAACAACAGAGAAGATAACGTTATCAGTCTTCCTACAAAATAGTGCTTATTAGACGTTAGCGTTGATTCTGATGTCTTTCTCTAAACTAAACTTAGAGTATTTTTAACAATAAACTAGTTAAATTTAGAGTATCTGTATCTTTTTCTTATATTAAAAGCTAGCAGACAGACAGACACACTTTCACATTTATAATATTAGTATGGAATGGATGATGAGATATGTTGTGGCCGTATGGTAATAATTAAATGCGGCAACGGTGAAAGATGTTTATTGAGAGCCGACTTATGATCTACTCTCGCTTATGGACTAACAATAACAATAAATAAATCTTACATACTATTGTTTAAATCTTATTGCTTAACTACCTAACCTACATAATTTTGCATCACCTCTCTTTCAATCCGATGTGCAGGCAACCTACTTCGATATATTGAGGAGTTGCATTTTTATGTTACAGCTAATATGAACATGCTACGTTTAAACTGTCAATTCGTACATATTACAACTCCCCTGAAAATGTATGCGGTTACCCCTCCCCTTAAAAGAAAAAAAATGTTAGACGCTACATCGAATCAGAAGAAAAGATGATGACAATCACAAAAATAAAATCTAATGCTAAATAAAATTAAATTATGTAAGGAAACATTTTTTTTAGTTACTTCCTGTGCTTAAAGTGCAATTTATCTTATCTCTTACTTCGTATGGGCATACTTTCAACCTTACTTATAAATAGAAAAATCGTAATCTATTAAGTGCAGTCAAGGATTTAACTTTTACAAAAGTTTCGAAAAATCCCATCATATGTAATAAAATAATCTCAAAATAGCATCATAGGTATTAGATATGTATAAGCTGAGGTATCGATTTCACAAATCGACTTCAAAAGATTCTATAACCTATCAAATAGTCGTCATCATAAGTATACAGCTGTCGTTTTAGCATCGTCGTAAGACCTATTATTAAGTAAACATCTCAGGTATTTATATTTCCTGGACAGTCAAAATAAATCTCTCCTAGTCTTCATCTTCCTTTCAAGTTACTTCTTCACATAATACAAATAAATAAACAAATAAACAAATCAACAAACGCGGCGCGTACTCTCTCCTAATAAATATTTAACATAACATGCTTGCAAGCATTTTTCATAAGACTTATAGTCTTCATCAAACTTATTTCTTTCAATAAGTATTTCAATAACATTCAACTTTTCATAAAAATTCTAGGTCTTTCACTAACACCAGCGCGGTAGATAATGATCAAGAGTCTAGACAAATATATAGTTGAATGAGGAGGTACTAAATATGCGCAAAACATCGCGTTTAAACAAATAAATAACAATCATCTTCCTACGTCAGTATGTCTCAATCTAAAAAAAAAATTGTATATTTTATACCTATAGCACTTCTACAGCCGAAGGGTGATCAAGCCTTTGGTTTGCAGAGTCCTAACTTGTCAAAGCCGGGTATAGTCTTATATCGTCAAAACTTGCACGAAACTAGACGAAAAACGTCTGTAGGGGAAAAAATTCTCTTTATTTCATATTCATTTCGTTGTATTTGCAAATTGCATCTCGAGCAAAACCATTGTCTCGTATAACAATACAAAATGTTCGGGTACGCGCATAGATTATCTACTATATACTAGAAATAGATGTGCGACTCTAGATTTCTTTTTCAAAGTTACGCGTGTACTCACATCAAGAGGGCACTAAAAGCGCGCTAGGCGTGCGAGAGCGCGAAAATTTAAATGCTATTTAAATGTACTTTACTAGAATATTTTATATTTTTGGAACACGTTTTAAATAAACATTAATAATTCCTTTAACGTTTGTTTAAAACATGTTTAAAAATATATATTACAAGACTATGACTCTTTGAGCTACTTAATTATAACTATATTATAGAAAGAAAAAGGTTTTAAGGTTTTGTAAATATTTATTATCATAAATTCGTAACTAGGTAGATACATAAAATACAATAGAATAGAAAACAATACGAAGTGTATGTAAACACTATAAAATACATACCCAAATTCAAGACCCGCAAGATTGTGAAATAATTACTATTCAAATTTAACATTTTCGGTTATTTACTTTTAATAATTTTCAAATTATTACCACAATTGGTGTATTTGTGTAGTCAGAAAACAATAAAATAATTGTTATATGAGCCAAAGATAATTAACATAAAGCTAGCTTTAAGTTTTATTGTAATATTAAAAATAAAAAAAATTAACATAAATTATATTAAATAAAATTCCCTGTAAATAAACTGTAAAATAATAAACATAAATTATACTAAATCAAGTAATCAATAAAACCAATCTACTAGATTGATTTTATTGATGGGAATTTATGTTTACTAGCTTATGCCCGCGATTTCGTTCGCGTGGACTACACAAATTTTGAACCCCTGTTTCACACACTTAGAGTTGATCTTTAACAATGAGATTTTAACATATGAGCTTAATAAAATATGTCATACTGCAAATTGCAAAAATATTAACTACAAAACTTTATAGACACTTCAAAACTGACAGAGTTTCATACAAACTTCAAACCCCTATTTTATCCCTTCAGGGGTTGAATTTTGAAAAATCCTTTCTTAGCGGACGCCTACGTTATAATAGCTATCTGCATGCCGAATTTCAGCGTGATCCGTCCAGTAGTTTGAGCTGTGCGTTGATAGATCAGTCAGTCAGTCAGTCAGTCAGTCACCTTTTCCTTTTATATATAGATTATATTATATTTGACTAGTGCCACAAAGGCAGTAATATTAAAAACATAATTACACAAATTAATCACACAGGATTGGCAAGAGTCTGTGATCAATCTACAATTAACAATTTAATCCCCCATATTTGTTAAAAGGAATACAAAACAATTTACTAAAGAAAACAATTTAGTAAAGACTGCCAAACGGATATAGCTTCTGTTAGATATTGATGCAGAAGATGACTTACGAATGTGCAATAGTTGACAGAAGCTTGAATGATTCCCCTTATCTAAATATATAAAAGGAAAGGGTGACTGACTGACTGACTGACCTATCAACGCACAGCTCAAATTACTGGACGGATCGGGCTGAAATTTGGCATGCAGATAGCTATTTTGAAGTAGGCATCCGCTAAGAAAGGGTTTTTGAAAATTCAACCCCTAAGGGGGTGAAATAGGGGGTTGAAACTTGTGAAGTCCACGCGGACAAAGTCGCGAGCATAAGCTAGTTTTATCAAACGAAGTCTGTAATTCAACTACTGATTTCATTAGATTGCATAAAATAGATTATTTACCTTTATGTGTTTGATAATATCTCAACGCCTGAATTTTTATGCTATCATTTTCAGTATCTGAATTTTTACCTTTTAAAATTTTATTTACATTATTGCACCAGCTGTGAATAATCAATTTGATCACAAAATTTATTATATAATTTTTCAAATTGACTTTGTGTGTATCACATGTTAAAAAATCAAAACTTGTACTCTGATCAACTAATAATTTTATCATTTGACTTTTGCCACTTTTCCCAGGATCATTTTTTAACATGCTTTTTACTATTTTTATTATATTTCTCACACAATTTGAAAAGTTACGCGAGGGTCGGTAAAGAGATCTCCTTGTGATATCGATAGAATGTATGTATTCATCTGCTTGAGGTGGGGTGGTGTCACACAATTCATTATTGCATTTTATACAAGATTTACACACATTCCTTTTTAGCTTTTTTATGACAAACCCTGTCACATACTTTTTAGTTTCAGAGATTATTAATTTGTCTCCAATTTCTGAACTACTATCTGCCAAATTTTCTATACTTAGATCTGTATCCATTGGCTCATTGCTCATCGGGGGCTCTTTGATGTCATTTTCTATCAAAAGACAATCTAAATTTTGTAACATTTTGTTAGGATCTTCCTCACAGTTAGCCCCTAATGAGTGACTTGAATTTAAATTATTTACAAGTAATGTTTTGTAAATACTTTCAAACTGCTGGCAGGTAGGGTTTGTGTTTCTAGCCCCGTGGCTCCTCACAGAGGAGAAAAAGTTTTCCACAGGATCTTGGTTAAAACAGCGCGTTAACAAACTAGTTACATTATGTTTTTCATTTAGATATAGCCACAATTCTTTCATAACTTTAATATTGTGGATCCAATTTTTAATTGATGGAACCTGTTCATAACGAATACTTACTGTTCCATCTTTTTTTTTTGTTTCCATCTTAAATCGCATTGATTTTAATATTGGCACACTTTCATCCCATAATTTAAAATGGTCAGAGTTCATTTTCAAACAATTTTTATATATTTATGGGTCTTTTTATAAGACCCTCCATTAAAGGAGTCAAAAAGACGATCAAATAATAGCAGCAAGTCGGCTGTGTCAGCACACTCTTGTGGTAGTAAATTATTTTCTGAAAAAGAAAAAAGATTAAAAATTAAATACTTAAATAAATACTTAAATATATTTTTTTATACATAAATGTCAGGCCACATTTACATGGATTTGTAGCTGATGCTCGCGACTTCACCCGCGTGGATTTAGGTTTCTTAAATCTATGAACTCTATGATTTTCAGAGAAAAAAGTAGTGTCCTTCCCTAAGAAGTTATTTGTATACCAAACGTCAAAATTGGGTGGGCTGTGGGTCGATTTCATAAAACCGGCATCAATCATTATTACAATCTCAGTTGTTGTGATTGGCTGAATTTGTGCGATTCTTGTTGCAACAATGCATTGTAGCCAATAGTGAGCTGGCGTCAACCATTTATAATATTAGTATGGAGTTGTGGATGTTTTAAAGTTGCACTATCATCACATTACAGATGTAAAATAGCGCCATATATGTTGCTAATAAATAATTATTGAGAATAAGATTAGTCCTTGCTAGTCAAGTAGTACCAAAGTCTGATGAATTAATTCTAAAGTGAAGAAGGTCTTCAAATATCAGGTCTTTAAAAGTTTCAGAACATTAACAGTACTTACTTGCACAAAATCGTAGCGCTCCTGATACACGCTGACTAAAAACTTGTGCAGCATGTTTTACTTTCATCTTCGGAATTTTCTCTATGAGTACATGAGCTTCTGTTAACTTGTTGCACATTCGTAAGTCATCTTCTCCTGCATCAATATCTAACAGAAGCTTTAAATGTATCCATTTAGCAGTCTTTACTTCGTCCTCCTGTGTGAATCTTAATTCTTTTGTCAGTAAATTGTTTCGTATTCCTTTTAACAAATGTGGGGGATCAAATAAGGGGAATATATTATTATTTTCTACAGCAAAACTACTATCCCTAGGCTCGTTGCCTAATCTAAGACAATCTACTTTAGTCTCTTTTATCAGCTCATTTATAACTTTGTTGTTAATTGTAGATTGATCACAGACAGTTGAGACGACAGCCAATCCTGTTTGATTAATTTGTGTAATTATGTTTTTAATACACCTTTTTAATATTACTGCCTTTGTGGCACTTTTGCAAAACAAATAGCAAATTGGCTGTTTGAACTTAGCTTTTAGCCCCTTTATCATGAATACCAAAACATGGTCAGCAATATTCTCTGTAATTTCATTTCCCCCAAAATCTTCAAATCCGATTACTTGATCGAATGCTGTATTGAAATGTAGGGATGGAGACAAAGACATTTCATCAAAGATTAATACACATAATCGTTGCTCCATCCCCAATTTGTCTGCCGCATTTTTCAAAAGTTTAATTATCGCAGGGTTTAAGCCTGGTTTAATTGTTATTTGTTTAAGGACATCCAGTAATGTTCGTTTTGATGGCAAAGTTAACATTTTTCTCAAAAAGTTATAGCCTTTTGGACTTTTCTTATATATCGAGAGTGACATTAATTTTTCTGCATGATTAAATCTTCTTCCACGGCTTTTTTTGTTATGCTGTGTTAATTGCATTTTTACAAGTGTTTGAGCAGGCATAGGTAAGTATTTTAGAACCTTGTTAAATAATTTTGTTTTTGACATTTTTTTTGCTATCTTTACTTGGTTTCTTTGTTCGAATAATTTATTTTTCAAATTAACTATTTTCCTTAACAATTTCTGAACTTTGAGATTCACATGTCTTTGACCAGCTTTTCCTGAAAAAAAAAAGGTGTTTTTATTAAGTATACATTAACTATTAGACAATTTTCAATACTCTATTCTTGTTAAAATCTTGTTAACAGTAAAGATTTTTTATCTCTTATTTAATTAAATTAAATTAAATTTATTGGATATTATTACATATTAAATTACATATAAGGAACACAAAAAATACTTATAATACAGATAAAAACAAGTAATAACAATTAAGTAGACCTAGGTCTAGTGGGGTGCCAGCCAGGTAACCTCCCAGTGTGTATGTGTGTATGTGTATTATTTGTTGTTTATGGCCACAACTTACTAGTAATTATTTTTTTCTGAATCTGAGTTTGAGAATATCCTGCTTGGATGTTGTGAACCACAGATGGGGTACTTTGAGCGACCGATTGATTATGTGTAGAACTTTCTGGTTGATTTATTGTATTAGCATCTAGACTTGAATCAATGGCACCTGAAATATGCAAAATAGAGTTTTAGAAGAAGTGTTTATGTTATAATTATTAGTTATACATAGTTAGTTTCTGTCTGCAACTTCATTAGGAGATTTCAGTTTTGAAGATTCCATAGAAACATTTGTACTTATTACATTTGATACCAAGTGGGGTATCCCGTAGCGCTGCCAAGTCGATTTTTTTGATATTAACAATAAACCTCTACAGTTTTGCGGCTTGTTAAGAAAAGTGATCTGTTTTACTCTTGTGTATTACAGAACCCTATGTGCTGTGTCCAACTCGCACTTGGCCAGTTATTTTCTACATAGCAGTTCTTGATTTATCGTGCAAAACGTCGAAAAATACGACTGAAGTATGGGACCCTCTGTGCACAAGTCTGACCCACACTTGGCCAGTGTTTTCAAGCTTCTACAATCTGTGCTTTGACCTATTATTGACATGTCAATCAATGTAATTTCTCAAAATCCTCTCTACTGTAATAACTAATAAATAAAACTCACCAAGGTTAAGAGAAGGAAATGCTGTCTTTGCTAGTCTTTTACTGTGATGGTATAAAAAACGATCTTCAAAGTGGTGATTGCAAATTCGATAATTCGTATATATTTCATCATCAGTCTTGCTTTCTAAATCTTGTCCTACTATCTCTTTCCATTGTTGAAATCGTTTCAAAGAGGAGTGGCCAGGTTTTGGAAAGTGATGCAAAACATCTGAAAAAGTAGTAACATAAAATATGCAATATATTATTGTATTATCTATACTTATTGTACTTATTTACTTAATCTCTATAATATATATATAAAAATGAATCACTGAATGTGTTGCTAAGCGCAAATTTCGAGAACAGCTGAACCGATTTCGCTAATTCTTTTTTTATAATATTCCTTGAAGTACGAGGATGGTTTTTATGGAATTGCCCGAAATCGACTAGGCGGTAAGACGTTCGCTGGGGCAGCTAGTAAAATATAAAAAAACCATAGTCATTAAAGTTCAAAATAATATCTAATGTTGTACCTACGTACCTACACTTAATTACAAAACAAAAAATGTACAGAATTAGTAGTCAATAATCCTTACCAATATTATAAATGCAAAAGTATGTCAGGCTGTCTGTCTGCTAGCTTTTCACAGTCAATTTGTGTAACCGTTTATGATAAAAGTTAGAAGGTACAGAGAAGCTTGCATCCAGGTAAGGACATAGGCTACTTTTGCCTCGGAAAATCAAACAGTTCCCATGGGATTCTTTAAAACGCTAAACCAACGTAGACAAAGTGGCGGGCATCATCTATTTGGTGAAGAGATAGCTTGCATCGGAGACGGTTGTAGGCTACTTTTATCACGGAAAATTGGACTTCTCACGGGATTTCTAAAATGGTTTTTTGGATGATATCCACGTGGACGAAATCGCAGGAATTATTTAGTATCATGATAAAATACCTAATGTACTAATGGAGCATAGAGTTTGACTCGTTTAAGAGATTTGTGTTAGATTACAAGTGAGCTGATTTTAAACTTACCGAATTGCTCACATCCGAACACACATCGAGATCTCCGTGGCATTTTCCCTGCACAAATCTATCGACAGAAAATCTTTTCACAAAGCAAAAACAAGTCCGTAATCCGTAGCCGTGGTCAATCGTTCAGGCATGAATCGAGTCCGTAAATCAATCCTTAGGTAGTTATCGAGGTGGTTAAAGGAAACACAGAGTCCAGTAAACAAAGCAGGGTCAGATAAATTTATCAGAAATAGAAATATTTAGAACCGCACAAACAACAATACACGAAAACATGAAAAGTTTTGAACTTCAACGGTGACCAGGGTTGCCAGATATTTACCAATTGAATTCGCCCGTTTTTTTTTTTTTTAATAGATATAGCGAGCAAGCGAGCAGGCGGGTCACCTGATGTTAAGTGATTACCGCCGCCCATGAACATTTGCAGCACCAGAGGAGCCGCCGATGCGTTGCCGGCCTTTAGGAATTTGTTTTAGGATTTTGCCTGCTGAGTAGCCTAAAATCGCCCGTTTCTATCTTCCAGGGGCCCTACCGCGGTTGTTTGACAGCTACAATGTTACGATCACAATCATCTCTGATTGGTTAATGCTCGCTCACTATTGGCTACAATGCATTGTTGCAACAAGGATTGCACAAATTCAGCCAATCAGAACAATTGAGATTGTAATAATGATTGATACCGGTTTTAGACAATCGCCCTACTGGTAGCCTAAATGGTTACTGGTAGCCAATCGGGATTTTTGGGCGCCGATTGGCCCGCCGAGGTAGCCTAAATGGCGGTAATTCGCCTAATCTGGCACCACTGACGGTGACTGTGGCTGTCCAAATGTTTGTAATTTAAAATTACAACAATGTGCCCGCCATCTATTTACGTCTTTTATTAACTGTTATCTATTTGTTTAGCCGTACTCGCGCTTAGATGGCACCACAAGCGAATTTCAATTTGCGATTTTTTAATGTTCTGGAGTTGCACCCCTATGGGTACGCGTGTGTCGTTGACCACGCGATGACACCGTTATAATTCTCTGAATTATTAATATTTACGAAAGAAGTAAGTACCTACCTACTTATTCATTTATTAATTATTATCTATTATTAGTTTAAACTATCCTACACACTATATAAAATCTTACAAATAAAGCACGAACGGAACTTATTAGTAGATAGTGGAGGAAGTATCATTTATTATAAAAAACCAATATTCACCTAACCTATACCTACGTACAAAATTTAATTATCTACCCAAGAAAAAAAAATTACAATTGCTACACATTTTACCTATTTGCCCATTACGAGAGATAAATTGCACTTACTTTAACTGTTAGCGACGCATTTCAATAGTCAATTTCGTGACCGCCGTGTAGTCGCCGTCGTCATCAGGACAGGTTTTGGTCATCAGGTCCGGAGGTCTGGAGTCTGCGCCTCTTCTTTACTGCATCTTAATGGGCCGGGAAAACCCTGGACTCCTCGAACTGGGCCGGGAATACCCTGGACACCTCCTAGTTTTGGCCGGGATAACCCTGGACGCACGATGATGCTGGGCCGATCAATGAAGCTTGAGATGTCTTCTGTTCATAAGCGATTCATTTTTTTTGGCTTATTTCTTGATGTTAGTGTTTCTTGATTTTTAATATAGGACGTGGAATTATTTTCTTCTTTTTGTTCTAATTGAGTCTTGAATCTTGATAATATTCTTTTGAAAATTGTGTAGTCTTCATCTTGATCGGTGCCCAGCCGGTGCACGCACTTAGATTAGGCATGCACCGACTGGCAAGGGTCGCCATGAGATATGTTGTGGCCGTATGGTAATAATTAAATGCGGCAACGGTGAAAGATGTTTATTGAGAGCCGACTTATGATCTACTCTCGCTTATGGACTAACAATAACAATAAATAAATCTTACATACTATTGTTTAAATCTTATTGCTTAACTACCTAACCTACATAATTTTGCATCACCTCTCTTTCAATCCGATGTGCAGGCAACCTACTTCGATATATTGAGGAGTTGCATTTTTATGTTACAGCTAATATGAACATGCTACGTTTAAACTGTCAATTCGTACATATTACAATGATAACAATTACCTGGTAAGAGAATTCGTCTTTCTGCGTGCACTGTATGATGCCATCCAGCACCAGCACGCGACCCAGGCTGGGAGTGTCGTACACCTGGATCAGCTGGAAGTCTGACCGCTCATCATGCAGCACCTCCTTCACTTCAAACGAGAATGTACTCCCTGGCCACAGCTCACACGACTCCGAAAACCAGTTCTTCTTTAATGTATCCATATTTTATCTGTAAAAGGATTATACCTAAGTTTTACTATAAACACTCCTTAAGATTTAAGCGAACCACAACGATCAAAGATGCTGGACGAAACACGAAAACTTTTGTATTTATATTTTATATTCAACTTATTATATTGGCAAACAATTAAATATGTAGTTAAATCATTTAGATAACTACACAAATAACTTGGATCATGATAACAATGCCTATAACTCGCTTAAAATTATACACTTGTGTGTTAACACTTACCCGTACACGATAACTAATTTTTATCTCAATTCTCAATCAAATTACAAATTACTCTTGCGCTCTGATTATCTATATGTTATTGGTCTGTGCTGATTATACTTTGAAGATTTGAGTTGAGTCAGGCACAGCTGGGCACAGCCACCGACCAGAAACAAAAGGGCAAAAACTACAACGGCACAGCCGCATGGCAGCTCTCTGTGGGCACTGGGCAGGCCGAAACTTTCGTATAGCAAAATTTTTGTATGAAATGAATTACTGAAATGGACACAAGCAGCAACCACAGAACAATAACTCAAATTCGGTTATTCTAAAAAGAATATAACTAGTATAAAAATATACTCTGTGGTCTTAAAAAGTCCGTCGGAAATCCAAAAGCAGGAATGAACCGTTAGTAGAGCTCTCAGATTAAGAATCAAGGTAGATTTGACATTAAAATAATAATACCTTGTTAGAGCAAGCTAAGTGTATAAAAAAGCTCTGAAGAGTGATAGAGACATAAACACAGTTTTCTGTCTTTGTCATAGTTTAGTTTTTTTTTGTTGGGCACGTTGTAGTTTGTGCCCAACAAACCTCTGTGATAGTAATTTTAAATGTAGTATTGAAGGTGTGTAGAAGCCATTTATGTTGCATTGCTGTGTAAAAGTTGTAGCGAACACAAATTATGAAACATAACCTTTCGTACGTAAGTATTATATTTTCTTTTGTTGTTTTGTCCCTTTTTTTGTAAACGCGTCAAACGTCATACGCGTATACGCGTTTGACAAATCTCCTTATTCTTAGTCTGAGGTACTTGTTTGGTTGTGTTGGCAGTACTGTCTTTCTGTCTTAGTGCTATAATGTTGGTGTTGAAGCATGTAATCCAGTTCATACATTTTCGATTTATTCGGTTTTTTATGAAAGTCCCTTTCTCCGGATTACTGGTCTGTGGTCTTAACTTTTATGTTAACAAAGATTTTATTTGTAAAAAAAACTTTGTTTACAAAAAAATCTTTGTTTACATTGGTCTTGCATTGGTCTAGTCTATCCCTATTGGACCTACTTATGCGACATGGAATCAACCCACACGATGATAGTTTTGAGAAAAAGCCGTTTAAGTGAAAATTTTGTGTACGTTTGATATGTTTGTTATTTTGAATAAAGTTTATTCACAATATTGTAGGAAATAGTTTATACTATCTATACAAATATAATATTGATGAAAAATATTAACAGTTTTCATAATAATATAAAAAAGAAGTCATGGTTCCTTGTAGAAAATTACCTGTGTGTGGGTTGGTTCCTTGTTACATTGCCATAATTTTATAGTAAAAATTAAAAAAACGCACATTATCTATTAATTATTGTTGAAATGAAATAAAAATCATGAATGAGTTATCATTTGTGCCCGTGACTACGTCCGCGTGGACTGCACTAATCTCAAACCCCTATTTTAAATTTCAAAAACCTTTCTTAGCGGATGTCATAATAGCTGTCTACATGCCAAATTTCAGCTGATCCGTCCAGTGGTTTGAGTTGTGTGGTGATAGATCAGTCAGTCAGTCAGCTTTTCTTTTAATAATAATAGAGACTTCTCACAAAGTTAGGCTAATACAGGTAGGATGGCTAAAATGGTTAGATTGCACGTATATTCTTCTGCTCCGTCGTAATATTCTTGGCAGAGTGGCTGTGGTCATCACGAAGTGACGTTTTCACGAAGTGATGTTTTACGCCTCAAGAGCATTCGCCACTTGTCGCCTTCTGGCTGATAGTCTGGTACATTCGTGCACGAGACCACCCACAGCGGACTTAATCTGGTCGGGCCATCGCTTAAGTGACCTTCCTCGCCCTCTGATACCTTCCACCTTGCCATGCACTACAAGACGCTCAATGGAGTCACTCTAATGCCGGGAGACATGTCCGAAGAACATGCGACTTTGCACTAGCGCCAAAAGACGTTGTTTAATGCCCAGTTCTTGGAGTATCGAGACGTCATTGGTGCGAAATTCGTTCAATGAGACTCTTCGCCTCCAGCACGACATCTCCAGAGCGTCAATCTTCTTCTCAATCAGTCGCAGAGTTCACATCTTCGCAGCGTATAAAAATTAGAAAAACAAATGTCCAAACAAGCCGGATCTTCGTAGCTTTTGTGATGTTTCTTTCTGTTTTTCCATATTTTCCTCAGCCTTTCTATTGCAGTTCTTGCTATCGCCATAGTCGCTTCACTTCTTTTACACAACCATCATTGTTCGAGATTAAAGCACCAAGAAATGCAGGATAGGACAACCTCCCAGTTCAGAGTTTGAGTAACTTCGGGCGAGTTATTGTTGGTGCGGTCTACAACCATCGTCATAGATTTACTGCGGTTTATTTTTAATCTGAACTCTTAAGACTAACACACTTCATTTTGAGAAGTAGCTCTTCCATATGACGAGCACTGGTGCAAACAAGGTAGTATCATCGGTGTAGTGCGATATCTTATACTTGGAAAGTGCGTATCGCAAATTTCGTTTATAAATTCGCTACAACTACGTTAAACGCTTAAAGTCATCGTCTTTTTATAGTTGCATCTGCTGTTGGACACAGGCCTCTTCTATCTTAAACTTTTTGCATTCATTTGATGGTAGCCACTCTCTGAATGTCATCGCTCCACACACAGGGGGTGCTCCATACTCGTATAGGGCGTCCCGATATACGTTTTCCAAGTTTCCAAGTCGCCACTGGGGAGCTTACGATTTCAGCAGCTATCAACAGTCTTTGGTTGAGCAGTTTTCTGACAAGCCCACTGCTACTTCATTGTGCTAGCCTCAAGAGCCATATTATCTATTATATGTGCTTTAGTTCTATGGCGAATTACTTCTTTTCGAACTTTTCTCTTCAAATGCTTCGAGCGATTTGGAATTTGTGGACTAGCCTGGCTGTCAGTGTCCATGTTTCGGCACCGTAAGTCATAACCGATATGATGCACTGACTGACTTTTGGGGTATAGGTGACGAAAAGACCTAATAGACGTATATTTCTTAATGTTAGAATAACTCAAGGAATATCTGTGCTAAGTTTTACTCTAAGGTGGTAAGGGTCAAAGCTAAATAAAAAAAATTAAGTGGCGGCAGCTAGAAATCATAGTTTGTCTCCTGATATTTATTCTCTCTTCATTGTTGGAAATAGTAAATTAATTTACAAATCACACAACGAGCTGATCTAATCTGCTTTAAAGCACAGTGTTGCCTTTGTAATATTACCTACTTATCTACCATTAAATTAGATTAAGTTGCCATATTCATACCAAAACAAAATTACCACTCAAAATGTAGTTATTTTGGGAAAAATTGAATTGAATTTAGAAAAACTAGCGAATCACAATAATGTAACTAGGTATCACTTACTTTAAAAAATAATTTTTTTCAAGAAATTTATTAAACAACACAGATTCAAAGGACATGTTTTCTTAGATGTTGTAAATATTGATTTATATCAACAAGGGACCAAGTAATGTGAGTCTTTGTAAAAATATAGAACTATGACATATTTTTATTGCAAACAAGAACCAACCCGCATGGTTCTGCATAATTGATTTATAAAAAGGGACCATGTGGTATGGGTCTTTATGAAAAAAATAAAAATTCAATGATTTCTTAGATTGTCAGGTTACCATGGGACATGGATCTTGTTAGTTTATTGAACAACTGTTAAAATGTGGACTGATAACTTTGTCATAGAAATGTTTTACTATGTTAGAATTGTCAGATCATTTTGATTTTTACAGGGTTGATAGAAGGTGCATTTTAAAAGCTTTCTGTATACTTATCTCAATTTTGGCATGTGTGTGGATTGGTTCCATGTTGCATAAGTAGGTCCTATTAATCTGTGATTTGTGTGCTTTGCCTTCGGTACAAAGAGACCGTAATCACTACGCTTCGGTATTGATTTATGATTAGAAAGTTAGAAATACTAAATTTTGTGGTCTGTGTACTTATTATGCTGTGTAAGTCACCATAGCAATATTGTGAAGTGAAGATGTGGTAAGGATTCCAAGCAATGATCATGTCATCGAGTTCGCAGGCCACAGGTATAACGCCAGAAGAGTTCGTATATGCAGCGAGGGATTTCATTGAATTATCAAACAAGTTTTTGGACAGCTGGACTATTTACCAGAACGACAACGAATTATTGCACACGCATATTAAAAAGGCGGAGTTCGTCAGTCATCGAGATGAAACTGGGAAAGTGTTTATGTATCGCGCAGAGTACGTCATATTCTACAACTTGAGCTATGGTGTCCCATCTTTCAGTTTCAATGTTTGGGACTGCTCAGGGAAGCTGTTGACTTTGGACGAAGTTAGAGAAAAATCGTTAATGAAGTAAGCTATTAGTTGATGCTATGAATATAGACTAAGAGTTATCTCTATATATAAAATGAATCGCTAAATGTGTTGCTGATCGCAAATCTCGAGAACAGCTGAACCGATTTCGCTAATTCTTTTTTATAATATTCCTTGAAGTACGAGGATGGTTCTTGCGGAGAGAAAAATTTATAAAATGACCTGAAAAATATTCGACTGGTAGGCGGTACAAAGTTCGCCGGGGCAGCTAGTAATATATAAGAAAGCAACTTATCTACCTGCCTACAAGGTACAAGACGCAAGTTATCTCCATGCCAAATTTCATTGTAATCAGTTAAATAGTTGAGGCATAAAAGAGTTAAACAGACACACTTCCCTATATTTTATAATATTTATTAGTACAGACCTTAGCCGGGCTTGTGTATGTGTTGCAACATAAGATTGAACCACTTGTTTTAAGATCACAAATGTACGAGGCACATACGAGGACAAGTCAAAGGTTCAAGGTGAAATGGTAGTATGGATATTGTATAAATTGATATTAGTCTATTACAGTACGCGGCCGAAAGTAATGTACATCAGCCTATAGGATGACATTTCGGCTTTGTACAGTCCGTTCGCTATAACTTTTCCCCTGACGTTATATTTGGCACCATTGCAAATCACACAATAATAAACCCTAAGCTCTAAGGAATAAAGCAAGCAAAGCAATGGTCCCAACATGACATGAGTGGTTTCCATTATATATAATATCTGTCCCGGCTTTACTCACGTGTTTAGTCGACGTTAGCCCACAATCACAATTGTTAGGCAGTCACAATCGCGACGCGTGTACGAACTGATTCCCTTGAAAAAGGACCCCGGATGGGTTCGAAACTAGTCGGGCTAACGTCACTAAACACATGAGTAAACCCGGGACAGATATTATATATAATAGAAGTTATTTCTTCTAAATATACATACCTATATTTTTTCTTTTTCACAGAATAAACAAAGAAGATTTCTACTCAGTGGTGACACAACAAGAGCATTCTGTATTGTATCGACCATACTTCATAATCCATCCATGTCACACGGCCAACCTTTTGTCTGTCTTTAAGAAGAAGAGTAGAAACCTAATTGTCACATTCCTTGGTCTTATAACGCCACTGATCCAGCTGAATTTGCCATTGGAATATGGTTTATGATTGAAGGGTTAATGAAATTTAAATACATAAGACGTGGCGTCAATATTTTTTTTCGTAAACTAGAGTAACTGCATCTTTTTCTTTTTACCATTACTAAAAAAGGAAGGAAAATGAATTTTAAATTTACAAAGGGGATTGCCCAGTTTCGGGCCACCCTCGGACAGCACGATAGAATTTATCCCTATTAAAGAACCATTTTAAAATAAATAAATACGAATTTTCATAATATTATAAAAGCTATACTAAAGTTAAGTATTCTTATAAATCAAACGACGAAATGTTATTGTACATAATATTATTTGCTTTTTAGGTAAAGCTTACTTGTTATAACTGTGTTATATGTTTAAGTATTTTATTGAATGTTGTAATGTTTTTAAAACATTTGTGTCGTGGAGTTCTACACGACTAAACACCTTTGCGAAATAGGTAGTAGATTCATTTAAATAAAAATACAACAAAATACAGATAGGTCTATAAAGATTAAAGTATTAAAGATCTTTCAATAAACGATTAATTTTTATTCGGCTTGGTTGGTTTTACTTCTGTATTTATTACCTACCCTCTTTTGCTATAATAATTTTTATCTATTGAGTTAAAAGTAAACATTAGGGTTATTAAAATTTGCGATGGTTTTAGAAACCAGTTTAGACGATAACGATTTTTACTTTTTCAAAATAATACAGCAGATGCTTTGCTTGATTTATTTACTTAAAAAATATTGCCTTACATAAACTAGATGATGCCCGCGACTTCGTCCGCGTGGATTTAGGTTTTTAAAAATCCCGTGGGAACTCTATTTTCCGGGATAAAAAGTAGTCTATACTATATCCTTCCCCGGGATGTAAGTTAACTCTGTACCAAATATCATCAAAATTGGTTGAATTGCGTTGGACCGTGAAAAGCTAGCAGACAGACAGACACACACTTTCGCATTTATAATATTAAGTATGGATGGTTCCCTTCACCGTTAAAGCAAGTGATATTTAACTGCTTAAAATGCACATACCTATATAACTCCGAAAATTTAGAGGTGCGTGCCCGGGTTGAACCCCCAGCCTCCCGAATAGAAGGCAGACGTCTTAACCACTAGGCTATCACGGCTCAAGGCTCAAGCAGATACTATTACCACAGAATATTTCTACCTAAGTATTTCATTACTGAGAAGAGCAAACTGGGTATAATAAAACTGGCCAAGTGCGAGACAGGCTCGCGCGCCGAGGGCTCCGTACCATAGTCTTACTTTTCAGACATTTTGCACGATAAATCAAAAACTATTATGCATAAAAATAAATAAAATCTGATTTAAGATGTAATGTTAAAGCCCTTTCATAAAATACCCCAATTTTTGGTATAGTTATCTTACTTTGAAAATTTTAAATACCTACTAATTTTTGTTCTTTAAAAAAAAAATTTTTTTGGTAATGTAATCACAAATTCACGGTTTTCGGATTTTTCCCTTTACTTCTGCTATAAGACCTATCTACCTACCAAATTTCATGATTCTAGGTCAACGGGAAGTACCCTATAAGTTTTCTTGACAGACACGACCACGACTCCTGGAGTAAATGTATTCTGTGGACACGACAGACAGACAGAAAACAAAGTGATCCTATAAGGGTTCCTTTTTTCCTTTTAAGGTACGGAACCCTAATAATTAGTAGGTAGTTAATTCTAATTACCGACCGCTCATTGTTTGAAATCGATTAAAGTGCCGCTACTGTACTTTCGTAACCGCAATGATAGTAATTACTTCATTAGACAATTACTAAATAAAATCCGAATTAAAAATATTTCGCAATTAGACTGTTCGCACAATAGACTAGGGACTAGGGAGCGATTAGGAAAAAACGTTTTAAGGGTTCCGAACCTCAAAAGGAAAAAGGGAACGCTTATAGGATCACTACGTTGTCTGTCTGTCCGTCTGTTGTGTCTGTCAAGAAAACCTATAGGGTACTTCCCGTTGGCCTAGAATTACGAAATTTGGCAGGTAAGTAGGTCTGATCTTATAGCACAAGTAAAGGAAAAATCCGAAAACTGAATTTGTGGCTACATTACAAAACTACAAAAAAAAATTAAAATTGTTCAAAATTTTCAAAGTAAACTATACCAAGTGGGGTATCATATGAAAGGTCTTCACCTGTAAATTTCAAAATTTTTATTTATTTTTATGCACAATAGTTTTTGATTTATCGTACAAAATGTCGAATATGCGACTGTAGTAGGTACGGAACTCTCGGTGCGCGAGTCTGACTCGCACTTGGCCAGTTTTATTATAGTTTGTTCTTCTCAGAAATGAAATACTTAGGTAGAAATATTCCGTGGTAAACACATATTTTTTCTTTCTATTAAAAAACAGTTCTTGCAGTTCACGAAGGCGAGTGAACTTTACTTGTGGTAACGTCGTTTAAACGAGCCTTGCGTAAGTGTGCGTGCATGTCGGACCAATCAGTCGCGAGCAAGCGCCGGCAAACGCACACAGTGTACCTTACTTAAATACCGATACGACTTAAACACAAGCATGAGCCACTCGCCCTCGTGAAATGAAAAAACTATAGGTACCACATAATGAAACGTTCAGAAACGCGATTCGTCCTTACAGTCTTTACTACAAATAGGTACAAGTACTTATTAAGTAACCCGTTGGATCACATTATTTATATTGTTATTAAATTAAATTAAGCATAATACTTCTACCATTATTTTCAGCTTTATTGAGTAATATTTTTTTGTTCTGACAATTTTTAATTTGAATACTGAACACACCCGAAAAAACTTTAGAATCTGATCGAATAAGAACCTCCCTCTCGGTCTGGCTTGCGACCCTTATAAGTACCTACTATTTGCGCCCTATTAATAATAGAAACTTCTTATCTCCACGGTACTGGCGCCTCTTGTATCAAGCATCCTGCATCTAGCGTTTTCCTCGCTGTAGTGACATGAAAAGTTGTGTGTTTCGCACGGCTGCAAATTTATTTGTGCTCGAGCCTTTGAATTCCTCGCTACCTTTGCAGTTCTCTAATCTGTGCTAGCACCCCATTCAGCGCGTTCGGTGCTGGTCGAAGTGCGTTCAGTTTTATTTATCCAAATAGCTTCCGTTACCTACCTACTACTTTACCTGTAATTATAGATGAGCAATTATTTTCTAAGTATCGACTAGACAAGTTAGAAAGGATACTCTGACTTAATTGAATGTCTTCAATCCATCCACCCCTGAACTAAATCCTATATCCTTATTTATTACTTAATTATCGTCATCATCATTATCAACCCATCGCCAGCTCACTACTGAGCACGGGTCTCCTCTCAGAATGAGAAGGGTTTGGCCATAGTCTACCAGGCTAGCCAAGTGCGGATTGGCAGACAAGGCAATTTTTGAGGCTACGGCCGTGGCTAGTAAGGCACCACCGTGCCGCCAAGCGATTTAGCGTTCCGGTACGAAGTTGTGTACAAACTGATAAGGGGTATATAAAACTGCCACACCCCTTCCTAGTTCCCTATCCCCAACTGTTCAATCCCTATTTCAAACATACATAAAATCTACCTATATAGGTACCCATATAAAATTCTAAGTCCTGACTGACTGACTGACATAATATCAACGCACAGCCTAAACTACTGGTCCTAGAGACTTGAAATTTTAAGAGTGTGTTCTTTGTAAAGAGTAAGTATCCGCTAAGAAAGGATTTTTCGAAATTCCACCCCTAAGTGGGTTAATTAGGGGATGAAAGTTTGTATGAAAGTCCGTCATTTTTCGAGTTATTTGCATGAAAATTGGTACCTATTTGGGTATTCGGTCACTAATGAAGAAATACGTGTTCCAGGATTTTTGGAAATTCATCCCCCACCACGATTTTCTAAATTCCACCCGAGCGAAGCCGGGGCGGGTCAGGTAGTTGTATATATTTTCTTAATCGCCTTTTATTGCCTTTTGATATGCCACTCTAGGGTCTTGGTTTTTTTTCCAGCCTGCACATTAAGCGCATAAAGTCAGCCATTTTGATTATCTCGGTAGTCGAAAATACATCGAGTTCCCACAGGATTTAAAAATAACCTAAATAATTCATGGAGACGAAATTGATAGTTACTAGACACCGGGCGAGTTTCCACCCATATGTCGTCAACATTCCATCTTCGCGTACGAAACGCTTTGCGTCATCATTCCTTATACGCATGGCTAGGGTCTGGAATACTCTTCCTAGATCAGTGTTTCCTGCCAAATATAACCCGGGTATCTTTAAAACAAGAGTGAATAGGCACCTTCTAGGCAAACGCGTCCCATCTTAGGCCACATCATCACTTCCCATCAGGTGTAATCGTAGTCAAGCGTGTGCCTATAATGAATAAAAAAAAAGTACAATAGGTACTACCTATATAATAATGTAAATAACCAGGCAAAGTAAGGGCCTGCACCCACTGGCACGGCAGACGATCCTTCGATTCGGCATCACTGCATGGAAACGCATATTGACGGGAACTAGGAATGCTGTGGTAGACTGGCACGCCGAAACGTCCGTAGGCAAGCCTCTACTTAGGGCGCGGGGCGCAGCGTTCCGTTCCATCCCACCTTGCTTTAGCATGCCACAAGCTGTCGAAGCATTCCAAAGGCTGACCACATGGCAAGCCTAAGTATATTGCAGCTTTGTTTTTGTACTACGAACATTAACATTGAAATTTCAATTTAATTGTCATACTTATTATACTATAACTAATTTCCTATTCATCGCAAAATTCCTTGGCATGCCGTGCCGCCAGTGAGCACAGGCCCTAACATTTTATTGGGGATAAAGATCACTGCATATCATCCGATTAACATTTTTATCACACCGGTTTAGTATAAATATAAGGGTAGACAGTTTTATACCTATTATTTTTTTGTAACAATTTTTTCCCCTCAGTTTCTGCTCATCTCTTAGAAAGTTTACCTGTATCTCAATATTTACCCACTCAGTAAATATTATTGTGTATTCGCTAATAACTTTTAAATATCTCGATGCATTTCAATGCGCTTTTATCTATTATATTATTTAGAGCATTTCATTAGAAAGACTTTTATAATAATAATGTGCTATTTTATGTATGTACACTTTCCTATTGTTTAGAATAGAAATCCCCATCTATCACTCCGAGGAGAATCATGTATTGCAAGGTAAATAAATCATTATTATACCTACCTACCTCCAAGCGCGATCCAGCGTTGTGGGCACGATGGGCATGCCCACAATCCTAATAGACTTGTGACGTCACACTTTCACGGTCTAGTCAGGTCGATAGGCTGATGATATTGGTTATATCCAATGCCTTAATAAAATAAAATAAAATAAAAAACAACTTTCCCGGTCAGCGTACCTACCGCAGATAGATCTTTTTCCACTCTTCGCAGAGTAAAATCTTTGTTGCTTGCCTCAATGGCACAGAAAAGATTATCCGGGCTAGCTCTCCTAAATATACACATAGATGTGATCTTGAATAATAAGATGTAGGAATACCTACACTATATCGACCATGAGCGAATTCATACTCCGACTCGCACTTGGCCAATTTTCTGGTGACAACCTTTTTTGAGGGCTGGATCCGCGCTTGCATACCTCTTGTAGGGGTAGGGGTGGTAACAATTATTAACCACAAAAAGTTTGAGCAGTTAGCACTCCACTTCTATAGTGATCTATAACGTACAAATTGCACCAAACGCTAGGAAATTTAATGCTGTTTAAACCCACATAATATGTAGGTACTTACTAGGTTTTTACATATTTTATATATGTTTTTTTCATTGTCTTCTGGGCTCTGGCAGTTTAAAATGCTGTGGTCGTGCGTTGTAAATTACAAAAAGAAAACATACTAATTTGATAGTCTAATAAAACCAATCCCATGCCGTCAATAACAGGATAGAAAAAATACCTACGACATAATTGGCATTTTAATTGAATTATAACGTTACTATGGCCCGCCCCGGCTTCGCATGGGTGCAATGTAGCTACTAATGTGGTGTCAGTCAGGACTCAGGAGTGATTAATAATCCATGCCTATCAGTTGAGTACCTAGTTTTTTGGTTTAACCTACTTTTTTCTTATAATATTTGTTAATTTTTGATGGAAGCTTGATTTCTTCCGACATTTTGTTCAAATATCGTCATATTTCAACAAATTAACTCAAACCAATATCAAACTATACCTATAAACACCACTCTAACTGCCACTCTATCTATTGGTGAAAACTGCATTAAAATCCGTTGCGTAGTTTAAAAGATCTACGCATTCATAAATAGGTACTTACAGACAGCGGGAAGCGACTTTATTTCATACTATGTACTTAAAACGCTAAAGCTTATGTTACTCAAAATGACGATGATAGCACTAAGCACTTGTTTCTTAATTTTTAGTTTATTTTATTTATACCTAGTCGGGTTAGTTTTTTAAACTTTTCCTTTTTGTTTCATATTCCTACACGTGTCTCATTCATTTTGTTTTATACCTTGGTATTAATAATTAGTGTGAACGTTGTTGCAGGCGCTAGTGGTTGTCACATTGAATTTGCTAGCTGTATCATGGGGTTTCATGCAGGGACAAATGACCGGCATGATTGCAGCCTTGCAGAAAAAAGAAGACGGAATAGACCTTAGTGAGGCAGAGACAGCTTTGTTAGGTTCGTATTGTAAATTCACAAAGAATGTATAGTTTTAAGGGATGAGGAGTTATAGTAGGAAATGATAAACCTAATGTTTAATTTTTTTTCTTGCAGGGGCTTTCCCGAACCTCTTCTTTATGGTTGGATTTTTTTTTCTTGCTCTAATCAGTGAAAAATTTGGAAGAAGATGGTGCCTTATAATAGTTTCTGTACCACTTGTCATAAATTGGATAATATTGTACTTTGCCAAAACGTTCGTAGCCCTCCTGTTATCAAGATTCCTTGCTAGTGTATCTTCTGGACCCCTATGGGCGATGAGTGCGGCTGGGTCGTCAGAATATGTATCATACAAGTCAAGAGCATTGTGTCTCAGCATGGTACTAATGGTAGTTCCATCCTTTGGTATAGGATTAGGACATGCTCTTGGAGTACTTTTTCACTGGAGAACTACAGCATTAATAGGAATAGTTTTATCGTGTGTTCACGTTGTATTGCCTTACTTTTGGGTGGAAAGCCCGCATTGGTTGGCTTCAAAAGGCAGGTTCGAGGAGTGCGAGCATGTTTTTAGAAAACTCCACGGAAACAAAAGTAGTAATGAACATGAGCTGCTATTGTTAATAAAACTAGAGACCAAAAAGCAGAAAACAGCCAATGAAATGAATGCAAATAACACTTACAGGATACTTTTGCAGACGTTCAAGAAAAAATATTTTTGGCATTTGATGATAATGTGTGGGGTCATCTATGCGTACTATGCTGCAGCAGGGAGAGTGATATTCACCAATTTGGCAACTGTAATTTTGGAAGAAATGACAGGCACATCTGATGTTCTGCTTTATACGTTGGTAGTGGACAGTTTTGTTTTAATAGGAACGTGTATTTCGTGCTTTTTAATTAAGAAGATGTCTATTCGCGCTTTGTTGTTCTCGTCAGGGTTGATATCTAACGGGATATTGATAGCTTTGAGTGCGTGTCTCTATTTCAAAAATAACGAAGTTTATTTTCAATGGATAAACGTGTTACTGCTCGCACTATATTTTATTGTTATAAATGCTGGTCCATATCCCGTTATGGACGTAATATTGGGTGAAATGTTTCCATTAGAAATAAAATTGTATTGTTATTTTCTATCGACACCAATAATGCTCAGTACAGTTTTTCTATGTTTATTAATGTTACCTTACATAGTCAGCGTTATAGGGTATCATGGGTTGTTTTTATTAAATTCAGGCATTATGTTCATCTGTCTCGCTTACCTCTATGTGCGACTGCCGGAAACGAAAGGGAAGACGCTACAAGAGATCGAAGTATACTTTAAGACAAATAGTTTCGACGTCAATCCAGTACTGAGTCCTAGTGAACAAATAAAGACTCTTATCTAGATTATATTTATTTAAATTATTAATCTATTTACATCTTGCAAGTTAACGCGCTTTTATGTTATAGACTAACGGCTAACATTAACAATAATCAATCTATCCGTACCTAACCAGTCGATAAATTACTCAGCAGCGACGTTAATTGTCAAAGAAGCCATACAATTTTTGACACATAAAAACGTTGCTAAGTGCCTAAACTTAACCTAAGTATCTACATATTGCAGATATTTATTAATTAATTTAAGCCGTAAGATCCCGAAATTTATACGGCCTTTCTTGAACAAGACATTTCCTTTGGTAGGATTCCGGCTATACGGCTCCCTGCGACTAGTCTGATGTCGTCCGTCCACCTAGTGGGGGTCTTCCAACTGCACTTTCCGGTGCTAGATCACCATTCCGTCTATCGGTTTTTCGAACTTATATTCGACTAGCTTATGCCCGCGACTTCGTCCGCGTGGACTACACAAATTTTGAACCCCTATTTTACACCCTTAGGATTGATTACTTAGGACTATGAGATTCTAACATATTATGAGCTTAATTAAATATGTCATACTGCTAATTGCAAAAATATTAACTACAAAACTTTTTTATAGACACTTCAAAACTGGCAGACTTTCATACAAACTTCAAACCCCTATTTTACCCCTTTAGGGGTTGCAATTTGAAGAATCCTTTCTTAGCGGATGCCTACGTTATAATAGCTATCTGCATGCCGAATTTCAGCGTGATCCGTCTAGTAGTTTGAGCTGTGCGTTGATAGATCAGTCAGTCGGTCAGTCACCTTTTCCTTTTATATATACAATACAATATTTAATATTTTTCCTTTTATATCTACTTATACTTCGAATATATCTGAAATCAGCCCTATCTTAATTATTTAAAGTCAATATGTGAACAAAAATAAATAGTAACTTTAAAACTGAAAGGATTGAAAGGTATGTATGTATGTACCTATGTATATACTTTATTGCACAACAGAAACACAAATGACAGGTTACAAAAAGGCAAAGGAAAGGTCTAGGCCCGTCCCAATCGGGCGAGGTGTTGCGTTTTCATTGATATCGTATTGGCATGATACTGATAAGATAACTTATAGATGTGGCTTCAGTTGTCCATCGGCCTTGGTATTTACAGTTTGTATAATATGCTTCGCGTATAATGCTGTAGTGTATAATGGTGGTCAACAAAACTGTATAATGAGGGAATGCGGTGTATCAGTGTATAATTTCTACGGACGCCTCCGTGACTGTTTGCGCTCGTGTTTTTTTCTATTATGTTGGTGGCATGTAAGTTTCCGTATTGTCATAATAATTAAGTATGGTGATGTAACATGACTGCTGACTAACTGACTGACTTATATATCAACGCACAGCCTAAACCGCTGGTTCTAGAGACATGAAATTTAGAGGATGTGTTATTTGTAAAGAGTAGGTAACCACTAAAAAAGGATTTTTCAAAATTCCACCCCTAAGGAGGGTAAATAGGGGATGAAGGTTTGTATGAAAGTTTATTTTTAAAGTTACATCGATGAAAATTGGTATTCAGGATTTCGGTTAAGAATAAAAAATAAGTAGGTAGGTATATATCACGATTTTTGAAAATAATACTGCCAATGGGGTTAAATAGGGGATAAACGTTTGTTTGAAAGTCCGTCATTTTTCAAATAATTTCCATGAAAATTGATATTTGGGTTTTCGGTTAGGTACAAAAGAAAAAATACGTAAGTAGGTACCTACCTATAGTGGAATAAGGTTTTTTTAAAAATCCCGTGGGAACTCTTTAATTTTCCGGGATAAAAAGCCGCCCACGTCACTCTCCAGGTCTTTATCTATACCCATGCAAAAAATCACGTCAATCCGTTGCACCCTTGCGACGTGATTGAAGGACAAACCAACAAACAAACACACTTTGGGATTTAGGGTACTGAATAATAAGGGTACTGATTATACCTACCTACTACCTACAATATTTATATTTTTGAACTGTGTATTTTTTCCTCTCTCACTGTCAAATGAAACCCCACTCGAAACCAAGCTCGAAACAATAACAAAAAAAAAATTTGCGACCCTCACTTTTTTTGGATGTAACATTAGGTACGTCAGATCGATATTTTCTTCGTATAAAATGTAGCCTATGTCAGTTTATCGTATTATGTATGAATTAGCTTATGCCCGCGACTTCATTCGCCTGGACTACACAAATTTCAAGCTCCTGTTTTACCCCTTTAGGGATAGAATTTTCAAAAACCCTTCCTTAGCGGATGTTTACGTCATAATAGCTATCTGCATGCCAAATTTCAGCCCGATCCGTCCAGTAGTTTGAGCTGTGCATTAATAGATCTGTGGCCCTACCTTGGTTGTTTGACAGCTACAATGTCACGATTGCAGTCATCTCTGATTGGTTAATGCTCGCTCACTATTGGCTACAATGTATTGTTGCAACAAGAATTGCACAAATTCAGCCAATCAGAACAATTGAGATTGTAATAATGATTGATGCAGGTTTTAGACAATCGCCCTACAGTTAATCAGTCAGTCAGTCAGTTTTCCTTTTATTATATAAATAATGTAGGTATGCTCAATTTGTTCAACAGTAACGCCATGCGAGTAATATCGATAAGGTTTAAATATTAGTCCATTATCTACAAGTGCAGGAAAACACTGACGTATAAAATAACCAAGATACTACATAATAAATTTTAATAAATAAAAATAATACTAAATAATAGCTCATCGTAATTATACCTAGTTATAGTTGTCACTGTGCTCATCTTATTTTTAATTTCTATCTACTTGTGAAAACCTATCATTAGCTTGTAGTTACTTAATTTTAAGATTATAATTTAAGCTGTTGGTTTTCCCAATAAAATAAAAATAATATACCTACCTAGTTACGAATATTTACAGAGACCTACTCGTATTTAGCGATAAAAGTCAAAACGGACAAGTTATAATATGTGAGTCCTAGAATCACATAATATAACTAATTTTACCTTTTGTAACACCTACAGTAGAATTTTAATTTAAAACTTATTGGCGGTTGAGAAGTTCTAGCATAGAATTACGGTGTCGCAAGGACATTATTCTGGGTCACTGATATATTTTTCATCTCACTCGCTCGGAAAGGATTTCTTTGTCCTTTGAAATCTACGTGGAAAGTGGTAATTTTGCTCGCTAGCGTGCAAAGTACGAGTTGAAATTTGAACGTGACGAAGTGTGGTCTATCGTACCCGTAGATAGAATAATAAAGGTAGATGCAGCAACGTTGGCTTTCTCATTCGCACTAAAAAGAGAGCACCGATAAAGTTACTAATGTGATAAACAGAGACGCAGCTAACCTATTTTTGTCCCTTATCGTGTAACTGGCTTTTTTACATGAATACATACAACAAGTTGCAAAACAAACTTTGAGAATTCGTGACGTAATTGTATTTCTCATGAGTTATTTACTTGTTTTCACATAAAAAACGTTTAATACAAATATTGTTGATCGGTTAATACAAATATTGACTACTAAACAATGGTAATAATTGTCGTATTATTCATCGTTACGTCGTGCTATCGCTATCTCATACGCGGTTACACAGTACTTACATCTACCTATTATTCTATCTACGATCGTACCGTATATATTTTTTCTTTCTATTAAAAACACCACTCATAATGAAACGTTCAGAAACGCGGTTCGTCCTTACAGTCTTTAAGTACTATTATAAGTATTAAGAGACCTGTTGGAACACTTCATTATTATTAAATTAAATTAAACATGTTCTACTCCGTTTCAGTTTTATTGAATAAAGTAAGTTCGTTGAATTATGATTTTTTTTTATCTAAGAATTTTAATTTTGAATTCTGAACCCACTCGAAAAAAACTTTATTTATATACTTGTACATAGAATCTTCTTGGAACCTCCTCCTTCACGGTCTGACTTGTGCCCTATTAATATAGAAACCTCAACGGTACTGGCGCCTCTTGTATCAAGCATCTACCGTTTTCCTCTCTGTAGTGAGATAAAAAGTTGTGTGTTTTGCACAGTTGCAAATTTATTTGCGCACGAGCCTATGAATTCCTCGCTACGCTCAGGATTCTATATTTGAACCTCAACCCTCGCTGGCTCGGAATTTAATACAAACTCTCGCGAAAAAATAACAACTTTGCAGCCTAATATAACAAATAACTATTTCGATCCCGTCGTTTGTATTGTACCTGCGTGGATGCGCTCTAGCAGCTCATTTCTCAGCCACCAAAAACAAATAGTACGCGACAGGTTGATTTGGCAATCGGGGAGGGAACGCTCCGCATACCCGCACAGCTCCTGCGCTAACGCGGTGCGGGCGAGCGTGGGTGACGGGCGGTTGTGCGGGGCGTCCCCCGCCTCATACATGATTGCATTGCGATTTTCTCATGTCGACAATAGATCGTCGATGGCGGGCGCATCACCGTGTAAGAAACTGTACATATAAAGTAGGTATATCGAAAAGCGAAAGCTAGGTATCAGTCGCGGATGCCAGATGTACAGAATCTTACGGTAGTGGTACTGACTACCACTGTATCAGCGGCTGATATTGGCTGGTAGGCTTGCTTTGCCATTTCACCTGTCAATAGTAGCTGTCCGATGGTCAGAGATACATCACGATTTAAGGTGTAAGGAACTGTGTATCTGTGGTGTGGTATATCGATGAGGGAAAGCTATCAGTCGCGAATGCCAGATGTACAGAATTTCACGCTACGGGCTACCACCTGCGTTGTATCAGCGGCTGACATTGACCGGCAGGCTTGCGTTGCGAGTGTCATGTGTGTAAGGTGCCCATGAAGGAAAAATAACTCGAAGACGATTTCACAAGTTTATTTGTCGATTTTCATTACAGAACTACCTGCCTATTCGGCCACACGGCTTTTTATATCGTTTATCATGAATGAACTCAGACATTAATGGAAATGACGTGAAGTTACCTTCGTTCATTCCTTAAGATTCGTTTTCAACGTATCTTAATTAAAGTCATTATTATGTTAACAAACAAATATATGTAATACTACTTTGATAAATAATTGTAGTAATTTTAACGATTAGCAAACTTAGTAAGTAAGTTACTTTAAATAGATATGCAATTTAGGGATGTCTATTGTCAACAATATTTGATTGAATGAATCACATAAGGTTTAGGTTGCAATATTCTACATTCAATCAAATGTTTCCTTCATATTATATTTAATGCGCTCTATTAATTATGGCCATAGTATTTAACTCTACAAATTTTAATATTTATAACATGATTTCTAACATGTGTGGACAGTAGTTGTTCGATGACGGATCACGACTGTAAGGAACTGTGTATCTGTGGTGTAGTTAGTAGTATATCGATGAGGGAAAGCTATCAGTCGCGAATGCCAGATGTACAGAATCTCACGCTACTGGCTACCAGTACCACCTGCGTTGTATCAGCGGCTGACATTGGCCGGCAGGCTTGCGTTGCGAGTGTCATGTGTGGACAGCAAGCACGATGACGCAACACAAGCATTAGTGTGGAGCTTCATCGATGCGGGTGACTATTTTGAACTTTTTTTAACAGTTAAAAAAATAAAGGTAGGCCTACAGAGTAAACTGAGTAGGTAGTAAGAGAAAAGCTCTTTATCTCTCATCGTGCACCGCAATTTTTTTTTATTATTACCTAAAGAAAAATTAAAATAGGGGATAGATTCTAATGTTGTAATTTTCTTGAACATATTATTTCGACTATAAAGGTAGGTAGCTACTCGTTAGTCGTAACTTCCCAAGATAATAGATGGATAGATTAAGAAATGCTTTATTGAACACAAAACATGAGATAAAAAAGACAAAAACCGGCCAAGTGCGAGTCAGGCTCGCGCAATGAGGGTTCCGTACTACAGTCGTATTTTTTCGACATTTTGGCGATAATCCACTTCGTGGCATCATACCCTGGAAATAAATTGGATTATAGAATCTTAACAAAACCCGTCAAGTGCGAGTCGGTCTCACACACGAAGGCTTCCGTACCACTCGTGCAAGATACAAACACTTTTATGTAGAACACTGCAAGTTAATGAAATCGCGCGCGCCATCTAATTTAACTAATTTAATTTTTTTGTGTGTGATGTAACCACAAATTCATGTTTTTATGGATTTTTTTCTTTACTTGTACTATAAGACCTTAGATATTTCATGAACTAAGTTAACGGGAAGTACTACTCTATAGTTTTTCTGGACAGACACAACTGACAGATGGACAGACAGACAACAAAGTGATCCTATAAGGGTTCTTTTTTCCTTTTGAGGCACGGAACCCTAAAAACGAAATAAATCTAGCACTATGATATAATACTATAAATCACAAGGAAAATCTATTTTTCCCTTTTATTTTAAGTAGCTTATGCCCGCGACTTTATCCGCGTGGATTACACAAATTTCGAACCCCTATTTTACCCTCTTAGGGGTTGAATTTTCAAAAATCCTTTCTTAGCGGATGTCTACGTCATAATAGCTATCTGCATGCCTTTCAGCCCGATCCGTCAAGTAGTTTGAGCTGTGTGTTGATAGATCAGTCAGTCAGTCAGTCACCTTTTCGTTTTATATAGGTACGTAGACTCCAGAAAGTTCTCGGGATAGGAATACGATTTTCAACCGACTTTAGAATAGAGCTTCCGATCTCCTCTATAGGGCTAGTGGGCTTCTGAAATTGTGCACAACAATTTTCTGTACCTATTAACTATACATAATATTTTAGTAAGTAGGTACTTACATGATTCGTTCTCTATAGTTCTAGGTTCTATAGCGTTCTAGTTAGGTATGTAAGTATATAATATAATAATAATATATCTTTATTTGCAAAAAAGATTTGACACATATAAGACTTTGACCACTGGCTCTGGCTCCCAAAGAAGTAGAAACTGTGTCATGGGAGCCAGTGCCTTCCCTGTTACAAAGCTTTTTTTAATTTACAAAACAATTATTGAGTATCTAACTATTACTTAATAATAAAATCTAAATAAAACAATAAAATAAGATAGTTAAGTAAAATAAAATAGAATAAAATAAAAATTCACATGGCGTGTGTATATGCGTATGTGTGTGGGTGTATGGTTGTGTGGGTGTGTGTGTAAGTAAGTGTGTATATTATTTTTACGTAGAAATGTGGTGTGCGCTTAAAAGTTCTTCAGTACTCACATAACTAAAGTAAAGAAAAGGTGTGCCTGATGACACAAGAATGTTTCATTTCCAAACATGTCTTATGCCTAAGCTGATAAAAGTGATAGATAAATCCACCCAGCCCTAAGTACCTATCTATCACTCAAAGTGTTGATCGTAGCTCAAAGCAGTACACCTACCCACCCAATCGTACATACTATACCTAATCTGTGATAGCCTAGTGGTTATGACGTCCGCCTTCTAATCGGAGGTCGGGGATTCGATTCCGGGCACGCACACCTCTAACTTTTCACAGTTACGAGCGTTGTAATTCATTAAATATCACTTGCTTTAACGGCGAAGGAAAACATCGTGAGGAAACCTGCATGCCTGAGAGTTCTTCATAATGTTTTCAAAGGTGTGTCACGTCTACCAATCCGCACATGGCTAGCGTAGTAGACTATGGCCAAAGCCTTCTCACTCTGAGAGGCGAGACTGGCCCTACCGCGGTTGTTTGACAGCTACAATGTCACGATCGCAATCATCTCTGATTGGTTAATGCTCGCTCACTATAGGCCACAATGCATTGTTGCAACAAGAATCGCACAAATTCAGCCAATCAGAACAATTGAGATTGTAATAATGATTGATGCAGGTTTTAGACAATCGCCCTATGTGGCCCTACCGCGGTTGTTTGACAGCTACAATGTCACGATCGCAATCATCTCTGATTGGTTAATGCTCGCTCACTATTGGCCATAATGCATTGTTGCAACAAGAATCGCACAAATTCAGCCAATCAGAACAATTAAGATTATAATAATGATTGATGCAGGTTTTAGTCCACAATCGCCCTACTGTGCTCTGCAGTGAGCCGGCGATGGGTTGATCATGATGATGATAATGAATCTGAAGAACCAATTTTCTATTTTCATCATCAGCCTAAGTAAGTAATTACAGTACGCGACAAAACATAATGTACTTCGAGCTTTGACAGCGGTTTTGTACAGCGTTGTCTCTGTCGTTGAGACCGACAAAACGTCACATGCATGACCGATTTTTTTGGATTTCCAACCCGATACCTAAAAACCTAAAAAGTTTATCGATTGAAAATAGCTGGGTTCCAACTACCAAGGTAGGTAAATATAAAATATAAACCTAATTGCATCAACCTACCTAGGTACGTACTAGGAATGCAACCAGTCAATATAATGTTATATTTTATTCAGACTTTGACATTGAATAACTGAATAGAATATTTTATATCAAACAAACATGAGCTTTTCCACTGACATCAGTTCCTCTAAAATCATTTTGTGGAAGCCAAGGTCGAACCAGAATCATGAGAATCATTTAATATTTAAAGATACCAGGAGTTTTTTATTTAATGTGAGTATAAAATATGTGCACCTACGTACCTACTATATGGATGCAGGATGCGTAGGTAGACTAGGTACCCGAGTCGTGCGAACACGGAATTTATTTCTACTCCGTGGGGTGCGAATCCGCACTTGGCCAGCGTGGTGGACTACGGCCAAACCCTTTTCGCTCTGAGGGGAGACCCGTTCTCAGTAGTGAGCCGGCGATGGGTTGATCATGATGTAACAAGTATAACAGTTATAAGAAATGACTAATGATGTTACCTATCATCATGATCAACCCATCACCGGCTCACTACAGAGCACGGGTCTCCTCTCAGAGCGAGAAGGATTTTGGTCATAGTCTACCACGCTGGCCATGTGCGGATTGATAGACTTCACACACCCTTGAGAACATTATGGCGAACTCTCAGGCATGCAGGTTTCCCCACGATGTTTTCCTTCACCGTTAAAGCAAGTGATATTTAATCAATTAAAACGCACATAACTCCAAAAAATTAGAGGTGCGTGCTCGGGATCGAACCCTCGGCCGCCTATTAGAAGGCGGACGTCCTAACCACTAGGCTATCACAGCTTTTTTACCTATAGTACCTACCTACTAAACTTTGTAAAACCATACCTTCCTATTTTATGAATGAAAATTGAAAACGATGCTTTTGGCAGTTTAATTAAGTACCTACTCTGCTTTTGGTGAGGGATTCCTTAAGTCTCGAAGCTCCTAAGTATACGTGCATTCAGAACCGTCCATCCAGGGAATTTAAATAAATTAGTATTTAAGTAACATGTTTGATAATTATTATATAGCTCATACTTTAGCTCAACGGGTTGCGAAGCTGAAGTGGTAATGGGCAGGGCACATAGTTCGTAAAACCGATAGACGTTGGGGTCTCAAAGCGCTGGAATGGCGAACTCGCACCGGAAGACGCAGCGTTGGAAGCGGTGTAGGCGTGTAGGTGATGAACCTCGATGTGGGCGCCCAGTGGAAGTTTCTGATCCCTCGTTGGAATCGAGGATTGACGGACTTATTCGTCATAACAGAAGAATAATTACTGCTGAAATGATAGCTGAGGAAGTTCAAGTAAGTGTTGGAACTGTTCACAATGTCATTCAGAACAATTTAAGCCGTTTTTGAGCTATAGCCATAGTTGTCTCTTTACTTATTGAATGACCCTAGTAATTGAGCTTTTAATTATTGAACTTACCTGCATCGAATGTCAGCTGACGGAGTCTTTCAATTAATTATTCCAAAACTATTAACTTATGTAGGTAAGGGCTACACGTAGCGCATATCGAATAACTTTATACCTATACTTTGTCACAGAAAAACAAATGAAGTCCTTGATTTCACACTTTTACCACAGAATATATAGGTATAAGTCCCGCAAATTACTAATGCGCGTGGTCGCCATTTTAGTGACCTTAGCACTAGACTGAAGTGCGAGAAGTTTCGAGCTGATGGTATATTTTTATTGCGGCGTACATAGTTCCAGCGCAATAGCAATTTGCGGGACTTGTAAAAGCTGAACTATGCTTTCTTTGTTATCAGTAATCAATTTTAATCAGACAAAGAAACGAGCATGATAATGCCTGGACTCGGTAAAAGATAAGCTGATATTTTTGTGTTTATGTTTCATATGCAAGTTAAATAATTACAAATTATTTATTACTTATCAGATAGCTATACCTTACATGTGTTCTTGATAAGTATGCACGGTTTTTATAACGCTAAAATCATAGCTAGGTATATGCAGTGGCGTGCACAGGGTTTGAGGCCAGGGTAGGCATTAGTTGGTAGGAACCTGTTTACTGGCAGGCTATAATGCAAAATAAGCATTAAGCTATTACAACTGGGGTAAGCAGTGCATTTATGCCTCTATGACCTGCACGCCACTGGGTATACGCATATAGTCTAACTTGTGTAGGTACCTATAGATGCTTTCGAGGGCCGTGTCTAGGGTTGCCAGGCCGCCAAACCTAATAGCCGGACAGACCAGCCAGTTTGGCCCGATATTTGAGTAGAAAGGCCGGACACCCTACATTATTGAGAATTTTGTGTCTAAAGTATTAATAGGTACGACAAAAAAATTGTATGTAAAATCAAGCTTCTTTTATTAAGCCGGACAAGCCGGACACCGTTTATTTTGGCCGGACACGCAATCAAAAAGCCTACCTATGTCGGCTTTGTCCGGACACCTGGCAACCCTAGCCGTGTCGAACTTCGTGCTTTGCGTGGGGCGCTTGTGCACTCATCCGTGATTTTACGGATCTGTGAAAAAAAATACGAATCCAATGTACCTACGTATTTGTATGACCGGCCACTTCGAAGAATCACGGATACGAACCGAATACGGATGAGTGCACAAACCCACCGCCAATTTCGCAACTCCGCGCTAGTGAGAATTTCTAGACAAAAAACTCAACAACTTTATTTTTGGCCCGACTCAAAACTCAAACCCGACGCGGGATCTCAAACTCCGTACTCTAACAAGCTATACCAACGCGGCAGTCAATTTGATAATATTAAGTACCTACTAGCTGCCCTGGCGAACTTCGTTCCGCCTAACAGTCGATTCAAATTTTTTAAATTTTTCTCTCCGTAAGAACCATCCTCGTACTTCAAGGAATATTATTACAAGGAAAGAATTAGCGAAGTCGGTTCAGCTGTTCTCGAGATTTGCGATGACTAACACATTTGGTGATTCATTTTTATATTATAGAAAGAAGATAGATTACTTCCCATCAAAAAATCGAAACACCTCGCAACACCTTTTAGTTTGGAAGAGTTCCGTAGGTACCTGAAGGGTGGCCACGGTACCCTGCCTTCGCTATCCATCCATCCGTCCGTCCGTCTGTCTGTCTATCAGCGGGATTTGTATCTCGTGGACCGTAATTGGTAGAGTTGAAATGTTCACAGAATGTATATTTCTAATGCCGCTATAACAACAAATAGGTAGGATTTACCTACATGATAAAAAATTCAAAATGGCCGCCATGAACATTAAATAATTTTAAAAGTAAATCTCGTACAATGGCACGGAACCCCTCATGTGCGTGTCTGAATCACACTTGGTAAATTTTTTTGAGAGAATTACCGACAGGTCGAGTTGGCAATAGGCTAGTTGACACTTTTTTTAAGTAGGTCTTAAATGGTTGATATTTGTCCTATTAGATCAAAAAAATTAACACTATATTTTTTTGCGCCCTAAAAACCGTAAAACTTTAATTTAAAAATATATTTTTCTTAGACAGGTGAAAACACTGTCGGCCATGTTTGGCCGATAGATTATCTGTGCTCTGACGTCATGCATTTGTAAACAACAGCATAACTTCCCAAAGTTTAATAAACATGACTTCTATACTAGTTTACATAGGGATGACATTTCTTTGTTTACATATTTAATGACGTCACATTATGGCTGACAGCGTTTTCTGCGTTTCAAATAAAAATAAAAACTGTATTTTTTTAAATTGGATTTATATATCCATCCTGCGTTTTTAATAATTGTTATTGATATATTTCGTTGTCTTACGCAAAATACTATAATAAATAATCATTTATTGGACGAAATTAGATATGAGTCAAGTAGCCTATTGGGGAGGGAACGCCCCTTACACCCGCACAGCCCCAGCACGGTACTGGCGAGCGCTGGTGACGTGTGGGTGTGCGGGGCATCCCCCCGCCTCGTACCTCGATTGCCATCTCGACCTATCGCAGACTATAGCTATTGTATTTCTCCCGCAGTCCAACAAAGTATCCGCGGCATCGCAGACGCGACAGATCGAGGTGGGCGCGGCGGAGGAGGCGGGCGCGAGGCGACGCAAGCACAACAAGATCAAGACCTCCAAGTACACGCTCCTCATGTTCATCCCCAAGAATCTCGCCGAGCAGTTCCGGAGGGTAGTCAACTTCTACTTCCTCATTGTCACTATTATTGCTATTGTTATTGGTAAGTTGAACTCCACAAAAACCGGCCAAGTGCAAGTCAGGCTCTCGCAACGAGGGTATCGTATTTTTTCGACATTTTGCACGATAATTCAAAAACTATGATGCATAAAAATGAATAAAAATCTGTTTTAGAATGCACAGGTGAACCCTTTTATATGATTGCACTTGATAATTAATTATCTTACAATCGGAAATTGAAAAAACTAATTTTTAGTTCCTGGCCACAATTTAATTTTTTTTGTGTAAAATCACGGTTTTCAGATTTTTCCCCTAATGTCTTCTATAAGACCTACCTACCTGCAAAATTTCATGATTCTAGGTCAACGGGTACTTCACCCTGTAGTGTAGGTTTCTTGACAGACCAACAGACAGACAGACAGAAAGAAAACAAAGTGATCCTATAAGGGTTCCGTTTTTCCTTTTGAGGTACGGAACCCTAAAAATTTATTCATCTAGCTATAGTTGAGCCATTACAAGCGTGCGAACTGAGCCATAAGTCATTATGATCATAGGGTTATGAGAGTGCTGCTGAAGTCGTTATCGATAACGGGATGCCTTTTGGACACAGGTAACTAGCTGGGGCTCCATTGTTACCGACTTTTTTTAAAAAAGAATATTAGCGTTTTTAATATGACTGACATTCCCCTTTTCAACTCCAACTAAGCGTAAAGCTTGTGCTAGGAGCAGGTACGACAATAGTGCAACGAGTGAGGTTTGAACCGTCAACCTTTCGTATTTCAGTCCGCTCCTATAAGCGTTGAGCTATTGAGGCTTAATTAACAAATCCTTTTTTATTGCTTCACACAACATCAGAGCATCAGGTTCCAGTTGCATAAGGCCTGTTTGTTCGAGCGAGAGCTCCAATAAAATGATTTATGACTCAGTTCGCACGTTTGTAATGGCTCAAATATAGTGAGGAAAACGGCCCGAATTACCTAGTAAACAAGAACCAATTCTCACTCGACCAGTGTGATGGACTATGGCCTAAACCCTTCTGAGAGGATACTTGTGCTCAGTAGTGGGCTGGCGATGGGTTGATCATGATGATGATGATTATTGGGAATAACTTAAGTAGACCATTGATTAAAAATAATGTAGAATAATGTTATTTTTGTTAAAGTCATGTTTTGATATTGCAATCTAATCTGGAACTAGGTAACATAAAATATGTGCTTGTAATATTTTGTATAACACGGTTATAAAACATAATTTTTATACTTCTAAGCAGGTAAGTGGTAAATAAATAACCATTTTCAGCGAGTACCCTTTTGACAATCTCCCTGGCGCATTGGTAAGAGCTGTGGTCTTATTAGTGGGAGGCCTCGGGTTCGATTCACGGCAGGGATTTTGAATTTTATAATTTGTAAAGTGGTCTGGTCTGGTGGGAGGCTTTAGCCGTGGCTAGCGATGGCAGATGGCATTACTTTAGAGTTGATGGTGCCGCCCCACGCTTGTGACAAGCAACAAACAACAAGCAACGGCAAGAGTGTCAAGCGTGTGGAGTGGACGGATGTTTGCGTATGCTTGCCAACGGTTTGGAGTGTTCCGATTGGCAGGCAAGCCATCTGTGGTGTTTACCGATACTTGCTGTTTGTTGATTGTAACAAGCGTGTGGCGGCACCTTTACCGTATGGATTATTATGTAGGTAGTAGGTACTTACTATAGTAATAATTCCACAAAGAGTCCACCATATTAATTTTGTTCTCGTTTGTCAGATAGTCCCGTGTCCCCGTTTACGAGCATTGCGCCGCTGAGCTTCATGGTGCTGGTGACGGCGGTGAAGCAGGGCTACGAGGACTGGCTGCGGCACAAGGCGGACAACAGAGTCAACAACCAGATCGGTAAGCTTCATGGTGCTGGTGACGGCGGTGAAGCAGGGCTACGAGGACTGGCTGCGGCACAAGGCGGACAACAGAGTCAACAACCAGATCGGTAAGCTTCATGGTGCTGGTGACGGCGGTGAAGCAGGGCTACGAGGACTGGCTGCGGCACAAGGCGGACAACAGAGTCAACAACCAGATCGGTAAGCTTCATGGTGCTGGTGACGGCGGTGAAGCAGGGCTACGAGGACTGGGTGCGGCACAAGGCGGACAACAGAGTCAACAACCAGATCGGTAAGCTTCATGGTGCTGGTGACGGCGGTGAAGCAGGGCTACGAGGACTGGCTGCGGCACAAGGCGGACAACAGAGTCAACAACCAGATCGGTAAGCTTCATGGTGCTGGTGACGGCGGTGAAGCAGGGCTACGAGGACTGGCTGCGCCACAAGGCGGACAACAGAGTCAACAACCAGATCGGTAAGCTTCATGGTGCTGGTGACGGCGGTGAAGCAGGGCTACGAGGACTGGCTGCGGCACAAGGCGGACAACAGAGTCAACAACCAGATCGGTAAGCTTCATGGTGCTGGTGACGGCGGTGAAGCAGGGCTACGAGGACTGGCTGCGGCACAAGGCGGACAACAGAGTCAACAACCAGATCGGTAAGCTTCATGGTGCTGGTGACGGCGGTGAAGCAGGGCTACGAGGACTGGGTGCGGCACAAGGCGGACAACAGAGTCAACAACCAGATCGGTAAGCTTCATGGTGCTGGTGACGGCGGTGAAGCAGGGCTACGAGGACTGGCTGCGGCACAAGGCGGACAACAGAGTCAACAACCAGATCGGTAAGCTTCATGGTGCTGGTGACGGCGGTGAAGCAGGGCTACGAGGACTGGCTGCGGCACAAGGCGGACAACAGAGTCAACAACCAGATCGGTAAGCTTCATGGTGCTGGTGACGGCGGTGAAGCAGGGCTACGAGGACTGGCTGCGGCACAAGGCGGACAACAGAGTCAACAACCAGATCGGTAAGCTTCATGGTGCTGGTGACGGCGGTGAAGCAGGGCTACGAGGACTGGCTGCGGCACAAGGCGGACAACAGAGTCAACAACCAGATCGGTAAGCTTCATGGTGCTGGTGACGGCGGTGAAGCAGGGCTACGAGGACTGGCTGCGGCACAAGGCGGACAACAGAGTCAACAACCAGATCGGTAAGCTTCATGGTGCTGGTGATGGCGGTGAAGCAGGGCTACGAGGACTGGCTGCGGCACAAGGCGGACAACAGAGTCAACAACCAGATCGGTAAGCTTCATGGTGCTGGTGATGGCGGTGAAGCAGGGCTACGAGGACTGGCTGCGGCACAAGGCGGACAACAGAGTCAACAACCAGATCGGTAAGCTTCATGGTGCTGGTGATGGCGGTGAAGCAGGGCTACGGGGACTTGATGCGGCACAAAACAACCAGATTAGTAAGAACTTCCACCAGTTTTGACAGTCATGGATCAGCCGGATTATGTAACTGTTACACTCAACGACCAGAAACGCTCATTGAGCGAAAAAACATCTCACAACGCGTTGCGATCATAGTAAAATATTCACATCCCGAAATTGGAGTTATGGATGGCGCTTATAAAAACGCCCATTACGCGTTGTGGCATTTCTGCGCTTGACAGACAGGCTGTTGCGCAAAAAATGAGCCAGCACTTCTGTCACCAGATGAGGCTATTAATCGCGGTGAAATGTCTCGTAAATTTTTTTTAGCACTAAGACACCATAGCCCTAGGGTCTCCACGGCAAACGGAACAAAAATGTAACTCTCGATAAGAGACGCATACTTGCGCTGCTTGCCGTTTTCAGCTGTTTCTGCTGCGGCTCCCGGTCTTGATGCTATCTCCCTGATATGACACGGCCCACGGGGCCAATGTGTCAACGCAAGTTGCGTTCCACATTAGCACCCGTCCCCGTTCCCAGGGAACCAGCGTCAATCCATCAGGTCTCTTGCCATCATTCCGAGTAATCCCTGTCGGCTCAATGAGCGAAGGAATGTCTATGGTGGAAAGAGCCCTTTTGATCGTATAGAGTTAAAAGAGCCATACCTTACCTAAGCAGTTACTAGAGCTGTATCTACATGAGTTCTTACCTACTACCGGTCTACTTATAATATCATGTCTTAGATATAGTCACAAAGGGAAACTCTTGAACTCTGAGAATCTACTGATTAGATTATGGATTCAGGAAGATATCTATTTATGTTGTAGGTACCTACTGATTATTATCAGATCGCCTTGACTTATCAGTAGGGGCTTTCCGTTAGGTTATAGGTACCTATCACTAACCATATTATAAATGCGAACTGTGTTTGGTTTTTGGTTTGTTCTTCAATCAGGTCACAACGGAGCAACGTATCGACGTGATTTCAAATCAGACGTGAAAATCAAAGAGTTCCCACGGGATTTCTTAAAACCTAACTCCATGCGGACGAAGTCGCGGGCATCAGCTAGTTAATAATATTTGACGATCTCTTTGGTGCAGTGGTGAGCGCTGTTGTCTTAGATATAAGTGGAAAGTCCTGGGTTCGAATCCCTGCAGTGCCATCTTGGGAATTCATAATTTCCAAATTGTCTCTGGTCTGGTCTAGTGGGCGGCTACGGTCGTGACTAGTTACCACACTACCGGCAAAGCCGTACCGCCAAGCGATTTTCAGCACTTATCATCGTGAGATAGTAGTCAAATTCTAACTTATAATCGATTAATAATAATAAAATAGGTAGGTAGTTAAGTGGGCATTCGACAAATTAAGTTAGGTAAACTTTTCCAGTAGCACTGACATGGTCTGGTAGTTATTAAGAGCCCTTCGCCAACTATTACGCAAAAGGTCGAGATAGCAATCGGGGAGGGAACGTCCCACACTCCCGCAAACCCCACGCTAACCCGGTGCCGTCGAGCGCGGGTGACGTGCGGGTGTACGGGGCGTCCCTCGCCTCATATCCCGATTGCCATCCCAACCTGTCACTGACTAATAACTAAGTATACCTATCTATTGATTGTTCATGATTTTTCAAATTCACAATATTGGGTATTTGATTCCAATTTTTTATTAGGTACTTTATTATAAACTAGGATAAAAATAATGACGTAAACTGAAAAAACCAATTCTATCGATCAAATAACAAAAATTTTTACAAAAAAAATAAAAACCGACTTCGATACACAAACACTAAAAATTGAAAAATAATTTAATTTATTACCGAATATCTTATGTATACAAGAGTTAATATAGTTCCATAATAATACTTTTTGGTGCCGGTGCCAATTAGCTTTAGCTGCGCGAATCGTCTAGACTTCATATTTTTATGAGACTCCACAATGGCACCTCATTGGCACCGACCCCAAAAAATATTATTATGGAACTATATTAACTCTTGTATACATAAGATATTCGGTAATAAATTAAATTATTTTTCAATTTTTAGTGTTTGTGTATCGAAGTCGGTTTTTATTTTTTTTGTAAAAATTTTTTTTTCAAAATTTTTAGTGGCCCCATGGAATTATGCTATGACTGGTTAAAAATCTACTGTTTACTAAGCTTATACACTGATCGCGAGCAATTTACTCTTATCCGTTGAGGAGTTCCAGTATCTATCTTCGAAGATGTTCATCAGATCTTCACCAAATTTAAATGGGACCAACTTTGAAGTATACCCTTTCAAACAAAAAAAAAATTTTCAAAATCGGTCCAGGCGTCTTCGAGTAATCGGGGAACATACATAAAAAAAAAAAAAAAAAAAAAAAAAAAAAAAAAAAAAAAAAAAAAAAAAAAGATTCCGACGAATTGAGAACCTCCTCCTTTTTTTGAAGTCGGTTAAAAAGTTATAAGCATTTAAATATATCTGATTAGACAAAGATAGCGATATAGCATTTTGACTATGCCATAGTAGCCTCGTGCGGTTTGATACAAATTTTCGTTTTGCGAGAAAGGGATAGAAGACCCTCCCACTCCAAAATTAAAATGCCTGTAACTTTGTAAATCTTTGCTGGATTTTAATTTTTTTTCAGCGTACGTCATTATTTTTATCCTAGTTTATCATAAAGTAATAATATAATTATCAAATTCAAAAGTAGGAAAATACCCAATTTTATTTGATCTACAGTGGAAATCGTCCACAAGAGTGTTATCAAAGAAGTGAAGAACTCTTCAATAGCGCCAGGGACTCTGGTCAGAGTGAAATGTGGTGGAGAAGTGCCTGCTGACTTGGTGTTACTATGCGCTGCGGGCGAGAAGGGGAAATGCTTCATCACCACGGCCAACTTAGACGGCGAGACCAATCTGAAGACCCTTAGAGTTCCTCCACCATTAGTAGGATATACAGCAGGTACTTATGGGCAGATTACACCTACCGAGTACAGTGGCGAGTCAGTGTCCTCGGCCGAGTACTCGGTTGGTATAAACACTTAACGAGTGCAATTTCGCCGCAATTTCTCAGCCACAGCACTGTCTCGGCCGAGTGACATTTTACTGTCTCGCTTCACTACTCGGTAGGTGTAATCTGCCCATTACTGACACTCAAAATTAGTTTAAAAATTTGACAAAATATTATGTGCTCTCGCCCCTCAAAAGCACAGCTCAAAAGGGAAGAGTAAAAAGGGTAGAACTCAAATTCGACACTTTTCAGGAGAGACAAAAACTTTTTCCTTCTCCTGATGATTATGATTTTTAACAGACTTCAAAAAAAGGAGGAGGTTTTAAATTATTTTCTTTGTTTGTTACGTGATTACTCCACCAATCTTAATCGATTTTGATAATTCTTTTTATTTGGTAGGTCATAATTCAAAGGTGGCCCCAGATAATTTTGTTAAGGATCTGATGAATATCTACGAAGATAGAGTAGGTACGGAACTCCTCAAAGGATAAGAGTACCTACTCAAGTAAATTGATCGCGATCAGTGTAATATCTTAGTAGGTGCTGTTAACAGTAGGTTTATATCGGGGTGGGGACACCCCGCACATCCCCCGCGTTAACCCTAAGCGGGCGAGCGCGAGTCCCCCCGCCACATACCCCGATTGGCACCTCAACCTGTCGCCAACTATACACAATTTTTTGGAGTCGGTGTCAATGTCGTTAAATAGGTACATTCTGTATATTATACACTCTATTCTTTGGGTACATTGTATGAATTACCAAAAATGTCACAAATTCTCCCGGCAGATATAATACCTCACGGCATACGTATCGAGGTTCCGGATCCGGTGGCGGATCTGTACACATTTTACGGACGTCTGGAAATCCCTGGCATGGACAGTCTGGCTTTGTCAATAGACAATATCATGCTGAGGGGGTCACGGGTGAAGAATACTGAGTGGGCAATCGGATGTGCTGTGTACACAGGTGAGAAAACCTATAACATTTAGTTACAGTAAAACTCGTAGCAAGACTGATACCAAATCCAACTATTTTGGATCAATCCCGCAAACTATTTTGGACTTTCCTTTACACAAGTTTAAAAATCTGTTAAAAAGTATGCTCCTGAAAAAAGCATATTACACAATTGAAGATTATCTAAATGATAAAAGGGCGTGGATATGACCTGCAGCCCGTTCCAGCGACGCGCAGGACTGCAAATACTTTTCTTATAAATAAATAAATAAATAAATAAATAAATAAATAAATAAATTTCTTATACATGGCATAATAATTGTATATCAAATCTTTGAAAAGAGCAACCGCCGAGTTTCTTGCTGGTTCTTCTCGGTAGGAAAGGCATTCCGAACCAGTGGTAGATGCCTCTGACGGTTCAAAAATGCTTGTATACTTATCTAGCTTTTTCTGTACTTGCTGAGAGGGCTGCTTACCTGTTTTCAGTAGGTATCCAAATTTCAGCGTTATAAGCGAAGATGGGAAGGACAATTTGTTATAAAATTAATTTAAAATATGTATTAATAAAATAATAATGCAATGTATTTTTGTGATATAAATATTTCAGGGGAGGAAACTAAACTGGCCCTCAATTCAAAGTATTCAGGCAACAAATTCTCATCGAGCGAAGCGGTTGTCAATAATTACCTAATGTTCTTCATTTACCTCCTCATCCTGGAAATGACAGGCTCTTACACGGCGAAAATGATATTAGAACATTGGTATCCCGAACATGAATTATATCTAGGAAACAGACCAGAAGATACTTTCGAAATTAAAAATATTTTGCAGGACTTATTCTCGTTCCTGCTTCTTTACTATTACATCATCCCTATGTCGTTGTACGTCACGATTGAACTCTACAAGTTTATTGGTAAGTTCAATTGTAAAAATATACCTACTTAAGCATTTATAGGGTTCCGTACCTCAAAAGGAAAAACGGAACCTTTATAGGATCACTTTGTTGTCTGTCTCTGTCTCTCTGTCAAGAAACCTACAGGGTACCTACTTCCCGTTGACCTAGAATCATGAAATTTGGCAGGTAGGTAGGTCTTATAGCTGGCTTTAGGGGAAAAATCTGAAAACTGTGAATTTGTGGTCACATTACACAAAAAAATTAAATTGTGGTCATGAACTAATAATTAGTATTTTTAATTATCAAAGTAAGATAACTATTTCAAGTGGGGTATCATATGAAAGGGCTTCCACCTGTGGATTCTAAAACAGATTTTTATTTATTTTTATGAATTATAATTTTTGATTTACCTATCGTGCAAAATGTCGAAAAAATACGATTGTACTACGGAATCCTCGGTGCGCAAGCCTGACTCGCACTTGGCCGGTTTTTTATTTATTAATTCAGATACAAGTTGGCCCGTGACTATGCAATCTCACCTGGTGAGTGGTGGTACTGATAAATGATGCAGATGCAGTCTAAGAAGGAAGCGGGCTCATCAAGGTAACCTATAGCGGGGCGGGGTGTAAGGCTGTTTTTAACCTATAGCTGTGGTAGCCTAGTGGTTAGGACGTCCGCCTTCTAATCGGAGGTCGGGGGTTCGATCCCGGGCACGCACCTCTAACTTTTCGGAGTTTTGTGCTTTTAATTAATTAAATGTCACTTGCTTTAACGGTGAAGGAAAACATCGTGAGGAAACCTGTATGCCTGAGAGTTCTCCATAATGTTCTCAAAGGTATGTGAAGTCTACCAATCAGCACATGGCCAGCGTGGTAGACTATGGCCAAAACCCATCTCACTCTGAGAGGAGACCCGTGCTCTGTAGTGAGCCGGTGATTCATGATGATGATAACCCTTTGGATTCTACACGGCATCGTACTGGAACCCTAAATCGCTTGGCGGCACGGCTTTGCTGGTAGGGTGGTAACTAGCTACGGCTGAAGCCTCCCACCAGACCAGACCAAAGGATTTAGATAATATAAAATTCCTAATTGCCCCTACCGGGAATCGAACCCCGGACCCCCCACTGATAAGATCACAGCGATCACCACTGCGCCAGGGAGGCCGTCAAGCTTAATAGTAATATTTTTTTAATTCAGATACAAATTAGCCCTTGACTGCAATCTGGTGCTAAGTGATGATGAAGTCTAAGATGGTAGCGGGGTAACCTGGAAGGGGGTTAATTAAACCCGTACCTCTTTTGGTTCCTACATGGCACCGTACCGGAACGCTAAATCGCTTAGCGGCACGGCTTTGCCATATTACTTGAAATCAGTTTTTTTATAGTACGTACTTTCATTAAAGGCGCTTTCTTTATCGGATGGGATGAAGATTTACGCTGCGAGGAGACTGGAAGACCAGCCATGGCCAACACTTCCGATCTAAACGAAGAGTTGGGTCAGGTGGAAGTTTTATTTTCTGACAAAACTGGTACACTCACAATGAACCTCATGGTGTTCAAAGCATGCTCGATTAGAGGACAAATCTATGAAGAGAGGGATTCCAAACTTTACGATTTAGAAAGGTTCGATGAACCGGTAGATATTTTTCAGGTCAGTATTTGTTGTGAGCGCGTCCGCGACAGGTTGATTTGCCAATCGGGATATGGGGTGGACGCCCCGCACACCCGCACGACACCCGCGCTTGCCCGCACCGGGTTAGCGCGAGGGCTGTGCGGGTGTGCCGGGCGTTCCCTTCCCGATTGCCATCTCGATCTGTCGCGTACCTATTATACGTTATCTCTTGCATTGTGATAATGTCGAACCACTTTTGATATCAATGATTTACGATTACGAAACATATATTTTTTAAATCGCTCTTTGTTCTAACTGCGTTAAATTTATGGTTTTAATTCTAAGTAAGACTAGCTTATAAGACTTCGTCCGCGTGGAATACACTTTCAAACCCCTATTTTACCCCCTTTTCAAAAAATTCTTTCATAGCGGAGTTCTTCCTTTCAGCTATCTGCATGCCCAGCCCGATCTGTCCAGTAGTACAGTACCGGCAGAAAATATTGTACATCGACCTTTAGAAAGATTTAGCGGTTTCGTAGAGTGTTGTCTCTGTCGTTGAGACCGACAAAGTAGTACATAGGTATGTATGAGTGACAGAAACAACGCTCTACAAAGCCGAAATCTCATTCTAAAGGTCGATGTATTTCTTGCTAGCTACTGTATGAGCTGTGCGTTGATAAATTATAAATTAGTCAATCACCTTTTCCTTTATAAATATTTAGATGTATGTACGTTGGGGTCCCAAGGTCCCCCACTAGTGACTAGGTGGACGGACGACATCAGACGAGTCGCAAGGAGCCGCTGCATTCAGGTGGAGCAAGACCGTGGCGTGTGGAAGTCCCTAAAAGAGACCTATGTCCAGTAGTGGACGTCTATCGGTTGATGATAATAAAAAATGTTGATAGAAGTTGTGATAATCTATTAATTCATATTTTAGACAGACATCAGATTTTTCTTCACAATCCTCGCTTTATGCCACTCAGTGCAAGTTTCCAGTGACGACATGAAAATGCTTAGCGCTCGATTCTCAACTAAGGACGGCTTACTCACCAACCTCTTTCGTCGAAGGAAACAACCTCGAGGAAACGGAAACAATGTCGTGGAGACGAACGGAAATACTGTCGCAGAGAATGTGACTTGGAGTTCAATAATGAATGAGATCGGGAGTAAAATGGACTATCAAGGAAGCAGTCCGGATGAGAAAGCTCTTGTTGAAGCAGCAGACAGGAATGGCGTCACATTTTTAGGCGAAGAAGGCAACAATTTGATACTAAAAATTGGTGGCAGCACAGAAATGTATGAAAGATTGCAAGTGATCGAGTTTACCTCTGAGAGGAAACGAATGTCAGTTATCGTGAAAGATAAGGATGGGAAGGTCAGTTAGATAAATTGTACCTAAACAGTTAAGAAAAACTTGGCCTTGGTTGTATTGACAAATAACACATTTCATAATAGTTATGTCCTATTTGAAACCCTTTGGGGCCCTTTAAGCCTCGTCGATCTACGTAGAAAGTAGGAACCCAATAAATTAATCAAGACGTAATATTATCTCGTAAAAAATGACTCTTCACGCTTTATTGCTAAACTGCCATGTCAAAAGTACGTTTAAAATGGGTTATTCCCGTTGAGTCACACCCCCGTAACAGTGTGACTCAACGGGATTTTTCCCCCGTTGAGTAACACTGTAACTCAATGGGAATTTTATTTAAAATTGTACTTTTGACATGAAATTTGACACAAAAAGTTAAAATGGCGCGTGAAGACTGAAGAGTCATTGTGAATTTATTTATAGCAAAAATTTTTGTTATCTTACGTAGTCCATATAAAATTGTAACACTAACTGCCGTACTCAGAGTTGCTTAATCGTTACTTAAATTTAGTCAAAACGGGACAGAGCTATATCTCTCACATAAATCTGTCTCGTTTTAACTCAATCTTAAGTAACTATTAGCGACTCTGAGTGCGGCTGTTAACCTTTAATAGTCATATGATTTTTTTAAAGGACTGTTATAGCAATTAGGCATTCAACTAGGTAACAAAAGGTTATTTTATTTCAGATATGGTTGCTCTGCAAGGGTGCGGAGACATCGGTGTTTTCTATTTGCAAAGACACAGTGTATATAGAGGAAACAGACAGGGATATTAACACATTCGCAAACAAGGGATTGAGAACATTAGCGATTGCTTATAGAGAAATACCAGTAGAAGAATACGAACGAGTAGCTGAACGTAAGACCAAGGATTAAATGGAATAAGATAATAGAGGGAGAGAGCCAGCGCGTGCCAGACCTTCCTTATTTTATAAAAGCTGAAAGTTTATCTGCGTTGTCCCCAACACTGGGGGAACGTTTGTTTGGATCATGGTGGCTTTGGGAGATAACAGGTACCTACTTAATAAACGTGTAAAAAATCTTACAGCAAAGTATATAGTTAGACAATTTTTTTATATTATCTTCGGAGTAGTATTAGAAGAAATCACGTGATGCATTGCCAGACACTTGTTGTCGTGGGAATCCCCGCCAGGTTTCTGGCAGGGGGCTGCCAATGCCACCATACTAAGTAAGTGCCTGGCAATGCATGACTTGATTCCTAATACTATTCTGAAGAAAATATAAAAAAATTAGACTTTATACTTTGAGGTAGGTATTTTTTTTACACCTTTATTATCTGTTGTCTCCCAAAGTCACCATAATCCAAACAAACGTTCCTCCCAGTGTTGGGGACAGTACGCAGAGAAACTTTCAGCTTTTCTACAATAATGAAGGTCTGGCACGCGCTGGCTCTTAGGCCATAAGGATGTATAATCCATACTCCATACTAATATTATAATTAATACGAAAGTGTGTCTGTCTGTTTGTGTGTCTGTCTGTCTGTTAGCTTTTCACGGCTCAACCGTTCACCCGAGTTTGACGAAATTTGGTACAGAGATAGCTTACATCCCGGGAAAGGACATAGGCTACTTTTAATCGCGGAAAATTGAAGAGTTCCCACAGGATTTTTAAAAAGCTAAATCCACGCGGACGAAGTCGTGGGTATACTAGATGATACCCAAGACTTCGTCCGCGTGGATTTAGCTTTTTAGAAATCCTGTGGAAACTCTTAAATTTTCCGCGATTAAAAGTAGCCTATGTCCTTTCCCGGGATGTAAGCTATCTCTGTACCAAATTTCGTCAAACTCGGGTGAACGGTTGAGCCGTGAAAAGCTAACAGACAGACAGACACACAAACAGACAGACACACTAGATTCTAGTGGAATATATCGTTCTCAGTGATAAAAAGGATAGATGGCAGCAGTGCGGAAGCATTCAAGCAAGTGACACAGCAGTACAGGGTGTTGGAAAAGGAGCTAACAATGCTCGGTGCGACGGCTGTCGAGGATTGCCTCCAGGATGGAGTGGCGGACACCCTCGCTTCTCTACGCAGAGCTGGTATACATACGTGGGTGCTTACGGGGGATAAGGTATTATTATTAAACTAGCTGATGCCCGCGACTTCGTCCGCGTGGATTTACGTTTTTCAAAATCCCGCGGGAACTATATGCATAAATATAAATAAAAATCTATTTTAGAATGCACAGGCGAGATCTTTCATATGATACCCCACTTGATATAGTTATTTTACTTCGAAATTGAAAACACTTATTTTTTTTGTGTGATGTAACCACAAATTCACGGTTTTCAGATTTTTCACCGAATTTCTGCTATAAGACCTACCTACCTACCAAATTTCATGATTCTAAGTCAACGGGAAGTACCCTGTAGGTTTCTTGATAGACCGACAGATAGACAGACAGACAACAAAGTGATCCTATAAGGGTTCCGTTTTTCCTTTTGAGGTAGGTACCCCAAAAACACCAAGATTTAGTTAGGACCTACGAGTTTAGTCGTACAAATTCTAGGCCGAAACTTCAAAAGATATAAGTACTTAATGTAGGTCGGTTGGTAAAATATAAGTATAAGTAGGTAGATAGATATAAAATATTTAGATAAAAATCTGAACTAGTTGAAGTGTCTATGTAAATACAATCAATTCTTGCCATTTTACATGTGATCCAGAAAATAAACTAGAAGTAAAATAATTGATAGTAGATTGAGTTTATTGAGCTACTGATCCTAACATCATCTTTTATACCTATAGATAACTGATGCCCGTGACTTCGCCCACGTGGATTTAGGTTCTTAAAATCCTGTGGGAATTCTTTGATTTTCCGGGATAAAAAGTAGCATATGTCACTCTCCAGGTCTTTATCTATACCCATCCAAAAAACGGGTACATACCACGATTAATTTGATGTTTTTATTTGTCGATATTTCAACCCAATTGCACGGGTCGTGGTATTCACACACTCCTCCATCTTTCTCGTCTACCACTTCCCGCCACCTTTTAAAGGTAATCGGTCCAGCGGAATAGAAGTCATCCCATACCGCTTTTATACTGGCTTCCCAAGTTCCCACGGTGCATCATTATGCGAATTATCACCAATGATGACCACAAACAGCGACGCACCGCGCACTTGCTCGAACGATGACGACCACGTGTCTGCGCTACAAACGGACGATGCTTTTCCCATAATGTGTCGGTGCGGGCTGGTCCGCAGAGTTCATTGAATATACGGGTAGTTGTATTAGGATATCCTACCGACTGCGCCACGAAAAAAATGAAACATATAAAAAGTATAAATTCTTTACAATAATTAAAAAGATCCTAATACAACACGGGGCTGGTCCGCGTCCGTGCGCAATATCACGCACCATAGGAAGCCGATAATAATTTGATACTTCTGTTTAATTCTTCAGGTGGAAACAGCCATCAACGTATCACAATCATGCTCGCACATATCAGAAAACGACAGGCGGTTATACTTAGTCGGAATTCAAAATGAGGAAGCCTTACAGTCCCACCTAGATTTATGTAAGCGCACCCTACAGGAGCCTAGCTATAGAGATCTGACGCTAATAGTGGACGGGACGAGCATGAGCCATGTACTGGATACGCCGGCAGCAGATATGTTCGTCGAAATAGCGATGAAATGTCACGCTGTGCTGTGCTGTCGACTTTCGCCGATACAGAAAGCTAAAGCAAGTATACCCACAATTCTTTTTCTTCATAGCTTCACCCTTTTTTTTGTCAACCAGTCCCACTTTGGTTGCCAACTTTTAACGAATGTAAGTCCCATACTGGTAGCTAACTTTTAACGAATTTAAGTCCCACAATCACCAACATTTTAACGAGTCCCACATTGGTCGCCAACTTTTAACGAATTTAAGTCCCACGTTGGTCGCCTACTTTTAACGAATTTAAGTCTCATGTTGGTCGCTAATCAATTCCCACATTGGTTTTTTGCCTGGTAGAACCTAACTGGGCAGAAAAGTAGACATCAGAAAAAATGGCCAAAGGAAACGCTTTCTCATTTATTTTATAATTTGATTAATTTTTATTTCAGATAGTAAAATTAATAAAAAACAGTCCCGATCGTCCAATAACAGCCGCCATTGGGGACGGAGCGAATGACATATCGATGATTCAAGAAGCGCATGTTGGCTTCGGCATCTTTGGCAAAGAAGGTCATCAAGCTGCGAGGTTAGTAGGTTCTACAGTTAGTTACTAAGTTCATACAAGGTGGGTGTTAATAAAGTCCAACTTTTAATTTTAGTTAAAACTAGAAGATGCCCGCGACTTCATCCGCGTCATTTTAGCATTTCAAAAATCCCGTGGGAACTCTTTAATTTTCCGGGATAAAAAGTAGCCTATGTCCTTCCCCGGGATGTATGCTAACTCTGTACCAAATTTCATAAAAATCGGTTGAACTGTTGGGCCGTGAAAAGCTAGCAGACAGACGGACAGACACACTTTCGCATTTATAATTAGTATGGAAGTATGGATTATATCCCAAGTGGTATGGTGCTAACCAAGTCCCACATTGGGCGCCAACTTTAACTTGAGCTTGCGTTTGAGACTCTGGGCCCATGGTCATCGGACACGAAAGCTTTTATATACAGTACGATTCAAACGTAAATGCGCCCCTGAAGTTTGCGCACGACGTTGCGCACCACACACATTTTGGGTGTCCGGGGTAGCGGGGAGGGTAACTGCACACGTCTCGCAACTTCACGCAGACGCATTTAAGATTGAATCGTACTGTACCTCTTTGTACTGTACGACTCGTGACCCAAAAGCTGATGCACGCGTTTGCTAACCCAAGAGCTGGCGCTTATTTCGCTTTGCCATTCAGAGAGGTAACCGCGCCAGTGTATTGGGCACAATGTCCATAAATGACCATTTGGACGGCGTATATTTTTGTAAATATAATTTTTTTAGTAATAGGTAAGTAATTTTATCCACATTTTAATTTATTTATTTTTATTTATTTTAAAACGTATTAAATATATCCTAATTTTTAGATCAGCAGATTTTGCGTTCACGAAGTTCTCGATGATCAAAAAGGTGTTGTTGGTGTTGGGCCACTGGTACTACCAGCGGCTCGCGACACTTATACACTTCTTCTTCTATAAGAATCTAGTTCTTGGAAATATTATGGTAAGTAACTAGAATTTTATTTAAAAAATTCAAATAGCACAGTGCACACGCACAGGTATTAAAACTATTACGAACTTACCATGACAGTTGACAGCCATAGAGTGAAAATGGCGCGTGAACAGTCATTTTGTACGGACTATAGTATATTTTAATTCTTATGAGGCCATTTTTTACGGTTCCGTACCCGAAAGGTGCCAACGCGACGGGACCCTATTACTAAGCCTCCGCTGTCCGTCCGTCCGACTGTTTGTCTGTCTGTCTGTCTGTCAGTGGGCTGTATTACATGAACTATTAGCTAGAGAGTTGAAATTTTCACAGATTGTTTTTTGCTATTGCCACTATAACAACAAACAATAAAAATTCAAAACGGTAGCCACGTAAATTAAAAAAAAGTAAAAAGTCCTTAATCTTGAACGATGCTACGGAATTCTTCATGTGTGAGTCTGACTCACACTTGACCAGTTTTTTTTAAATTGTGGTTACTGCAGACTACAGTACAGTGACTTGTAACCTGTACCTACTTTTATTTTAGGCGAACTATTCTGCAAGCGCACAGCCTCGCCTTCCAACAAAATAAAAAAGTATTTTGACACTTAAAAGTATCTACCTACCTAGGTACCTACTTAAAGTGGCAAACATTTTTCGATCATTTCAAAGTAAACACAGCTGATCATTATAAATTATTAATATTGATATCAAAATAAATTTTAAGTTCTTCAGCGAATAAATGTTTTTCTGTTTCAGTTTATCTTTCAAACGAACTCGATGTTCTCAACTCAGTCGATATTCGACTCAATGTATCTCACTTTCTACAACCTGTTATTCACCTCCGTCCCCTGCTTGATACTCGCTGTAACCGACCAAAGGTGGCCGGCCAATCTTCTGTTAAAGTAAGCTTCGTATTGGATCTATACATTAATTGAATAGGCTACTTGACAATTTTTTTAAGTTGGTCTTAAATGGTTAATATTTGTCCTATTATATCAAAAAAATTAACACTATATTTTTTTGCGCCCTAAAAACCGTAAAACTTTAATTTAAAAAAATATTTTTCTTAGACAGGTGAAAACACTGTCGGCCATGTTTGGCCGATAGATTATCTGTGCTCTGACGTCATGCATTTGTTAACAACAGTATAACCCTGTGGTTATACTGTATAATAGGACAAATATTAACCATTTAAGACCAACTTAAAAAAATTGTCAAGTAGCCTATTAAGTCGACTAAGTACTTAGTTAATTACTAATCTCTTTTAAGCAATTAAAAATATAGATCGACAGACGACATCGAACGAGTCGCAGGGAGCCACTGGATTCAAGCAGCGCAAGATTGTGGCGTGTGGAAGAGACAAGAGACTTATGTCCAGCAGTGGACGGTTATCGGTTGATTATGATGATAATGCTTGAAGAATTAAAATATGTTTAAAAAAAAAAAAGAATATTAGCCATGCTAATCCGGACTAATATTCCCCTTTCCTCTCCAACTAAGCGTAAAGCTTGTGCTAGTAGTAGGTACGACAATAGTGCAACGGGTGGGGTTTGAACCGCCGACCTTTCCAAATTCAGTCCGCTCCTCAACCGTTGAGCTATTGAGGCTCAAATTGCTTTAACGGTGAAGGAAAACATACACAACATAACGTTTTCTAAGGTGTGCCTAACCCTTCTTATTCTGAGAGCAGACTCATGCCTGGTAGAGGGTACAGGTAGGGTTGAGATGATGATGATGAATATTGGAATCGTCCTCATAGTAAATTCCCTTTTTCTTAGCAAGAATAATATATTTTAATAGCTTTCCTGGGTAAACCAGCGCAGTGTTGAGTCCCGAGCTTAGGCGTTAAATTTAGATCCATATTGGCCCCGATTCTCTAGTCTCTCTCTAAACTAAATTTAGAGTATCTGCATCCTTTTCTTTTCACTAATGCTAAAAAAGGAACGGAACATGACTTTCACATTTAAAGACTCTAAATTTTAGTGCACAATACAAATTTAAACAGTAGGTTCGCGAGTGCGTGCTAAAATCACGGGTTTTACCATCTAAAAATTAAATTTAGAAATGTCAAACTGCTTCTGTCCTTTTCATATAACAATAGTAAGAAGAGGGTGCGAGTACTCTAAAATTAGGTTGTGCTTAGAATCGGTGCCAGTGTTAGTGTTTCACGCACAGTATGGATATGAGTTTAATCTTATTTAATAGGCCTGAAGGTTAAAATATATAAATATTTTTTGTTACAGAAATCCGACGTTGTATAGACAAATAAGGAAAAACAAACTTCTAGGTTGGCAGTACTTTGTTGCATGGTTCTTCACAGCTCTCTATCACTCTCTCATCATTTACTATTTTTCGTTAATTATATTTGAACCGTCCGTTATCAACATGGATGGCCAGAATGTAGATTTGTGGTGAGTAATTTTATTAACAGCATTCTACTTTCTACTGTCAAGTTCGGGTAGACCGTATTTAACCATACAACCCCTTACGAACATACATACTTTACTTTTACATTAAGACTTTTTTATACGTTCATGGTTCACGAATACAGTGTGTCGATAGCAGTTACCTCTGCCCCATTAGCCCGAAAATTGTAATTACTAATTATCAATTACATTGCTTCAAAGTTGTGATTGATTTAAAAGTGTATAACGGATTTTTTAACTGTCAACATGCACTAATAATTTAGCACCTAACTACTTTCTTTCTTTTACTAATCACATTAAATCACATATTATATTATAATACCTACTTAATATTACATTCCTAACACTCACCTAGGCCCTCATAGACTGATATTTCATTTGACCTTGTAACTAATTCCGTGTGTTAGTCGGTGAACGAACAAACCTGATCGGGGTTTTGCTGCGCGACCAGAAAAATGTATGCTTCTGTTTAAATAAATACTTAAATAATAACTCCAGGTCTTTCGGCGCAGTGCTGTTCCACTTGATGCTACTGGTAGCGACTCTAAAGCTGTGGCTGCAAGCGAGCTACCACACGCTCATCTTCGTGGCCAGCAGTGTACTCTCATTTTTGGTCTATATGGCTTTCAACACCCTCTACTCTTGGTTATATTTGTAAGTATGACTGACTGCCTAGCGGTGGTAAGCTACTGAGCTCCACGTATACAATAACAATGAGTAGGTACGTGTGCACTCACACAAACATAGCCAAACGGTCATCGTACTATATATTATCGTGAAATAGAACAATTACTATAGTTAAGTCGTCGGCCTTCTTTTCGGAAGGAAAACATCGTGAGGAAACCTGTATGCCTGAGATTCTTCATAACGTTCTCAAAGGTGTCTGAAGTCTGCCAATTCGCACTGGACCAGCGTGTCAGACTATGGCCTAAACCCTTCTTATTCTGAGATGACTGGGCTGGCAATGGGATGATTACTGGTGCATCCTTTGAGATTGACCAAAATTCGGTTGTCAAGATTACTTTGTTACTAATCTACTACAATTTTATTTACCTATTCATCTAGGACAAATCAACATACACGACGCGGCTGAAAATAATGTACATTGACCTTCAGAAGGAGATAGCGGATTGGTAGAGCATTGGCTCTCTCGTTGAGACCAACAAAACGTCATGTAGGTGTGAGTGACGGAGACAACGCTCTACAAAGCCGAAATGTCATTCTAAATGCCGATGTATATTATTTTCTGGCGCGTACTGTACCTACAAACAACGCGTGCGTGCGCGTTGCTTGTACGTAGGTCGTAGCTGTGTAACCCGTGTACCTAATCAGAATATTTTCCTGACTTTAGCCTTTATTTTATTTGCAGACCAATCGACGGTGACGTCCTAGGGACATACATAAGACTCCTGAAATCGCCGGCGTTTGGTTTCTTGAACCTCCTGATTATAATTGCAACTCTCGTGCCAGATTTCTGCGTGCGGATTATTTCCGCCAAATGGGGAGCAAGACATATCATCCCTGAAAACTTGATTTCTGCAGTTTTTACGACGAGACTGTGAAAGTATCCAACCGTGAAATATGGAATACTTACCTACCTACTTAGTACCTATATAAAATAAGTGAACGGTTAGTAGCTCTGGCGTGAACATCGTTAAGGTCTTTGTTGAAACATAATATTTCAAAAAAAAAATTAAAGACAGGCAACTTGATAAAAAATATTTCGTCGCTGTATCAGCGTTGAATTGAGTATGTACAGAATAATGGTAGGAGTTAATTAAGTGCTAATAACAGGGTGTACCTTTATACAGGTATATTTTAAATATATTTTATATCTACCTAGTTACCTAAATTTTATCTAGTCGTGTAAGAATTTAAGCAAAATATTTATTATTGAATAAATAGGTAGATTGGTACTTACCTGCCTAACTACAATAAATTATATTATTAGATTATTATTCGTCATAGTTTGACTGGATAAAAAACGTGACATATTTATTTGTTTATTTTTTATTTGTAGTTACCTACCAAAAACATTTAACTACAATAAAGAGAATAAGAGAGTTAAAGTGGACAGGGAAGCACTTATCTCTATGAGAGATCTCTACCAGTGACCCTTGGCAGTGCGAGACGTTGTAGTTATTTATTAGATATAGTGATTATGTAAAATAATAAAAAATACAGGTAGATTGTTGTGATTTGTATATTAAATAGGTAAATAGGAAATCGTAAGCCGCACAGAACTACCCGTGAGATAAAAATGTGATTTACTTTTAAAATAAATTGTACATTAATTAAATTCTCGTTTTAATTTTATTTTTCTCTCTTTTGTCAACTATTGTTTTCTACACCACTAAATAGGTACCTACCTAAGTACCTACCAACCTTAGATGAAATGCTACCAACTCTTAGTACCAATTTATGTACGTAACAACGTAAATTGTAATGCATTTTTGCTGTCAGTTTGGTCAGAGATAACTTCCAAACAAATACTTATTTAATATATTATCTCTGGTTTGGTTAATAATAAAATTTTTTGCTGGTCAAGAAACCAAAATATAGTGGGCAAGTTTCTACTTTTACTGGATCAGTACCTAACTACCTAAATTCATAAGTGGCCAAAATAGCCTAGCGTAGGTACCTACAATGGTTTCTGCCCTTTTTCCAACTTTTTTCATGTTTTGTACGATAAGTGAGAGGGACACGTTGTATGTATCTTTTGCATGTATTGCTCTAATCTTTAGAAAAGCTCATTGTGAATTTTATTAGTCGACAGTCAACTGGACATAATCCAAAAAGTAAATTTCCCTACACAATGTTACCCACGTCGACAGAACAGATTTATAGCAAAATAGTTGTCTATGGTAATTTGTGTAGGTCTGTCATAATTATTCATCCAAGAGGTGACAGACAGTGACAGATGACAGCGCATGACATTGACAATTTGGCCAATTTTGGCGTCGATTTCGGATTTTGTAATTTGCATTGTTTACTTTTTTAATAAATACGAACCATTTCTACGTAATTATAAGTTAAATCACTACTAGTAAATATGTTCAATCTCTATTGTATACTATAGTGAGTAAAGGACCATACAACAATCATGAATTTAGAGTTACTCGGTAAGTAAACATGGTTATATTAATATATAACCAATAACTTATTTTTAAGTTTTAAACATTCCTCCTAATGTAAATAAATTTTTATTTCATTCGTATCCCATTTATTGTTTTGTTTTTCAGAATCTTTCGGTCAAAACTACCCAGAGGTTTGTATAATTTATTATAAACAAAGATTTGATGATTCATTAGTAAAGCTAGAGTGAGCTAGTGAGTTAAGATTTATACTGAGGCATAATATAAGAGGAAATATAAGATTTATATTTGTGAGTTTCAAGCAAAACCTTCCCTTCGGATCCTCTCAATCCCTTAAGCAGTACTCACACAGTACTTTTGTGCCTTGGTTTTATAAATAAAGCACACAGATCTGAGCTCACACTTGCTATGTTTCATGTATGATTAAAGGCAAGGCTCCAGCACAGAATACCAATATGACTATAACTATAATGAATTCCTCTCATGATAAGTCAAAACTCTACCACTGGTCGGAAAGAAGATTCTACTGAGTAGAGCCGGCAAGAAACTCAGTACTTGCTCTTTTAAAATAACTTTTTACTTAAATATGCAATACATAAACCTTGTCATTTAGATACTGTATTACGTTAGCAAATGTTGTTTAACACTAACTAACTTAATGATAACAACTTGCAGGAGTTTGATGGTGCATTAGACTCAATATCGTTGGCAGCGACATGTGCATTCAACAGACGAGGCACACTGTTAGCTGTGGGGTGTAATGACGGCAGGATTTTCATATGGGACTTCCTCACTCGAGGCATAGCCAAGTCAATATCAGCCCACGTCTACCCCGTTTGTAGCTTAAGTTGGTCCAGGAACTGTAAAAAGGTTTGAGTAATTTTAGTTGAAATCATTACCCATATCAGTACCTTTATTATAAATGCGAAAGTGTGTTTGTTTGTTGGTTTGTCCTTCAATACGTCGCAACGGAACAAAAGATCGACATGATTTTTTGCACGGGTGTAGTTCAAGGCCTGGTAAGTAATATAGGCTACTTTTTATCACAGAAAATCAAATAGTTCCTACAGGATTTTTAAGAACGTAAATCCACACAGACGAACGAAGTCGCAGGCTTCAGCTAGTCCTGAATGGAATGTAATGACACAGTCAAAGATGTTGGTTGGTTCAAGCCACAAAAACTAACCATTATGTATCTGCATGCCAAATTTCAGCCTGATACGTCCAGTTGTATGAGCTGTGCGTTGATAGATCAGTCAGTCAGTCACCTATTGCTTTTATATATTTTAATAAAGCTGTAACTATAAATTTTCCAGTTGTTATCAGCGTCAACAGACCACAATGTCTGTATATGGGACGTCCTTACCGGGGAGTGTGAGCAACGGTATAGGTTCCCAACACCCATACTAAGGGTACAGTTTGACCCTAGGAACGACAAACGATTCCTCGTATGCCCCATGAGACACGCAGCTTTACTGGTTGACACAGACGGTGACCATAAGATTTTACCCATAGATGACGATGTAAGTGTGAGATCCTTCATCCTATTATCTGTTTGAAACAAATCCTTTTGGCATATCTGATAGCTATATACAGTACGCGGCCGAAAGTAATGTATTATCGGCCTTTAGAATAACATTTCGGCTTTGTAGTGTGTTGTCTGTGTCACTCATACCTATATGACATTTTGTCTGTCTCAACAACAGAGACAGTGCTCTACAAATTTGCTATCTCCTTCTAAAGGTCGATGTCCATTACTTTCGGCCGCGTACTGTACATCGACCTTTAGAAAGAGATAACGGATTTGTAGTGATCTAGTCCAGTCCAGTACGGTCCGGTCCTATCCGGTCTGGTTTTATCCAGTTCAGCCCAATCATGCAATACGAAAAGTAAATAAAAAAATTACATTCTAATGTATGTCTCGGAGAAGTTAATGTCCCTGCAACGTTTTTTACTTTACTCCCTAGTAGCCCAAACGTCCGTAAAAGTCCGTTAAAAAGCCTTGACTCTCACTCACTCAAGCACTCATCCAATCCGAGTCTATAAAAATGCGTTCCGAAGTAGTTACAGAACTATTTGTATGGTAGCTTATGATGACATAATAAAGTATTTTTTACATCCGTATTTTCACGGATTCGGATCTGATGAGTGCGTGATCGCTCTAAGTGGAAGTCTACATACTACGTTATACTCATAATCTTATCATTTCTATGAAGAGTTTCTGCTTTCAGGGCGACATTAACGTCATAGCGTCGTTCGACCGGCGCGGCGACCACGTGTACACGGGCAACGCAAAAGGCAAAATCCTGATCCTCGAGCCGCAGTCGCTGCGCGTCAAGGCGAGCTTCAAGATCACCGTCGGCACCTCCAGCACCACGGGGATCAAGAGCATCGAGTTCGCGAGACGAGGAGAGTGAGTTTATTCATAGTAATCGTAATCGACAGCAAATTCTGCCCCTTGATTGGTTAAATTCGCTGTTTACATTTTGTCATAGCCAATCAAGGCGTAGAATTTGCTAACGATTACGATGAATACATTTTAGTCTAAATTGTTGATACGGAACATTGGAAAACAACTGCAGAACGCGGCCGAAAGTAATGTATCGGCCTTCAGAATGACATTTCGGCTTTGTAGAGCGTTGTCTCTGTCACTCATGCCTATATGACGTTTTGTCGGTCTCTACGACGGGAACAACGCTCTACGAATCTGCTATCTCCTTCACATTACAGTATGCGACCGAAAGTAATGTACATCTATGGCCGCGTACTGTACTGTGCATTTTTCAAGTAGTTTGCCCCTCACTGTACTGCTGAAAAGTCATATTAAATGATTGATTTTGTTTTCCAGCTGCTTCCTTGTAAATACTTCAGACAGAGTAATACGAGTGTATGACACACACACGGTCGTGAAATGTGGAATCAACGGGGAGCCGGAGCCCATACAAAAGCTGCAGGATCTTGTTAACAAGTAACACCTTTATCTTTGTTTGTCTATTTTATGTTATGTTTGGCGTGTTGAACCGCGAAATGTAGCGCAAAAATGTAAAGGATATTTTATTACGTACTAGCTTATGCGCGCGACTTCGTCCGTGTGGACTACACAAATTTCAAACCCCTATTTCACCTCCTTGGGGGGTTGAATTTTCAAAAATCCTTTCTTAGCGGATGCCTACGTCATAATAGCTATATGCATGCCAAATTTCAGCCCGATCCGTCCAGTAGTTTGAGCTGTGCGTTGATAGATCAGTCAGTCACCTTTTCCTTTTATATATTTAGAAGACTAGCTTATGCTGGCGACTTCGTCCGTGTGGATTACAGAAATTTCAAACCCCTATTTCACCCCCTTAGGGGTTGAATTTTCAAAAATCCTTTCTTAGCGGATGCCTACATCATAACAGCTATCTGCATGCCAGATTTTAGCCCGATCCGTCCAGTAGTTTGAGCTGCGCGCTGATAGATCAGTCAGTCAGTCAGTCGGTCACCTTTTCCTTTTATAAGATAAGAAAGCTTGGGAATGGGTTGCTTTGATAATTTCAATAAGTGTTATTGATTTTTGGAAGTGGTGATGATAATCATATTACCCAGCTGAGTTTATTGTGGACTCTTCTCAGACTTGGGTGCGTTTGGAACGCTCGTAGCTTTAGTTTTAAGTTTAAGTAATTAATTATCACCATTACATCATTATTTTACACATCAAACAATTGACATACAAAAAGTGTATAGTGGTACCTACTTTGCATAAATGATTTGAGTTTGATAGCCTATAACCTTTCTAACGCCCTTTATTTCGGTTACCGCTAGGACAACATGGAAAAAGTGTTGTTTCTCCGGCGACGGCGAGTACATATGCGCGGGCTCGGCGAGACAGCACGCCCTCTACATCTGGGAGAAGTCCATCGGCAACTTGGTGAAGATCCTGCACGGGACCAAGGGGGAGCTGCTGCTGGATGTGGTGTGGCATCCCATACGCCCCATCATAGCTAGCATCAGTGCTGGTAAGTGCCATGGAGTACCGAAATAGGTCCAATTTCGAGTTCAAGAAAATGGGGAAAAAGTTCTGAATCAGTAGTAAATCTTAGCATTTAAATTATCGTGAGTGATTTCCATTTCCATCTAAATATATAAAAGGAAAAGGTAACTGACTTACTGACTGATCTATCAACGCACAGCTCAAACTACTGGGCGGATCGGGCTGAAATTTGGCATGCAGATAGCTGTTATGACGTAAGCATTCGCTAAGAAAGGATTTTTGAAAATTCAACCACTAAGGGAGCGAAATAGGGGTTTGAAATTTGTGTAGTCCACGCAGACTAGTCTCAAACGCGACGCGTTGCGAGCTGAGTCCTTGTGAAAAAGGACCCCGGATGGGTTCGAAACTAGTCGGGCTTACGTCGACTAAACACGTGAGTACTTATAGGTGGAATCAGTACCCTTATAAATGCGAAAGTGTGTTTGTTTGTTGGTTTGTCCTTCAATCACGTCGCAACGGAGCAACGGGTCGACGTGATTTTTTGCATGGGTGTAGTTATACCTGGAGAGGGACATAGGCTACTTTTCATCCCGGAAAATCAAAGAGTTCCCACGGGATTTTTAAAAACCTAAATCCAGCTAGTCATCTATAACAGTGGTAAATCAATTCGACTATCCAAAAGCAATTGTAAAAAGTTTATTTTAATTTAAAAAAGTTTATTTTCTATCCTAAAATCGTATATTAGATAGTTTATAAACGCTTTGCCAGAAGTTGATCATAGACGCTCTTGGATTCGTACGGAGTGTTAGATTCTCTCCCACGTCCAAGTATAAAGCAGATGCTGCGTCGTACGTGGGCCAGACTACACCCAGCGACGTATCGGGTGTCGGGTTACTGTAAACATAACATTGATTATAGACATACCGTTTCACTGAGACGACTTTGGCGTGAACGGGTTTGGTCCTACAGCCACCAGGCGATGCGTGTGGTTTTAGTCGGTAAGAGTCCGACTAAACCTCCGTGCCTGATGGCATGATGGTATCCATGTGAATTTTCCCACGAAAAAAAGGGTGACAGACGACAGTTGACTTAAAAATCAAGGCTCTCAACGTCGCTCTCACCCTCCCGCAACCCGCACACCAACCCAAAAGCCGCCTCAGTCAAGCGCTACACCTACACCGGAATTCATAGTCAAGATAGGGACTTTTTTTGGGCACCATTCAGACGACATGTCATATCCAACCTTAATGCAATGCATAAAGATTGAATATGACATACGTCATCTAAATGGTCCCCTAAAAAGCCCCTATCTTGACTATGATATAATATGCTTGACTATGATAATTTTTTCAGAACTAAAAATACGGCTTCAGTGTACCATACGGATACGAGTCATTAGATCATTTATTGCAATGGTCGCGAGTAATTTATTGTTAACCGACTTCAAAAAAAGGAGGAGGTTCTCAATTCGTCGGAATCTTTTTTTTTTTTTTTTTATGTATGTTCCCCGATTACTCGAAGACGCCTGGACCGATTTTGAAATATTTTTTTTTGTTTGAAAGGGTATACTTCAAAGTTGGTCCCATTTAAATTTGGTGAAGATCTGATGAACATCTTCGAAGATAGATACTGGAACTCCTCAACGGATAAGAGTAAATTGCTCGCGATCAGTGTATAAGCTTAGTAAACAGTAGATTTTTAACCAGTCATAGCATAATTCCATGGGGCCACTAAAAATTGTGAAATAAAAAAATTTACAAAAAAAATAAAAACCGACTTCGATACACAAACACTAAAAATTGAAAAATAATTTAATTTATTACCGAATATCTTATGTATACAAGAGTTAATATAGTTCCATAATAATATTTTTTGGGGTCGGTGCCCTTGGACGATCTAACCTAAGGACGCGCCTCGCATGATTATTCCCCTCTGTCAATAGTAATGGATTTTTAATCCACTGCGTTTATAAACACTGTTTGCGGAATCGATTTTGTCATTGTCAGAATCGTTTTCGATGTGTGACGACGTCTTACACGCTGGGTGAAAAATGCCTGTTTGTGCCGTTAGTGAGTGCAAGAACAAATCAAACACATCAAATTTACAAAAAGATGGAATTTCATTTCATAAGTAAGTATTTTTGGTGTAATAAACGCTTTCTATAAATTAAATTACATAAATTATTATAATAAAATAACAATCGAGAACTTTACCGATTCAGTAATTGAGTACGTAATAATTCGGTAGAAACGAGTCACACTCCTCACGAGACTATATTTTGTTTTTTCTAAACAATTGCAACCCTCGATATATACAAATTAGGTTAAAATTTGAATACGCGTTAACAGCATGAAATTACGTAGTAGTAAAAATAACACTAGTCTCGTGGGAAGTGCGGTATACTATAGACGGAGAGCCAGCGCTCAAAAAACTGTTTGAATTTACTAAGGCTAATTTTTTGCGCATACTGACCAGCTCTGTCCCCATATTCTGCTGACTAACCATTACAACTTTTATTTATATGCAATATACAAGTTATATAACAATTTTCAGCCTTAGTAAATTCATTTTATTACCTCGCAGGTACGACACCTTTGATAGCGCACCTGAGTCACTGTTCTCAGGTTCACTTGACTGACCGCAGTATGTTTGTGTACGCAACCATTCTAATGAACTATATAAAAATTAGCCTTAGTAAATTCAAACAGTATTTTCGGTCCTGGCTCTCCGTCTATAGTATACCGCACTCCCCACGAGACTATAGTGTTATTTTTACAAAATTTTTCAGTATTAGATTTAATTGCGTAGGACATAAGGTTCGATTTTTAAGAATCATGTGATAGTGATTGCGGTTCGATTATCGATATCGATGAAAACATTTTCTTTATTATTAACGACTAAATTACCGTCTTCAAGTCAAGTAAAGAATAGTTATTATTAATTACCACAATTTTTTCGCTACCTATACTTGTAATAAAACTAGTCGATTTCTGTGATTTCACGTACTTAATACATTTAAAAAAATATTAAAGCAACGCAATTTTAGTGATAGGCGCGAAACGGGGTAGGGTGTCTCTGAACTGGGTAATATGTAGCTAAAAGGTGTACCTTTCTCAAGGATGAGGATTAGGTAATAATTTATCATAATCGTTTTATTTTTACAGATTTCGATATTTTTACAGAGAGAATCGCCAAGAATATACATAACATTAACCTAATGGTAAATAATGACGTGTTAAAAATAGAAGAGGCCACCGTGTGTGTTTACTAATTTATTTTCATAGTATCATATCTGTCTTATGGAATTTTGCTGTGGGGTAAAAGCGCCTGCCGCTTATTGAGAAAATTTTTGCATTGCTAATTTGTAAGGGCAATACGTGTAATATTTAATAACTTACATTTAATTTTTTTGGACAAAGAGTACACCATATTGGAATTACCATGTAAACCCAATGCGCAATAAATAAATGATTGATTGGAAAGAAAAAAACATTTTATTGATTGATATACCTACTAATTATGTTTGGTAGGCTTTTGCGCGGTCAGGTTTATTTTGTATTATATAATAATATAAGTCATTAACTTGGACGATCTAACCTAGATTAGAACGTCCAAGGTCATTAATAAGCACATTTTCACTATCGAAATTTTAAATGAAAATTTCGTTATATAAAAAAATACAAAAGATTAAAAATGATATAAAATAAGTAAAAAAGTATGTGCATATTTTTTAAATATATATTTTTCTTATTTTTACGTTGCATTATTAGTTTTTGGGATAATTACCTATTAAGTGAGGTGAATGTATGCAAGAATACGCTACGCTGACCAAACACTGGTGTTAGTTATTTGAACTAACACCGAAGACCCGATAGGCAGATCTTCTAATTTTTAGGTTCGAAGAAGGAACAATGAAACAACGTACTTTTCAGCGGAGAGTGTGTGTATGTAACGGTTTATTTTGACAGTTCTAATATAGGTACAATTTTTAACCATAGACTAATTTTAGGCATAATCTACATAATAGTTCCGTTAGGCCGCGAACGCACTGTCAACTTAATAAGAAGCGTTGACATAAATTCCCCCCCTCTTAAACGTCGTTTAAGAGAAAACAAATTCGTCTGGAGAAGCAAGGTGCAAGCGGCATGAGATCTTCCACGCTCAGCCCTTTTCGTTTCGTGGGCCACGTAGTGCGCTGTAGAAGTTCGCTGATTCTTTGCCAGCCACGCCAGAACTGCTGGCGTATCTTCTCGAGCCCCGAGTAGCAGTCGAGGCTGCTGAAACTGAAGTCTTCGACATTCGTTGACGGCAGCGCAGTCAGAGGCCGTCCAATCAGGTAGTGTCCTGGGGAACGAGGGAAAAGATAGTTAGGAGGGGAAGTCATGGGATATAAGGGGCGACTATTCAGTATAGCCTCCACTTGCGAAAAAAGACTATTTAATTTCTCGAAAGCCAAATTATTATGAGCCAAATATCTTTTAATGAGAATGTTTTTGGCGGAATTGATCCCAACCTTTCCAATTTCTCTTGAATATAAAGACATAAAAGAAAAATTTATTTGTTCGTCAACTGCAAAGTCAGAAATGACGGGATTGGAATTTAAAAATTGAGTTTTTCCTTTAGCAGTAGCTACGTTAACAGAGAAACATTCTGCCGGTTTCAGATTTGTAGGTACGTGACGACTAGCGGCGAGCTGCGCCGCGGATAACGCTAGTTGTGGAATCGTCATAGGCCTCCCGGCCGGAGCTACCCACGACTTCGAGTACGATAAATGAACGCTCGACCTACCTAACGCGTCGATCGATTTTAAATTAATGCATTTCTCAAGGTCGCGGGTGGATCTTTGAGAGGTATATTTAACACGAAATCGACCGATCGATTTTAGACGAGTAGTGTGAGTCTTAAAATTCTGCTCACAACCCTTCTCGCTATTACTTAATAATATTTTTTGGGGGTCCCAAAATTTGGTTATTTGATTATCTAAGCGATCATCGAACGACTCGCTTGATGAAAAATTGCAGTTAATTTGTTTAGGGTCACAATTTAATGAAATAGGACCGGAAATAACCCACCCAAATCGTGAGTTACACAGATATGGTTTTCCGTCACCTAATGATTTGACGGTGTTACCTATTACATCCCAGAATAGGTCGGCCCCTAAAAGCGCATCTACAGGCGCAGGGCTGCAAAAATTAGGGTCCGCGAGTTGAATGTTCTCGGGGAGACTAAATAGCTTGTAATCTATATTTATTTTTGGAATATTCGCCGTTAATTCTGGCATAATGAAACAAGACAAACTTGCATGATAGTCGCCTTGCAATGAGTTAAACCTAACCAAGCACCTCTCAGTAACATGATTATTTGAATTGTTACCTATACCTACGACGGTGAGATTAGTGGGTATCGCCTCTAAATTTAATTTTTCTTTGACGCGCTTCGTCAGAAAGCTAGACTGGCTTCCACAGTCTAGAAGCGCGCGAATGACTTCAGTCTTGGAGTTTAGAGGGTTCAGAACTTCTACCATCACGGTGGATAACATGACGTGAGAAGTAGCCTGCCTAGATAGGTTCACACTAAGTTCATCGACTGAATTTTGAACTGTGGCCACAGCGGGCTCCTCAGTATTTTTGTACCCTGATTGAACAGCATACGAAAGATTATGTCTTGTATTTTTATTACTATTGCTCGCGATTGGCGCGGCAATAGGCGAAACATACTTATTTTGTGTTTTATTTTGATTAAAAGATTCCAAAACATCTGCACGCTCCTTTAAAAACTTATTAAATTGATCTAAAGTCGGCATATCACTTAGCGAGTTTCGATGCTCCTCCCATTTCATACTAGTATGGCTGTCTAATTTAGAACTAACTATGTGTATTATTAAACTATCCCACTTATCAACAGGCTGGCCAAGACTCGCTAACGCACGTAAGTTTTTATTTACATTATCTACTAATGAGCGCAATGACTGTTCCGATTCGCGGGACAGTGTTTCGATATTGAATAAAGCGTTGAGGTGATTGCTAATTAGCTGCCTCTTGTTATCATAACGTTCACATAATAAACTCCAAGCCTTCTTGTAGTTCAATGCACAAACTTCGAGATTGGATATAACACGCGCGGCATCTCCCTCTAAATACGAGTTTAAATAATGAAACTTATAGATGGGCAGTATGTGCTCGTTATCATGAATGAGAGACCGGAAAGTATCTCGAAATTCTAACCATTTAAAAACTGTTCCATCAAATTTCGAGATTTGAATTAGAGGTAATTTGAACCCAATGCCTTGTGAGACGCCTCGTTCTTGCCCCGAAGAACTACTGTGCGCGTCTTCAAAGCACGGAATCCTCGAATTACGCGACAGAATGTCCTGAGCTAACGAAGTCACGCTGTCTAATTCATTTTCGATCTCCTCGCGGATATCTAGTTCGGCATCTAATGTATCCCCGCTTAAAGATTCAATCTGACCTTGCACGTCACTAAACTCAGTAGCTAAGCACTCAATTTTACCTAATTTAAGTTTTAATTCGCCTAATTCCAATGAATCTAACACTGAAAGCTTATTAATCTTAGAAATATAGTTTTTAAATTTAGTAACGCGCCCTTTCACGCTGCTGCGTTTAATAATTAATTCTTTCAGAGACATATTGAAGCGTTATTATAACAGCTGTAGGTGAACAAAAACTGGTTTGTTATCGGTAGCCGCAAGATCGCTGCAAAATAATAAGTAAAACGTATATCTATCTATGACTAGGTACGTTACCTATGCACGTCGCTTGAAGTTGTCGTCCAACCGATGAACATGAACCGGTTTCCAGTCGTCCGCGCAGCTCCAATAAGTGCACGCGCCAGTTAAAAATCGTATGAATTATGATAATATGAAGTAATGAGTAGGTAGGTACGGCTAATGCGTAACGGATGAAGTGACGAATAACGTGCAAATTTTGAATTTTGTGATTGATTGTGCAAAGTGGTATGGCCCTTTGAATAGTGCGTGAAGTACGGATGATTATGGAGCAATGGATGTATGCATAAGGTAGCTGTGAAATGGATTTATGGATGTTTGGATGAATGTGTTGTGTTTTATGTGGGATAGGACACTTATCTGAAATATTGGTCCGGCCTCGTTGTTGCCGGCGTAGAAAAGTGCTCCCTCTGTCTGAGCCCAAATGCTGCGGGTCCGATCAGCGTCCCGGCGATGGCTTCAGACGTCTTCTTGAGTTGAGCCTGATGCTGCGGTCCGATTGGCGTCCCGGCTGGCTACAACGATGGTGATTTGAGTTGAGCCTGATGCTGCGAAACGATTGGCGTCCCGGCTGGCGTCAACGACGATGATTTGCGTTGAACCTGATGCTGCGAAACGATTGGCGTCCCGGCTGGCGTCAACGACGATGATTTGCGTTGAACCTGATGCTGCGAAACGATTGGCGTCCCGGCTGGCGTCAACGACGATGATTTGCGTTGAACCTGATGCTGCGAAACGATTGGCGTCCCGGCTGGCGTCAACGACGATGATTTGCGTTGAACCTGATGCTGCGAAACGATTGGCGTCCCGGCTGGCGTCAACGACGATGATTCTCTCGCTGGATGGCTTGGCTTCTTCCTTCCCAGGTGTCCAGTTTACGGTCGCCACTATGTTAGTTATTTGAACTAACACCGAAGACCCGATAGGCAGATCTTCTAATTTTTAGGTTCGAAGAAGGAACAATGAAACAACGTACTTTTCAGCGGAGAGTGTGTGTATGTAACGGTTTATTTTGACAGTTCTAATATAGGTACAATTTTTAACCATAGACTAATTTTAGGCATAATCTACATAATAGTTCCGTTAGGCCGCGAACGCACTGTCAACTTAATAAGAAGCGTTGACAACTGGTTTTAAGTAATTAAATACGAGTAATAAATTCTTACTTCTACTTTTGTTTCTGAAAAACTATCGATATATTTTAAAATATCGATACGGTAGCATCGCAAATCAATTTGACTGTCTTACACTCGTAATGTCTTTGTATGTTAATGTATATAACTTATTAGTGTGCGTAAAATGTAGTAGTGTTGAAGATTTAGATATGTGTGTGTTAATAATGACACAAAACTTTGTTAAGTGAGTGTGTCAAGTTGTCTATGTAGTGTTTCCTCGTCCCGCACCAAAAGTGACAGAAATTTTTATTCGTAATATTAGGCGCGTTACAAGTCCATAGGTTAGATCGTCCAAGTCGGTGCCAATGAGGTGCCATTGTGGAGTCTCATAAAAATATGAAGTCTAGACGATTCGCGCAGCTAAAGCTAATTGGCACCAGCACCAAAAAGTATTATTATGGAACTATATTAACTCTTGTATACATAAGATATTCGGTAATAAATTAAATTATTTTTCAATTTTTAGTGTTTGTGTATCGAAGTCGGTTTTTATTTTTTTTGTAAAAAAATTTATCCGTTGAAGAGTTCATACTCTATCTTCAAATTTTCAAATCTTTTCTTTTAAATGGGGGGCTAAAATACGCATTAAATGGATAAAAAGATAAAACTGAAAAATTAAAAAATCTTGCTTACCCAAATATTGCAAAGTTAGTGTACAGGCTGCAGATCTGCTGAATCATTTTGTAGGAAGTGGCACTCTTATTGACCGGGAGATTCAACGCATTTGGGTTAAACACATATAATGTGTCTTCATTGTGAGCAACTCCTCTTAATCCATATCTCAAGCCTAGTTGGCTCAAAACATTCCGTTCAGACACACTCGAAAACTCAAACAAATATATATCACCGTTTCCACTAATCTTGGATAGACGCCTTGCGTATCTAATTATGGGATAAATAAAAAGGTCGGTTGTATAGTTCACGAAAATCGGTATTGTATTTAAAGACCTCAACGGTGACCCAGTGAAGTATTGTCTGATAACATCGGCCAGTTTCAAGTGAAGCGTTGGTGTAGTTCGATAAAATATATCTATTGGCACTAAAACTTCTGGGAATCTGTCATAATTTGAGATGACACTCGAGTTTTCGAGATAGGGTACAGCGAAAATACCTTCGTTTGAAGTGTATCCTAGCAACATATCAACCTCGCTTCGTCCTTTCTCAAGTGAAGTAAGAGGCGGTTCTGTTAAAAATCTCTCTTGACTGAAATCTTTTTCCACGACTGGCACAGTATAATATATTTTTATGACGATCTGAATGTAAACTTCCGCTGCTATAACATACGATTCAGTGTAGAGCAGTTGTCGGACTGGCACAGTTTGGAGAAATTTTAGGAGCGCTGAAGTATTTGTAGCCTCAAAGCCTAGCTTTTTACCGAGTTCAAAGGCTCTTCGTCTCTGTTCGAATGCTGTCGAATAATCACTTATCGGCACTCCACTCGTTCCTATGCCTCTACGAAACAGCCCTTTCGACATCGGCGACAATGCGTGTAAAGTCATTGAAATACCACCCACGCTTTGCCCAAAGATGGTTACCCGGTTCGGATCTCCACCAAAGATTTCTATATTCCTTTGAACCCATCTTAAAGCAGCTACTTGATCTTTTAATGCTGCATTTCCGGGCACTTCTGCAGAATCTAAGCACAGAAATCCGAGATTGTCAAGTCTATAATTGATTGTGACAACGACGACAGGATTTCGATCAATTAGGAAATCGGGTCCGTAATAATCATCATTCCCAGATCCGGATACCCATCCACCGCCGTGAATAAAGAACATGACCGGTATAGAGGAGCACGGTTGTAATGTAGGTGTGTAAACGTTTAAAAAAAGACAATCTTCGCTTCCAGGTATGTATGTGTTTGTGAGTGAGTCGAATTGAGGACAAACACTGCCGTGTTGCGTTGCTTTTCGTATTCCTCTCCATGACCGAGCAGGTTGAGGTTCCTAAAATTAGTGAAATGTTACTGGGATTACAATAGGCTAGTTGACCCTTTTTTTAAGTAGGTCTTAAATGGTTAATATTTGTCCTATTAGATCAAAAAAATTAACACTATTGTTCGCGATGATTCCGTCAGTAGGTACTAATTTAGTTCGAGAAAAGATTCGAGTCAAAATACGTGCAAAAAGGGACCATCGTGTTTACGCCAAAGAACAATAGGCTAGTATCGAAAAAGTGTAAACATCTATTGTCTGCGTAATTTATGATCCACTCGAGATTTCTCGAATAATCTGCGAAAGGGACGGGCGTATAAGATAGTAAGGGACGGACATAGCCCCCAGATCGTATATAAGCGGACGAATTCGACGACGCGGCAAGTTTTGTATTACAGTGGAAAGAGTGCGAATCAGAACAGTGAACGCTCTTAAGTGAATAGTGAATATTATAAGTGTTAAGTGTATTTAGTAAATTGAAGATATTAATTGTGATTATTCTAAAAGTGGACAATAAAGTGGACCTTAATTTGAATCAGTCTTTAAGTTTAAGTAGTCGCACGTACCTTGTTAGATATACCTACTTACCCGCCAGTGCTAAGTGTTCAGTACGTTACAACTATATTTTTTTGCGCCCTAAAAACCGTAAAACTTTAATTTAAAAATATATTTTTCTTAGACAGGTGAAAACACTGTCGGCCATGTTTGGCCGATAGATTATCTGTGCTCTGACGTCATGCATTTGTAAACAACAGCACAACCTCCCAAAGTTTAATAAACATGACTTCTATACTAGTTTACATGAAAAATATAGTAATTATCGTTATTGTATCATCCGAGAATGTAAAAAAAGTAGATAATTTAAAGTCCTGACAAACTTTTACGGACTTTAAATTTTATATATATGGATACTACGCTAGTCCACGCGTGACATAGGGATGACATTTCTTTGTTTACATATTTAATGACGTCACATCATGGCTGACAGCGTTTTCTGCGTTTCAAATAAAAATAAAAATTGTATTTTTTTAAATTGGATTTATATATCCATCCTGCGTTTTTAATAATTGTTATTGATATATTTCGTTGTCTTAAGCAAAATACTATAATAAATAATCATTTATTGGACGAAAATAGATATGAGTCAAGTAGCCTATTAAGTGGCTTTTCGGCTCAAGCAGTATCTTGGGTTCTATGGCGTATGGGATATAGAAACAAGAATTTTTTTTAAATTCCACTGAGCCAAGGTGGAATTGGTTAGCTAGCAGATTTATAAAGATATAATATGGATAAAATGGTTTAAACGCAGATACCCCTTAATAGACAGTCAATATACAGTTTTAGAATACTGTCCAAGTTCCCGTAGTAATTGTTAGGTGCTTGACTAACCACCGACCAACATATATTTTGTATGAATCTTTTTTTCACTGATGGTTTCGTATAGAGGGCAAAAATTCATTCGGAAGAAAAATACGGAGAGAGCTGATGATGCAGCATAAGATGGAACGCGTTTGCCTAGAAGATGTCTATTCACTCTTGAGTTGAAGGTGCCCAAATTAAATAAATATGAAGACACTAGCTGATGCTCGCGACTTCGTCCGCGTGGAATTAGGTTTTAAAAAATCCCGCGGGAACTCTTTGATTTTCCGGGATAAAAAGGAGCCTATGTCACTCGCCAGGTCTTTATATATACTCATACAAGAAATCACGTCAATCCGTTGCACCGTTGCGACGTGATTGAAGGACAAACCAACAAACCGACACCAAAAAATCAACAAACAAACACACTTTCGCATTTATAATAAGGGTACTGATTCCGAACCAGTAGGATTACATTTGACGATTCAAATATACTTGTAAAAGTTTAATGGAATAAAAAAAAATTGATTTTGATTTAAAATGCAACGGAAAACTGATGCTGGATGGGCATTTCTTGTGTGTGGGTTTCTTGTGTCTAAATTATTCTTATCCTTATTCTTATTTCATATTCTAGCAGTTCGAATCTGGTTCAGCTTACCTTAAACCTCCTGCTGCCAGTAGGTGGCGCTGCATACGGAATGCCTTTAAAACTGTAGAATAAAGTTTTTCCCGTGATTGTCCATTTTTGTTCCCCTTCCAACAACCCATGCTCTACCCGTACAATAACAGCGGTCACATCTTGCTGAAACATTATTCGAAAATGTTTTTTGAAAACCCAAAATTCAATCGTTGAAATCTTAAATATTTAAAAGGAAAAGGTGACTGACTGACTGGCTGACTGATCTATCAACGCACAGCTCAAACTATTGGACGGATCGGGAAATTTGGCACGCAGAAAGCTATTATGACGTAGGCATCCACTAAGAAAGGGTGAGATAGGGGTTTGAAATTAGTGTAGTCCACGCGGACGAAGTCGCGAGCATAAGCTAGTATTGATATAAAACGATATCTACCCATGATATTATTTTTCCAAGTATGAATAAAAATACAGTTACATCCATTTCCGCTTATCTTTACAAAAATAATACTATAAAGGTTGTTTTTACACGACGGCGCAACACGAAGTGTTGTTTTCATACATACACTATGTGGCTAATTCCGTTGTACACGAACTCTAAACTAAACTAAAATGGCACGTCTAAATCTATTGCTATCCCTTTCATAATGTTGCTTGCGGGAAAGGATAGCACTAGATTTAGATCCGATAATTTAGTTTAGTTTAGAGATTGTGTACAAGAGAATCGGCCCCTATGGCAAGATAAAACTTTAAAGGTAAACCATAAAGACTGCTTGTTATAGAAAAAAATGTATGGAGTATTTGAAACGAGCGACCGAGACACGCGACATAGCCATAGATATCAGTCGGTAAATAAATAAATAAATACTCATTTATTTGGGACCATAGCGCAAACACAGTACACGGTACAAAACACAACAAAAACATAAAGAAAAAGTGCGAGTCAGGCTCGCGCAACGACGGTTCCGTACTACAGTCGTATTTTTTCGACATTTTGGCTTGCACGATAATTCAAAAACTATGATGCATAAAAATAAATAAAAATCTGTGTTAGATTGAACAGGTGAAGACCTTTCATATGATAGGTACCTCACTTGATATATAGTTATCTTACTTATAAATTGGAAATATTAATTATTAATTCATGACAACAGTTTAATTTTTTTGTCGTATTTAACCACAAATTCACGGTTTTCAGACTTTACCCCGAATGTCTGCTATATGAGCTACCTATCTACCAAATTTTATGATTCTAGGTCAACGGGAAGTACCCTGTAGGTTTCTTAACAGACCGACAGACAGACAGACAACAAAGTGATCCTATAAGGGTTCCGTTTTTCCTTTTGAGGTACGGAACCCTAAAAACAACAAAAAAAATCACAAATACTAAGCCTTAAAAGTATGGTCCACAGGTCCACGCATTTCAACCGAGAAAACGACCGCCATTACGTATAGCTCGGTATAGTTCTTGCATTTCACGAAGGCCATTAACTCATGCTTGTGTTTAAGTCGTATCGGTATACGAAAGGTACACTAAATGTGTGTGTTTGACAGCGCTTGCTCGCGACTGATTGGTCCGACATGCACGCACACTTACGCAATGACCATGTAAACGACGTTACCACAAGTAAAGTTCCCTAGCCATCGTGAATTGGAAGAACTGTAACGCAACACTAATTTGTCGCGTATCGTCTTCTCGAGTTGTGGTCGCGTAGCTCAAAATGTTTTAACATAGCACGTGTTGCCTTTATGCAATAACAAAGGTGATTAAGTACCTTAATCTTTAGAAACACGGTTTCAATAGTTAGTTAGTTATTTAAGTTAATTGATTCTTGATAGCCTACTTGTTATAAATATAGAAGAATCCGGCTGTACTGACGTCACGTATAGTGCGCGGCAGAAAGTAACATACATCGACCTTTAGAAGGAGATTGCAGATTTGTAGAACATTGTCTCTGTCGTTGAGACCGAAAAAATGTTTATACGTATGAGTGACAGTGACAACGTTCTACAAAGCCGAAATGTCATTCTAAAGGCCGATGTACATTACTTTCTGTAATCTACTCTATAGGTCCCGAAAATACTGGGGCCGTCTCGGGTCGCTCCCTTACCGCACGATTGCACTGTCTAGATGGTTTCGCCGAACTTCTGAAAGGTAATACCTAATGTCCTGAGTCTGTGACATTAGTATGGAACTGTTCGCAGGCGTCGTATCAATCTGGGCCCAGAACCAAGTGGAGAACTGGTCGGCCTTCGCGCCGGACTTCAAGGAGCTGGACGAGAACGTGGAGTACGAAGAGCGCGAGAGCGAGTTCGACGTGGAGGACGAGGACCGCTCCGTCGACCAGGCCGGGGAGAGCCGCGACGATGAGGAAGTCGAGGTATTGGGCGTTTGAAACGAATTTGTGGTTCCTATTCAAAAATACAGAGAAAAAATCATTCCAAGTAGCTTGCGGGTGTGACGGTTGCTACAGTAGAAACTAGATGGCGCTATTCAATTGATAACATTTCATGACGTAGTCCCGAACAAATGTACCGCCGACAGTACTCGCACTAACGGTGTTTTCTGCGATCTGGACTATATTAAGAAGTTGCAAGATACCACCGTCGGGCGTCGCGTCGGTCCAGCTGGCGCTACCGAGCACAACCAACCGCTCGGTGGGAGATCTCCCTTTGGTACAGTCGAGCCTGCACACCGCTCCCGTACACGGGGGATAAAATACGGACAAATGTTTATGACATCGGTCCGTGACGTCACCAGCCAAGCAGGGGCCGAGTGTATGTTCCCAAAATATGTACCAATTTTTAGCACTATGCGAATTATCTCGATAGAAGGTGGATAAGTTTCGACTTTCGAGTATGGAAATTGAATTAAAATATTAAGATGATCTGAAATTTTGCACCCTAGTTAAGATCGTTCATTCGGAACAACCTTTTCATTTTACATAAATATTATGTACTTTAAGCCTTATTATTTAGGTCAAATTTATATTATAGTGATTCGATACTCGATATTTATCAATGTTGTCGAGATGCGCGAACTCGTACTAACTCTAGTACTACTCCAGGTGGATGTGACGACGTGCGAGCCGGTGGCCGCGTTCTGCAGCTCTGATGAGGAAGGGGAAGACGAGAACATGCTCTCCTTCCTGCCCATTGCGCCAGAGATAGAGGACCCGGAGGTGAGGGAGCCATGCGTATAACCGCAGAATATTAAGCTGTGATAGCCTAGTGGTTAAAACGTCCACTTCCTAGTCAGAGGTCGGAGGATCGATACCAGGCACCTCTAACTTTCCGAAGCTACGTGCGTTTTAAGTATATCACTTGCTTTAACGAAAAAAGAAAACATCGTGAGGAAACCTGCATGCCTGAGAGATCTCCATAATGTTCTCAAAGGTTGTATGAAGGCTGGTTATCTGCATTTGTCCAGCGTGGTAGACTATGGCCAAAACCCTGAGAGGATACCCGTGAGCCGGTCATGGGTTGATCATGATGATGATGATTTAATAATCTTAAAAATAAAACACAAGAAATGTATCTGTGTCCGTTATACTTTGAAACCATTCGACCGATGTGCCCCAAAGCAGTTTTATTAGAAAGGCAATAAAGTGAAGATGGTTTTAGGTAAGAAAAAAATTTACTTATTTTTAGCGTAGCACACGCCGCGTATCCGCTAGTACCTTATCGCCTGTACCTGTGTCTCAACATACGTTCTTCGCTTTGAGCTGGTTTCCGCACAGTTTCCGTCTGTTATGCGTGCATTGCCCCTTCCCACCAGTCTTCACTCCAGCCATCCATGCTCGCTCCAGCACGCCTAACATGCGCACCACGAGAAAATTTTGTCTACGCATTTACTCGTCTTATTTGTATGAAAAAACACGAGATAATGCGTAGACAAAATTTTCTCGCGGGGCGCATGTTAGACCCTCTGAAGCCGAGTAGACCGCCCATGCCGAGGGCTTCATGGAGTGAGGTCGGGAACATACGTTTAGACTGACCACTGTCAACAGGACGGCTGGGCGGCCACGCAAGAGACGGTCACCCCCAGCGAGACGCCCGAGGTGCTGGAGCCGGCGGCCAAGCGGGCCAAGAGCAAGACATACGACATCTCACTCAAAATCGCGCCTCCCGGTTAGTTAAGATTATTTTTTGACGTACAAGTCCCGCAAATTGCTATTGCGCTGGAACCATGTCTCATTAAAAATAGAAATGACGTCATTTTGACGTATATTTAAGTAAAAATATACCATGAGTCGTAGGTTGCAGGCGGTGCAAGGCCGTGGCGTGTGGAAGTCCCTACAAGTCTAGTGCTGACGTCACTAAAATGGCGGCCATGCGCATTAGCAATTTGCAACTTATTTCATAACTTTGACTAAACAGGAGTTGACGTACAGTACGCGGCCGAAAATAATGTACATCGGCCTTTACGCGATGGTTGGCAGTTGCAATGCATTTGTGTCAACTACAAATATGCAGTGGACTTGCAGTCTATTTAGTCCTTAACCACAGTATAAAGGGTCCGACGCCTTTGATCTCGTGGAAACTTACCACGACGACCCTTCAACATAGGGCCCTAACTACGCAGGTCAGTTCGGGTCGCTCAGTCGTATAGCACTTAACGCACGATTGCTCCGCAGACCTCTGTATGTACCCTAGATATGCCCTCATTGCCCTTTCAATTTTTTCATCTATTTTATATTTACCACAAAAAGTGAGTGTCTTTTGTTTACTTGTGCGTACAGAATGGCCCTTTAGAATGTCATTTCGGCGTTGTCTCTGTCACTCATACCAATATGACGTTTTGTCGGTCTCAATGAACAAAGACAATGCTCTACAAATCTGCTATCTGCTTCTAATGGTCGATGTACACTACAATCGTGTATAAGTCCCGCAAACTGCTATTGCGCTGGAACCGTGTCTCATTAACATAGAAATAACGTCATCTTGACGTCAGCCGAAATAAAAATCATCATCAGCTCGAAACTTCAGTCTAGTGCTGACGTCACTAAAATGGCGGCCACTTAGCAATTTGCGGGATTTATACATGCGCACAAAAAAAAAAGCTAACGAACACTACTATTATCTAAAAGGTTTCAGTTATTGAATGTTTTCTTGTCTTCTCTTTCAGAACAAACGTTGCCATTTGGAGGCAAGAACAAGCAGGCGGCGGGGAACAAGAAACTCGCCGGCAGACCGCGGAAATAAATCATATAAACAATTTATCATGAGTTTCTATATTTTTAAATCATATTTTTCATTAATTTATTGCAAAGATAAAGTAAAAATATATTATCTTATTATAACATTTATGTGATGTTACACACTACTTTGTCGATTTCATTTGATTTGATTTTAATAGGAAGGACATTTTACAGTTCATAATTTTAGGCAAATTTTTTTTTCTGTCGTCCAATAAATTAAAACCAATACTACAATAATATATTCTAAACATAGTTCATTATTTTAAAAAGTTGAACAAACACAATAAATATTCTAGAATTAAAAAAAATAATTAAAAATGATTTCATTTAAATACATAATATACAAACCTATTATCATCTTGTTGCAAGAAGGCAACAGGAGTACAATAATGAAAGCAAACATTTAAAAGAAAACATTTATTTGCAAAATGAAATAAAATCGATTTTTATTAAAATTCATAGAGTTCTAGTCAGAGTATACTGTGTAAGTACTTTTCGATTTGTATATAAATAAATCTCGCTTAAATTAAACAAAATAATATTATAATAATAATACATCGTTTCTATTCGAGACCAAAAAGACTCATTTAAACTTCCAAGAACCTAAACGTCAACTTCATAAAATATCATACATAGCGTACGTCACTAGGCGCCTATCGCGGCGGTATAAATAAAATTATCTATGTAATATGTACAGCGCGGGGCCCCCGGGGGCCTCACGCGTCGAGCTCGTCCTCGCGCTGGCTCGAGAAGTAGCTGACGAGGCCCCCGAACACGCTGCCCTCCTCGCGCCCCGCCTCCTCCTTGACGCGCTGCGGCGCGAACTTGGGCTCGGGCGGCGACGCGCGCGGCGAGGCCCCGGGGGACTCCGAGGCACGCTCCGCGGACGCGGGGCGTTCGGGCGGCTTCTCGATGCGGTGCACGTCGGGGTAGGTCGCGAAGGGCGGCAGCGGCGCGCGCGGCGCCGGCCGCACGTACGGGTAGTGCGACGGCAGCTCGTGGCCCATCAGTCTCTCGGGCGGCGGCGCGCGCATCATGTCGGGCACGGGGCCCCGCGGCCCAGGCGCCCGACCCATGTCGTGCATGTGGCCAATTCTCGCGACGTCGTGTAGCGCGCGATCGCCGCTGGGGGGCCTCGACTTGTCATGGATCGGGCGGTCACCGTTCGGGGGTCTCGACATATCGTGAATCGGCAGGCCGCCGCTAGGGGGCCTCGGCGTTTCGTGCATCGCCCGATCGCCACTAGGAGGCCTGGACATATCGTGGATCGCCCGATCTCCACTAGGTGGCCTTGACATATCGTGGATCGGGCGATTTCCACTGGGGGGCCTGGAAATATCGTGTATCGGGCGCTCCCCGCTGGGGGGCCTTGACAAATCATGGACTGGGCGATTTCCGCTGGGGGGCCTTGACATGTCGTGTATTTGTCGATCAACACTAGGCGGTCTCGACATGTCATGCATCGGTCGGTCTGCTCCGGGCGGTCTCGCCATGTCATGCACGGGCCTATCTCCCGCGGGAAGTCTTGACATGTCATGCATCGGCCTATCTCCCGCGTGAAGTCTTGACATGTCTTGCATCGGCCTATCTCCCGCGGGAAGTCTTGACATGTCATGCATCGTCCTATCTCCCGCGGGAAGTCTTGACATGTCATGCATCGGCCTATCTCCCGCGGAAAGTCTTGACATGTCATGCATCGGCCTATCTCCCGCGGGAAGTCTTGACATGTCATGCATCCGCCTATCTCCCGCGGGAAGTCTTGACATGTCATGCATCGGCCTATCTCCCGCGGGAAGTCTTGACATGTCATGCATCGGCCTATCTCCCGCGGGAAGTCTTGACATGTCATGCATCGGCCTATCTCCCGCGGGAAGTCTTGACATGTCATGCATCGGCCTATCTCCCGCGGGAAGTCTTGACATGTCATGCATTGGTCGGTCTACCCCGGGCGGTCTCGACATGTCATGCATGGGTCTTTCGCCGCCCGGCGGTCTCGACATGTCATGCATGGGTCTATCGCCACCCGGCGGTCTCGACATGTCATGCATGGGTCTATCGCCACCCGGCGGTCTCGACATGTCATGCATGGGTCTATCGCCACCCGGCGGTCTCGACATGTCATGCATGGGTCTATCGCCGCCCGGCGGTCTCGACATGTCATGTGCAGACAGTCGATCCAGTCCCGGAGGTTTGTTCATATCGTGCATGATCGGCCTGTCGGGGCCGAGCCGTAGCGCTTCTCGCATTATCGATCGATCGGGGCCGGGGGGCCTCGAAGCGTCGTGCAGCGTGGGGCGGTCGGCGCCGGGGGGCGCATCGTGCGGGAGCGGCCGGTCCAGACTGGGCGGCCTCGACATATCGTGCATGAGGGGCCTATCGGGCGCCTGCGAGCGGGGCAAGTCGTGCATTCCCAGGCGTTCGGGTCCGAGGCGCGACAAGTCGTGCATTATTGAGCGCTCGGGGCCCGGCGGGCGAGTCATGTCGTGCATGATGGGGCGGTCGGGGTGCTGCGCGCGCGGCCCTTCGGGCGGCATCGGGCGCGCGAGGCCCGGGCGCACGTCTCCGGGCTTCATGTCGGCGGGGTAGCCCGGCAGGTACTGGCGCATGTCGGGCGGCGCGCGCTGCAGCGGGCCGGGCGGCGGCGCGTAGGGCCCGTAGGGCGCGTAGTGCGGTGCGTAGGGGCCGAGCGGGAAGCGCGGGCGGCCGTCCTTGGTCTCCGTGTGTTTGATCTTGGGGTGCGACTTGGGCGGCTCGGGCGAGCGCTGCGCGGGCGAGCCCGGCGGCGACTGGTACTCGGGCTCGGTCTTCACTTCCGCTTTGATCTTGATCGCAGGCTCCTTGTCGCCGTCCTCCGGCGCCGAGCTCGGCGGGGGGGTGGGTTGGGGCGCCGGGGAGCCGGAGGTGCCCTCGGGCGTGCAGGCGGGCGGCGCGGCGCGCAGGTTCATGACGGCCGGCGGGCGGAGGGGCGAGGCGTGCGGCGCGTGCCGCAGGTGCGGCGGGTGGGGCGAGTGCTCGGGGCGCGGGAAGGGCGCGGGGCGCATGTGCGGCGGCGGGGGCCCGGGCGGCGGGGCGCGGTGCGGAAGGGGCGGGTAGGGCATGGCTTGCGGCGAGCCGGGGCGGTGCAGGGCGTGCGGGGGCCCGCGGTAGGGGCCGGGTTGCATGTGTTGGTAGTACTGGTAGTTGTGGCGCGGCGCGTTGAGCGCGGGGTGCTGGGGGTGGGAGGGGTGGGAGGGGTGCATCTGGTACATTCCCTGCCCGCGGTAGGGCGCGTTGCCCGGCGCGTACATCATCGAACCTCTGCAATGAGAAATAAAGTCTTCATAAGCTAAATCTATATATATAAAAGGAAAAGGTGACTGACTGAATGACTGACTGACTGACTGACTGATCTATCAACGCACAACTCAAACTACTGGACGGATCGGGCTGAAATTTGGCATGCAGATAGCTATTATAACGTAGGCATCCGCTAAGAAAGGATTTTTGAAAATTCAACTCCTAAGGGGGTGAAATAGGGTTTTGAAATTTTGTAGTCCACGCGGACGAAGTCGCGAGCATAAGCTAGTGTTCACTAAAAACAAAGTAATCCTTCTTGTGGTGGTACAAATGAAGTGTATAATAATAATAAATATGGTAAAAGTGTACCTGTATTGTTGGTTGAGCATGTGCGGCATTCGTGTGATGATACTGGGCTCTTCTGTGACCGGCTTGAACGGCTGAGGTGATCCCGCTACGGACAAAGTACCTAAAATGTTAAACATTGTGTGAATGAACAGTCTGATCAAAATGCTCATTCAAGGTTACAACAATTCGCATAGAGCTAAAAATCGGTACGAATGTTGGGAACACCAAAAGAATTGTGAAAAGTCCTCATCTGCAAAAAAATACCTATGTTCAAACTAAAAGTTCACAAAATAGTTTTTTTTTTGCTTTTTCTAGCTAAATGATAAGTTTTATCATAAAATAGATGACAAAAAAAAATTTTGATCATGAAATTCAACAAAATTACAATTCCACAAACTTTTTAAGAATTACCATTCCTGAGATATGGCGAATCTAAAAATTAAAGGAGTTACATAAAAGGAAAAGCTGACTGACCGTTCTATCAATGCACAGCTCAAACTACTGGACGGATCGGGCTGAAAATTGGCATGTAGATAGCTATTATGACGTAGACATCCGGTAAAAATCAAAGAGTTCCCACGGGACTGTTAAAGGCCCATCTATAATACCGATTTATATGAAATTTGGTATTTAGCTTGCTTCCCCAATATTGACATAGACAACTACTCATCCCGGAAAAACAAAGATATCCCACAGGATTAAAAAACCTACATCCGCGCGGACGAAGTCGCGGGCATCATCTAGTTAGTCTAGCATATAAACAACGAAAATATTAAAGAATCGGATTTTTTTTTTTTAATTCAGAGACAAGTTAGCCCTTGACTGCAATCTCACCTGGTGGTAAGTGATGATACAGTCTAAGATGATAGCGGGCTTACCTGGAAGGGGTATGGCAGTTTTTATTAAACCCATACCCCTTTGGTTTCTACACGGCATCGTACCGGAACGCTAAATCGCTTGGCGGCACGGCTTTGCCGGTAGGGTGGTAACTAGCCACGGCCGAAGCCTCCCACCAGACAAATTTCCCCCCTCTAGCCTTTATTGCTATATAGTGTGGCTAATTCCGTTGTACACAATCTCTAAACTAAACTAAAATGACACATATAAATCTATTGCCACACCTTTCATATTGTTGCTTGCGGAAAAGGATGGCACTAGATTAAGGGTGCCTTTCCACCAGAGATGTGCTATGCAGCTATGCTGCGAAGATGTGAAGTCTACGCTACGAAAATATGTGACCGTTTCCACCAATACTAAGCTATGTAGCTGTGCGTACTGTAGGTATTCTGCAGTCTGCTCTGCACATAGCTACACCACTCGCGACGGCCCATAGCACGCATCCTTCCATATAAAAAAACATATTATCTTAGTTGAGTCCGTTTCCACCCGTGCTAAGCTATGTGCACCAATGAATATGATTATTGGTGTGTGGACACCAGTGGATATCAAACGCATCCCATAGCACATTTTCTTTTTTAAAGAATATTAGCCAAATTGCTGACTAATATTCCCCTTTCCCCTCCAATTAAGCGTAAAGCTTGTGCTAGGAGTAGGTACGACAATAGTGCAACGGGTGGGATTTGAACCGGCGACCTTTCGGTTTTCAGTCCGCTCCTATAACCGTTGAGTTATCGAGGCTATAAATCTGTATAAATAAATATAAAGGTGGAAAAGCAGCCTTAGACTTGTTAATTTAGTTTAGTTTAGAGATTGTGTACAAAAGAATCGGCCCCAGTGTTTCAACAACACCCTGTATACACACACACACACACAAGCACACAAGCACACACTCACACTCACACAAGCATACACACACACTGTTGTATTTTTATTATTGTATATACCTACATTGTGGCTAATTCCTTTGTACACAATTTCTAAACTAAACTAAAATATCACGTCTAAATCTATTGCTATCCCTTTCATAATGTTGCTTGCGGAAAAGGAAAGCACTAGATTTAGACCTGTTAATTTAGTTTAGTTTAGAGATTGCGTACTAGAGAATCGGCCCCATTTATTCTAAATCTATTCTGTTAAAAATAGTTTTAATTATAATTTAAAGTAATCTCTTTTGGCCTTCTGTTATAACTAGATTTAAATTTAAAATAATAGAAGAGTAATATAATGTAGTGGTAGTTTGGGCAATGTGAATGGCCCCGATTCTCTAGTCTCTCTCTAAACTAAATTTAGAGTATCTGCATCCTTTTCTTTTTACTAATGCTAAAAAAGGAACGGACCATGACTTTCACATTTAAAGACTCTAAATTTTAGTGCACAATACAAATTTAAACAGTAGGTTCGCGAGTGCGTGCTAAAATCACGGGTTTTACCATCTAAAAATTAAATTTAGAAATGTCAAACTACTTCTGTCCTTTTCATATTACAATAGTAAGAAGAGGGTGCGAATACTCTAAAATTTGGTTGTGCTTAGAATCGGTGCCAATGTGTACCTTCTCTCATGGCGGGGTGCAGTTGGTCGGGGCGGCGCTCGTCCGGCGCGGCGATGCCTCGCAGCTCGGCTCGAACCTACCAACACAACGTTTGTACGAACCGCATGTCCGAATATACACCCAATCGTCATCTACATTTACTTCTACACTATAGTCGACGCATTTTAAACTGAGCATCTGTCTGTTTCGCTCGCACTTACAGGTCGTAGGTGCCAGCGACCTGTAAGTGCGAGCGAAATAGACAGATAACTCGACGACTCAGTTTAAAATGCGTCGATTATAATCCATACTAATATTATAAATGGGAAAGTGTGTCTGTCTGTCTGTCTATGTCTGCTAGCTTTTCACGGCCCAACGGTTTAACCGATGTTGATGAAATTTGGTACAGAGGTAGAAGGACATAGGCTGTAGTACATCCCGGGGAAGGACATAGGCTGCTTTTTATCCCGGAAAATCAAAGTTCCCACAGGATTTAAAAAAAACTTAAATCCACGCGGACGAAGTCGCGGGCATTAGCTAGTAATATTATAAAGAGGAAAGACATAGATTTGTATTTTTGTATATTTGTAACGAATAAACTCAAAAACTACACGGACACTTTAAAATCCGCTAGCTCATCTTGTTTTCATCAAAGGTAGATTGCGCAAACCCAACAGAACTCTGTTTAATAAAAATAAAATAAAACCTGGAGTCGAGGCGTGGCTGGAAACCGTTGATCCTGGTAATCGCCCGGATGCCTCGGCCCCATGGGACTGTTCCCATAGGGCCGGTCCGGCTGCATCGGCCGCATCGGAGGCCCGTACCCCATCGGGCCCATGAAATCCGGCTTTTCCTTCTTCACCTTCTTGCTCTCCTGCAGAGCCAGTCTCGCGAGGCGTTTCTCTTCCCGTTCTTTGGCTTTAAGTTCCTTTAGTTTCTCTTTCTCTTCTTTTTTCTGTATTCTTTCTTGTTTCCGTGCCTCCTTCTCGGCTAGTTTCGCTTCGCGCTCTTGCCTCTTCTTTTCACGCTCGATCTGAAAAAGAGATATTTCCAGATTAAGCGGGAATGTTGTTTTATCTTTCACTAGCTTATGCTCGCGACTTCGTCCGCCTGGACTACACAAATTTCAATCCCCTATTTCACCCCCTTAGGGGTTGAATTTTCAAAAATCCTTTTTTAGCGGATGCCTACGTCACAATAGCTATCTGCGTGCCAAATTTCAGTCAGTCAGTCACTTTTCCTTTTATATATTTAGAAGACTAGCTTGTGCCCGCGGCGTCGCCCGCGTGAACTGCACAAATTACAAACTCCTATTTTACCTCCTTATCGCTATCGCGCGCTAAATTTCCATACAAGCGTTTTCATCAAGATTTTTGAAATAGGGAACAGAAATAGGATTTGGATTTTTGATTTACAATATAATTATGTAGGAATTTTACTGCTTAGTAATAATTATATAATTTTTCACCTGATTCCCTCGTAATGGACCCGCTTCTCCTTCCGGTTTTAGATCTGAAAAAAAAAACGTTTAATTGAGAACCTCTTCGAGTATAACGTGGCGGAAATATTTACGAACTCTCCCGTTTTCGTCTATCCAGTACCGGCGGCGCCATCGCGAGGGCGTTGCATGACGTCACTAAGCCAGGTTCCCAGATATTTCGGTCGGCTTATACTACTAAGGGCCGGAGCGCATTACAGCAGCGCCGCGCGGTACGTCGCTTTGCAACATGCGCAACTGGGTTATAGGGACAACCCTCCACCTCCCATGGCCCCACCAACCTCTCGGTTATATGGGCCGAATCGCGGGAGGGCGCCCGTTCGGTACTTGCTCTTGGCATTTTCCCGGGGCGCCTTCTTCACTCCCTACAAATTATTTTGTCTTTTCCTTGTCCCTTATGCTCACTCTCCCCCCTTGGGGGCTAGACGTCACTAACACAGCTGTGATCTCCGCTGCTGCTCCTCCGTGGTGCCGGCCTGGCACCTGCACGCTCCGAGCTGCTTCGCCTCTTATGCCAATGGTGCGCGAATTCCCGTAGCCGGTTGTAGTTCCCCGCCGATGAGACGAGGTCCGTGTAGAAGACCGGCCCCGCTTCCCCGCGTACGATCCCATCCAACATCGTCACTCGCAAGTCCTCATAGAGGGGACACTCCCACAGCACATGGTGCCTATCCTCGTCGCCAAAGCCGCACTCGCACGCCGGGCTCTCGCACAACGTCATCCTATGCAGGCGCGCCCGGAAACAACTGGGTTGTAGTGGGTATTCCGGAGCAATGGCTCACCTTTGATCTTGACGCCGACGAGTTTGGCGAGCGCGTCGTCGCCCGCCGCCGCCGCCGCGCACGACGAGCCGCCGCGTCCGCCGCGCCCGCCGCGCGGACCCCTGACATCAAAGCTCTTTGTTTATGACTTGTTTGTCACCACAGAGCACAACCTAATTTTAGAGTATGCATCATCCTCTTCTTACTAATGTAATATGAAAAGGACAGATGCAGTTTGACAGTTATAAATTTAATTTTTAGATGGTAAAACCCGTGATTTAAATATAAAATAAATACCTACACAAATAAGTAAAAAGCATGTTTATTATGATTTTATTATAAGGAAAATATTATAAATACCTACTACTTATAACGACGGAAATAGGATTAGAAAATTAACTAGATTATAAGCAAAATGTTGTTAGAGTAGTGTCACAGAATTAAGAATTAATGTAAGGAATCTAAATAAAGCTTTTTTTATTATATTATCATAAAATCCGTGATTTTAGCGCACAGTCGCGAGCCTACTGTTTAAATTTGTAGCAAGCACAAAAATTTAGAGTCTAAGTTCATGTTCCGTCCCTTTTTAGCATTGTTGAAAAGAAAAGTATGCAGATACTTTAAATTTAGTTTAGAGAAAGACAACGGAATCGTTGCCAATGTTTTATTTAAGACAATTTATATTTTTTTTTTTTCATTTATTTGGATCACTAACAGCTAATCATATACATCAAATACAAATTTAATAATAGAAAAGTTTTAAGATAATATGACGAGCTAATTAAAAGTAATCACCGCATGCGAATGTGTCTGGTAATTTTACTGCTAAAATAAGTTACGTAATTATTAATTACATAAATAAACTCTAAACTAATAAACAAATGTATGTAAGCAGTTCATATGGCATCAAGTAAATTACTATGGTAATTTACTTAATGCCATATGAACTGAATTCCGGAATTTAACCAGTGAGTCCGCATGTATGTCTAGCACATTGAGCTTATTATAAAGCAGATGCAGTTTGACAGTTTTAAATGTAATTTTCAGATGGTAAAACCCGTGATTTTAGCGTACAGTCGCGAGCCTACTGTTTAAATTTGTAGCGTGCACTAAAATTTAGAGTCTTTAAATGTGAAGTTCATGTTCCGTTCCTTTTTAGCATTGTTAAAAAGAAAAAGATGCAGATACTCTAAATTTAGTTTAGAGAAAGACAACGGAATCGGTGCCAATGTTTTATTTAAGACAATTTATAATGGCATGTGCATGTTCGAAAGACCTATAGACGTTGGGGTTCTTATATTTTCACAGCCCCATCTGTTTAAAGAAAACAATTTCGAAGCACTTACCGGCTGCCTCGACCCCCCCTACTGCCTCTACCGCGTAGAGGCCTCGGCGTTCTTATTACTTGATTTTCTTGACCTTCTGAAAATAAACAAATATTCACTCAAAATATTTTCCGAATAAACTGTAAATTTTCTTCACGATCACCACAGCGTAATAAATAATTCATTTCTAAAATTGTATACCTACCACCAATATTTGTATGCCGCTACGGGTAATGTGTTGAACTTTTATAATAATTATCATCTTTTGTAACACACATTGTGGCTAATTCCGTTGTACACAATCTCAAAACTAAACTGGCACATCTAAATCTATTGCTATCTCTTTCGTAATTTTTTATTTATTTATTTATTTTTATTATTCATGTACCAAAAATTGTAGTTACAAAGTAATAATAAATTAAGTTACATCGGAAATGCTTATCTCTAAACAGAGATTTCTTCCAGCTTCCCATTCAAGGTTGTGAGTAAGGCGTATCAAGAAGTGGAATAGGTCTACGGTACTAGAATCTAATAAACTACATAAATATCTTATAATAAATACCCAAATCAACTTATATACAATAATAATACTTATCATAAAAAATTATATACATAATATATGAAAAATATAAATACATATAATATATAAAATACTCTATATTAATGATAGGTAATACTGCTTCACTCTGTATTTGAATGAGTGTACTGAGTGGCAGTTCTCTCTGACATTTTCAGGAAGTGAGTTCCAAAGTTGGGTAGCTAGTACGGTGAAAGATTTGTTATAGAAGACTGTGTTACAACGGGGAGTGACGAGAGGATTTTTTGAGACACACGACCGCATAGGTCTAGTAGGAGGGCGGGATAGTTGAAATCGCTCTCGTAGATAACCAGGGGAAGAGGTATTATGTTACTTAATGAGAGGCTTAATGTTGCTTGCGGAAAAGCATATCACTAGATTTAGACCTGTTAATTAGTTTAGTTTATAGATTGTGTACAAGAGAATCGGCCCCGTTATGCAAATAAAGAATTTCCAATTCTATTTCTATCAGTATGTAGGACGCAATGCGAGACGCTGATGTCTTGCTGTATCTGACAGGTACAGGTCCCGTCACCTAAAAAGAACGTTTTTCTTAGAGGGGATGTCTAATGTGTGTGTCCAAAAAGGTTGCTTGCCAAACTATCCCCATCTAAGTACCTACTGTGTTGGAACTGTTCATCTAAAATCGACTTGATCGCTTTGCCACTCACCCGGCGTCGGTTCTGTGTCCTCAGTCTTGATGGACGTGACTCCATCCGGCAGCTTCTGCAGCGGAACTACCGCCATCTTGGTGGCGAGGTCCGACATCGCCTTTTGCCGCTCATCTTCCCCTTGGTCGCGGAAGCTTGGCACGCTCCAGTCGATGTCAAACACTTACCATTTTCACCATAACTAAGATGGACTAAGTCATGAACAATAGGAGATAGGGTAGATTCAATAGGGTGGTTTTCTACTAGAGGGTATCCACGCAATTTTCTCCTGATGAAGAAGGATGGCTGTTCAGTAAAACCTTTGCAAGCGCTTACCTTCGTCCTTCGCCCAAAGAAAATGCCATTTTGCCAAAAACTTGCTCCATTTGCTCTGGACCTGTCTGAAAGCCGCTGGTCGCCTTGCCACTCACCCGGCGTCGGTTCTGTGTCCACAGTCTTGATGGACGTGACTCCATCCGGCAGCTTCTGCAGCGGAACTACCGCCGTCTTGGTGGCGAGGTCCGACATCGCCTTTTGCCGCTCATCTTCCCCTTGGTCGCGGAAGCTTGGCACGCTCCAGTCGATGTCAAACACTTACCATTTTCACCATAACTAAGATGGACTAAGTCATGAACAATAAGAGATAGGGTAGATTCAATAGGGTGGTTTTCTACTGGAGGGTATCCACGCAATTTTCTCCTGATGAAGAAGGATGGCTGTTCAGTAAAACCTTTGCAAGCGCTTACCTTCCTCCTTCGCCCAAGGAAAATGCCATTTTGCCAAAAACTTGCTCCATTTGCTCTGGACCTGTCTGAAAGCCGCTGGTCGCCTTGCCACTCACCCGGCGTCGGTTCGGTGTCCTCGGTCTTGATGGACGTGACTCCACTCGGCCGCTTCAGCTGCGGAACTACCGCCGTCTTGGTGGCGAGATCCAACATCACCTTTTGCCGCTTGTAGTCAACTTTGACGCGTTTTCCTATATTGCTAAGATGCGCTAAACTATGAGAATTAAAAGATCCTTTGGGTGGTTCCTTACAATTTTTCCCTGGTGAAGAAAGACTGCTTTAGATTAGAAACTTTGCAAGCGCTTACCAAAAAGGATGCTAGCCAAACTTTCCCCATCTAAGTACCTACTGTGTTGGAACAGTCCATCTAAAATCGACAGATCGCTTTGGCACTCACCCGGCGTCGGTTCTGTGTCCTCGGTCTTGATGGACGTGACTCCATCCGGCAGCTTCTGCAGCGGAACTACCGCCGTCTTGGTGGTGAGGTCCAACATCGCCTTTTGCCGCTCTTCCTCCTCCTGGTCGCGGCGCCGCTTGGCACGCTCGCAGTCCGAGTCGGACGTGACGTCAGAGTCGTCTATCTTGAACTCGTCCGAACTGTCCGGCATGTGCTTGCCGCTGGATTTGTGCATCTCCTGCAATATATATCGAGAGCTCAGTAATGCAGACTAATATTAGAAATGCGAAAGTGTCTGCCTGTCTGCTGAAATTTGCAGGACATAGGCTAGTTTTTGTCTCGGAAAATCCAGAAGTTTCTACGGGATTTTTACAAAAACCTAAATGCACGTCGACAAATTCTCAAGTATGATTTATTTCGTAAAGAAATAGTTTGCATGCCGGAGATGAATATGGGCTATTTTTTATCCCGGAAAATCCGTTACCTTCCGACGTTCCCTTCCGCGTCGTACTGTGTGAGGCCGAATGATACTCACATCCTCCGACTCAGTGTTGGGCATCTCGGTGTAGTTGATCTTCTTCTGGCGCGTGCGGTGTTTGGGCGACCAGTCGTTGACCTCGTCGTCGCTCAGGCCGCCGTACGTCACGCGCGCTCGAATGACGTTCCCTTCCGCGTCGTACTGTGTGAGGCCGAATGATACTCACATCCTCCGACTCAGTGTTGGGCATCTCGGTGTAGTTGATCTTCTTCTGGCGCGTGCGGTGTTTGGGCGACCAGTCGTTGACGTCGTCGTCGCTCAGGCCGCCGTACGTCACGCGCGCTCGAATGACGTTCCCTTCCGCGTCGTACTGTGTGAGGCCGAATGATACTCACATCCTCCGACTCAGTGTTGGGCATCTCGGTTTAGTTGATCTTCTTCTGGCGCGTGCGGTGTTTGGGCGACCAGTCGTTGACGTCGTCGTCGCTCAGGCCGCCGTACGTCACGCGCGCTCGAATGACGTTCCCTTCCGCGTCGTACTGTGTGAGGCCGAATGATACTCACATCCTCCGACTCAGTGTTGGGCATCTCGGTGTAGTTGATCTTCTTCTGGCGCGTGCGGTGTTTGGGCGACCAGTCGTTGACGTCGTCGTCGCTCAGGCCGCCGTACGTCACGCGCGCTCGAATGACGTTCCCTTCCGCGTCGTACTGTGTGAGGCCGAATGATACTCACATCCTCCGACTCAGTGTTGGGCATCTCGGTGTAGTTGATCTTCTTCTGGCGCGTGCGGTGTTTGGGCGACCAGTCGTTGACGTCGTCGTCGCTCAGGCCGCCGTACGTCACGCGCGCTCGAATGACGTTCCCTTCCGCGTCGTACTGTGTGAGGCCGAATGATACTCACATCCTCCGACTCAGTGTTGGGCATCTCGGTGTAGTTGATCTTCTTCTGGCGCGTGCGGTGTTTGGGCGACCAGTCGTTGACGTCGTCGTCGCTCAGGCCGCCGTACGTCACGCGCGCTCGAATGACGTTCCCTTCCGCGTCGTACTGTGTGAGGCCGAATGATACTCACATCCTCCGACTCAGTGTTGGGCATCTCGGTGTAGTTGATCTTCTTCTGGCGCGTGCGGTGTTTGGGCGACCAGTCGTTGACGTCGTCGTCGCTCAGGCCGCCGTACGTCACGCGCGCTCGAATGACGTTCCCTTCCGCGTCGTACTGTGTGAGGCCGAATGATACTCACATCCTCCGACTCAGTGTTGGGCATCTCGGTGTAGTTGATCTTCTTCTGGCGCGTGCGGTGTTTGGGCGACCAGTCGTTGACGTCGTCGTCGCTCAGGCCGCCGTACGTCACGCGCGCTCGAATGACGTTCCCTTCCGCGTCGTACTGTGTGAGGCCGAATGATACTCACATCCTCCGACTCAGTGTTGGGCATCTCGGTGTAGTTGATCTTCTTCTGGCGCGTGCGGTGTTTGGGCGACCAGTCGTTGACGTCGTCGTCGCTCAGGCCGCCGTACGTCACGCGCGCTCGAATGACGTTCCCTTCCGCGTCGTACTGTGTGAGGCCGAATGATACTCACATCCTCCGACTCAGTGTTGGGCATCTCGGTGTAGTTGATCTTCTTCTGGCGCGTGCGGTGTTTGGGCGACCAGTCGTTGACGTCGTCGTCGCTCAGGCCGCCGTACGTCACGCGCGCTCGAATGACGTTCCCTTCCGCGTCGTACTGTGTGAGGCCGAATGATACTCACATCCTCCGACTCAGTGTTGGGCATCTCGGTGTAGATAATCTTCTTCTGGCGCGTGCGGTGTTTGGGCGACCAGTCGTTGACGTCGTCGTCGCTCAGGCCGCCGTACGTCACGCGCGCTCGAATGACGTTCCCTTCCGCGTCGTACTGTGTGAGGCCGAATGATACTCACATCCTCCGACTCAGTGTTGGGCATCTCGGTGTAGTTGATCTTCTTCTGGCGCGTGCGGTGTTTGGGCGACCAGTCGTTGACGTCGTCGTCGCTCAGGCCGCCGTACGTCACGCGCGCTCGAATGACGTTCCCTTCCGCGTCGTACTGTGTGAGGCCGAATGATACTCACATCCTCCGACTCAGTGTTGGGCATCTCGGTGTAGTTGATCTTCTTCTGGCGCGTGCGGTGTTTGGGCGACCAGTCGTTGACGTCGTCGTCGCTCAGGCCGCCGTACGTCACGCGCGCTCGAATGACGTTCCCTTCCGCGTCGTACTGTGTGAGGCCGAATGATACTCACATCCTCCGACTCAGTGTTGGGCATCTCGGTGTAGTTGATCTTCTTCTGGCGCGTGCGGTGTTTGGGCGACCAGTCGTTGACGTCGTCGTCGCTCAGGCCGCCGTACGTCACGCGCGCTCGAATGACGTTCCCTTCCGCGTCGTACTGTGTGAGGCCGAATGATACTCACATCCTCCGACTCAGTGTTGGGCATCTCGGTGTAGTTGATCTTCTTCTGGCGCGTGCGGTGTTTGGGCGACCAGTCGTTGACGTCGTCGTCGCTCAGGCCGCCGTACGTCACGCGCGCTCGAATGACGTTCCCTTCCGCGTCGTACTGTGTGAGGCCGAATGATACTCACATCCTCCGACTCAGTGTTGGGCATCTCGGTGTAGTTGATCTTCTTCTGGCGCGTGCGGTGTTTGGGCGACCAGTCGTTGACGTCGTCGTCGCTCAGGCCGCCGTACGTCACGCGCGCTCGAATGACGTTCCCTTCCGCGTCGTACTGTGTGAGGCCGAATGATACTCACATCCTCCGACTCAGTGTTGGGCATCTCGGTGTAGTTGATCTTCTTCTGGCGCGTGCGGTGTTTGGGCGACCAGTCGTTGACGTCGTCGTCGCTCAGGCCGCCGTACGTCACGCGCGCTCGAATGACGTTCCCTTCCGCGTCGTACTGTGTGAGGCCGCTACGTTTGCGGGACTTCTTCGACTTGTCCCGTTTGTCCCGCTTTTTCGGTGGTCGGAATTTTGATTTTGATGATTTTGATCTGTAATATAGTTTCAAATTTTTATTGTAGCCTTCAAACAGCTCTTGTAGCTTCTTCTTTACTTGGTGGTGCATACTCACTTGTTGGACCACTCCTTGGCACCGGCGGACTCACTGGAACTGTCGTCGAAAACGCCCTTCTTCTTCTTCACTTCCGGAGATGACTCTATTAACTTTTGACGATCTGAAAAATTACAATTTTGTTTTTTACCGAAGTACGGTGAAAGAAAAGAGGGGTTTCGATGTGAAAGTTCTACTAAGTGTAAAGTCTTACCGGTGTTGCGATTGCATAGGATAGGGATTATTTTGTATTAAAACTAGCTTATGCTCGCGACTTCGTCCGCGTGGACTACACAAATTTCAAACCCCTATTTCCCCTATTTAAATTTTCAAAAATCCTTTCATAGCGGATGCCTACGTCATAATATAGCTATCTGCATGCCAAATTTCAGCCCGATCCGTCCAGTAGTTTGAGCTGTGCGTTGATAGATCAGTCAGTCAGTCAGTCACCTTTTCCTTTTATATATTTAGATGATTACCCGACAAAAAGTATTAGTGCTTTTTGACTGATAATCATTTTTGACTGGCGTGTTTTTTTAAGAAATCGTGAAAGGCGTCATCACACAGAATTTACGAAAACAACGATCATTTTGAAATCCAAGATGGACAACGTGTTTTTACCTTTCTTTTTCTCCGGTCTGCAAGTTCGCCGGATCGGTTGATCCGACGAATTGGAACCGGAGCTGTCCCGTTCAGCCGAAGACGATATTTCCTCTGACGAAGATTCCATTCTGAAATCAAACAAAACTTTTAATAAGCAACTCACATAGTGAATTTAATTTAGCGACCGTTGAGTGTAACAATGTCCCGTGCCGTCATGTTGGCATCATTGCATTGTACGCTTTATTCCTTAGAAATTAGGGTTTATTATTGTGTGAACAGCAATGGTGGCAACATGACGGCAAGGGACAAGTTATACGACGACGACAGGGACTTCTCCGGTTGGCCGAAGGCCAAGCTGGGGTACGGGCATGGCCTCCTTACCCGGGCGAGGCGCAGGGCAACTTTGTATCCTGGTGGAGATCTTTTAGCCGGGATTCCACCGGCTAGGGCACAAGTTATAGTGAACGGTCTGTAGTAAATAGAAAGGGTCGAGTGTCGCTAGTGGCACTTTAGTGATTGGCACTAACGACCCCTATCGGCAAACTAACGCTAGTGGCATCGAGCATCGTTGAGAATACAGCTATTTTACCGACCGTGGTAAAATTCCCACATTTTTACTTTAGACATAGCACGGCAGAAAACTAACAGACACAAACGACACGAGACTGAGTTTTGTGAAAATTCTTGCAACGAACTTCCGTCCAGCAGAAACGATGAACGACTACGATATCGTCATTAAAATACTTAAGTAATTTTTTGGTGTGTTTAACATCTCGAAGCCGTTCGCTGTAGAATATAGAAACACGTCGTTTTAGCTAGTCAGAAACAAGAAAAAGTCCAACAGAAACTCAAAGGAAAAAAAATTTAACTGCACTGTGTCTATCAAAACCAAACCTCTCGAAACAGCAAGTTTTCTCGCTCTCCTGTAAGACTTCCGTAGCAACGATGTATTGTAGAACTCACCCCGTATCCTTAAAGTCTTCGTCGGTTTCGTCGTCATCCTCAGATGGGACCTCGAGTGAGTTGAGCTTACGTGGCTTTCTGCGCTGCTTTTTCTTTGACTTTTTGAACTCTACGGGTTTACCCTGAAATCACATCTAAATATATAAAAGGAAAAGCCGACTGATCTATTCAACGCACAGCTCAAACTACTGGACAGATGAGGCTGAAATTTGGCATGCAAAGCTATTTTGACGTAGACATATGCTAAGAAAGAATTTTAAAAATTCAACCCCTAAGCGGGGTAAAGGGCGGGGAGGGTTTGAAATTAAAGTCGCGGGCATAAGCTAGTTATCTATATTCTATATTAATAAAAATCTATTGCCGCTTGTATGAAAGAACATGCTCGATCATGCATCTTACCTGCTCGATAGCTTCTCGTTCAGCCTTCAACTTCTCTTCTTCCGCCGCTTCAATGATGGTCGATATGTCCTTGCCGCGACCCTGGTTGCCTGCACTGGTGGTCGGTTCTACGTACTCCTCCTATGAATGTAACAAATAGTATTGTTTCATTTTTACACTAAGGATTTTCAAGTCATCATCATCGTCAACCGAAAGACGTACACAGCAGGACAAAGGTCTTTCGTAGGGACTTCTACTCGCCACGGTCTTGCGCCACCTGAATCCAGAGGGGGGGCTTTACTGAAGCTACAGGCGGTACACGGCCTCCTCTGAAGACCAGCCGCTACTGCCCTCCAAGCCTATGGCACAAACATGGAAGTGCTTCGTACCTTGATGGCTGAGCTGATGAGCCGGTCGTACTCCTGCGAGCGATAGAACACGGGCAACAGCTTCCGAGCGCGCAGGCGGTACACGGCCTCCTCTGACGACCAGCCGCTACTGCCCTCCGAGCCTATGGCACAAACATGGAAGTGCTTCGTACCTTGATGGCTGAGCTGATGAGCCGGTCGTACTCCTGCGAGCGATAGGACACGGGCAACTGCTTCCGAGCGCGCAGGCGGTACACGGCCTCCTCTGACGACCAGCCGCTACTGCCCTCCGAGCCTATGGCACAAACATGGAAGTGCTTCGTACCTTGATGGCTGAGCTGATGAGCCGGTCGTACTCCTGCGAGCGATAGGACACGGGCAACTGCTTCCGAGCGCGCAGGCGGTACACGGCCTCCTCTGACGACCAGCCGCTACTGCCCTCCGAGCCTATATGACAGATAAACAGTCTGATAATCCCTTTTAAAGGTTAAAAAAAGTTGCTTCAGTAATGTAACCTTTAAAAAAAATTACAGTTGACTCCAAAACAGCTAGCTCTTCTTGGAGTCAATGCCACCAATGAAACTGTGTAATGAAGATAATCTCCTCCATATACAACTATTTTTACAAGAAATTAAATTGAATTTTACTGCCAGTTATTGAATCATAGAACTTTTTACAATGTCACGAACTTAAACTCTTTTAATTTTGCTGCAAGTAAATTTAAACTTTAGTTCTCAGTTTTGTGTTAAAATTAGCAAGTCGCTCGCGCGACTGTTATCGCATTTGTAGTTGCCGAATTTTGAAATGGAAGTCACGTGATCTGTTGCGGAGCAGCCATCTTGAGTCGCCTAGGGCTCCTAAATAAGTTTTCCCTTCACAAAAATGATATCTGTACCTGAGGAATCATCGTCACTCTCTTGCTTCTTCTTCTCGTCTCCAGAAGGTTTCTCATCTTCGCTGCCCTGCTCTGGTGCTTCTAACTTCTTTCTCTCTCTTTCCGCTTCTACGGTCACTAGTAACTCGTCGTATTTTGTCAGTTCTTTTTCTAACGCTGATATTAGCCTCTCCTGCAACGTTATTGAATAAAATTTAAAAAAATTGCCAGGTATTTACACATTTAGGTATTAAAACTGTATTCTCATGTAATATGTCTAGAATTTAAATCAATAGTGTTATTATTCAAGGGAAAATTATTAAGTCGCAAATATTGTACTGTTTTGTAGATGCTACAAAGCAAAATGGCGTGCCGATCAGCCAATCGAAGCGCGTATAAGACTGTCTAAAACTTTGTCGTGTTATACCTAGCCTAGTGAGCTTCACTAGCGGACAAATCGAATAACATGCCCCAGTTCCTTGGGTGAATCTCCCGGAAACACTGTCCCTGATAGTGCGACAAGGCTCTTTTGGCACTTGAATGACATTAACGGGGAGGGCGCTGTTGGAGAACAAAGGCTTCCGACTATTCAAACAAGAACGAAGAGGACACTTGAAGACGTTAGTTCCGAATTTCGCCACGCGCCAAAAGAGTCTTGTCGCACTATGTTCTTATATGGGATTCGCAGCAAATCCAAGACTTCACCCTCTCACTCACGTGGTTACACGGCGGGCAGAACCAGTCACCCTCGGGCACCACAAACAGCATGGGCTTGAGGCAGCTGGCGTGGTAGCCCTCGTCGCACGCGTCGCACAGCAGGATCCACTCCGGCTGCTCCGCGCTGCCGCAGCGCGCGCAGAACCCTTCCTCTTTACGCGCTCCTGGGGCACAGAATACTTGATACTACTACCGGAACACCGGCCTGTCCGCACACGATTTATGTGTGTAGGGCCGAGGTCTAAGCGAAGGCAATCAAGCGGGACAAAGTCAACGCTATACGTAAGCAACATCAGTGCTTCTCGAACGCGTGACAGCAAGATCCAGGGAATCGAGAGCCACCAGCTGCGCAGGTATAATCTCAAGCGAACCCGACCTGCCTGGGATTACAGTAGCCTCATATTCACTAACAAGCTTATGCTCGCGACTTCTTCCGCGTGGACTACACACATTTAAACCCCTATTTCACCCTCTTAGGGGTTTAATTTTCAAAAACCCTTTCTTAGCGAATGCCTACGTCGTAATAGCTATCTTCATGCTAAATTTCAGCCCGATACAACCAGAAGTTTGAGCTGTGCGTTGATAGATCAGTCAGTCAGTCAGTCAGTCAGTCACCTTTTTCTTTTGTATATATAGAAGAAGATCTTCTTCTTCTTCTTCTTCGCTCTGGGCTGGTTTCCGCACTTAAACGTTTCCGTCTGTTGTGCGTGCATTGCCCCTTAGAAGAAGATATTCTTGGTATAATTCTGATACGGACCGCTAAGGTATGGAATGCCCTTCCGGTGTCCATGTTTCCTGCCACGTATAACCTTCCTTCAAAGCAAGAGTGAATAGGCATTTTCTAGGCAAGCGCGGTCCAACCTAGACTTCATCATTGCTTTTCTTTAATTACTTTTTGCCTATCACGCAAAAAAGTAATTAAAGAAAAGTATCAGTGTAATTATACCTTTTGTTCTTCAATAGTTTTTTTTGAACTTTCGACAGCTCTATAATAATTAATAATCTGTATATATAAACAATAATGGCTATATAATGTTACCTTCCCGCAATGTCCTGGCTAGTTTGAGAGGCTGGGCGGCATCCTCAGCTTCCAGATCTGACTCGGGCGAGAACTCGTGGTCAGATTTATTGTTGAATTCCACTGTTGGACAACACATGAACTCATTACCATTTTTTTACATATTTTACATGTGATTCAGGGATATCAAGGACCTGTATAGCCCCAAAGAAGAAGATGGGTCATGATTTTTATACACGAGTAGATACTAGTTGACGCCCGCGCCCTTTGTTCGCGTGGATTTAGATCTTTCAAAATCCTGTGGGAATACTTTCATTTTCCGGGATATAAAGTAGCCTCTGTTTTAATTCAGGATATAATCTATCTCCATTCCAAATTGCAGCCAAGAAAGAGTAATAAAAATACACACACACACACATATGCACTTTCGCCTAGTGGTTAGGACGTCCACCTTCTAATCGGAGGTCGGGGGTTCGATCCTGGGCATGCATCTCTAACTTTTCGCAGTTAAGTGTGTTTTAAGTAATAATTAAATATCACTTGCTTTAACGGTGAAGGAGAACATCGTGAGGAAACCTGTATGCCTGAGAGTTCTCCATATCCATAATGTTCTCAAAATTGTGTGAAGTCTGCCAATCCGCACATGGCCAGCGTGGTAAACTATGGCCAAAACCCTTCTCACTCTGAGAGGAGACCCGTGCTCTGTGATGAGCGCGCGATGGATTGAGCATGATGATGATGTGTTTATAGACGTTATAGATAGTTCAATCCATGATGACGCGCCCCACTCTTTGTCCCAATCGGTTACAATGCAAATGTGCTATGTACTGCTAGAGTGTGAGTTATATCGTAAGTCGTAACGCACCGCTCAGCGATGTGGGCACACGCACAAGAAGATAAATTAGGTAAAGATCTCTGCACCCGTGGTTTCCCCGTACCAAAAATAGTGAGGCACGTTTTCGTGGATTGAACTATCTATACGTTGGGACTCAAGCTGTGAAGTATTAATTTTGATAATGGTAGAATCAGTTTGTTTGTTTGTTTTTTCGGCGAACTGCACTTACGTGGTCAAAGAGCGGTTCAGAGTCGCTGTCTGCGTCAGGCCCGGTGGAGTCGGACGCCCGCCACGTCGCGCTGTGCTGTTTGGGGAACTGTACTTACGATCAGGCCCCGGCTCGTAGTGGTCAAAGAGCGGTTCAGAGTCGCTGTCTGCGTCAGGCCCGGTGGAGTCGGACGCCCGCCACGTCGCGTTGTGCTGTTTGGGGAACTGTACTTACGATCAGGCCCCGGCTCGTAGTGGTCAAAGAGCGGTTCAGAGTCGCTGTCTGCGTCAGGCCCGGTGGAGTCGGACGCCCGCCACGTCGCGTTGTGCTGTTTGGGGAACTGTACTTACGATCAGGCTCCGGCTCGTAGTGGTCAAAGAGCGGTTCAGAGTCGCTGTCTGCGTCAGGCCCGATGGAGTCGGATGCCCGCCACGTCGCGCTGTGCTGTTTGGGGAACTGTACTTACGATCAGGCCCCGGCTCGTAGTGGTCAAAGAGCGGTTCAGAGTCGCTGTCTGCGTCAGGCCCGGTGGAGTCGGACGCCCGCCACGTCGCGTTGTGCTGTTTGGGGAACTGTACTTACGATCAGGCTCCGGCTCGTAGTGGTCAAAGAGCGGTTCAGAGTCGCTGTCTGCGTCAGGCCCGGTGGAGTCGGACGCCCGCCACGTCGCGCTGTGCTGTTTGGGGAACTGTATTTACGATCAGGCTCCGGCTCGCAGTGGTCAAAGAGCGGTTCAGAGTCGCTGTCTGCGTCAGGCCCGGTGGAGTCGGACGCCCGCCACGTCGCGCTGTGCTGTTTGGGGAACTGTACTTACGATCAGGCTCCGGCTCGTAGTGGTCAAAGAGCGGTTCAGAGTCGCTGTCTGCGTCAGGCCCGGTGGAGTCGGACGCCCGCCACGTCGCGTTGTGCTGTTTGGGGAACTGTACTTACGATCAGGCTCCGGCTCGTAGTGGTCAAAGAGCGGTTCAGAGTCGCTGTCTGCGTCAGGCCCGGTGGAGTCGGACGCCCGCCACGTCGCGCTGTGCTGTTTGGGGAACTGTACTTACGATCAGGCTCCGGCTCGTAGTGGTCAAAGAGCGGTTCAGAGTCGCTGTCTGCGTCAGGCCCGGTGGAGTCGGACGCCCGCCACGTCGCGCTGTGCTTTTTACGCTTTTTTGTGTCTGATTCCGAGCTGCAGCCACTAGCTCGCCATTCCTCTTCATCATCCTTGGACTGGTAACAAAATGATCTTCTTTAAGGTAAATAATGAAAGAAAAATATGAAACATTTCATTTTGATTTGATGTCATACAAAAACCGGGCAAGTGCGAGTCTGACTCGTGCACCGAGGGTACTCGGGTATTTTTAGGGTTCTGTACCTCAAAAGGAAAAACGGAGTCAGAGTGCACTCTATAGATCTCACTCTGAGATCTATAGAGTGCACTTTGACTTTGCTCAGATTGAGTTAAAACGAGACAGATTTATGTGAGCCTGAATGAATGATTTATTTATCCTGTAGTGTATCTGCAACGCAACAAAATGTGTGCGCAAAACGCAAGGGTGTCTTACCTTCTTCTTATGTATGATCTTTAGACGCGACTGTCGCACGGGTGTGCTGTCCGCGTCTAACTCTTCCGACACCTTCGTTGGTAATGTCAATTTTTCCTCGCCTTCTGGCTTCTTTTAGTAACGCCATACACGTCTGTCGCATAAACCTACAAAGCGACAAAATAATCGCAATTGTGCCTCACCTTCTTCTTATGTATCATCTTCAGTTCCCGCAACGCCACCTCCTCCAGATGCCGCCGATCGGCTTCCTCTTTGATCTTCATCTGCGCGATGCGACGCGACTGTCGCACGGGCGTGCCGTCCGCGTCTAACTCTACCGTCGCCTTTGCTGGTTGTTTCGACTTGTCTTTACCTTTTTCTTTGCTTTTTGGCTTCTTTTTTATTAAATTTTTCTTTGCTGACTTTTTGCCTGCTAGTAATTTTAAAACCAAGAAGTTCAGTAAGAATAATTAGTGTCATTTTCTCTAAAAATATATTTTTGACTATTTTTCTTAAGAATTAAAATTTTATCAATTAAAAATAATATTACATTTTAGTATATAAAAGGATAAACTGACAAAACATCGACAGCTCAAACCACTAAATCAGGAAACTTAAGATCTTTCACATAGGTTTTCTATAAAAGTTTCTATGGGATCAGGAGTTTCAAAAATCTAATTTCACGGTAGCATAGTTTACCAAGCAATAAAGCTAGTCAATTAATAAATTAAATAAAACTGAATAACAAAGAGTATGTATGTATGTATGTATTTATATTCTTTATTGCACCACAAAACAAAAAGCATGTATGTTATCAAAATTAAATAAATACCTAAATTATGAAGGGTCTCCTCTTCAGACTCACTTGAACCCTTGGCCAAAAGTTTTGCTTCTACCTTTTTTCTACAAAAGAGAAAAACTTTAACTCCAAACAAAAAAGAAATATGTCATATAATTTACTTAGTATTTGTAGTTTACCTGCTCGACGTATTTATCTTCTTAGGTTTGGTTTTCAACCTCTTGCCACAAGTTGCTGCTTCCTCTTCCTCACTTTCACTCTGAGATTCACTTTTGTCACTCGCATTCGCGTTTAACAGCGACCTTTTGACCGCTCTACTTGACTTCTTATCTTTATCACTTTTATTGTCATTAGACTTTACAAAATGTTTCTTTTTAAATTTGCCTTTCCTGGCTTTAATTTTCTTCCTACTTGATAAAGGATCTGTTACTAAATTTGTATTTGAATTGTAGTTCTCGTTGTTTTCGTGTGAATTAGGATGTTCTTTGTGGTCAGACAATTCATTGGAATGTTGTACGTTCACGAATTCAGCCGAGGGTGCTAAACGTAGTTTCTTAGGTGGCAAGTCGTCATCGGGCTTAACTATTTCATCTGGGCTTTTTTCTTTCTCATTTTCACTATTTTCTTCACCTTGATCAGAAGAGAGACTGCTCTTTCTCTTCTCTATAATACTGTTTTTATTGTTCTGACAATTGTCAGATTCTGACACAGAGTTTAAAGGATCTTTACTCAGATTTCTCTTAACTTTCTGTGTGACCTGTTTTTTCTTTACTTTGCCTCTAAGCTTCTTTTTTCTGCTTTTATTTACATTTTCACAGTCTGTCGTACTTTTGTCGTTTAAGCTGCTATCCCTTTTTTTATCAACACGCGAATTAGAATTTGAACCGTTTGATTTGTCCAAATCTCGTTTACAATGTTTCTTGCAATCTGTTTTTAAAGTTTCTGCCGAGTCGTTAGGTTTCTTTTTTAAAGTGAGTTTGTTGACTGGCATTTTACTTTTTAATTTAACGCTTTTTCGTTTAGTTTTTTTACTGGACACAGTGACATGATTTTCGCCGTTACATTCCTCGGGCGGGGTTTCTTCTTCAGTTTTCGTTTCATTTGCATCTTGTTTTACTGCTTCAGGGTTACCAGTATCATTTTCGAATCCATAACCGTCACCATAAAAATACATCACAGGTTCAGAGATCTCCTCACCAAAGAAGTATACACTTTCGCAATCGGCGCCACTCCCTTCTCCTTTTACAATCATAACAGGTTCTTCTATTGCTTCACTAACCGATTCTTTCACTTCTTCTTTTTCTTCTTTTGTTGTTTCAGTTTCATCTTTCTGTTCTTCATTTTCTTCCTCCTTATCCTCCTCCTCCTTTTCTGGAATAGTTTCCTCTGATTTTTCTTCTGATTCTATATTTACATTATCACTAGACTCGGTTTCATTAGTGTCTTTTACATGATCCTTACATTCTATATTGCTATTATTATCAGTACAATCTACATCAATGTTTTCTTTCACTTCATCTACTTGTTTATTATCATTACTCTCTAGAGGCGCTTCAGGTTTTCCTTGTTCTTTATGATCGTCGCTCTCGTGTTCAGACTCAGATTCAGGGCTTAGGAACTCGTCTTCATTTTCTTCATCAATATCTGATGATTTTGGAGGCTGAAAGATATCATTACTAAATGTTGTATAGAAGCAGGCGTTACTTTGCGGAAGTCCATGATATACAATGAATCAAAAGCTTAATTTGCTGTAATCCGCTGAATGCGTTTGGACCATTACGTGAATGTCAAATCTGCCAGATGAAATGGTCTAGCTAATGTGCCATTACTTTTTTATGTAGTTACTGCTGTGGTCGCCAAACCTAATTGTTGTATAGTACGTAAAAAATGACTTCTCACGCGCCATTATAACTCTATGGGTCATGGTCATGTCAAAAGTACAGTTCACCTTTAAAACAAGGACTAAAGCCGTACTTTTGACATTTGACACAAAAAGTTAAAATGGCGCGTGAGGATTCATTTTTTACGCATTATAAGTCAGTGTATGCCTGGATAGATGTGATATAAGTCCCGCAAATGGGTAATGCGCGTGGCCGCCATTTTAGTGACGTCAGTCACTAGACTGAAGTTTTGAGCTGATGGTATATTTTATTTCGGCTGACGTCAAAATGACGTCATTTTGATTTTAATGAGACATGTTTCCAGCGCAATAGCAGTTTGCGGGACTTATATGATGTTTTAATATGTGTATCAATTTTATACAAAGTATTTCAGAAATGAGAACAAAATATCTGCAATCAGTTTAAAAGTTAGTGTTTACCTCTGTCTGTGGCGGCACCACATCCGCACTGCTGGAGTCCTCATTATTGTTAGACACAATGGATGGAGTAATCTCTTCGCCACTCTTTAGTTGGCCTATGATTTTTACCAACTCTTCTCGATTGCTGAAAACATAATTCTCAATTTTACTCATTTTTTTTAATACCCTCCCAGAGGCCATATTATAGATTTCAAGTTTATAAGTTCAAAATTTTCATAATGAACTTATTGAAAAATCTTGTTCTTTATTATCTAAAAGATGAGAAAGCTTGCTTTGGTGTAAAACATTTTCACCATTGCCTCAATTATTTTTAGTTCAAAAAATGTCTGTTATAGACTGGGAAACCATTCAACTGATGGTGCCCCAAACCGGTTTCATTAGAAAGGCAATAATAAGAAGATGGTTTTAGTTTTTATTTAAATTTTAGCATAGTAGCACACACCCGATATCCACTAGTATAAGTATGTAGCCGACTCGGCCACTTTACACACGTTTATAATATATATTTAAAGCCAATATTTATATTTATATAGTATGTTATAATATACACAAATTTTTATAATATATTTTGTAATATCACGTATATATAAACATTATAACATTTCTTGCACCCCTGGCAGTTTATCGAGTCGACGTACATATAACAAATATCACCCCTGATATATTACGTACTTTTGAACCGTCCGATGCATCTACCACTGGTTCGCAATGCCATTGGTTCGAAATGAGCTTGAGGCCTTCAATTATCATCATCCTCATCATCAGCGGTGTGAGGTCGCCATTCCAGCACCTTGGGATCCCAACCCCTTCAATATGTTACCAATATTCATCACATACCTAGCTATCAGCTGCCAGGTCTCCTCATCCTGGTCCTCGCGGTACAGGCACAGGTTGGCCTCGTGGTCCACCTGCAGCCAGTACACGCAGCCGTGCTTGTCTCTGCCCACAGGCTCCAGACGTAGATCCTGGCATGTTATGCCACTCACCGCTGCTTTGAACTTGGGGTGACATGTGAACTGATATTCTAGCAATAACTGGAAAAGTATACAATATCTTGGAATTATTCTGTGTATTTTGTATTGCAATTTATCTAAGTATATAAAAGGAAAAGATGACTGACTGACTGACTGACTAATCTATCAACGCACAGCTCAATCTACAGGACGGATCGGGCTGAAATTTGGCATGCTGATAGCTATTGTGACGTAGGCATCTGTTAAGAAAAGATTTTTAAAAATTCAACCTAGGGTTGAAATTTGTGTAATCCATGCTGACGAAGTCGCGAGCATAAGCTAGTAATTTATCTTTTTATGATTACTGTATAATCTTGCTAATCTGGCACATCTAATATAATCTGGCACCCTCACACGTGCCAAGTTGCATACAAACATACCTCAATTAAGGATTATTTTAAAACTATGTAATTAGTTAACTGTGAGATATGTTACAGTTACATGAACACAAATATCAACAAACATTGTATTCCCTTTAGGAAATGCTTTATTTTATTTACTTACAAGCTGATGAATGCGACTTTGTATGCATGGATTTAGGTTTAAAAATCCCATGGGAACTCTTTGATTTTCCGGGATAAAAAGTAGCCTATGTCACTCTCCAGGTCTTAAACTATGTCCATGCAAAAAATCACGTCGATCCGTTGCGACGTGCTTGAAGGACAAACCAACAAGCAAACACACTTTCACAATTATAATAGGGGTAATGATTATGAATTTTTCTATACAATCTGAACTTTCCAAGTATCCAGCAACCTCTAGTTTTTAAGAGTGCAGAATTAGTGAGATTCTACTGTACTTTCTATTGTACCCTCATGTTTTAAGTTATGGGATATGACAGAAAATTTTTTGTATTTTATATGGAGAGACCACTTGTGAGAAAGTAGTGCTGATCTAGCACATCAAAAAGCCACCAAAAAGTAAAAGGAGAAGAGATCAGTACCTAAGGAGTAACAGTAATGAAATTATTTATTAAAAACAAGTTGCACTGGATTTAGTAACATGCCAAATATTTTTAAGAAAAAGAACCAAAAAATATGGATATCCTAACAATTTAGTTTTTCATGCAAAATATTTTGCAAACCATTTTTGAGATATAAGGAAATTAAGAAAAGCCTATCAAACTAAGATCAGAAAAAAGACTGGCTTTGCATTCAGAAGCCCACAAGTTATATGATAGTTACATTGCATCTGTATTGTATATCTACTGTAATATTAAAAAAAGAGCAACTGCTGAATTTATTGCTGGCTCTACTCAGTAGAATCTTTTTCTAAACAGGTGGTAGAATCATGACATATCATAAGTGGCACGAGTTGCCCTACATGGAATAAATAAATTCATTTCATTTCAACATTAAACTCATAAAGCTAGCATGAAAGGTAATAAATGGCTAATGATCTTAAAAAACACTGAGTCACTTACTTTCAATATCCGCAACTTGACTTGAGTGCTAGCTTTCTTGTACGAAAACCTTTCTATTTCCCAGGCCTCTTGGTGGTACCTCTGTTGGTGACAAAACTTGATGAGGGACCTCTCCCATCGATTACTCTGGACAGATTTCAACGCGCGGCGCAACAACCGTAGGTGGAGCTCTCTCAATGGATCGAGCACTAAAAGAACAAAACACTCGCAACATGTTTGCCAAGTTTGTTTATATTGTGTGACTACCGCAGAACGTAGACTCACCTTCCTGCGTGTTCTCTATCAATTCTTGCAATTTGGCTATCGTAGGGACGTCTAGGTTATACAATTTACCGAATACTTTCAAGAACGAGTAGATAACGGCGAAATTAGGATCATTCGTACATGAAATTTCTCCATCAGACGCCATCGTCGTCAATTACTAAGCCTTTTTACTTATCATCGCTGAGTGATTTTCACTACCAGTAGATTATAGTTACACTTACTACTATTAGATTATTAGAAAACATGTACATGATTCACGAAAATATCATTCTACAATCACTGAAAGCTTCTTTCCCTATTTTCCTAAAATAATAAAATAAAACTCAATGACAGCCATCGCTACCATAGACAACGGATTATTTTTCAAACTTCTAAAACCACAGATAAAAAATGCCACAGATTGTTCATTAAAAATATTATACAACTGAACAGGGTGTATAATTCAAAATATAACTTCAAATTATTATTTTTACTATTTGAGACTACATATTATACAAACTCGGATACCCAAGTTAGTAAAAAACCACGTTTTTCCTTCTAGTTCAACGGTGATTTCATAGTGCACCAAATCAGATCCACGGAGCTCACATCTACATTTTTATCTGTTTCTCATATTTCTCTATGGTTCACAGCTGTCAAACATAAAAAGGTCAATCATCTGTGAAAAGCAGAAAAAACGGAAAAAACCACGAAAAGTAGCGTGTATGTGTGATAATTATTTCGTTTACTTTGTGTGATTGCTTTATATTTTTATTTCTTGTTATTACTCGTATCAGTCGTATCATAGCCTTAAATTTGGTACCAGCCATCATGTCTTCAGTATGTTGTGGAACTAAAAAACAAAAGCTAAACAATTCATACAGCAACCACGTCGAGCGACCTATAAATGGTTACCATGAGCCAGTGGCAATACCCGATATGTGCTACTTTTGTTTCGATGTATTGTATTGTCAGCTGCATAGTATGGACCCTCCACAGACGCCAGTTTTCACCAACGAAGCATAGTAAGTAGCACGATTGAAATATCACAACTCAATGGCCCAATTAGTGGGAAGTCATTACAACTTGCCTTTGATTCGTAAATGCTTCATGTTAAGAAATTGCTATGATCATAATTAACCATGCCCAAAAAGCGTAGGTTTCAACAAAGGACTTTCTTTGTTCCATTCATGTTGTACCTACCTAATCATAAAAGGGCATAGACAAGGAGTTTCCATTTATAATTATTTCATTAGCACATCATTTACTACACAAAGAGATAAATTCCTCAGATTTATAATTCTATATAGAGTACAGATGTCGAAACTGCTGTGCTATTTTTATCAGGCTTTGTTTAAATAAATTGCTTTAACTATTTATTACTTAGCTATACATACTACATATTCTATACTTACTATTATGTACCTAGGTTTTTCCTTGAAATATTTCCTTAAAGCAGTTACTATTATAAATAATAATACTTAGAGTATAATAAATCCTGTTTCTCAAACAGTGAAATCCAGTGTTAGAATAGTCTAACTAACCAAATTTAACTTGTGACCTTTGACATTTAGGCTGTCCTTTTAAGGGTAAAATGGTAAAAAGCTAGTCAAGTGTGAGTCAGACTCGCACACAAAGGGTTCATTACCATTGTACAAGAAGTAACACTTAAGATTTTTTTCCGTCGTACCACAAATTCAAAGTTTTCGGATTTTTTCTCTTTACTAGTGCTATAAGACATTACCTGCCAAATTTCTAAAATATCATTCTAGGTCAATGGGAAGTTCCCTATAGGTTTTGATCCAAATTTCTTAAAAATCATCAATCACCCTTGACAGGTCTTGACAGACAAAACAGACATACAGACAGACAAAAAGTGCTCCTATAAAGTTTCCTTTTGAGGGGCGGAACCCTTAAAACAAATTTGACCTGTAGTCTAGTACTTGTGCTATAAGACATTGCCTACCTGTCAAAAGAGATTGCCCATTTTCTTAGGAGCTTTGGGCCCCCCCTAATATAATTGTTATGTCATCATGGTTTTAATTTTATTGTAGACAAATAATTAATTAACTCTTTATATTCTGCAAACGATTTCTATTTATTCACCCTGGTTATAAATAAATCTTATTTTTTATATTGCTGATATTGAGGTTATATTTAATTACCACTTCTTCAAAATAAATGCATGTTTACGATCCTAACTGTAATTGTGGATATTTTCAATAATAGAGTGAAAAAAAGTCGTTATAAAGCATAATCGTAAAAAAATAACACATTAAAAAAAATTAATTTAACTTTTGACACGACGCCACAAAAGAGGGCCCGTTCACGGGCGATCTCTTTTTATGATTCTAGGTCAACAAGAAGTACAGTGCGACAAAACTATCTTGGCGCGTGGCGAAAATCGGAACTAACGTTGGCGTCAAGTGTCCCCTTTGTTCTTGTTTGAATATTCTAAGCCTTTGTCTCCAACAGTGCCACCCTGTCAATGTCATTCAAGTGCCAAGAGCGCCTTGTCGCACTGTACACCATAGGTTTGATTCCCTTGACAGACACGACAGACAGATAATAAAGTGATCATGTAAGGTTTGAGGTATGGAACCATAAAACACTCTTTTTAGTTTATTGTAGGTTAGATAGTGCAATATCAGTAATATGATGTTGATCTGAAGTGTTTATATTCTAGTCTCTGGTGTTTACAGTCCCCTTTTTGTGACATGGAAGATTGGCAAGGAGCATCGGCTCCGCGGATGTATTGGGACCTTTAATGCTATGCATTTGCATTCAGGTATGTAACAGAAAGGAATGTGTGTACAGTACAGTTGGTGTCACCCACAGAAATCAGAATAAGTGTTAGAGAAACGTGAGGTTACCGCCGTGCCGCGCAGCTAATACCATAGAGTAGTTTGTGAGTTACCACTAAAATCACGGGAATTTAGACAAACAGTTTGCTACATGTATGACCCTAATAAAAACCTTGGTAGCATGTTTTTAAAAAAATATCAGTTTTTGAAAATTCCTTGTTTGGCAATAACTCAAAATTACTTTTTGGAGTTAACCGCTTTAAAAAAAAAATGGCAAGATGGGCAGTGACCCATCATTGCGCGTTTTTGTAAAAGTAAACTTATCTGCATAGCATTCATCATCATCATGATCAACCCATCACCGGCTCACTACAGAGCACGGGTCTCCTCTCAGAGTGAGAAGGGTTTTTGGCCATAGTCTACCACGTTGGCCATGTGCGGATTGGTAGACTTCACACACCTTTGAGAACATTATGGAGAACTCTCAGGCAGGCACCGTTAAAGCAAATTATTTTTAATTAATTAAAACGCACATAACTCCGAAAAGTTAGAGGTGCATGCCCAGGATCGAACCCTCGACCTCCGATTAGAAGGCGGACGTCCTAACCACTAGGCTATCACAGCTTATATAGCTGCATAGCATTAGTTTCATTTAATTGTTGCTTTGTATGCTAGAAATGAGTTCTTTTGAATTATTTTTCGAAATCGGCGTAACACCGGCCTCTATATTAAAATTGGCAGATGCTATTTCTAATGCCTTATTCAGAGTTCTGTGGTGTCACGTAAAAAGACCTCTGACTTTGAAACTACACAGTGGTTGATTTATCGATCTATTTGGTGGTGGACGGTGGTCTATGCTGTCAGAAAAACCGATAAGCGAATCAACTAGGGCGACTGACGAACCAATGCGCATTGGTTCGTCAGTCGACCTAGTTGATTTCGAGGCCACTGTGTTCTTCGAGGCCGAGGTCTTTTTACGTGACATCAACTGTATTACCCTATTTAAATGGTAATTGGCACAGTTATGCTCCTCTCCTCTATCTTGAACACTCTGAAATTCGTGCAAGTACAATAAACAAAAACGCATTCGTCTATCAATGAATACGCGAAATTACTCCCGTTCCCCAAATCCCGATGTCTGAGATACGAAAGAAAGAAAGAAAGAAGAAAGAAAACTAGTTTATTCATCTTATGCCTAAGGTACAAACAAACTTAAAATTAATGGTTAGTAGGTAGTAGTTAGTAGATAATAAGAAGTATTTAATAATTAATTTAATCTAAAATTAGTTCTTGCACCCACTTGGCACAAGATGAAATGGCCCCAGCTCAGCATTAATGCTGCAGGTTTTAAGAATAAAACCTGAGCGCTGGTATTCTGCTGGGACCAACAAGAGTGACGTGCACGAGCTTAACAGTCCTCACCAACATCTGTGATTGACAGGATGAGTTCGACTGAACGGAGCTAAAAAATAGTCATTGTGTGTATGGCGTGTATGAGTATTTGTAAGAGTATGGCGTGTAATTAAAAATCTTAAAACTTGCCGTTTTATATAAAGGTAAGTAATAGAAAGGCAAAGAAATAAATACAAATAAAAGCATAATTAACATGTATGATATGTATGGTATTGACATAAGTTATCTGCCGAGATAACTTATGTCAATACCACGATAGATGCATTTGACGATTCAAAACTACCTGTAAAAGTTTACTTGAATCAAAAAGTCTTTCTAGCACTATACCTGTTGAACGCTCACCATTTCAGAGCATTCAAGAAGTTTGGCGTCACTTTCCAGTATTAAAAAATATTACAGTACGCTACAAAAAATAATGTGCATCAACCTTTAGAAGGAAAGAGCGGATTTGTAAGCATTGTCTCTATCGTTGAGACCGACAAAACGTCGTATTGGTATGAGTGACAGAGACAACGCTCTACAAATCAGAAATGTCATTCTAAAGGCTGATGTACATTACTTTCTGCCGCGTACTGTAATGTAATACATATTTTGCAAGCAAAGTTAGCAGGTGTCTAATGTACCTGTTTAGCACTTGAACAGGGTAATGTAACCTGTTTAATATGACCTGCCTTTAATGTTACATAGTTTGCTTTTTAACTATAGGTACAAGACTTCTTATTTAAAGGAATGATTCCGAACCGAATGCCGAATTGTCGCGGCAGCAATGTAGCGGAACATTGCTTCCTAGCTCGGAATGTAATGTCATATAAGCTTATAGAGATTGTATGGGGACCAGTAGTGACAGGACTGTGACAGCTGGTGACAGCACTGTTGCGGCAGCGCTGCTGCGTGCAGCGTGGTTCGGAATCATACCTTTACTCTGAAACAAAGATCGCGCGACTGCAGTGCTGCACTACCTAAGCGTCAGCACACACTTAGCAGCATTGCTCAGCAAAGTGTCATTGATAAATTGCTAATCAGTACCCTTACTATAAATGCCAAAGTGTGTTTGTTTGTTGGTTTATTGGTTTGTCCTTCAATCACGTTGCAACGGTACAACGGATTGACGTGATTTTTTGTATGGGTATAGATAAAAACCTAGAGAGTGACATAGATTACTTTTTATCCCGCGAAATTAAAGAGTTCCCGCGGGATTTAAAAAAAAACTTAATTCCACGCGGACGAAGTCGCGGGCATCAGCTAGTCTAAATATATAAAAGGAAAAGGTGACTGACTGACTGATCTATCAACGCACAGCTCAAACTACTGGACGGATCGGACTGAAATTTGGCATGCAGATAGCTATTATGAGGTAGGCATCCGCTAAGAAAGGATTTTTGAAAATTCAGCCCGATGCGTCCAGTAGTTTGATATATATATTTAGAAGATTCTACATTGGGGCCGATTCTCTTGTACACAATCTCTAAACTAAACTAAATTAACGGGTCTAAATCTAGTGCTATCGTTTTCCGCAAGCAACATTATGAAAGGGATAGCAATAGATTTAGACGTGTCATTTTAGTTTAGTTTAGAGATTGTGTACAAGAGAATCGGCTCCAACATCAATTTATCGACGAAAACTTGCTAAGATCATGGTTTTTTAGAAGAGCGTTATAACTGCCGTTGCGCAAGGTTTATTCCAGCTTGGTCTGTTCTTGGCCCGCTGTCGCCTGAGCGGATGCTTCATGTCGGCGGCTGAAGCGGCTGATTTTAAGCAACTTACATAGGGCCCTTTCACACGTTTCACACGTGTGAAAGGGCCACGTTCAAGTCTTACATACAAGTCTTTGAGCCAGGGTAACTTTGAAACTTTACATCAATTACAGTGGTTGGTCGCTTCAACATTCGATTAATGCTAATTTTTCACTTTCATATAAAAATTGTAGGGGCTGTAAGCAGTTAACTTGATCACAAAAGCAATTATTAAAGGCCATCTGAGCTCAAAAATCTCGAATCGTGCAAATTACTTCAAATCTCAATTGAAATAATTATAATACAAATCAAAAGTAGTCTTGATAGCAGAGATAGTAATGATTAATAATTGTTTTCTATAAGTATACCACAATAATCCAATACCACATTGTCAGGATTGTTTAAGGTAGGCAGTGCATTTATGTCTTAATGGAGTGCACACCACTGCAAGTAGGTATGGTTTACATTATTATCATTGTGAAATTTTGATTGATCACTGCGTCTCGTTGCAGCCAGCACAGCTACATATGTGGATATACTCGTTGAGTTCAATATGCTACGTAAAATTTATGAAATCCGCTGCTATTTGCTGCCAATGTGAATCGACCCTTAGGCCTGGAACCGTTACGACCGTTGTGAGCCGTTTGATCCGGAAAATCAAAGAGTTCTCACGGGATTAGTACGGTATAATAACACGGGACGGGATAGTACGGTATAATAACATTGTAAATTGAAAAATTAAAAAGAGCAACCGCCGAGTTTCTTGCTGGTTCTTCTCGGTAGGAACAGCATTCCGAACCAGTGGTGAATTAAAACTACCTGACTATTCATAAGCACTTGTAAAAAGTTTACATGAATGAAAAACATATTCTTCTAAAGATTCTAAAGACCTAAATCCACGCGGACGAAGTCGCGGGCATCAGCCAGTGAAAAAGTGCGAGTCAGACCCGCGCACCAAGGGTTCCGTACTCGGATATTTGTTCGACATTGCACGATAAATCAAAAATTATGCATAAGTAAACATAAATAAAAATCTGTTTTAGAATGTACAGCTAAAGTCTTTTATCATATGATAACCCACTTAGTACAGTATTCTTACTTTGAAAATTGAAAATACTAATTATTTGTTCATGAGCAAAATTTTTTTTTTTGTGATGTAACCATAAATGTATGGTCTTATTGGATATTTTCCTTTACTTGTGCTATGAGACCTACCTAGCTGCCAAATTTTATGATTTTAGGTCAACAGGAAGTACCCTATAGGTTTTCTTCACAGACACGATAGACAGACATTCAACAAAGTGATCCTATAAAAGTTCCTCTTTTCCTTTTGAGGTACGGAACCCTAAAAATGGCGTCAAAAGTGTGACGTAACATCGCAAGAATACGCAAGTTCTTACGATACTTCGTGCGAGCTCGTATCCTAGATGCGACGTCGTACCGCAGTGTTGTGTTCTCACCTTGAGTGTAGACCTTGAGTCTAGCATTGAAGTAGGAATTCTGCAAGCATAGTAGCTGTTGCAGATTTTCTTTCCTTTTCTCACTGTTGCTAAGAGCTCATTTCCTGAAACCGTGGCTTTTGACTGGCACAACGCCAACCAAGTTGTTGATGCACCTATACTCTATAGGTATTTATTATTTCCACCCATTAGCGCTTTAATGCAGAATATCAAAGAATATGGCTCTAAAAATAATACCTTTTTGGGTTGGAGTATTTCATTTGATGTTATTGTTCTGCATTTTCATCTTTTAATTTAAAGTTTCAGCTAGCTTTTCACGGCCCAACAGTTTAACCGATTTTGATGAAATTTGGTACAGACGTGTTAGCGTACATCCCGGGGAAGAACATAGGTATAACTTTTTATCTCGGAAATCAAAGAATTCCCACAGGATTTTTAAATAACCTAAATCCACGCGAATGAAGTCGCGGGCATCAGCTAGTTTTTGATAATAGCTACGTCATCGCATCGCGGTTTTAAGTTCCAGTCCAGCCATTATAGGTTGTTGTCGTCGCCAACCAATAGACGTTCATAGCTGGACATATATGGACTAGTCTCTTGTAGAAACTTCCATACGGTCTTACGTCACCTCGATCCAGCACCTCTCTTCGACTCATCTGGTTGTCTTTCCACTAAGTGAGGTCTACCAACACTACGTTTTGAGATGCGAAGTCGCCATTCCAGCACCTTCACACTGCAACGCCTATATTGGTACTTTGAACTATGTGCCCTACTCATTGCTATTTCAGCTTCTTTGGGCTATGCCACTTATTTTGGTTTTACGGGTCTGTTCATTTTTGATTTGATCACATAAAGAGATTCTGAGCATAGCTTTCTCTATCGCCCGTTGACAGACTCTCGGGTTTTCTTATGTGTATTTAATACACACTGGACAAATTTTGTCCTGCCATTAATGCGCTGAATTGGGTATTTGACTACATCAAAAATAAATTATTTCTCAGTGATTATTAAATAGAGGGTCTTCCAAAATACGTAAAATCCACGTCCTTTGTTGGTTTTAAGTGTAATAACCATTTTAAATTATCGATTAAACTACAAAAAGCACGTCAAATGATTGTGACGTCACACACCGGTATTTCATAGAATCTCGCATACTAAGCGCGCGTTTTGACGTTTGATAAAAAGTTACTCATTTGACTAGTTGTCAAATACCGTATTAAGGCTGTCTCACATGTTGATTGCAGGCTTGCGAGAGTACGCAATTACTAGCGCGCTAAAGGATTCGCGCTTCACGCCGATCACGCGCGACGAGGTGCCGCGGCTGTCGGTGTCCGTGTCCATCCTGCAGCACTTCGAGGAAGCGGAGCACTACCTGGACTGGAAGCTGGGCAAGCACGGCATCCGCATCGAGTTCCTCAGCGAGCGCGGCTCCAAGCGCACTGCAACCTACTTACCTCAAGTCGCTACTGAGCAAGGTACTGTACTGGCGTTATCACGAGCACACTTTAGCACCAATAACTGTTAAGTAAAACTTGGCTCACATTTCCAGGTTGGGACCAAATACAAACAATCGACTCCCTCCTCCGAAAGGGGGGTTACAAGGCGGCCATCACCACAGATCTCAGAAGGAGCATCAAACTCACTAGATACCAATCGGAAGAGGTGTCCGCGTCTTACAACGACTACATAAACCAGCGCTGCTAGCAAATGGCCCCCTTTTACGGGCACCCGTACACTACCGAGCGAATATATCGGACGAACGCGAGTGACTATTGTGTTAACAATGTAGTTTATAAGTATACTACATCTAGTGTGCCGTACGACGCGTGGCGATCCGCGCACACGAGTACAACGGGTCAGAATTATGCTCAAAGTGCCCCCGCCCTTAACAGATCATGCTTCATCGATATGGCGTAAGGGTAATGTATCACTGCCAACGACATTCCTCAGGGCGTTCAACGGTGCCATCTTTGAAACTACACGGTACACAGACATTTTGTTGCGATGGTTTTGCTTTTATGGGCTCGAGTCAAAAAAGTGCGAAACCAGACTTTGGCTCCTAACATCAGTAACTTGCTCAGGAATAGCCTGTAATTGTCGAAAAGATTTACGGGCACTATACTCTCGTGAAATCTTCAACCCATATAGGGAGTATAGGGACCTCGAAGTAACCATGCGAATGCTTTTCAATTCCAGTATGCGAGAGATAAGTTGACAACCCCTTTATCATCATGTTGGCTAAACTACTTTTTAAGAAATGAAATACTTTTTGCAGAATGACTGTCAACACCACAGTTATTTAATAGTTTATATCTCCCGAAAGTAAGGGTGTAATTATGGGTACACCCCTATGGTTTGAAACCCGCGTAATGAATAAATACTCTCCGTTCTCTAATATTGCGCATTAAGGAGGGTACTCTGACATTTTATTGTTTTTTTAACTGACTTTGCGGCTCTGGGTTCTAACCCTTTTAAGCCTAACATTTTGTTGCTTTTAAAAGGTCTTTTAAATAGGTTTAAAATCCTGTATCGTGTCATCATACCATTATAATAACACCATACCGTCCCATATAAAGACCTTTTGGTCCAGGAAAAATTACTCTATGGCAAGATGATTTTGCTTTTAGGGATTGAAAGAAGCGCTTAAGATTCTAAAGGTGGATGCATACCTTCGCACATGCACGAACCGCGCACACAACGCGCATCGAACGCCTATGGACGCGTCACTGTCTCTATGTGCACGTGCATGTCGCGAACGCGTATATCATGTTTGTACTCACTCCCAAAAACTCACGAAGTAACTTGTGATAAACCACTCGTGACCAACCACATTATGTTCTTATGGTTGTGCACGTTTTGTGAATAGTGCGCAGGTGTGGATACGCCTTAATGCCTCATATAATAATCTTTTTATTATAATGATACGTTAAGATAGAGTAGAAGATTTGAATAAAAATGTTTAGCAATAAAAAGTACCAGGAATATAGGACATGAAATGTCGAAAATCGTTTCACTATGCTTTAGAATAACTTAGCTAAGGCTTTAAACGGATTCTGAAGGTTTCTTTTTTCTATGGCAGATATTAGAAGTTTAGTGCAAAATAGTTATCACACGAGTCACGACTGCCCAAAAAAGGAGTGTAATGTTTTCAGTGTATATGGATGTGAGTTTGTTTCATCCACCATAACTTCTAAATGCCTGAACAGATTTGTATGTATGGGGTAAGTTCGAAGTATGGTTATAAATTTTTGAAATGAAAATTCAATATGGCAGCTGTGTAGTGCCATTTTCAAATGTGATTTTTAAATTTTTTTGTTCGTTTTTGGTAGGACAGTCGTGTTCTTTTTTAAATTACGACTTGTTTGATCTTTTATGACTCAATAAAATGAATAAATTTTATGAATATGATTTTTCAAATGAGGCCTTAAAGCAAACCAGTTGCATGGTGACAAAATGTTCTTACGTACCTACCGCTTAAGCTGGGAACAAATTATCTAGCATCTTTGGAGAATTAAAGGTTGTACAATTAATTGTCAAATACATACACACACAGAGCGAAACCAATGAGTCTGTAATATGTCGATGTACCTTGTAACTTGTGCTGTCCTTGTGATGTCTAGGTCTAGATTGAAAGGATCTAGACCGTCTCTAGATCCTTTCTCTATAGGAATCTAGAAAGGATCTAGAGAATTTTGAATGTCTCTCATGAAAGGAATTCAAGAACCAAATTATAACGTTGTTTTCTCCACTGAATTGACATTGGCGGAATTATTGTGGACTACAAAACCGCAGTACAAAGAGCCATAGAGAAGATTTATTGTTAATTCCAGCCTTTGTTGGACAGTTTTATTTAAATTTATATCCAACAAGATGTAGAGTCCTTAATTTTTGAGCAAGAACCTTGGGAAAGGACGATTTACCGTACTTAATCGTACTTTTGACATGACAGTTGCAACTTGCAATACATAGAGTAAACATGACGAGTCTTCACAAAATTAATGCATTAATGTTAATCTCATAAGAAACTAGTTCATGTAACTCGTAAATCGCGTCTATGATGGGATGCCTTAGGACTTAGATGATAGTATGATAATATCCCGCCTGGTGAACGTTGTTCCTTCGATTGTTGCGACACTACAACACGGTTATAACGCTTAAAATTTAACTCCTCACGCGCCATTTTATCTTTATGTGTCAAATTTCATGTCAAAAGTACGATTTTAGTCCTTATTTCAAAGGTGAGCAGTACTACATGACAGTTGAGTGTTGACCCATAGAATTAAAATAGCGCGTGAGGGGTCATTTTGTACGGATATGTGTTTGAAGCTTCATATAATTTGTTCCTGGCTTTATATTATCTTCCTTTGTATCCGTACGTCTGCCGTAATCCTTCGATACTCGAATTAACGAAAAATAAATGTAACTCGTGTGGATATTTTTAGTAATCCTAGATGAATACGTGAATATAGACTTTAGTAAGTTCTACACAGAGTTCAAAATTATTTGTGGCTTGATACAAGTTTCTATAGAGTATAAAATCTATTCTATATTGTTCTTTCACGTTTAAATAGCCCTGTTTGTGATTATTAAACATCAGACTCACGTTTTTAATTATTTAACTCGCTAGATGTATAGAATTTTAAATTGTGTTTGTATCGTAATCCCATCGGGTGTTCACTTAGATCGTAATTTTGACTATTTACCATAAATATTGTTACGTAAGGTTTATTTTCATTTGTATTTTTAAAGTGATGAGGGCACGAAATTAGTCGAGTTGTTGATTTGACATAGCATTAACAAAGCTTCGGTCAAACTGGGGCGAATCCCGCGCGGGATGATGGAAGCGATTCGTTCGCGATTTAAATGGGGAAGTTTCCAGGCAACGTTCGATAAAATTTTCATAGATGGCGCTGAATACTATCTATCACCACTAAAGATGAAAAATAATACCTATATCCATATGATCTATGCTTTAAATCTTAAAATATAAATCCGATGCGAAATTAATTAATGACTTCTATTATAGTTCACAGATTTTGTGTGGAAGAAACGTAAGGAAACTTGCAGTGCACGCTAGCTCTTACTCTATGTCATTGATTGACACGACCTAAACATTAAAGCGTTGATCATAAAGATATAGGTAGGTATTATTATTCCTCTTTCGTGGCGCCCTATGCGAAATATTCGAGAGACATCTATGAAAATTTTATTGCCTGAAAACTTCTTCATTGTCACGGCTTGCCTATACACATTCGCCTTTCACACTGATTCGTATCCCACACAGAATTTTCGTCAGTTTGACACTAAACTTAATTTTAACGTATAACCTTAAAGATGTTTTTAAACAGAAGTGTATGGAGAGTCTGTCAGCTGCGGAAACATAAATTAAAACTATTTTTTTTTAAATGAATATCTCAACGCTTTTTCATGCGTTTATATACGCTGTTATACGCGATGATCAATAGTTCAGTGTGAAAACATCTTTGGATAAACGATATTGTCGTGCACTCGAGAGTCACAATTTTATTGTAACAATAATAAATAATAATTATTATAAATCAGGAGGAAAAAATTGGCCGAATTATTGGATTAATGAGAAATGAATGGTTTATTGTTCACAAAATGTCTGTGATTGCGTATCCATTATTTTCAGGAACTTGTTCGGACGGCCGCTTTTTTTTACCAAACATTTAAAATTTTAACAAATTGGCGCGGGTAGTTTCATAGATTCATTCGCGATTCTAGTTCAAATCCCACATCCTGCGCCAGTATCGCATCAGTTTGACCAAAGCTTGAAGCAAACTGTTTGGCGTCGGCGTTAGGACTATGGTACTAATTCTGTTGTACATCTCTAAACTGAATAGAGAGGTTAAATAACAGTGTTGACCTTAATTAATTAATGAATTAATAATATTATTTAGTGTAGTTTAGAGATTTGCATAAGTATTGTGTCCCCGTTTGAACATCTAAGCGCGGTGTGCTACAAGTTCACGAATGTAGTAGACACTCGAGTTATTACATAATTTTACGTAGGGAATTCAATTGAATGGTGATGTGCTTCTAACAATATGTGAATAGATTATAAAAAAATATGTGAAATTATTGTTAAGTTTATTTTTAAGGTGCGTATTCGCTAAGACGAAATGCAGTCAAACTTGCTTGGTCTACTCTCTGAGTCACTGCTTGGTCGCGATCTGTCATGTTGACAAACAATCGCGACTGTTCTTGTCGCTTCCATCACCAATGGTGCTCTTAAATCGTCTAATAGAAAATGTTCTTACATAAAAAAAACTTGAAAAGCACACATCTAACGACTGGATCAGGCGTAACGGATACATTATGATAAATATACGAAACGATAAACTTCCGTTAACTTGGTATTGATGTCCTAGTGGGTGCGTACCTTAACTTAAATACTGATTAGGATGGGTTGGATTTGAGGTGATTGCTCACATAAGCTTGATATAGAGCATTTAGGGCGGAAACATACTGTTAACTCCCGACGCGTTGGTACTGTGATTCTGGTCATAGAAAAAATAAATATTACGATTGTATATAACATGCGATGCATTTTATTGGGACGCGTCGCGAGTTAAATATATATTTCCGCCTTCACTTCTTAAAATTCGACCTTACAAATTGAGGTGAATCCCACGGGATTTCGGATGCGTGGATTGCTTGTATGCAGGATTTGCGCTATCCCGCATCCCCGCGGGATTCGCCTCGGTTTGACCAGAGCTTTATGTTACATCTTTAACGTTATGACAAATATTATTATAAATGAATTGGGTTTTAATTTCAATAAGATAAAATAATTGCATGCACCCTATTGGTCGTTTCGATTGCGAATTTTTTTAATCGATTTTAAAATAGTCTCGTTGTAATGATTTAAATCTGTATTTTATATCGATTGTGGGGATTATCAAAGTAATATTTTATTACCTAATTCCTTCTATGTCTTAAATTATGTAATTTTGATGATTATGTTGAAATATATTGTATTAGCTATTAGAACTGAACTTCATTAATAGTTTTATTAAAGCTAGCAGTTAGATATATATCTGAACCTCTAGTACCGAGATTTAATAGATTAATGTTCAAAAACGAAATTATATATCAAAACTAGCGAAAACTGTGAAATATAAATCTGTAGTGCATAAACGACTTTAAAAACAAGGACCTTAAGGTTCATTTTTCTCAAACATTATAATATCTGAACAAAAGTTGAATAAAAAAATATCAAAAAGCTCTCGGCACGTTATTGTTATTATCAAAACTAACAACTTTTGTCCTACGACGTTTCAAAATTCCATATTAATTTATTTCATATCAAAAATGGAATAAATTCTGTAACATTGTGAATCGAAATATAAGTCCCGCGAATTGCTATTGGATTGCGCTGGAACCATGTCTCATTAACATCGAAATGAGGTCATTTGACGTATATTTAAGTAAATATATACTATCAGCTCGAAACTTCAGTTTAGTGCTGACGTCACTAAAATGGCGGCCGAGTGCATTAGCAATTTGCGGGACAAATACACGAGACTCGAGAGCGAGACTGAGCCGAGACATGCGTGTGGTTCCCGCGGCGTTGTCGATGTTACAGGGAGAGCATCTATGTAAAATATTGAATACTAGCTGACGCCTGCGACTTCGTCCGCTTGGATTTAGGTTTTAAAAATCCCGGGGGAACTCTTTGATTTTCCGGGATAAAAAGTAGCCTATGTTACTCTCCAGGTCTTAAACTATACCCATGCAAAAATCACGTCTATCCGTTGCTCCGTTGCGACATGATTGAAGAACAAGCTAACACACTTTCGTTGTCGTTGCACGTCGCTGCCGTCAAAATCGGAGAAATTTGATACGGTCCACTGTCAAGTTTGTGTGAAATGTGCCTAATGAATGATGTTAAAATATATAAATTAAGGTCATGGTGATTTCTTTAGTTATTAGTTAGTGATATAGTATGGATATACTTTTTTACGTTTTACAATTTTAACATGGCAGATCCTCACGCACTTACATCCACTTAAAGTACTTAGATGGTATCAAGAAACACTTTTTTTTGTCAAAACCTTTTGTAAACGTGTTAGGGCGTTTGTGCACTGATCAGTAGGTATTCGGTTCGTATCCGCGATTCTTCGAAGTGACCGTCATACAAATTCGTACCTACATTGGATTCGTATTATTTTTACGAATCCGTAAAATCAGGGATGAGTGCACAAACGTCCTAAGTCTTATTTTATTTACACGTACCTATAGGTGACGCCGATTCGAGGCGCCCCACCGGGAATATAGATTGACACTTAGTGACAAATGGTTTTCCAGCAGGGCGATTGTCTAAAACCTGCATCAATAATTATTACAATCTCAATTGTTCTGACTGGCTGAATTTGTGCGATTCTTCTTGCAACAATGTATTGTGGCCAATAGTGAGCGAGCATTAACCAATCAGAGATGATTGCGATCGTGACATTGTAGCTGTCAAACAACCGCGGTAGGGCCACTGTTGACACTATGTTGACGGACATTTAGTTCCGAGAACGCTCACGTGACGGTCACTGCTACTATCAACGCCACAATGGCAAAAATCAAGGTGCTTCAAAAACAGGTCGACAATCGCAGGTCCAGCGAACATTGTATTAGTAGAGGTCAGTGCTGTTTACTGCCAATACGACGCTATAAGTCCCGCAAATTGCTATTGCGCTGGAACCATGTCTCATGTCAGTCATGTCTGTCATTTTGACTTCAGCCGAAATAAAAATATACCATCAGCACGAAACTTCAGTCTAGTGCTGACGCCACTAAAATGGCGGCCACGCCCATTAACAATTTGCGGGACATATACTCTTCATAATTTCAGAGCATTAAAAAAGATTAGCGTCACCTATACCTACCACAAATTACCTTGAACTTATGGGTAGAGTCAGGCGGAAAGATATGGGAGTTTACTACCGTATTGTTATCCCAAAAAATATTCTTACCATTATGTTTAATGGAAACCGCGGGGTGATTACGTATCTCGCGGCAGGCGTCAATCTCGCGATCATTGCTGTCAAACGTCACACGTAACAGCGGCTAGAGAGAGACAGCAATAGCCACAAAGCAAAATAATAAGAAGGAGAGAGACAGCAAATGAACTGTCGCATTGCTACTGCTGTCGCTACTGCAACATTTTACGTAGGTAATCACCCCGCGAGTCACAACTCTCAGAGATGATGCAGAGTTGTTAGTTGGAGAGGAAAGGGGAATATTAGTCATTTAACATGTCTAATATTCTTTCAAAAAAAAAATTCTACAGCACGATGTTGTCTGGACGTGCCAATTGTTGCCATTTGAAGCAGGTCGCATATTGCTTCAGTGTAAATAAATAAAAGTGTGTTTTGACAGAAAAAAAGTATTCCCAAAGTGTGCTAAGTTATATTAGGGTATTAACTATTGTTATAATTTGCAAAGTCAAAGAGAAAAATCAAAAAAAATTAAAACATGAAAAATATCAAAAAATAGATATGTTTAAAATAATAAGGTTTATTTGTTGTAAATAGTATGTAAGTGGCCGTCTTACTTTGTCGATATTTTTAATACAAATTGTTGTTATTACTATATCGATGCTTTTTTGTTAAAACGATCGAAAAATAATGTCTCTGACTTGATAATAAAATATCTGCCAAAAGTCATAAAACATGTGTTTCTTTTACATACATACCTACAGTACGCGGGCGAAAGTAATGTACATCGACCTTTAGAAGGAAATAGCAGATTTGTAGAGCGTTGTCGCTGTCGTTGAGACCGACAAAACGTCATATAGGTATGAGACAACGCTCTATAAAGCCGAAATGTCATTCTAAAGGTGATGTTCATTACTTTCTGCCGCGTACTGTACTTTAATAGCGGATGCCTGACCTCGCTAAGTCTACGGTCCAGGTGGGAGCGGGTGCGTCCTGCGGTGCGAGGAGCGTGCGCGATGCCATACATTACATGCCGCTCGGCATCCGCTCTCGACCCTAGTCGAAAACGGGTGCCGAGCGGGAAGACGCGCAAACGTGTCCTAAGGACACGTTCGCGCGTCTTCCTTACAATTTCTTGCAAATATTAAGAGTTTGTTCTACACGTTGGCCGCCCCGCAGGAGGCTGTCCTTCCCCAGGTCTTTAACTACTTACTTGAACGTAAGTAGTTATATTACTCTTTGCTACAGCGCATCCAAAATCACGTCGATCTGTTGCGACCTGATTAAAGGACAAACAAACCCCAGGATACATAAACTACTGCATATTATACAACGGAATTTTTAAAATGAAACCAATGTTATATAAATCAAGACTAGTATTTAATATAATCTATTTACAATCTATTTTAAGCGCTAAATATTTTTTTTACATATTATTTATATACCCTATCCGCGAAAATAAATTAGTATAGCGCTCTCTCTGTTACAAATGTTAGAGGAATCTTAGTAGGCGCTAACCATTTTGATACACCAACCAATCACAATCGAAACCATGTTTTCTTTTTGAGGGCGAGATCTATAGAGGGCACTCAGACTTTTTTAGACTTAGGACAGAGTAAAAACAAGACAAATGTATATGTCTAACATAAATCTGTCTCGTTTTAACTCCATCTTAAGGCTGAGCAAAGTCAAAGTGCGCTCTATAGATCTCAGTCTTAATTTCGAATGTTTTTGGAAAAAAATTTCGTATTGAATTTCGAATGTTTTTTGAAAATGGTTAACGCCCACTGAGATTTTTGGCTCTGTCATTTGTATGGGATTAACAGAGAGAGTGCTGTACTAACTTCTTTCCGTGGATAGAGTATAGTTGCTGATTGTGTGATAGTTACGATAGTCCACTTTCTAATTTCCTTTCGATTTCAGCTAATTTATGTCTTAAAGTAATATTATTTCTCATTTCTAAGTATGTGACCACGGCCGAGGCGGCCAACTGCAGCGTTGCGATGTACGCTAGAGTACCGGTCAACGACTTTGTGTGGACGCGAAGGAACTTAAACATTACTTTCGCGCCTTCGGTTAAATGGGGCACCCTGTATGTGGAGTATCTGTTGGCGAACTGGAACAAATAGTCAAAGTCAAATAAATTGGCAATATCTACATATATAAAAGGAAAAGGACTGACTCACTGACTGATCTATCAACGCACAGCTCAAACTACTGGACGGATCGGGCTGAAATTCAGCATGCAGATAGCTATTATAACGTAGGCATCCGGTAAGAAAGGATCAACCCCTTTTGAGGTACATTTGAAGCCTGTCAGTGACGTGGAAGCCTCGATGTTTTGTAATAACTTATTAGAAGTTCTCTAACTGTTGTGAACTGTAGTATCGAGTAGTAGCCGAGTTTCTTGCTGGTTCTTCTCGGTAGGAATGGCATTCCGAACCAGTGGTAAATTAAAACTACCTGACGATTCAAAAGCACTTGTAAAAAGTTTATTTGAATAAAACATATTCTATTCTATCAAGTCACTTACCATTAAAGCTGAAGTCGGCGCCAATAGCATCGGGTATGCAATGCCAAAGCCTAATTGCACAACTCCTGATCTGATTTCATGACATATTGGACATGCACTATTTTTCATGAGCAGTATGTTTGTTGTGACTAGCTGAAAACAGTTAAACATAATTAAGATAGTTATTTCTTACTCCCATCCACCACACAACCGCATACACGCACGCATCAAGCACGCATGCACTACACATACATCAAACACGCACCACACAGGCTCCACACACGCACCACACAGGCTCCACAGACGCACCACACGCTCCAACAACCGCTCCACACACGCGCTACAAACTTTCCACACACACCACTCACGCGCCATACACGCTCCCACACGCATCTCTCACGCTCCACACTCGCGCTACACACTTTCACACACGACCATACACGCTCCAATCACGCACCACACACAATTTCCAAACCCATCTCTCACTCTCCACACTCGCGCTATACAGTTTAACACGCGCTCCACACACGCACCATACACACTCCACACACATACCTAACGCACCACACACACTTCACTCACGCGCCATATACGCATCATACACACTCCACTCACGCGCCACACATGCACCATACACACTCCACTCACACACCATACACACTCCACTCACGCGCCTCACACGCTCTACACAGATTATTGATTTTTTGCATTTGGAAAGTGGAATGATAGTATTGACAAAGCATGAAAATAAAACAGCCAATATGGCTCAAAATTGGCTCTTTAGGCAACAACTGAGCTAATCTCTTGGCAGTATCTTGCTACTCTAAGTTTGTAGTTTGGGCCTTACCTGTTTGTGAAACAATAAGGTGAGAAGGCCTGGCATAACAACAATCGGTATAGTTGAGGACAAATAGCCATAGTTTCCCAACTTGAACCTCCATCTATAGTGTTTGTTGATGAGTAGACCACTCAGGGAGCTCACCGCACCTAATGCCACTGCACCATAGCGTAATGACCATCTGAAATTTTATTATCATGTATGAAGTGAAGCTTCCATAAGGTCTATTGAAGTGAATAAAAAATACGCACGACATACTGCAATTGAATTATAACGTTATTAATGTGAAACTGCCAGAAGACTTCAATAGACATAAATAAACAGGCACATCTAACACATCAAAAGACTTATTTTACTCAAACACCTAACTTGTTTCTTACATTTTAGTTTATTTTATTTATGCCTAGTCAAGTTAGATTTTTTTTTTTCTACTTTTCCATAGTCGGGTTACAGTTTTTATTCTCAATAAGTTATTTGAATTAATATACACTTTAATAATATGTTTTCAAGTAAAATTCTTCATTTTTATGTACGAGTGCCTTTGGTAATTACCTAATAAAGCATTGTGGACTAGACACATATTTAAAAAAATATAATAAAGATTTATAGGTTATGATTTAATTATAAGCTTTTTGCAAAATCTGACAGAGTAACAATCTAGTTTAATATTTCGGAAGAATAAAAAGGATATTACATGTCTGATAAAGGTTCCCAGTCGGCGATGATGTTCCAAATATAGCCCGCAGCTTCCATTTCATCCAAAATCACCGCATCTTTGGGGATTTCTGAGGATTTCCTAAGAGCCATCACAAAAACTGCTGTGCTATGCTGAAAGCGAATGAATTCAAAACTTTCCAAGAACTGTTCCGAAGTTATTCATGTGGAAATAATCAACTTTTTCAGTTAAAATTCAGAAATCTATTTTGGTGTATTTTGATTTTTCTAAACACAGAAAGTCCTTGCTTTGTTTTTGTTGTTTTTTTGACAATACAGCTCAATACAGCTGACTACCACAAACCATCCTTACCATACCATAGAATAGACCATCATAAATAAAACCATTCTTATTCCGTTATGGGTAACTATCGACATAGGAAGAAGTAGTACTTAGACATTCTTTGTGGGTAACATTGTTGATAGTCAAATATTGTAAATGATTTTAAACTCAAACTCAAATTATTTGTTGTTGTTTCTTGCTTAGTGGCGTTTGGTAGTGCCACGTAGTGATTATATACTCTTTGGTAGTGCCACCATGGCACAATAATTTACTTCGCCAACATAGAGTTATTTCGCCAATCGCGTAGATTGAAGAAATCACGAAGGAGTACCGTAAAACGGGGTGAATAGGTACGAAATCTAACTTCGCATTGAAATTTACGGATGTTTTGGTACAAATTATGATGCTTTAACTGTTTGTAAGCATCTCCGGTTGTAAGAATTCTAAGGAAACATCCAAAAAATATAAAATAATGATAAATTACTGGTATATTTTAATCAAAATATATGCTGTCCCTATTTATACTTGATCCGGGGTGTAACGGAATGGCAAAGGGGTGAATAGGGAAAAAAGGTTAGGGTTGTCAAACACAAGTTAGCTCTATCCTCTAATATTACAAAACTAGCTTATGCTCGCGACTTCGTCCGACACAAATTTCAAACCCCTATTTCAACCCCTTAGGGGTTGAGTTTTCAAAAATCCTTTCTTAGCGGATGCCTATGTCTTAATAGTTATCTTCATACCAAATGTTATTATACATGGCATAGTAGGTATCAAATCTTTAAAAAAAAGCATCCGCCGAGTTTCTTGCTGGTTGCTGGCATTCCGAATCAGTGGTTTGACGATTCAAAAATAAATAAATAAAAATATTTTTTATTTAATTAAACTGTTACAAGTAGGTAGTGTAGTTACCTATACTTGTAAAAGTTTAATTGAATAAAAAATATTTTTATTTATTTATTTATTTATCAATATTAAACAGTAAATTACTAGTCGACTACACAAGAAGGAAGAATTTTTTTGAACAATTTAATTAAATATTTAAAGTGACAGCCCTGTCCCTATATAAACCTTACTGTTCCTATTTAACCTTGATTCGTTCCAATTCAGTAAGTATAGCGTTCCTATCCACCCCTTTCCCGTACCTATAATCCCCATGGCAAAGCCAAAAACACTTGGTTTCCAATTTTTTCTTTTTTACAGAAAAATATGTAACATTTAGACAAATCTGCTTTTGTGACGCCTCTTAGATAAATGTTTAATGATTTCTAATAGTTTTTCTACTGTTTTATTCTCGTACTGCGTCAAAGTAAACAAAGTTTTGAGACCTACGGCTTAGCGTGTTTTGAACAACGTTTTTGCAATGACGCTTTCGTTATTTTAATATCAATTTGTCTCTGGTTCAGTGATGCCAAATAAAAGATCAAATATTCTACTATAGGGAAAAACAATGCTACCAAAATTCTAAGCTGTTTTGGGTATTATTTTTACGTTCAAATCTCATTCCCAGTTTTGTCCCTATTCACACCCCGGTTCCTATTCACCCCGTTTTACGGTACCTAGGTACCTACCTATTTATTCAGAATAGGTAAAATTTTACGCTTATGGTGGTCAAAATTATCTATGGTATGGTTAAACGTAGTGATTATAATATACTCTTTGGTTGATTTTTGCCACAGACCAGTAATCCGGGTTTATGCAATTTGCCATTTTTGCAGTGATTTAGTGATCTGCGTCTGTGATCTGCGTGATCTGCTTTTATCGTGGTGATCTGTTTTAGTAAAATAAAATCTTGTTGGTTTTAATAGGTACATGATTAAAACTAGAAATTTAATTAAATGTTTCAGTCCAAATTGTAAGTAGGTATTACAAATAAGTTTTTCTTTAGTATTTAAAATATAAACCTGTCAAACCAATATCTTGAATTATTGTTTTATCAGGCGAAAGTGATTTCCGTGCTATCTATCTAAGCGAAGAGGGCTAACATGAAAGGTGTATGGCAGTTTTTATTAATCCATGCCCCTTTGGTTTCTACACGGCATCGTACTGGAACGCTAAAACGCTAAACCCCTGCCAGGAATCGAACCCGGGACCTCACACTAATAAGACTACTGCGCCAGGGAGCTAGTCAAAATTTACCACATTTAACATGTTATTTCTTTGTTCTGTCCCTAAATTAATGAATTGTATCAATTTAATATAAGTAGGTATAAGTTATACCTACTTACCCTCTTTTTTTTTAACTATGGAATATAGATTAATGTTTGGTTCTTTACCTCCCTTAAAATCTACCCATTAGCTATGTGGTCTATTCGTTTAATTACCTGTAAGGGATCACTTCAGCTGAACACAGTTTCTCTCCACTCTGCTTAAGTGGTTACTGGATCCCAAGAGTGCCAGACTGAGAACATATTTTAATGATTTCCGTTTCTTTCTATTTCATCATCATCATGATCAACCCATCACCGGCACACTACAGAGCGCGGGTCTCCTGTCAGAGTGAAAAGGGTTTTTGGCCATAGTCTACCACGCTGGCCATGTGCGGATTGGTAGACTTCACACACCTTTGAGAACATTATGGAGAACATTATGCAGGTTTCCTCACAATGTTTTCCTTCACCGTTAAAGCAAACGATATTTATTAATTAATTAAAACGCACATAACTCCGAAAAGTTAGAGGTGCGTGCCCGGGATTGAACTCCTGACCTCCGATTAGAAGGCGGACGTCCTAACTACTAGGCTATCACAGCTTATATCTTTCTATTTATTTCCAGTTAATTTACTAAAGAGTATCGTACCATGTACCACAATGGCTTCTGACAATGATTGGAAAGGGGTCCCTATGTCCCACATCATCGGGTCCCAGTCACCTTGGGGTGCCCCCGAGTTCCCGCTGGTGCAACCAGGGTATAACCACGCAGTGCTATACCATATACCTGGGAGTGGTACACAAGTCGACCGACCGCCCAAACCCCAGGTTGCAAGAGACAAGTGGGACCAGGAACATATTAGAATGCCTTTCTCCAAACACAGCTTGTACCCTGTTCCCAAAGTGAGTTACTCTACTATATTATATTTGTTAGTTACTCTACTATTTAGTATTTGTTTGTTAGTTTGTTATTAACATAACAAACTTTGAAAAAGGCATTCGTTGATGGTGGAACTATTGATGTTTTTTTTAGGGTTCCGTACCTCAAACGGAAAAACCGAACCCTTATAGGATCACTTTGTTGTCTGTGTGTCAAGAAACCTACAGGGTACTTCCCGTTGACCTAGAATCATGAAATTTGGCAGGAAGGTATGTCTTATAGCTGACATTTGAGGAAAAATCTGAAAACCGTGAATTTGTGGTTACATCACACAAAAAAAATTAAATTGTGGTAATAAACTTACAATTAGTATTTTTGATTTTTGAAGTAAGATAACTATATCAGGTGGGGTATCATATGAAAGGGCTTTACCTGTACATTCTAAAACACATTTTTATTTATTTTTATGTATCATAGTTTTTGAATTATCGTGCAAAATGTCGAAAAAGTACGACTGTAGTAAGGAACCCTCATTGCGCGAGCCTGACTCGCACTTGGCCGGTTTTCAATTACTAGTTCCATTTTAAAAGGAATCTGAAAATAATAGGACTGATGTTGAATTTATTATCACTAGTTCCACATTATTACGGCGGTTGCGCACTCATCCAATCCGAGTCCGTGAAAATACGTTATTTTTTGTTTTGTATGGTATTATGTCACGAGCTACCACAACAATGCTCTCATAATCTGCTATCTCCTTCTAAAGGTCGATGTACATTACTTTCGGCCGCTTACTGTACTAGCTTATGTCCGCGTGGACTACACAAATTTCGAACCCCAATTTTACCCCCTTATGGGTTGAATTTTCAAAAATCCTGTCTTAGCGCATGTCTACGTCATAATAGCTATCTGCATGCCAAATTTCAGCCCGATCCGTCTAGTAGTTTGAGCTGTGCGTTGATCAGTCAGTCAGTCACCTTTTCGTTTTCTATATTTAGATATACTTAATTTGTTGTTGTTCAAAAGGGATCCGGCGAGACTGACCTGAAGAGTAGATGGGAGATGATACAGGATGCTCTCAACAAGCCCATCGGAAACAGCAAAGAGTTGGCCACCGCTATACTCAGTTACAACTCACAGTTCAAAGATAAATGGAAGTTCCGCTCTTTGCATAGTTTGTTTGAGGTAATGATTAAACATCGGTACTGATTCTGATGGCAGCTGAATTTTATAGTGTTTGCATCTTTATCTTATGATTTAAAAAGAAAAGGACAGACAAACTTAATTTGATTTAAAACTGTCAAACCTCGGGATGACATTAGGTGCCAGTATTGAGCATAGTGTTTTTTTGTAGAGTATAGCACTAAAAAGTCTTTAATTTAAAATTCATTTTCTGTCAGTTTTTTGCAATATTAAAAAGAAAAAGATGCAGATTCTCTAGAAGTTTAGAAAAAGACTTCAGAATCATTGCCATTTATTTTAAAATTGATGACTGACTTTGTAGACTACAGGAACAAATAAACTTACTTATCTGAAGTCCTATAAGACTTACGCAAGGCCTGATACTAATTCTCGACTCTAGTATCATAAGGTCGGATGTGTACTTCCGACCAAACTCACTTTTTTACATAAAGGTAATGAGCATTTCGGGCTCTTTCTGCCAAGCTGACACCAGTATTTCTATCTCTTTTCGTTGCAAAGATAAATACATGCATAATGTCGTATCTGAACACATTCTAAAAATTTGGAGAACCATAATTATATTTTTTGACTTGCGTATGTATGCACCAAAGCAATGGAGAAAAATGATAGATGTATTTTGAGTTCGACCATTATGCTACGAATAAGTTTATTTGTAATACTAGCTGGTACTGCAGTTACGCACTTCTGCTTCTAAAATATGTAATAATTTTGTTAGGTAAAATCACAACAGATGTTATGCTTCGAATTTTTTGTATTAATATTTGGACTGTCAATCATTTAAGACTTTTTGCCTTGTAATATAAATAATTTTGCAATAAAATTCATGGAAGTAAGTTGAAATAAAGCTTTTTGTTTGTGACTACATTAAAGTTGATGTGATTAATAGGTAAGAGATCCATCCTATTTCACCAAAATTTTGGACTAAACTGCGGGAAAAAAGTAAAGAGCCAGAATAAAGCTGAAGACATTATGAAAATGTTGACTAGAAAATCTTTTAGGACCACGAAAATCACACCATGGAAATCTAAAACTATATTATAATAATACCCCACTAAGCAAAAACCGTGCATTTATGGTGTTTTTTATGAATCATAGTTCAAATCATCAGTTCAAAAATTTATTGCCCTAGTTTTTAAGGTAGCCTTAAAAAATTAGAGTACCTAATCAATTTTTTTCTTCTTTACCCGTCTTATAATCTACCGAATTTGATATTAATCGAGAGCAGAAATTATAAGGCACCTACAATATGTGATGATTATGTTAATTTAAATATAAATGTAGTATAAATTAATTTATTAATTAAACAACTAATAAAAGTGAAAGTAAAAAAATAAAAAAACTTAACTAAAACACGAAAGAAACAGTTTAAAAAAGTATCTGTTAAAAAGAACAGTCGAAACAGAAGCAATGGAATTTTCAAGAAAGCAGAAAGTATTTTTTTTATTACAAAAGTGGCAATGCCGGATTTGACTAACAGTAAATCCTTATACCTGCGTAGTTTCTGCACCTTAAAAACGATTCATGATGCTACCAGCAGTGTTGCTACTTTAATGTGGTCTGAAAACATCAGCTGCAGAGGAAGGAATAAAACAGTATCTTGTCTTATTTCATTAATCTACTAGAGAAGAAACAAAGTATTCTCGAAATTGTTGAAGAATTGACTTTGTGGTCTGATAATTGTGTCTGGTCATAATCGGAGCATGATAATTGTTATGGCTTACTTATGATTATTATACTAAAAAGTGATAAATGCAACATGTACCTATGTGGAGTAAGATGTAATCCATGCACAAATAGAAAAAAGGGAACAGCTGAAAACAATGCAGATTACTAAACTAAGAGATTGGTCACAGTTTACATGAACATGCGAAGGAAACAAAACTTTTTGATAAGTTTGATTTGGCACTACAACATATTTTTAAAGACCACATCCCTTTACAAAGGTGATAGACCGTTTGTTATATCAAAAAAAAAAATAAGAACGGCGGGGATTTTCAGATTTCGGAATATATTACCTGGCTACAACTAACGCAATAATGCTGGGTGTTATTATTTTATAAAAACTACTTTAAAGAAGACTTTTTTGTATTTCATTAGTATGTTATAGGTACATATAAACTTAAAATTCTTCCCCGCTTTCGCCCAATATACGACATAATGAGAAACCATTATCCACTGTAAAATATAACCACCTTTTGCAGTAGGTACCTGCTGACCTCCATTCTTACTTTACGTACCTAATCATTATAAGGAAAATCAGGCTATGTTGGCATGTTTTAGATTTCTATATTGATGTAACCGTCATGTATGCAATTCCACAAAAAATGTTTGGCCCACTGTAGGTTTCTAATTACTTTGTAATTTTTTTTCCAATTTTTGCCCGTTGTTTTTAATTAATGGGCTTTATTTGTGAATTTGTAAATGTTATTTTCATTCATTCAGAAGTCACAAGGTTTACACGGATGCAATGGTCAGACTATCGGGCGAATGCAATTATTATGTTTCAGATCTAACTAATCAGTTTCAGAAAAATCAGATAGGTACATTGTTGCTATCTCACAAAACTCCTAAATGTTTTTTGTGAGATAACTACTGTGATATTTTGTCCGAATATTACTTATGTATAATCAGTTAAGACGTATTATGAAATATTAAGTAATAGATCCGACTTTTATTTCAAATTTGTAATAGTAAAAATTGCAGCCATAAAGTTGGTTTACAACTTATGCACACACTTTTTTAGCACAGTTACGAATATTACCAGCATAAAGTCGCATATCGTCCATTTTGAAGAAATTGTGAGTTTATATTTTATTTATTAATGATAAAGTATTTCTAGTAATGGTTAATGATAGGTACAGTTAAGTGTTAAATATTACAAAAACAACTGAAATTGTATCTCTAGTAGTTTAGAAAGTATGACCCGATTTCCCTAGCATTTTTGTTTTGGCTCTCCTGAAAAGTAGTAAAAATCCACATCCGACCTTATGATACTAGAGTCGAGAATTGATTCGCGTGAATTTGCGGCGCGAATTTACTCTTTGATTTTCTGGAATAAAAAGTAGTGCATGTTCCTCTACTAAATATAGTCAAAATCTAGATGGGCCAAAAGACACACTTTCACATTTATAATATTAGTACGGATTAGATTACTAAAATTGATATGTTTTGTGTGTGTGTGAAAACATCAGATCCTTGCAATAATTTATACAATTTATTTCTAGTCCTTGGATGAAGATGAGGCACAGTATTTCTTTGATGTCACTCTGCCTGAAATAGCCAAGCTAGCTCTGGCATTGCCGAAGTTGATACAAGCACCTATACCCTTACTGAAGTAAGTCATCATCATCATCATGATCACTCCATCACTGGCCTACTACTGAGGAAAGGTCAATGGGAATTAAATGTGCATTCCCGGGATCAAATCGCCAACCTCCCGATAGGTGGCTGACATCTTAACCACTAGGCTATCACTGCTTGATTTATTTACATAATATTATTTACTAGCGACCCGCCTCGGCTTTGCATGGGGTGCAACGTAGATACTAATGTGATGTCAGATATCTACTCGTGTGGTGTCAGTGAGGAGATTATAGGCGCTGCGCACAGCCGCCTCCGTCTCGTTTTGTTGCGCGTTAGTTTTAATCTTACGACATTTCATATTATTTTGATTTTGTGATATCTCGTAAGATATTATTCTAATTTTTTTTTTTTTTTTTTTTTTAAAGAATATTAGCCATGCTAATCAGGACTAATATTCCCCTTTCCTCTCCAACTAAGCGTAAAGCTTGTGCTAGGAGTAGGTACGACAATAGTGCAACGGGTGGGGTTTGAACCGCCGACCTTTCGAAATTCAGTCCGCTCCTCAACCGTTGAGCTATTGAGGCTCAATTAAATTATATTAAGGGCAATTTTGGTCTAAATTGAATATTACAGATGATTAACTATTTTATTTTGAAGATAACTAATAGTATGTCAGTAAAAACACCCTCGAAAGTAAGGCTTTGTTTGAGATCACATTTCAAAATCATAAAATCGAGTATTGTGAGCCAACCTTCAAAGATACATGTATGCTATCGCAAACTTTTTTGTAGAACTTTGTAAGAGAAACAATTTCACTATACATTATTTTTGTGTAACTTCGACCATTTATGCAGCGCATGCCTTGGAAACTCTCAAATGAGAGGATTTTTTTCGACCTAGTTCACATTATTTCAATTTCCCTAAGGATCTCTAATTTTTGAGAATTAAACTGTGCCTATAAGCCTTCCTCTTGAATCACTCTATCTATTGGTGAAAACCGCATTGAAATCCGTTGCGTAGTTCAAAAGATCTACGCGTTCATACATACATACAGACGCGGGACGCGACTTTATTTTATACTATGTAGAGATGAAGTTGAAGTTATTACCTATGTGCGTCTATTCAAAACTTATGTTGCTTTGACATTTGATGTGTTTATTTATTTTTACTTTTATTCCACTTATCTGTCGTCTATTCCTCTCTTATTTACTGTTGTATTTTCATTTATATATATATATACATACGTATATTATGTGTATTTACTTTATTTAATTAGTACACCCCTTCCGCTTTCTTTAATTTTTATAATATCCTCTACCCTAAGGTTGCCTGGAAGAGATCGCTATTTTAGCGATAAGGCCGCCTATTGTACATGCTGTATTTGTTATATGTCTATTGTTTTTGTTTTGGTGTACAATAAAGCATATTTTACTTTACTTTTACTTACTTACTTACTTTGACAGATGGACAGAATGCAAATTGACTAGACTAGACTTGCAAGTAGACTCGATACCTCGCTTCATTCTCGGCTAAAATAAAGCTTCAATATAATTTAATTTCCACAGGCAACACAAGAACCGCTTCGTGTTTCAATCTTCGTATTTATTGTGTTGCATACCCGTTATTTATATTGTTTGATATTTGACAAATTTTAGTACACACCTACCTATTGTCCGCGACAGGTCAAGATGGCAATCAGGATATGAGGCGGGGAGACGCCCCATACAACCGCACGTCACCCGCACTATCCCGCGCCGGGTTAGCGGTTAGCCGATTGCCATCTCGACCATACTATACTTGAATAGTGCTTTTATTCAGAAGTTACGAGACCTTAACAGGTCAGACAAATGCATAGACAAGTTTCAATATTTAGTTGAATGTTTGCAGGCAACACAAGAACCGCTCAGTGTCATTGTCTCAACAGCAGATATCCTCTCTATTAGCGAACGCATTCTTCTGCACCTTTCCTAGAAGAAACTCACATAAAAAGGACGCAGAGTACTCGTCGTATCCATTTATTAATTTTAATGCGTAAGTATTTAGAGCCGAAACATACTTGTCTACTGCTTTTAGCTTTTTCTGCATGTCTAGCAGTGGGAGGGCGGGCGATGCATATCGCCATGCATGTTGCATCATAAATATTTGTATGTTTCAGCGGATGAGGACTGCGCAAATTCTTAACTAATATTTTGTTGAATTTTCTAAAAATCCTTTCTTAGCGAATGTCTACGTCATAATAGCTATCTGCATGCCAAACAGCGCAATCCGTCCAGTAGTTTGAGCTATGCGTTGATCAGTGGCGTGCAGCTCATAGAGGCATAAACGCACTGCTTACCCTCATTGTAATAAATCAATGCTTATTTTTCATTATAACCGGCCGTAAAATAAGTTCATACCTAAATGCATACCCTGGCTTGAAGTCCTGTGCACGCCACTGGCGTTGATAGATCAGTCAGTCAGTCACCTTTTCCTTTGATATATTTAGAAGAGTAAGTTTCTGGTTCCTTTTTTTTTTAATTTATAGACTAGTGCTTGGCTGCAATCAGACCTGGGTGGCAAGTGTAGATGCAGCCTAAGATGGAGCGCGCTTGCCTAGAAGATGCCTATTCACTCTTGTCTTGAAGGTACCCATATTATAATTGGAGAGGAAAACTGATGCTGGAAGGGTGTTCCAAATCTTAGCGGTTCGAATCAAAAATGAGGAGTCAAATCGCTTCGTATCCGTGGGATTTCGACTACGTATGGGTGCAGACCTTGGCGACACCTTGCGGTACGATAAGCCTCAATAGCTCAACGGGTAGAGGAGTGGACTGGAAACCGATGGACCGAAAGGTCGACGGTTCAAACCCCGCCCGTTGCACTATTGTCGTACCTACTCCTAGCACAACTTGACGCATAGTTGGAGAGGAAAGGGGAATATTAGTCATTTAACTTGGCTAATATTCTTTAAAAAAAAAAATGATAGTAGAGAGGTGAAAGAGGAACTGGGTTGAAAAGTTCCTTGTTTATCATGAACTTCTGCAAAGTAACACCTGCTTCTATACAACAATTAAATGTATATTTTTTTTCAGACTGTACAACTGTACCCCTTCCACGCATATATTGGAAAAAATCAAGTGCCTATGTCACTATTTTAGACGGGTCTGCAGAAAAGGTAAGCTATATTTTATTACCCCCACACCTTGTATCTAATTTTTTTTTAATTTATAGACTAGCTCTTGGCTGCTATCACACCTGCTGGCAAGTGATGATGCAGCCTAAGATGGAGCGCGTTTGCCTAGAAGATGCCTATTCACTCTTGACGTAAAGGTACCCATATTTCCATATTAAAAGTTACCTACAATTTTTTTGTCTCCTCCATGTTCCTTATGCCCCCCCCCCCCCTTTCCCCTCCCGTCGTCGGGGGCTAGACGTCGTCACGCTTGAGCCGTGAAAGGATAGGTAAAGAAATAGACCGCCACTTTCGTATTTATGGCATTACTTATTAGTATGTACATATAATACAATAAAAAGCTGTGATAGCCTAGTCGGTAGGACGTCCGCCTTCTGATCGGAGGTCGGGGGTTCGATCCCGGGCACGCACCTCTAACTTTTCGAAGTTATGTGCGTTTTAAAATAATTAAATATCACTTGCTTTAACGGTGAAGGAAAACATCGTGAGATAACCTGCATGCCTGAGAGTTCTCAATAATGTTCTCAAAGGTGTGTGATGTCTGCCAATCCGCACTTGGCCAGCGTGGTAGACTATGGCCAAAACCCTTCTCACTCTGAGAGGAGACCCGTGCTCTGTAGTGAGCCAGTGATGGGTTGATCATGATGATGATGTACATATATGGATAGTTACAACGATAGCCAATGCTAATGTAGTGACGCGTTGGCGATACTTTCCAGTACAGTGCCAGTGGGGGTGGTCACCTTCAGTCGACGCTCGGTACCGCCAAAGGCGCTGCCGGACTGGCAGAGCAGTGCCAAGCCGCTGGCAGAGTTGCCAGTACACGTGGACCCGCAGAGCACTATCGAAGACGCGCACGGGCTGATCCAAGTCGACTTCGCTAACAAGTGAGTCAGTGCCAATGGCACCGATTCTAAGCACAACCTAATTTTAGAGTATTCGCGCCCTCTTCTTACTATTGTAATATGAAAAGGACAGAAGCAGTTTGACATTTCTAAATTTAATTTTTAGATGGTAAAACCCGTGATTTTAGCACGCACTCGCGAACCTACTGTTTAAATTTGTATTGTGCACTAAAATTTAGAGTCTTTAAATGTGAATGTCATGTTCCGTTCCTTTTTTAGCATTAGTATTTTTACTAACTTTTAAAAGGATGCAGATACTCTAAATTTAGTTTAGAGAGAGACTAGAGAATTGGGGCCACTGGCACCGATTCCTTTGTCTTTCTCTAAACTAAATTTAGAGTATCTGCATCCTTTTCTTTTTACTAATGCTAAAAAAGGAACGGAACATGCCTTTCACATTTAAAGACTCTAAATTTTAGTGCACAATACAAATTTAAACAGTAGGTTCGCGACGGCGCGCTAAAATCACGGGTTTTAACATCTAAAAATTAAATTTAAAACTGATAAACTGTGTCTGTTCTTTTCATATTATTACATTAGTAAGAAGAGCATGCGAATACTTTAAAATTAGATTGTGCTCAGAATTGGGGCCATTGTTGTTATATTACTGAAAATTCTATTTGATGGGAATGCTATTTGATTTTTAACCGACTTAAAAAAAGGGTCTCAATTTTTTTGTATGTTTGTTACGCGATTACTCAGTCAATTTCATAAGTGGTCTCATTTTAATTTGGTAAACATCTGATGAATATCTTCGGAGATGGAGAACGGAACTCCTCAGTGAATAAGAGTAAATTGCTCGCGATCAGTGTAATAGCTTTGTAAACAGTAGGGTTTTAACCAGGCATAGCATATTTTTAACTGACTTAAAAAAAGGAGCAGGTTCTCAATTGAAATGTCTGTTTTTTAGGGTTCCGTACCTCAAAAGGAAAAATGGATCCCTTATAGGATCACTTTGTTTTCTGTGTGTCTGTCTGTGTGTCTGTCTGTCTGTCTGTCTGTCTGTCTGTCTGTCTGTCTGTCGGTCTGTCTGTCTGTCTGTCAAGAAACCTACAGGGTACTTCCCGTTGACCTAGAATCATGAAATTTGGCAGGTAGGTAGATCTTGTAGCTGACATTTGGGGAAAAATCTGAAAACCGTGTATTTAGGGTTAGATCACACAAAAACATCAAATTGTAGTCATGAACTAATAATTAGTATTTTCAATTTTCGAAGTTAGTAACTGTATCAAGTGGGGTATGATATGAAAGGTACCTGTGCATTCTAAAACAGATTTTTATTTATTTTTATGCATCATAGTTTTTGAATTATCGTGAAAAATGTCGAAAAAATACGACTGTAGTACGGAACCCTCAGTGTGCGAGCCTGACTCGCACTTGGCCGGTGTGTTACGTTACGCGATTTCTCCGCCAAGTACGTTAATTGAGAACCTTTTAAAAGTTAGTTAAAAATGGTATTCTTTCAGATTCCTCGGCGGTGGGGTTCTGGGTTACGGAAGTGTACAGGAGGAGATCAGGTTCGTGATATGCCCTGAACTCATGATATCCATGCTTTTCACCGAGTACCTGAGACCTAACGAAGCACTCATGATGATAGGTGAGTTTGTATTCTTTCTTAGTCCCTTTTTCCTGGTTTTATCTGCGATCAGTTGACAGACTAAGCGGAATTTCTGAAGGGAATTGGGTATTTGACTCCAATTTTTGAAAAAACATAATGACGTAAACTGAAAAAACTAAAATAAATAAATAAATAAACGTTTATTCGCTGGAATGTGGGTACATGTAGGTGTTACATCAGTTGAGTTGCCTGACACATTCTACCAGATCCTGGTGTGCAAATGGTTAAAGAATATTACAATTACATCAAATTTTTTTTTCTAGTTCATTACATTTACGAAATCATAAATTTAAACATTACTCAATCAGATAAAATAAAATAAGGATTTCCATGTCGTAGTTAAAAACAAAATAAAATATACTATACTAATATACTATATAATTAAATCGATCAAATAACACAAAAGATATAAGCATTTAAATATTTCTGACAAGACAGAGATAGCGATATAGCATTTTGACGTCACACCTTACTAATGCCATAGTAGCTTCGTGCGGTTTAATACAAATTTTCGTTTTTCGAGAAAGGGATAGAAGACACTCCCACTCCAAAATTAAAATGCCTGTAACTTTGTAAATCTTTGTTGGATTTTAATATTTTTTTCAGCGCACGTCATTATTTTTATCCTAGTTTATAATAAAGTAATAATATTTATCAAATTCAAAAGTAGGAAAATACCCAATTAGTGGACTTTCCAGAAAAGAAGACCATTGTCTTCAAAACGTTCGGCGATGTTCCCATTAGATTTTTGAACCAATTTTTTTTTTTAAAGTGTAATAATAACATTTCAGGGTGTGAACAATTCTGTACTTATACTGGCTATGGCCACAGTTTCCAATGGTCGGGAGACCACAATGATGAAACGCCATATGACTCCTCTGGCCGCCGCCGCTGTGCCGTGCTAGCTATAGACGCGCTGCCCTTCCATACTAAACTGCAGGAGCATCGCAAAGAGGCCGTCAACAGGGAGCTGAACAAGGTAGGCTAGAGAGGGAGGGAGAGGGAGATAGGAAGAGTAGAGAAGGAGATTGGGAACTGAATGAGAAAGTCGTATACCAGTCCCGGCCTGGACATAGATGCGCTGTCCTTTCATATTAAACTGCAGGAGCATTGCAAAGAGGCCGTCAATAGGGAGCTGAATAAGGTAGGCTAGACAGGAAGGGAGATAGTAGAGGGGTAGAGAGAGGGAGATAGTGAAGAGAATAAGAGGAGATAGGGAAGTGAGTGAGAAAGTCGCAGACCAGTCCCGGCCTAGACATAGATGCGCTGTCCTTTCATATTAAACTGCAGGAGCATCGCAAAGAGGCCGTCAATAGGGAGCTGAATAAGGTAGGCTAGACAGGAAGGGAGAGGGAGATAGTGAAGAGAATAAGAGGAGATAGGGAAGTGAGTGAGAAAGTCGTAGACCAGTCCCGGCCTAGACATAGATGCGCTGGTTTTCATACTAAACTGCACGAGCATCGCAAAGAAGCCTTCAACAGGGATAAGGTAGGCTAGAGAGGGTTAGAGAGGGAGATAGGGAAGAGAATAAGAGAAGGAGATTGGGAAGTGAGTGAGAAAGTCGTAGACCAGTAGCGGCCTAGACATAGATGGAGCACCGCAAAGAGGCCGTCAACAGGGAGCTGAATAAGGAAGGCTAGGGAGAGAGAGGAAGAGGGAAATAGGGAAATGAGTGAGACATAGACGCGGTGTCATATGAGCGAGAGAGGGACTTTGACTTTGATTGTATGCAACAATCGCGCAACAAACAACTCTAAAGATCTCCATACATTCTATACAAAAATGATTATGAGGTTGGACTCCAACTACTCTTTTCTACAATTTAATACTGATTTTGCCCTTTTTTTTAGGCTTGGGTGGGGTTTTCATTCTACACTTCAGACGACCCCGGGCCACACTATCCCGGAGTGGCCACGGGGAACTGGGGCTGCGGGGCCTTTGGGGGAACCGCAGCCCTAAAGGCCCTTCTGCAGGCGATGGCCCTGACGCAGGCCGGCCGACCCATGGCCTATTACACCTTCGGCGACGCGAAGCTGAGAGACGATATCATGAGAGTGTATAACTTGCTTGAGAAGCACAGCGTTACTGTTGGTTAGTTTTTTTAGGGTTCCGTACCTCAAAAGGAAAAACGGAACCCTTATAGGATCACTTTGTTGTCTGTCTGTCTGTCCGTCTGTCTGTCAAGAAACCTACAGGGTACTTCCCGTAGACCTAGAATCATGAAATTTGGCAGGTAGGTAGATCTTATAGCTGACATTTGGGGAAAAATCTGAAAACCGCGAATTTAGGGTTAGATCACAAAAAAAAATTAAATTGTGGTCATGAACTAATAATTAGTATTTTCAACTTTCCAAGTGAGTGACTATATCAAGTGGGGTATCATATGAAAGGTCTTCACCTGTACATTCTAAAACAGATTTTTATTTATTTTTATGCATCATAGTTTTTGAATAGGCTACTTGACTCATATCTAATTTCGTCCAATAAATGATTATTTATTATAGTATTTTGCTTAAGACAACGAAATATATCAATAACAATTATTAAAAACGCAGGATGGATATATAAATCCAATTTAAAAAAATACAATTTTTATTTTTATTTGAAACGCAGAAAACGCTGTCAGCCATGATGTGACAAAGTGTAAATATGTAAACAAAGAAATGTCATCCCTATGTCACGCGGGGACTAACGTAGTATCCATATATATAAAATTTAGAGTCCTGACTAACTTATATATCAACGCACAGCCTAAACATCTAAACAGCTGGTCCTAGATACATGAAATTTGGTGGGTGTGTTCTTTGTAGGTAAAGAGAAGGTATCCACTAGGAAAGGATTTTTTGAAATTCCACCCCTGAGTGGGTTAAACGGAGGTTTGAAATTTATGAAGTCCACGCGGGCGAAGTCACGAGCATAAGCTAATTTTTATATATTTCTAAAAACTAAAACGTAAAAAAATATCGTTTTCTCGTTATAAATTGAATAAGTTATTAAGTAAGACTTACAACAAAGTGATCTTTGCAAAAATAAATTTGGGTTGCAGTCGTTAGTGATATAGGATCCCTTTAAGCAAGTCTTCGCGTGTTACGTATATTTATTTCACTGGGCACTCTAATTCACAACTTTCCTGTGGTCTTTATCGATGCGTTTTTTACATTCTTGGATGATACAATAACGATAATTACTATATTTTTCATGTAAACTAGTATAGAAGTCATGTTTATTAAACTTTGGGAGGTTATGCTGTTGTTTACAAATGCATGACGTCAGAGCACAGATAATCTATCGGCCAAACATGGCCGACAGTGTTTTCACCTGTCTAAGAAAAAAATATTTTTAAATTAAAGTTTTACGGTTTTTAGGGCGCAAAAAAATATAGTGTTAATTTTTTTGATATAATAGGACAAATATTAACCATTTAAGACCAACTTAAAAAAAGTGTCAAGTAGCCTATTATCGTGCAAAATGTCGAAAAAATACGACTGTAGTACGGACCCTCATTGCGCGAGCCTGACTCGCACTTGGCCGGTTTTTTTTCAATTATTCAACTATTACTACTACTAGTAATTATCTACGTCACAGGTAAGCTAACACTAAACTTACTTAACTTTCTTTTAAGGATGTCTAGCAAGGTGCTGCCACGACTCATAAGTGTCTGTCAATGCATGACATGATTTCTAATACTATTCCAAAGAAAATATAAAAAACTAGCATAATATGCTCGCGACTTCGTCCGCGTGGACTACACAACTTTAAAACCCCTATTTCACCCTCTTAGGGATTGAATTTTCAAAAATCCTTATCGGATGCCTACATGCCAAATTTCAGCCTGATACGTCCAGTAGTTTGAGCTGTGCGTTGATAGATCAATCAGTCAGTCAGTCACCTTTTCCTTTTATATATTTAGATTACCCTTTATACTTTGACGTAAGATTTTTTACACCTTTATTACCTGCATCTCCCAAAGCCACTATGATACAAACTTCATAGTCGCCGATCGTTCTTCCCTGTTTTGGGGACAATTTTTTTTTTTTTTTTTTTAATTTATTCAGATACAAGTTAGCCCTTGACTGCAATCTCACTTGATGGTAAGTGATGATGCAGTCTAAGATGATAGCGGGCGAACCTGGAAGGGGTATGGCAGTTTTTACTAAACCCATACACCTTTGGTTTCTACACGGCATCGTACCGGAACGCTAAATTGCTTGGCGGCACGGCTTAGCCGGTAGGGTGGTAACTAGCCACGGCCAAAGCCTCCCACCAGACACTGTAATGAATAAATCTATAGATTAGTTATATGCAGAGAAACTTTCAGCTTTTATAAAATAACTAAGGTCTGGCATGCGCTGGCTCTCCCTATCTGTGGTTTGCCGAATTTCCGTCGAAATCTTTGTTAAATTAGAAGAGAACAAGAAAAATATAAAAATGCACCAAATTGCGAACCTCCTCCTTTTTGGGGCTCCGTACCTCAAAAAAGGAACCCTTATAGGATCACTTTGTCTGTCCGTCGTAGTGTCTGTCATGAAAACCTATAGGGTACTACGAGTTCTATTTATTTTTATGCATAATAGTTTTTGATTTATCGTGAAAAAAATACCCAAGTACGCAACCTCGGTGTGCGAGTCTGACTCGCACTTGGCCGGTTGTTTTGAAAGTCCGTTAGTAATTTATTATTTTTGTCTACAGGAGGACTGTATGGATTAATTTTGGATTACTGTAAAACAGATATACTGAGATGTAATCTGTATAAATTCTTGGAGAAGATTTTGGACGGCAAAGATTCATCGAGCATTAGTCAGAGTTCAACTCCCAACCAGCCTGAACCTATGGATTGTGTGAGTGATCTACAAGTACATTCCTCTTCGTCAACCGATAGATGTCCACTGCTGGACATAGGTCTCTTGTAATGAATTCCATACGCCATAGTATTGCGATTGAATACCGCTGCATTCAACTCTCTCTCTGTACCTCAATGTCATCTGTCCACTCAATGGGGGGTTCTGCTAATGTAGCGCTGTCCGCTGCGAGGTCGCCATTCCAGCACCCCTAGGGGGTCCATAGATTGGTTATAGGCAGCTATGTTTTGAAGCATGCTCAGAGGTGTTGTTTTCCAATCCAATCCAATGGTAACATTTAACGATTTTGTTTTCATGCAAAACCAAAATCCATACTTCCATACTAATATTATAAATGCGAAAGTGTGTCTGTCTGTCTGTCTGTCTGCTAGCCTTTCACGGCCCATCCGTTCAACCGATTTTGACGAAATTTAAAACAGAGATAGCTTGCATCCCGGGGAAGGACATAGGAATAGAATAGAATATGTTTTTATTCAAGTAGACTTTTTACAAGCGCTTTCGAATCGTCGGGTAGTTTTAATTTACCTCTGGTTCGGAATGCCGTTCCTACTGAGAAGAACCAGCAAAAAACTCGGCGGTTGCTCTTTTTAATAATAGGCTACTTTTTATCCCGGAAAATCATAGAGTTCCCAAGGGATTTTTAGAAATTTAAATCCACGCGGACGAAGTCGCGGGCATCATCTAGTTAAGTGAAATAATAATATTTTTTGTTACAGAACGCTGAAACTGAGCAGTATGACTTACCGCTAACAGTAGAGCTGGCCCTGGACAGATCACCAGACATATTCGATGATGATGATGATGCACTATTCATAACACCCGCTAAACTTAAAGTCAACGGACAAAACGAAAGCAGACAAAAAGATTTGAGTAAAGTAGTTGTTGCCGATGATGAACTCATAGCCCCGTCTAGTTCCAAAGAAAAGGCAGATATTGATCACAAAACATCGAACAGTGATCACAAAATGGCGGAAAGTGATCACAAAATGTCGAAGAGTGATCACAAAATAGTGGAAAGTGAAGTAAACACTGATCATAAAACGCCGAAAAACATAGCCAAAAAGTCTGCCACTGATCAAAGAATGTCGACAAGTCCTGCCGATATTACGGAGAAAAGCAAAACACCCAACCACACTTCGAGATTATTCGATGAAATGGAAAAAATAGACAAAAGCAGTGGAAATTTAAATCTAAAAAGTCCGCAAAGTTCAATTTTCCGACAGAGACCTAAACAGGCGGAAATGGCGGAGAACAGTGAAACTTGTAATCGGACGTCAAGATTATTAGATGAAATGGAAAAATTGGATAAAGATAGTGGAAAGTTGAATCTGAAAAGTCCTCAGAAATCGGCAATGGACGTGGAAGATAAAGAACTTTCGGAGGTAAACCCTGATGTGAAAAAGAAATTAGCCCGGAAAATTACAGATTACTTTTCAAAAAAACCTATTTAAAGTACTTTACCTTTGATGGAAAATGTATTAGTCAATTCTAAAGTATAGTCCGCGATAGGTCGAGATGGCAATCGGGGTACGAGGCGGGGGAACGTCCCACATACTCGCACGTTACCCGCACTCGCCCGCACCGTCTGTGCGGGTGTGCTGGGCGTTCCCTCCCCGATTGCCATCTAGACCAGCACAGCTAAATCGGTGTAATTTATAAAAACAGTAGTATAAGTACCGCAAATTGCTAATGCGCGTGGCCGCCATTTTAGTAACGTCAGCACTAGACTGAAGTTTCGAGCTGATGGTATATTTTTATTTCGGCTGACGTCAAAATGACGTCATTTCGATGGTAATGAGACATGGTTCCAGCGCAATATCAATTTGCGGGACTTATTTGGATTCACAGTGTTACAGAATTTATTCCATTTTTGATATGAAATAAATTATTATGGAATTTTGAAAAGTCGTAGGGACTTGTACTTAAAACCAATATCAATAAATCTTCAGAGAGCAGGGCGCTTGTTCTTTTCACTTTTTACACTGAGCACTATATTTTAATGGAATTGAAATATTTGCATATCTGCAAAATACTGTTATGTATTTTTCTGTAATAAAACTATTTATTATTATATACTTGAGGTTTTATTTCACTTGTTTTCAAATCGATTGTAGCTGCGCAAAGGATGAAAAATTAAAGAAATATTTTTAGATAGGTACCCGTACCCGAAGGATGCCAACGGGACCCTATTACTAAGCCTGCGCTGTCCGTCCGTCTGTCTGTCAGTGGGCTATATCTCGTAAACCGTAATAGGCAGTGTTGAAATTTTCACAGAATGTGTATTTCTATTGCCGCTACAACAACAAATAGTAAAAACATCAAAACGGCTCCCATGAAAATTAAAAAACTTATTTCTTGGATGATGGTACGGAACCGTTCGTGTGCGTGTCCGACTCGCACTTGACGGACTTTTTTATTTTAATTTAAATAGGTGCCAACAGCGAGAGCTACGGCAAGGCCAAGTTTTTGGTGCCATTGTTGCACTCGAGACGCCGTCGTAAACTGATTCAGCGACAAATTAAGGAAAGTGTGATCAGAAACATAAGTTTGCCTTCCTTTCATCATCATGATCAACCCATCACCGGCACACTACAGAGCACAGGTCTCCTCTCAGAGTGAGGGTTATAGTCTACCACGCTGGCCAAGTGCGGATTGGCAGACATCACACACCTTTGAGAACATTATTGAGAACTCTCAGGCATGCAGCTTATCTCACGATGTTTTCCTTCACCGTTAAAGTGATATTTTAATTACTTAAAAACGCACATAACTCCGAAAAGTTAGAGGTGCGTGCCCGGGATCGAACCCCCGACCTCCGATTGGAAGGCGGCCGTCCTAACCACTAGGCTACCAAAGCTTCTCCTTCCTTCCTTCCTTTCATAGGACTTCCTATTTCAGGTAGGTGTAATAAGCCCTTGAGGCTGCAGCATCACCTAGGTTATAGATAGTAGGTACCTACTATTTGGTATGATCGCAGTCAAGCGCATGCCTTTATACTTAGGTAAAAAACCATATTGTGAACATGCTTGACACTTTGATTGTGATTTGTGAATTTGAATAATATATGAACGCGACATCGAGCATAGCAATATTCACTATTATTATTATCAAGTTTGCTCGTCGATCATGTATCAGCGTGGGGACCCAGCTTTAATTTTATTAATTAACTAGCTGATGCCCACGTCTTCGTCCGCGTGGAATTAGGTTTTTAAAATCCTGTGGTAACTCTTTGATTTTCCGGGATAAAAAGGACCCTATGTCACTCTCCAGGTCTTTATCTATACCCATGCAAAAAATCACGTCAATCCGTTGCACCGTTGCGACGTGATTGACGGACAAACCAATAAACCAACAAACAGACACACTTTCGCATTTATAATAAGGGTACCTAGTACCTACCTATACCTACTGATTATTTTAAAGAGGAAAATAAAACACATACCTAATATAATTAAAATTATTTATTATCCTTCCTCATATTTCTAGCATACTAAACGTAATAAGTGTATAATAATAAATAATTGAATAGTAATTTAGTTTCGAAATATTTCAGCCATAAGTATACATAAATTATTAACTTCATAATAGGTATTAACTAAATTAGACATGCAAAGTAGGCAAATCATTATTGTATTAGTTCCGTAAAATATGGTTCTGTTGGTGTCTTTGTACACGATGACATTTAGTACCTATGGTTTTGCATATTTCGCTAACGTTGATAGATTTCGAACGTAACATTGATAGAGATCGTAACGCTATCATGTAAACGATAAACGCTATCGTCTAAACGATAGCGTTTCGAAGCTCGAAATCTATCAACGTTATCGAAATGTGTGAACTCGTACTACTACTCAAACTATTCAAATATACTAGGTTCGACACCTGCTAATTTCACTTGCAAAAATGTAGTAATGTTAACTTAAAGTCATGAGTGAAGTTAGCAGCGTGGCAAAACCACGCCAGATAGCATTTGAACACGAAAAGATGCGTTTCAAATAAAACGCAGCGTAGCGGAGACGTAGTTTTCAACCAATCAGATTATTGAGAAATGATGTGACAAAATTACACGTCATCTAACAATAACCTGAATAGTATATGAAACACGTCTGCGCTTTAGTGGAAACGCACCTTAAAACTAGCTGTCTGTCATCATGTACACAAGCACTTAAGAGTAGGTATGCAGTCAATTAACTACAGAATTTTGCTAGACTAATAAAATAAATATTAAACAATATTATTACCTAGCGACGTTTTAAATAAGTGTTTATAACTCTCTTAAATTACAAACTTTGGCGAAATATAACAATATACTATGAATCATTTAGAACAGCCTAGCTATCAAATGCACTGCTGGTAACTTCGAGTTTTTTTCAATAAGTTGTGTGTCCACCAAAATATAAAATGGATTGTGTTATATTTTAAACCAATTCACCACTGATGAAAAAGCTAAGCTACTTAGTTTGATTTAGACATTATGGCTAATTAAGCTGCAAATTATCTATAAACCAAAATGATAGGTCTAAATACTTTGCTATCTATTTCATCATGCTACATGCTCAAAAAGACAGCATTAGTTTTTTAGACCTGACAATTTAGTTTAGTTTATAAATTGTGTACAGCAGAAAGCCACAATGACTAAAGTCTTTTGCTATTAACGTCTTTTAATAGGCCCACAATTACCCTCAAAAAATGTCCGATACAAACGATGTTTTATTTACTTTTGTCACTGTGTGAACAATTAGAATCGCACTTTATTGGAACGGAATAAACGCCCTGATATGAGCCAGTAGGTATATTATGGATATCTGTCATAACGCCGTTTGAACGTTTTTGGTGAACCTTAGCGATTGGTTGTCTTAACTTGTATAGAAGTAGCTTAGCTCGCACATCGCAAGGAGTCATTTGCGTACTTTTATTTATTTCTTCGTTTCGTAGAGTCTTTTTTTCAGACTGACATGTCAACGACATACGTTACAAAGGTATACCTAAGTAACAGAGACGACTCTTTACAAAGCCGAAGTTACTGATTAAATTTATCTCTTTCTAAAGTTCGAAGAATTATGAAATTAGCTTAGATTCTTTGGTCATATGTGATATTTTCTATAAAAGACTAAATACGCCGCGCCGTAAGCAGATTCCTGGTTCTGTGATTTTAATATGGTGTGCCTACCTACATTCTGATTTCTTTGTCTAAACTTGAGTATCTGCATCTATTTTTTTCTAATGTATAAAGAAATAAAAAACTATAAAACGATGAACTAAGTTTAAAGTAACAACTAAAAATTTAAACATATTTTGAATCTAGGTCGTAGCCATCTCTGATTTCGTAGGAGGAAAAATTTAAAGGCAAATCTGAAAGGAGCATGACCATCCCAAAATTTTGTGTTTTTAAAATACCCTTTAAATGAGAACTACGGTGTGATTAAACGCTTAATAAAAGCACAAGCGCAGTGCGCAATTTTTTTTGTTATTTTTACCGAATAAGTTTTGGAAACGTCAAAAACAAGTAAAAAAAACGTTTTACAAACAATCGCTTCATGTTTAGATTTTTTGGGGGTAGACGGAGGTAGAGGACGATAGGAGGGAGGGATTTGAACCCCCCAAACCCACCACTTGCTGGCTCCGTATTCAAGACTGCAACCTAAAATTTTGATATTGCAAGGTTTGATAGTTCTAAGTAAACTAAAATTTTCAAAAAATAAATAAAAACCGACTTCAATAACCACCAATTAGCCGCACGAACCGTCTATCTACTCTTCATAGTGTTTTGCGACTCCACATTGGCACCTACTCCAAAAAATATTACTATAGAACTACAATAACTCTTGTATACATAATATATTGGGTAATAAATTAAATTATTTTTTACTTTTTAGTGTTGGTGGTTATTGATGTCGGTTTTAATTTTTTTTTGAATTTTTTTTATTTCACAATTTTTAGTGGCCCCATCGTACTAAAATATGATATGCCTGGTTAAAAACCTACTGTTTCAAAGAATCATTATAAATCGGTTCATATTTGGCGAAGAAATCGCGTAACAAACATACAAAAAGACATACATTCGAATTGAGAAACTCCTCCTTTTTTCATGTCGGTTAAAAATATGCTATGCCTGGTTAAAACCCTACTGTTTACAAAGCTGTTACACTGATCGCGAGCAATTTACTCTTATTAATTGAGGAGTTCCGTTCTCCATCTCCGAAGATATTCATCAGATCTTTACCAAATTAAAATGGGACCACCTCGGAAGTATATATAAAAAAAAAATTGTCGAATTGATAACCTCCTCCTTTTTTTGAAGTCGGTTAAAAATAGATTTGTTTATCATTTCCATACAACATTGGTAAGAAAAAGATGCGGATTCCCTAGGAGGCACCTAAATCAGCACCACTATTGTACGTAGTTTTAACTATTAAGTAGGTACATAATTTGTACATTGCAGCTCTTACGACAGTATTTGTTTTACAATAATTTCATGTAAAGCACATTTTAATCAGTTAGTACGTATTCTGCTCTTTTATGAGAATTGACTTGCTAAATAATAAATACCTACACTATCGTAAACTGACTAGAAATAAATATATATAAAGTACATAGGTAAATCATTCTAACAATAACATATCCTACTAACGTAACTATGTAAAATTAATTTTGTTATTATAAAATTACTAGGAAACTAATTTGAAGATCAAAGTTACGATTTAACTAAGTAATTTTTTTATTAGAACTAGGTTAGTGTTTTTCTTATTTTTCTAAAGCATAATAATTTAATATACGGGATAGTCGTGAAATGCACTTTCGGATTTTCTCAGAGTCGTACTTTCAACCTAATATTATTTAAAAGTGACGATCAGTACCCTTAGTACGCGTTTGTGGAAACTTTGGCAGTTTTCGTGAGCTACCAAATTTTTATGTTACCTAGTGTTTAGAGGAACTCGATACCGAATTTCGTTTTCGAAAACTATAAATACTTGGAGTAGAGGCTGCTTGCAGAAAATCAGTAGGAAGGTAATTAATTTTTTTTTGTTTTTAAAAATGCATTTGACGATGACCCCAAAACAAAAGCGGCTTAACTTAAAATATTTAACGTTTTATAATTTCATTTCATGAATTATTACTAAAAAGACAATCCATTTTATGTTTTATAATATTAAAATTCTTTGGTATACAACTGTGGACTTTATTTATATTCGCTGTTGTGCGGTATTCGTTTGTGCATTAACGACAGCTGCGATCTATTTGGTGTATCATAATATTATCATAATTATGCGGCAGGAGGTTCAAATATGTACATTGTACATTTACACAACATTGTACAATTTATGGTAAATCGTGAAAGCAGTCATTCCAAAATAACTTTCAACCCCAAATGTTAACAGTAGGCTCTCCGTCACTCGCTTACAAACGTAGTTTGGTTCTCATTTGGATATTAACCGATAAAACTTGATGTAATTTTGTAGATACCTTCTAAAAACTAATCTCTATGTCTGAACCCTGTGGTTTGCCAGATTTCCCAACAAAACAAGTTTTAAAGTTGCACAGGTTAAAAGATTTGTATGTAAATTTTAATTGAAAGAGTAACTTTGAAATTGAATATTTATGATATAGTTAACGTTTGTCTCATATTCGAGGAATAATGTTATTTTGAAATAAATACTATAAAGATTTACATATAATTTTCAAGAACAAATATCGTGTACCTCTATAAAATATCGTGTAATCCATGTTATGCTAACAGTGTGTTCATTTAAAGCTACGTAAGTAACATTTTGAATTTTCTGAGTATTTTACCACGATGTGTGTTTTTGAAAACCGAACAAGTGAGCATCTAGCTAATATGCCTTCTTTCAAATTATTTCTGCATAAATTATCTCCTCTAGTTGAAATAAGATACCTTTATATTGAAATAACTGGATAGATGGTTTGTACTCATAAAGGTAAGATGTTTGCCGCGTGTGAAACATTAAATAAGACTACCAATCAACAGTTTTCATTTACTCACAGTAGCAAAATAATGCATTCTCTTACATTAAAATAGGAAAAACTGAGTCCAGTAGAAGATCATGTAGTCATGTAGCTTATATAAACAACGTATTCATAGATATAGTTCCATTTGTGTCCACTTTCGCGAACAATGTGTCATCAATATTTATATAATATATTCCATTCAATTATGTTACAAGTGACAAAATCCACATATATTCAATAAACAAATAGTGAACGCTGTCCTATTTCAATTCTCTTATATTACATTGTAGCAAATCTATGGTATATAAAACTATATACTTTCAAACGAAGGGCATTCTGATAAAAGCGGCTATCTGAGATTTTATTAAAAACGATTTTACAATTTCCTTACCGTAGATCGCTATTCATTTTGTTCTATATTTAAATTGAAAAATTACTTTTATGTGTAAAATACACTTGAATAAGATGTCAAATGTACAATTTGTCTTATCATTATAATTTGTTTTATGTATTCGAGCAAAACGGAACGGTTATGGGAGAGATAGTGAGTTATATATAAAGGGGTCGAATGGACGATCTTTACAAGCGTATATCACAGACACCTGTAGAGGTATCCCTTTGCTAAGCTATACGTAAACAGCCCGTGCTCCTTTCTTAGCTAACGTTAAACGAATATTGAAAATCCTCATTTAATTATGATGTGAAATTATTATCAACGCCACGAAATCAAAGGTTTTAAGTTATACCACTTTAACTTAATTACGACTGGCTAATGCTATTAAATATGTATAACTTTAAAGTAACAGAGCAGGCTGTTCACACCTAAACTATTACAACATAAGTTATCCAGAACAATGTGGGGGACATCCAGCGTGGGTGGCTATCATCAAGCTGTGCAAGCGAAAGTGATCTGAAAGGATCCCTTGTACAATGGACCAGAATGGCGTGCACATATTTGTTTGATAGATTTTACCTCTGTACTAAAGACCACTGTACTACTTACTTCTATTTAGGTGCGACGTCTATGCTGTACTCAAGAATTGAGTTAAAAATAAATAAATCTAAATGAAATTTGGGAAACTTGTTGCAAATTGATTTAAATTTTTAACACCTGTAAACAATTACAATTGGATTCAATAATGACATTCAATTAATAAATTGCTTATCATAATTTTGTTGGCACGCCAAAGATCTGATCTAAAATTTAAATTAGTCGGTGTCTATACTGACAAAACATGAATCTGAATAAATGGGATTTTTTTCATAATAATAATTATTTATTTATTTATTATTTAATTAGAACGGCCATAAATTATAGATAATCGATTTATACAATTTGAAAATCACCCATGTAAAAACCAATAGGTAAAGTAATTGCAGTACCTAGCTGATTTTGAAGTTTCAATGGCTCAGTGGTCAAGGTGGGCTGAACTTGAAAGGCACTTATAGCATGTTCTAAGCTCCCATGTTTAAAAATAATAATTAACGCTTAGACGTCTCAACCTCCGAGTAGTGACAAAGATAGAAGGGTAACCAGAAGGTCCACTCAACTCATCGCACGGTAACTGACGCACTCATACTATAGACGCGTGTGACGTCGAGCTCAGTCTAAGGTCAGCCTAAAGCGCAATACACATTGAACCCGCCGGGCCGCCGACAAAGCCCGGCGACACAACCCGGCGGCCTGTATGAAAAGAATCATGTCGGCAACATGCGCCCCTCGTGTTACCCGCCGACATGTTGGCGGGTTGGGTACGCCTGCGCTCAGTTGCCCGGCATCGACACGCGGCAATCACTGACTGCCAAATAAATTTCTCATCTCAAGCCGCCGACATGCCGCCGACCAAATTTTCCGACTTGTAATAAGTGAAGCCGCCAACTAGACCGCCGACAAAAAGTTGCCGACATATGTCAGCGGCCCGGTGGGCTCAATGTGTATTGCGCTTTAGGCTCTATAGATCTCAGGATCTATAGAGCGTACTTTGACTTTGAGCCCGATTTATGCCAGTGGTATATCACTTCGCTAAATAATCTGTCTCGTTTTAGCAGTGCCTTAAGTTTGAGTGTCAAAGTGCGCTCTATTAAGATCTCGACCTGAGATCTATAGAGAGTACATTTACTTTGCTCAGACTTAACACAGCTGTTAAATGAGACAGGTTTATCTCTCACATAAATCTGTCCCGTTTTAACTCTAAGTAAAGTTAAAGTACGCTCTGTATATCTCAGCTTAAGTCAGCTTGTGGTACACAGATCAGATATGTGCGAGTGCGTCTTTTCATCATGCGCTGTATTGAGCGGACCAACTGTGTTACCCCTCTATTTTGTGACATTGTTTGTAGATGTATTGTTGATGATTATGAATGTTCTTAGCATAAACAGCGACACCCTGTCACCCGCCCGAGAGGACCCGGGGCAAAACGCTAGTAAGCTCCTAAATTAGATATGACGTCATATATTTATTTACATTCTGGAGCGAACGGGGTTTCCATTTTATTTCATTGTAAGCAATATATGTTCATAGGTACATGAAGGCATGAATAATATAATGATGAATATAGAATTAATAACTAAATTGTCAGTAAATAATTGTAGAAGAAGCCTTAAGAGTATCTTTATAGGTACTAATAATTTATAGTAAAATAATACCGATTATAATTACGAAAAAAAAAGTTATTGGACCATATCGCAAAACTATTAGGCGTGCTCTCCGCGGTAATTGAGTATTTGACTCCAATTTTTAATGACGTAAACTGAAAAAACTAATTAAATCGATCAAATAATAAAAAAAGTTATAAGCATTTAAATATTTCTGATTAGACAGAGATAGCAATACAGAATTATGACGTCATTTTGGCAAATGCCATAGTAGCTTCGTGCGGTTTCATACAAATTTTCTTTTTGCGAGAAAGGGCTAGAAGACCCTCCCACTCCAAAATTAAAATGCCTGTAACTTGTAAATCTTTGTTGGATTTTAATATTTTTTTCAGCGTACGTCATTATTTTCATCTTAGTTTATAATAAAGTAATAATATTTATCAAATTCAAAAGTAGTAAAATACCCAATACCAAGTCGTGTTTGAGAGCATGCTATTTCAAACCGAATTTACGGGCGGGGCATACTGAAGCAATGTTTTGGTAACACAAATCAACGTATGACGTTATTATTTTGCAAAACTACTTAATTAATATTTTTGAATAAACTATAAACATTTGAAATTAAGTATCATTAACTTAAGCATACCTTGACGTTGTGAGTTTTGTAATTTTCCGGTTCTTTATGTATTTTATTTACGCATGAACTTACCTGCCTCGAAGTGGACCTTAAAATATATATGCTTCAAGGCTCATAACTTTAAAAATAAAAGGATTCGATGTTGTTTGTTGGGGGACATCTAGATAAGAAAGAAATAAACCGATATCTGACTTAGCTTTAGGATAAATAATATAGAATTTAAGTTTTTATAGACAAGCACGTTTGATGTTAATAAAAAAGCTAAAGAGCACGCATTCAAATAAGTGATACCAGCAACAATTCATCACTTTTCTCCTTTTTTGGGATTTGCTCGAATAACTTAGGGAATTGCATAGCAAGGGGCCCAGGGAGACATGTAGGTACTTATGTTTATAATAGTGTACAGAAACTTAGTATCAGAAAACTTAGTCAGTTTATACAATTTACTTGCAAAAGCTTTCTTTATAAGCTGGATCTGTACATAGTTTATTTGAAACCTGTGATCGTTACGGACGGCGCATATTTGTCTAAAGGCTGAAACAAACAAAACGCGTGACAGAAACTGCACGACAGGTCGTCACACTGAACTCACGCTTACGTGTGTACAATTTCAAGATGTGTATGTCCACTACATTCAAGCTCTAACTGTCCTTCTTGCATCTGCAACTTTTTAAATGAAAACTGTCATGTTTGTGAGAACCACGCTTGCCTTTTTTTTTATTTCACAGTTTTCGTAAGAACGTTGAGTGAACATATCGTTGCCACAGTCAGTAACCAATGCAATTTTATTTCATTATTTTTTGCAGACTATAAAAGGCATCCTCGGTTTTGGGAATGTTGAGGGTCAAAATACATACTTAGTTGTTCGATCTTAAATCACCCGAGTGTCGAAGTTACAGGAAACGGACACACTATATTATATTATATGTCGGAGAATATTATAATGCATACGAACGTACGACGTCATAATCCTTATTAAAATGATTTGAATAAAACCTACTGGTAAGAAGTACAATCCATTATTAGTCAATAGTGCTTTCTGTCGATCACAGCTGTCGACACATTCGTTGTCGAGAGGCTGACAGCGTCGCATGTACCTATGCATTGACTGCTAAAAAGATAAGAAAAACAACATGTCAGACATTGGAAGTCATCACGTAAAATTAAATTTAATAATAATTCTCCGATATATATGTAGCTTTTTTTCACAAACACACTGAGCTCAGTTTTGAGTTATCACAAAAACCGCCACCACGTGGAGTGCTCGTCGGGTGGAATGCATGGTCCATGCATCGTTGCGTGCTCTTAGAGTTCAGAGGTACCCTCTATTGCAGCGGTTGCTGATGCACGGGGTACAATAGGAGCGTGAACATAGTGGGTACGTAGCTTATTAAAAAGAACTTTAAAAAGCGAACCATGACGACAGAGCGTGGTTTTAGTTCGCACTGCGCAATGTGAACCCCTTCATACAGTTCTTTGAATTACTACTTCTAGGAGCCGCATTGGACACGTTGCTGCCACGCGTTATATCTGTTTCACGCTTAATTCTGCTGACGCTACACCGTTTCTAAGAAGAACCTATGTATCGTCAGCACCAAACTATAGCGAAACTATTAAGTTACTCCTCTCTACCTATCTTTAATTCTCTAAGGTACTCATACTTTAAACCCCTAACTTAACCAAACGGTTACACCATTCCTAATCCTAGACCACTCTATACCAATAAAATATATTAATAATTTAGTAAACCTTATTAAAATCTAATGTTTTATGAAGAAAGAGGAATGAAATATGCATGAAACAATATTCTGGATAACTTATCAAAAAACATTTTTATACATTATTATTTTGAAAGGTTAGGCATTTATCGTATTATTTTTTCGAAAAGGTAACTTAAATACAGCTGAAGAAGCTAGGGTAAAACAAGAAAGAGTTAACTTAAAAAGTCGTCTGGCAACTTTTCTATCTAAAATTCCTTTATGCGTTCGAAAAATTCCTAATAAAAAAACGTATTAACTACCAAGTTAATAAATTAGGAAAAAACAGTCAAAGAAGTGCTTGAAGCTAAACTATGCTAAGCGATAGAAAAATTAAATAAACGAAGAAGATATGACTAGATCTTTTTTTGTTTCATCACTACGATCTACAATTCATAAAAGCACTATGCGCATCTCTCCATATCTTTATAATATAAATAGATATAATATTATGCTTAATAATTCCGAAATCCTAAATTTTGTTTACTCCTGATTTGAATATTGGCAATCACCTTACTTACTAGCGTCGAACGGTGTTTATTAAATGAGGTATATTTCTCTCAGTCGTTCTTTAAGCGAGTTTCACTGAACGAATTTTCTAGCATGTCGTCGAAATACGATTATAGGCACAACTCACTAGCCAAATCACATCATAGTAACGGGTAGTAACGGATGGGATAAAATAAACCCCCGTACCGTAGCGTGACGTGTAGTCGCATTGCTACGGCCTGTAGCGTAACCACTACGGCCCGTAAGCTACTAGGCGTGCTACGGGCTACGGCAGCTACGATGACAGAAAACAGTAGGGTTAATTACAAGTTTGCACTTATCGACATTTCTGGTGGATTTCGATTGGCGAAACGCATTAATGTCAGAGTAAATTGAACCTTCACTCTTGTTGTAAGGTTTTATTTAATTCATCCATAACTCTACAGCCAGTATCCCAAGCAGAAAACATAGTAAAACAAAAATCGGTAAGTAGGTATACGGTATAAACGACTCTAATTAAATCACATTTAGCCTCATTTTATTCTAACTTGTTAGTGGTTCGATGTTCGATTTTCTATCAAAAATGTCGAGTTGTGCAAAGTCGTACTATCCCCACTGTACTGTATCTATTCACGGCAGAAGTCGAAAGCAAGTTTAATTTGGTATTTACTGTTTTAGGCATATTATGCAGTCTAGTCGAATTTGTGGAATTCAAAAACTTTTCCAAAACTTTAGAATTGTCTTGACAGGTGCCAAGATGAATAGATAGTACCGATAATTTGAAATTCTTTTGACATTAAATAATTTATAAATAATACTACATGTACTTAACATCTGTGTAAGAACATATAGGATGTGAGGTTTGTAAGCAAATCACTAAGTTCTATCCACGGAGAGAAGTAAGTAGGTACAGGGCTCTCTCAGTTACGTGATCCCACAAAAACAAGAAACTCAATGAGCGTTTGCTATTTTGAGTGGCCAATCAATCAACGAATCCATGTTTTCAAAAAACATTTGAAGTTCAATTCGAAAACATTGGTGTCTCAAAATGACGCCCACTGAGTTTTTTGTCTATGTCATTTGTATGAGATTATGTAACAGAGAGAGCTATGTACTAACTTCTCTCCGTGGACAGAGTATACCTACACAGTTATTAAAATAAGGCTACATTAAAAAATATATGGTATGTACACCCGTTACCCTTTTTTCACAATTCTAAAACATGCAGATACTTCCATGGCATTATCCAATTAGTTTGAGAAGATTTCGACAAGATCGCTATGTGCAACTCGCCCTCAGAAGACTTTTAAACGCAACGACACGACTGATCGACATCGTCAGACCGAGGTCGTTTCGAGTCTAAACAATTCGTGTCGTGGAGGTCACCGTTCGTCGATCTACCTATTTCGTCTAAAATTCCACTTTCAATTTCACATTACATTCTACAAAGTTCTCAATCCAGTGTTCCAACTGTTACAAGGCTACGCGAGCGCTACGACGAAGTAATTGCGAACGATATAAATATGTTATAAAATTTTAGAAGTTAAATAGTATTTTTAATCAAATTCGATTTCGTAATACTAAGATGTTCTGCGATCGAGTTTAGTTTAAGTAACCCGTTGCGCGTGTAATCTTCACTTCACTTCACTTCACTTCTTCATCACTTGGAGTTAAGTTATTAATTTTGATTTTTTTTCATATTTACTAATTCACGATACGACAGTTGAGTTTTTGTTGGTTTTTAAAGTTTTAATCAACTGCGCAACGGCCAAAATATCTCGATCTCACTAGTTATGACTAAGATGATAAGTGAATGAGGATACTTTGCGAACGCAATTTTAGAATATTGTAGTATGAGAGTGCGGGGCTAATACGGAAAGAATATGCAAAGCTAGTCTATAGAGTCGCGAGTGACATGACAGTATGGGATCAGTTACGCTACGATAGTGACGACAGAGTATAAAAATTCGCGACAGACTACAGTGGACCCGAGAGTGAAGCGGCGCCGGGAGGCCGATGCGCGACGAGCTCGTCCGAGTCACCGGCCCTGACTCCTCGCCCGGCGACCGACGCGGCGGCCGGAAGCGGACCGGCCAAGCCGCGGAAACAGTCAGCGAACGAGAGTAGAGACCGACAACTTCTGCCTACGTGAAAACATTTAGATACATTTAAACAATTGCAAAGCATACCCTGTATCCTAGAATCACTTTGTGGGCGATCGTTTTATACATTCAGTGAGGATATTTTTTATTCTATTTAAAACTTCGACTCGCGTCTTTGCAATATTATTTAGGGAAACGTTTAACTTTAATCAGTATAAAGATAATATACATAAGTACAATATCATTAATCGCCCGAACGCCGCCGCGGTGCGCGTCGAGGTGTCGAGCGTTACTCCTACTTAACCCACGAGGTGATATAATCATTAATCGATATATACTAAGTATACGTGTTCCGCTTTGGCATCGATTTGTTCTGTAACCTAGTAGCACGGCTCGAGGCGAGCCGGCGCCCGCCCGCCGCGTCGGCGCCTCGGCGCGTCGCCCACAGGCAGGCGCGAGCGCACCGCGAACACCTTCCCTAATCAATTTAAACTTTACACTTACACTTTCTCTTGAGTCCATTTGAACGCAAAGAGGGATACACTCATCGTCGACTCTTAGTTAAAGTCGTATCGTATCCGTTGCGTTTAAAGCGACTTCGCGAAACGTTTAAAGGTGCCGACTTTTTTTTCACAAGACGAGATCACGCCGACCAATAATTTAATTTAAATCAGTAAAACAAACAGATCAATACAATAAATGAGTTATTTAACTTAGCATTGTAAAAAGTAACGCTAAACAATTTAAAAAAGCGTAACAGTATTGCACGAACATGGTTTAAAAAGAGAAAAAAAAAACTAGGTAAGTACCCTACGCTTTCAACGATATCGGTACAATTTTTCATTTTAAATTACGGCTTATTATTAAATCATAAACGCCTAAAACTAGAATACTATATCAATATAATATAATTATTTGTGTAAATATAAAATTCTATGTCTTGTGTGAGAGTAATATTTGACTAGAGGCGGGCGGCGGCCATTAGTATGTTCGCTACCGCATACGGTTAGCTGGGGTTTAAGTGCCATCAGACCATCCAACTTGGATCGGAGCCGACCATGTTTTAAATTTTGATCAGACGAAATCTACCCACTCTACGAAGCATCATAGCATCATCATATTCGATCCAACAGCGTTATGTCGGCAGCAACCGAATTGGATCGAATGCTAGCACTTTTTAACGATACCTGCACACAGAAATTAGCGGATTTGATTCGTTTTCATATTAATCATGCAAAATCACTATAAAACTTTTGAGTCTCAAAACCATTTTAATTATTACTTCCTTTTTGCTTTATTGACATAAAACATTAGATGACCTATTATTTTAGGTGGTCTAATTATTCCTGTGTACAAGTCAGTTAAACAAAATAGACGCCTCTTATTCATACAAACTGCATCTTCAGACATGTCAATGCCCAACTCCCAACTCACATCGGTAGGTAGGTATTCCATGTTTTTACTCGTCTATACGAGTACCTACGTTATTTGGCTGATAATAATAGTAGCAACATGTGAGCAGCTGATTGTCGGCACATCTGAAGATGTTTAAATACAAATAGGAATATATAACATATTTCTGTGTGCGGCCACGCAACCTTCGATTGCTCTATGCAAGGAGTAATAATGTAGAAATTATTTTTTTAATTATTTTAGTTATTTTTTTATTTGACCAGATTTATTGAACGGACGGAGATTTTCGGCTGTGAAATTTTGAATTGGTGGGATTCAGGTGAGATGGCAATTGTTTTAGGTAGAACTATTTTGTTATGATCTGAATTTTCGTGGAACCTTAGTTCCATTTTAATCAACAATGTTATTTCTATTTCTACATTATACTCCGACCAAGCGTCGAGCACAAAGGTTATTTTGATGTATTTTTATAAATAGTGTTCTTACAGCCCAAGAAGCTACGAAAAGTGATTATTTGACATGAAGGAAAGTGAAATATTATAGTTCGAATATCTCTGTCTCCCACACATCAAGAACGTGTAAGCTTGTGACACTTTTTATAAAAATATAATTCCTTACTCACGCCAAAAACGTTTATAATCCGTAAAAATGATTCCTCACGCGCCGTTTTAACTTTATGTGTCAAACTTCATGTCAAAAGTACGATTTTAGTCCTTATTTTAAAGATGAACCGTATTTTTGACATGATAGTTGACCCGTAAAGTTAAAATGGCGCGTGAGGAGTCATTTTGTACGAACTATACCTACGCCGATTTACGTTTAATGCTTCTAGGTAAGTAAATGGCACATACATTTTTGACTGATTTTTGTTATTTAAAGCTGTTATTTTCAACACAACGGCACACCGGGTACGGGACCCGCCCGCGCGCACGCATTAACATCTAAGGTATCTCAATATTATAATTTTATACTTGGTACGTTTTGATTATGAATCTATTTAATTTCTGTAGAAATTACGCTAGTACTTTTTTTTTGTTATCCGTGCCGCTTCGTCACTGCTGGCTCCCTGGACGCGTCTCACTCCATTAACACCTTAACATGTATAGATTTATATATGTTTATATAGACACACATACACACACGTGAAATAAATACACAGGGGAACGCGCTCTTTGAGAATTGACTTCGCATTTAACTGCGAGTGACCGCCCGCACACGAGCACTACTGTCCACAAAACGTCATTTCATAGATGTGTAATTTTTAACCCTACTTCAAAAAAAAGGAGGAGGTTCTCAATTTTTTGGAATCTTTTTTTAGTTAACTGCGGCGCTAAAATATAACGCACACAATCCAGTCTTGCGGCTTGGCTACACGCTGAGCACGCACGGGAATTCCGCACTCGTGGAGCTCACCCAAACATGCGTGCGGTTATATAGCGTGCTAGAGATAATTCCTTGTGGATTTCCTATTTTACACGCTTTTTATTTGTCATTTAGTTAATTATCAATTTGTTAATGAAAAATTTTCAAGCATTTTGTTACTCAGTGTGCACCGACTCTTATATGTAAAATAAGGCTGAGGTCTATAGCACGTACTTTAACTTTGCTCAGACTTAAAATACAGATAAAATGAGACAGATTTATGTCTCTCACATAATCTGTCTCGGTTTAACTCTAAGTAAAGTCAAAGTACGCTCTATAGCTCTCAGCCTAAGGCCCGAAGGCAAGTAAGTACAACTGCGCATTCGCTAAGCTGTAAAGACGTTAATCGTATAGGGACTTTTAGTTTTAAATTGGCATATGATATCCCAAACTTTCATATGAAAACAGCACTGTACAAGTGTAAAGTACGTATAAAGAATACAGATCTACGAAGCGACGTTATGTGGACGTGGCACTTAATTTTAACAATTTCCTAAGGACTCTCAAATCTTGCCGCCTCTGCAAACTATGGATTTAATGAATGATCAATAAGAATTGACTTGATTAAGTTTCCGAATTAAAATTACGTAGGTACCAACTTTCAACTCGGCCGCAATCAATAGGGATATTGCCTATTTAGTATGTCAAAAATAAATTTTATTTCTTAGGGTCAGCGCAGACGATGGGACTAATGGAATATTGTCCGCGGAGGACAAGAATTTAATGTTTAGTTATTATTAAATAGAGAGTCTTCCAAAATACGAAAAATCCACGTTCTATGTTAGTTTGGAGTTGAATAAGCATTTTAAATTAACGATGCAAATAAAATGAGACGTAAAATGTTTATGACGTCATATTTCACTAAGTATTTTATACAAGCTCGCTTGCTAACGCTGAAACGCTTGACTTTTGATAAAGAGTTGCTGATTTGATTAGTTGGCAACATCCCGATTGCGTTGGCATAATAGATAGTTAGCTACATTTCTGGTAGGGCACCAATGAAAAGCAGTACCAATGTAGTAATCCAAAGGCCGATCAAAAGTTTGGACTTTGCAAAGGATAAAGATTAATTATTTTTAGAACAACTGGATAGAGATTGGCGTGCGTGGGATGTGTCCCGAAATCTAAGATTATTTATTTGACTAAAACATTGAGAACTATCTACAAAATCTTCTATAACAAATTGGGGACTCCGACGCGCCAATTTTACTCTAATGAGATTAAATTATTGTCTATATGTCATACGGGCTATTAGGAACAGATCCTAGCCTAACGGGGGGCATTGGTTTTTAGTTCTTAAAAAAAGTAAGGGACATCGAATTTTTGTAGCGATAAAGTAGCGGGTATCTTGAACGCGAATCACGACAGTGGCGATACAGAATATCGGGCCACACAGGCCAACGATGCATCGCTGGCGTATCACGACCTTTTTGCGGCCACTACTACTGTACTACTGATCTACTTGCGCTACTGTATCGTTGCAAAAAGTTGTGGTGGGCGATCTCTCAAACAAAGTGAATATTTTGAATATCAAATATCAACTATGTTTGCGAACCTGCAGGTCTGTTTCGTATCTTGTAATGTCAGTACGGAAACCAGTATTAAATAGATGATTTTCAGTTTAGTAGATCCGATACCTTTAAGTGCGGGATTACGTAAAGTAGCAGATGTCGGAACTTTATCTTAGTAGGTGTACTTTAACTTATACTAAATCGTTAAAGCGCAGAAGTTTGTATACTTGAAACAAGCGAATGTTTGTAAAGTTTATAGTAGCCGCACCGTAGATACTTACTATTTTTAAGAACCAAAGCGTTTAGGTAATCAAGGATTATTTATATTTTAGTTCAACCTCGGCAGTGTGCGGGCAGCTTTAGAGAGCGCAACAACTAATATGCATAAACGGTCTGTACAATCCATTATTTAGGTTTATATTTTTTATATCACAGCCCATTTTGGAATTTACAACGAATCAAAACATAATAATTATCTCAAAATGAAGGCCTTAAGTATCTCGGTAATATTTGAAGTGCACTTCGATTTGTACACAGCGTTTTATGAACATTTAATTTAACAACATCGTGTTTATTTAATTTTACTAACATGTAGGTTTGGGGTGCCGAGCTGACCAACGGGAGTTTGAGGAAAAACTTTGACAGTTAGTATGGTTATTATCTCAGACTAGAGAAAAAAGATAGACGGATCACGAGGTGCCAAAAGAATTGGACAGACTGCATGACTGTTACATGTGCCATGCACTCAGTGGTCAAGACATTACGTTTATTTGCGTGGATTCCGTTTATCTTTTTATTTTAGTGTGTCTTTTGCAAATAAGGACTGTTTCATTTTAATCTGTCAAATTTAGTTTAATTAATTTTGTATCCAATTTATTCACTATCAAAAGTTCGATCGACAGTCATTAAGAAAGAACTACTAGTGTTTTAAACGTTGCGAGTTTAATTTAGAGTTTGCCCATTTTAAAATGTATCCCGCTTCACTAGGCACAGCTCAGCATAATAGCTTACAGACACGCACACCAATAAAATTTAACAAAATATAGGCTACTCCGATAGTGATATATACCGTAGTACTTATATTATGTGTGATGCGCGGTGAAGGGAGGCAACAGTGTCGCGAGCCGCGCGGGGACGCGTCTTGGCCTAGTCTACGGCTAACAACTCAACGTAGAACGGAACGCGCCGAGACAGCGCCATCTATACTACAAACGAAACAACGAAACGTGCGAAGACGCGCGCCCCACCACGGCGTTACAATTTATGCAATATACAATAATTAAAATACATTTTTCTTATTCTCAACTTACTTAATAAATTCAGTTTGGCTTAGTTCAAGCAAATAACTAGTATAATAAATTTATGTTAAAAGTTTTCAGTTAAACATTAAGTACTTAGAAGTAGAAGTATGATTACGAATGACAAAATTTTTATAACGTGTCATTTAATAATAATAATAATAATTTAATCAAAGTTAATAAATTGTATATATAATAATATAATAGAGTAATTTAATGATTAATCGATAATGATAAGAATGAAGCTTTCCTACGCGCCGATCAATTAATTACTTTAACTAATATAGTATACGCGCCGCGTGGGCTTGCATATATCTTTAGGTAAGTAATGTAGTTAATGATATTTACTATACAATAAATGTTTATTAAATTCCTTAGAATTTTTGATAATACGCAAACAAGCCCACCGCAGGTAAACGGGACTTGCCGGCAGCATTCTGAAACAAAAGAACGAATACGTTATCTAAACATGAATTTAAATAACTACTTAGGTACAAAATTGGAATAATTTGGCCAGATAAGAAATATTTATTTACACTGCCAAGACAAAACGCTAAAGGAAAATGACAAAGGTCACTGCCACGCATTCAACATGCTTCATCTTCTGGCGCTTGGTTTAGCGTGGCATGTTTTTCTGTTAGTCTCTGTACCATGGATTGTTACCATACTTGCAGGATTGATTCTTGCTAAACTTGATTGCAGGTTTATTATTATAATACTAACTGCCCTGGCGAACTTCGTACCAGTCGATTCTTTTTCAGGAATTTTTTTAAATTTTTCTCTCCGTAAGAACCATCCTCGTACTTCAAGGATATTTAAAAAAAAGAATTGGTGAAATCGGTTCAGCTGTTCTCGAGATTTGCGATCAGCAACACATTCAGCGATTCATTTTATATATACAGATTACCTATATTGGTAATTGTGGTAAAATGCTACCTTGGGCATGTTGTGCGCGCGCGGGGACGGCGTCATGGGTTAGTAAGGCCGGTTGGCATCCTTGGGCCGCTTCAGCTGCACCTTTAGCCGCTTCATGCCGATTTGAAATCCGTTCATCGCCTGGATGGCCGCCTGGGCCGACGTCGGGTTGTCGAATGACACAAAGCCTGTCAAATAACAAGAAAATATTAGCTAATGCTCACGACACGACTTCGTCCGCGTGGATTTAGTTTTTATCCACGCTTCGATTTTCTGGAATAAATAGTGGTCTATATTCATCTGTAACTATCATGTCAGCTCTCTCTGAACCATATTTTGTCAAGATCTATGACTGAGAATAAAATATAAAGACTCACAGAATATTTGGTACAAAACATTACATTGGAATAGAACAAGATTGCAATAGAATATAAGTGTTTTGTAGAAAAATAAGAAATTTAAAATCTAAACTGAAAATCAAATTAATTATTTTGAATGTTTTGTAAACATTTATTAGATCGAAATGCAATAATTTTGATAAAAACGATTTTTAGATGGTTGAATAAGAGATAATAAGTATTATTTATAATGGATTTGAAGAACTAACAATCATATTATACTGATCTGAAACTATGCAAAGTATTCTTATAGCGAAAATTGTAATAATCGATCCTACCAAAACATTTGCTCTGGTTAGTGGCCCGATCAATGAAGACCTTGCTACTGATCACGTTCCCGAACGGCAGGAACATCTGCATAAGCTCCGCGTCACCGAACTCCTGCGGTAAGTGGTAAATGAAGAGGTTGCAGCCCTCGGGGCCCGAGATAGAGCAGCCTGGAAACACGAGAAAATCTTTAAAGAACTCACAAATCTGCTCTTAAACACCAACATTCTGATTAATACTAATAAAACTATTACAGTACTACCAGTCTACCACTTTTATAAATTACGCCAATGCACATAATTCTTATTTCTAATGGCGGCAAAATCTCAGCCAATCATAAAGCACGTCCGTCCGCTATTGGTTGTTGCCTATGCGCCATATTTTGTATTTTGAGCTAGATAGCACGAGTCACTGTTGTTCTGGTTTCAAAGTCTTAACACGCCAAGCAAAAAGGTCTGTATTTCATTGGCTTTAATCGGCGTTAGGTTGCGCAAACGAATTTTGCCGATGTGATTTATAAAACTGGTAGTACTGTACTTTAAGATAGTTAAAATTTCAACCTTCAACAAAATAGTTTCGAAAAAGATACAGAAGTATTACAAAATATACAGAACACACACACGAATAAAGCAGTAGCCTGTACATAGAGACAATGATACAGTGAAAGAATAAAATGTGAAATGGTTAGATTATTTGAACGACCATTGCAAAGCTTTCTATGAAACTGTACAAGTCGTGCTATGCTCCCAATAAACACTCAAACTCCCAATAACACTCAAACTATAAATATAGAATATGGCACGGAAACTGTTTTCCAAGAAAGAATAATAGTTATATTTTAAACACACAAGAAAATGCTTAAAGTGCATCTAATAATAATGGACCAAGAAGTACCTATTCGAAGAAAAGTTGAAACCTTTGATTCTACCTACCTAATTTATTTTACGTCGCGTCGTTGGACGTAACATGTAGGACTAACACCGGAATCGTATATTCACTGTAATCTGCCGATAAGTTACCTAGCAACGTGTTATTGTCAAATCAGACCATAGAATTTTTGACAATATAACAACGTAGCTAAGTAACTTATGCACACATTGCAGATAAATTAAATATAGGAACCCAATGTTAATCACTTTCACTGTAAGTCACTTTAGAAAGAAACAAAAACAATTTTAATGTAAGTACTCGTTTAATTTTTTATTTATTTAATTTTTAACCAATAGCTGTGCAGTAAAATGTGTTTAAGGATCCAATTTGCTATGGTTTTTCTTACTGGAAAACAGTTAAGTACCGGATATTACCGAAGTCGTTGAAGAGAAATGATGGCTTATTTGAGGGCGGTTCGCTAAGTTGGCAATTTCGCACTTAATTGGATTAGTGGTTTCCTCTTTGAGAATTTAAGACTATTGATTTTGAATTAAAATATTCGTTAGGGTCTTACCAAACTTGATAATTGTAGCATCTCAGATAATTATCGATTTTGCGGTTGTATCGATATTGTGTTTTATTGAGTTTCAGCCGCTCCACCGAGTTTTAAATTGAGAAAATTACTAAAAGTATCGTGTGTAGTTCTCTAAGTTACGGTGGAATCAGAAAAGAAAACAAGCATTTTCTTAAAATCATTTGCTGCCGAGGAAGAGGAAGGTTTGGCTGTCCGTCAACTCATCTTAAACATTTAGTTCTTGAGGCTAGACATTCAATTATTGGCAAATGATTTTGGTGGGACGTTCTTTAATATTTTTTCTTTTTTGTGGGTAGGTACTTGAAGATTACTTGTTTTGTTTTGTACTTGTATTTTTTAGCAAGCACATGAGCAGGCGGGACGCCTCATGTTATACGATTCCATTTGCCCAGAACCATCTGGAGCACCAGAGAGACCGTCTAGAGTACAGAGTGTATTGTTTGTTTCCTGGTCCCGTTTTTCGTAGAAGCGAAGAGAGATAGTCCAGTAGCGAGAAACTGATTTAGATCGCCAGCTCGAGGCGCCACTTACCTTCTCTCTGCGCCGGCGCTATGGTGGACATCGGCGGAGGGATCGGCTGCGGATACTGCCCATATACCGCTGGGTAAGCTGTCGAACATTAATTTGCACATTTTTCACAATGAACATTGAACATCTATTATATTGCGTGTACGACATGCATTACTAGGTCACCGATGTAATTAGACATCCTTTCAAAATTATTATGAATGATTGGCGGAGAAAGTTAACAAAATTTCAGACAAGGGTGTCAGAGGCCCTGTTAATGCTAGCTTTGCTTTGATACAATGAACCAGTTATGTAGTGGTTCAACAAAGATAGGATCGTATTTATAATACAAGGACTTGCAAGCCCTGTATAACCTCTGCTATAAAAAGAATAGATTTACAAATTAATTTGATGCTCAATAAAATGTCGTTGCACCTAGACAAACTAAAAGCGTTGGTCGGTCAAAACTTCGATGGTTGGATGGGATAAACCGTTGATGCCAGAGGAATCTGTTTTATAGCTCTATGGTATAAACCAAGACGCAAAGCGAATTGATATAAAAAGTTGTAAAACGAATGCAAGTGATTGAGTCCCTTGGATAAATTTTCTAGACCGACTGCTAATGGCATAAATGGCAGTAACGGCGATGATGATGATGATGATGATGTCTAATTACATGTTTTGCGTTGTACACAAAATTACATTCATAATCAAAGCTTACAAAATCGATATGTAATTGTAATCTTATGGTTGGCTGTATACTTGTTTCAAATATTATAATTTATAACAAAAAAAATGATGGATAAATAAAATTAAGTACACACATTTTGAATATTACAAAATAAAGGCTGACCTTTACCATACTGTAGCAAACTTAGTTTTACCGTTGAAAGTAAGTTCTCGATGTTTCAATTATTTTACTTCAATTTCCTCAAAAAAAGAAGACAAATGCCATTCAATATACATAAACAAACATACAATAAAACATCACAACAACAACTGGGTCTACACATACAAAAATATCGATAGCTTGATGGGACATTACCAAATAAAAATAAATTAATACCTACTGCCATACTGTGATACGACATTAATATTGTTATTTACTTTATTGAGTCTTTATTTCAGAGATTTTTACTTTAGATCGTAATACCCTTTGAGTAAAGCAATCATGTGAATTTTTCTATTTTAAAATCCTTTTAAGCAACTAAAACATTTTATAATTTAGTATAAAATAATACAGGTTTTATGAAGCTTAAGAAAGTACTAAATAGGTACTTTAATAAATATATTTGTGCACAATTACAAGTATATTTTAATAAACACTTAACTTTAAGAATACGGCTATAAATTCTGTAAAACTTAAGAGAATAAAAGTACCGAATTCGCAATATTTTGTTCAATTTGTCAGCTGTCAGATGGGGATTTGCGTTTGTTTCGAAACTTTTTCAAGAACACCTGGCTTGTTTAAGATTTTCAATTTTATTGTAAAATATCCTTTAAATTTATGTTGTAGGTACCTAATTAAGTTACAGATTTAGCTTTAAGACTCTACTTAGCGAAAACTGGAATTCTTAGAGTCCTATATTGTACCTAACTACAGCAGAAACTTTCTTCAGAAAAGTTCTTTTGTTTGGTCACAAATTGAGATCACCAAATGGATGAACAATTAAAGGACAGAGTTGGACACAGGGTTATTGCCAGTGAAGTGAAGATTTTTAAAGCTTAATAAAATTATTGCTATCCCATTATCTAAATTGTCAATAGTTTTCCTTTAGTCTGAGGATTATCTCATTTTATTATCACGTAGATCATACATATTATCTAAATGCATACTTATAAAACAATTGAGTATTTTGGTGATGAAGAAATTAATATTGCCTTGAGTGTAAATCTTTTGTTATGTGAATTAAAATATTTTAAGGCATATTGGTTTAGGTGCATATCTGATGAATCTGCCACGCATACTGTAGGTAACGTAGAACAACATTGAAAATAGTAAAAAAGGTGACTAACTAATATATTAAGTAACTGTTTTAATTATAATAAGTAACTGTAAACCGACTGTTTGATAGTCAAGTCAGAGGATGTAGTGTAGCTTTTCAAGTTAAAGTTAACTTATATTCAGGGCTCTGCGGGGATTGTTAGTACTTACACCACGACAATGTATTTTTTTGCGCACATTACTTTTACTTATTTAGATTTATTTATATTTTGTGAACTCGGCATGCATCCAGCCATTTCTGCCTTAAGTCGCAAACTGTAAACTTAATTCTGATATCGTGATTTTTACTCAATTGGGTATTTGACTACATCAAAAATAAATTATTTCTGAGTGATTATAAATAGAGGATCTTCCAAAACACGTAAAATACACGTGCTTTGTTAGTTTTTAGTGTAATTTAAATTATCGATTGAACTAAAAAAGTACGTCATTTTGATGTGACCTCACATTCCAGTGTTTCATAGAATCTCGCATACTAAGCGCGCGTTTTGACGTTCGATAAAAAGTTACTGATTTGACTACTCAGTTATTAAATACCGTATTACTTAGTGAACAAAATTACACTCAAGGTTGTCTGACACACATTCAAATACGGAATACACATTTTGTCTAGTACAAGGAAGGCGGCGGTACAAGCAGACGTGTACGCGCTACTCACCGACTCCGGGGAACGGCTGCATGCCGGGGTAGGCAGCGTGCTGCAGCGCCGCCTCGCCGTTGGGGATGCCCTGCGCCGTCACCGGGACCGCTGGAATATTTTATTTTATTTTTTATTTTGTTTATTTGAAAATAATCAACAGCGTAATTACATAATTATTATTTAAATCTAAATCTAGTTTTAACAGAAGGCCACAAGAGATTACTTAAAATTATAATGAAAACTATTTTAACAGAATAGATTTAGAATAAATGTATATCTACAATAATAAAATTACAACAGTGTGTGTGTATGCTTGTGTGTGTGTGTGTGTGTGTGACTGTGTGTGTGTGTGGTGTGTGTGCGTGTGTGTAAGTGGGAGTGTGTGATTGCATGCATATTTAGATGTTAGCTATTTTTTTTGCGATTCATGGTTTCTTATTTCCTTCTTAAATTTATTATTAGATAGGTAAAATAAGTCAAACTCAGCGTATACTATATACAATATACCATTATAGGGTTTACTATCATGTTGGCGAGACACACAGTTTAGATTGAGTGTGAGCAGGGGTCAGTACTCACGTCCAGTGAACGTCTGGTGGATGCCGTTGGTGTAGACGGCCTCCTGCGGCGGCGGCTGTCCGTTGGCGGTCTGAGCCGCCATGTTGAACCCCGGCATGGTGGGCGAGGGCAGCGACGGCAGAGCGCCGTTCAGCGGCTGAGCGCCTGTGCCTATCGCCAGCCCGGTAAAGTTGTCTATATCCCCAAAAGTATATTTTAAATAATCAATCGGGTGATCGGAATCTGATGACAAGCAAATAGGTTTAATGACAAAAGATATACTGGTGACGGTTTAACATCTACATCGTGGGCAAAATAAAAAATTAGATACAATAAGGTATCGCAGACGTCGAAACATTTCTACGTTCAAAGTAGTAATATGCCTTAATTTTTTTCAACTTTGAAATGTTTGAATGGTGCAACTTTGACAACTGAGTGAAGTATAACCCCCCCAATTATGTAAGAAAAAACGTATTCATCGTTATCGTAATCGTCAAAAAATTCTGCCATTTGATTGGTTGATTCGCTGTTTACATTTTTTCACAGCCAAATGCCAATCAAAACTTGTAAGGAGAGCAACCCTGACGGCTAACTTCACGTTTCGGCATTAAAGCTGGAGCAGGATGAAGTGGGGAAGCCAACTTCACTGCGTTCTAGGGACAAGGTGCGAATCGGACGTGCGTTGATTATTGTAAAACGAAATAAAAATAATATTGTGCTACCCAGTGATTTTTCTTTCATTGTTTCCACTTCTGATATGAATTTTCCTTAAATCCAAAAGGCAGAATTTGTTGACGATTACGATAACGACGAATATGTTTCTCTTACACAATTGGGGGGCTGATTAAGGACATGATCAAAATGACAGTTAAGATAAGTAAGATGATACATTAACATTATAAAGGTTCGTATTTATTAAAGAACTCAATTGTTCCGAGCAAGGAATAACATACTAAGTACTCTCTAACGAAATGGTTCAGAGTGTGTCGAAGTTTGGAGAAGCTCCGTAAGTGCAGTTCAAATCAATTAGGACATAACTTCTCTAACCATCTCGTCGCCTATTGACTAATAAATCAAAGACAATGTTTTTCTTTGAAAATCATGCTTTTTGAGCGTTTTGAATGAACGATGTACTTAGTTTTTTATCGGAAATTTTTCTTAATTCTACAAATTCTTGCAGTTTGGATAAAGAGTGAAGTGATAAGGATATTTACCAGAAGTGGGAGGCACAACCGAGTTGGCCATTCCGTTGAGGGCGTGGGAAGCGAGTGCCGTCATCGGGCTGATGTAGCCCTGCGCCGTGGCCGCGACCATCAACGCGGCTTGTTGCTGTAAATAATGATTGGATTTGTTAGTGGCAAATAGAATAAAATATTCGATTTTTCTTTAGGTTACCTTTTTTTTGTTTACGGGGGGCAGAAATCTTTTAAAGATACCCGACGTCCTACGAAAGACTAGCGTTATGTACCTAGGATTTCCACCAAATAAAACCTCATCGGTGACCACCCTCAGCGCATATTGGGAGGCTCCGAGATCTTTTATGTACACATCAATCGATAGAACAAGATAAGCTAACATTAGCAGTAAAGAGGAAAAAAGAGGTTTTCTAATCGATTTTCGAGCCTTAATAGGTTTCACAAAAGGCATTTTATAGGCATAACGGATAACGCATAACTGCGTAGGTTTCTGCGGTATTGACCGATGCGGGAGGGATGCGATGACGTGACGCGAGAACTCAATGATTCGTCAACTTGTGACAAGTGTCACCCTCCCGCACAGCTCCAATACCGCATATACTAGTTGCGGTAGTGACGCGCACTCTTTAGAGAAAGAGAGATCTTCTTTACGAAAATTGTAATACCTGTAAGTCAACTTGTTCAGTGATGACCTGCGCGTAAGTGCCGTACGCGCCGAACTGGTTGAACACGAACGGATTGAGCAGGCTCATGTTGCCGGCCATCTGCTGCATGCGTCTCAGCTGACGTTCCTTCTCCGTGTCGGCGAACTTTACTACCAGACTCGAAGACGCACCCTGCAACAATGAAATTAATATGATTAGGACAAGCTACAACTTGGGGTCTGGTATGCCGATTCGTTGCCGGAATTGGTCTTCTTCTTCCTAACCTTATCCCACGCTACGTGGGTTCGGCACAACATTAATTTAATCACAAGAATCTTCAAAAAAGTTCTATCATTTTTAGTATTTTTATACTGTAAGTACGAGTATGTATGTATAACTTGAAACCATTGACAAAATAATAAATGAGAGTCACAAAGCAAAATAAGAAGAAGAATAAATGAGAGCGAGTAGTAGAAGCAAAATATAAAATTTATCAAGACATAATTAAGATTTGGTAGGTAAGTAGGTAGACGTACGCAAATAACAAATCACATCAAATCTATTTAAAAAAACTTCCTACCTTCTACCTACTCAAAAAAAGGGACAAGAAATAATAAAATAAAAGCACAAACAAGAAATATTTCAATTATCACTTAATTTGGAGAAGTGTTGAAGGAGAAACGGCCATCTTTCATTACGCCGCGATGCCCAATTGCGATATGAATTTACCGACCAACATCAACAACCTAAATAAAGTCTAAGCAATGCTTGAAGAATTCGATTTCTTATTGTAAAGTTATTTTTAAAAATTGATTTGAATAGACAGAAGTGATATAAAATTATCAATTTATCTGATAAAGGTATTTTAATAAAATCGATATTTAACTCATTCGATGTCAAACAATCTTTTGCTAGGAGGCCAGGAGTGAAATTTTATACCAAACTAAATACTTACTGGGGTTTTGAATTGAAGGTTTTTATTTTAGCCTCCTTCCGAGATTCGGGGTGATTATTGAATTTTGAACGTACCTATGGGGTATCGTTAGAACCCTTGACCATACATCATCCCGAGTGACACTGGCTATAAATTAATACGGTGGCTGTATGGCATCATACTCAACTGTGACATTTTTTTAGGTACGAGTACCTACGACTTGTTTAAAAAAAAAAACTTGTTTTAACAAAATTGTTAATATTAGTAACTACCTATGGATAACAAATAAACTATTAATAAACTTAAATCTAAAAAAAACAACATTAAATTAAAATTAAAATAAATTAAATTAAATCTAAAACCTCATCGAGACCACCGCAGCGAGGCATTGTACCCAAGATGCTGGCAGCATTACCCCTTTGGATGGCCAAACTAATTCTTTGACCAAGGTAGCTGCCAGCTCTCGGGTCCCCGGTTGACTCGATAACTCTTTTCGCAATTTCTTCAAAAAGAGCTCGAGCCCCTGGGCCCCACGGCCCCAAGGTCTCCACACCAAAAGGCACGAATACGAAGCTCCCATCGAGGTTTTCATATTTGCGCCTCTTGGCCTGTTCGGCGCTGATGGCCGCTGCACCCGCCATAGAGGAGGTCGCCTGAATGTGGGATGCAGCTAAAGTGTCTACACAAGTTGCATCCCAAACAAGCGACCTGCCCATCTTATTTAACAAAATTACGGATTAATATGCTAAAACATGGCTAAAACTAAAACAATATTCCAAAGTCGACCGAGATTGGCGCACAACGTTTCCTCGTAAGATTAGATCACTAATATTATTAGACGCTAGGGGTTAGGGATAATGTCTATCGCGTTACCCGCAAAGCTTTTAACACTGGAGCGCTAAACAGAATCATATAATCCGGGAAATCTGCTTTGGGAATAAAAAAGCAATGTTATACGCACAACTGTAATGGATTCCTAATAAAAAGGTATTCTATATTTGGCTTCATGTTAAGTTTTCCATAAAAATCGTTTTCTTTGGTCTAGCATGCTGTCCAGAATCTATACCTATTACCTACTAGTGACCCGCTCCGGCTTTGCACGGGTAACTTATTACAACAGTCGCAGGGATCTCTAATTTTTTGAAAATAAAATCAGGAATAATTTAGCTTTCTACTGGCTAAGAAATTTTCAAAATCAGTTCAAGAGTTCCAGAGATTACCACCTACAAACAAACTTACAAACTTTACCCCTAATAATATTGGTATAGATATTTCAGAATAGCTGATGACCGCAACTTCATTTGCGTTTAGGGATTTAAAAATCCCATGGGAACTCTTTGATTTTCCGGGATAAAAAGTAGCCTATTTCGCTCTCCATAGGTAGGTATAAAACTTTTCTAACTTTTCAGAGTTATGTGCGTTTTAAGTAATTACATATCACTTCTTTAACGGTGAAGGGAATCATCATGAGGAAACCTGCATGCTGTTGCATGCTGTACAACATCCATAATGTTCTCAAAGGTGTGTGAAGTCTACCAATCCGCACAAGACCAGCTCGGTAGACTATGGCCAAAACCCTTCTCACTCTGAGAGGATACCCGTGCTCTGTACTGAGCCGGCGATGGGTTGATCATAATGATGATGATGATGATGTATAAAAACAAGCTATAGAAACAAGAAACCATTTATCTAGCCAAGTATTTAGCTCTATTTTACGTAAAACAATCACAATAAACTAAGTAAAACGTTTCAACCCGCAAGTCGTGAAAAATAAATGAAGCCATCATTAGCAAAACACACAAACGCCTCAGAAAACGAGGCCCGAGCGTCCTTAAAAATGCAAGCGTTCGGCCCGGAGGCAATTCCGCAACACTACAATGCGGGAGCCGAGTACAGCGCATTCATTATGTATTTGCCGACTGCGAAGCAAAAATATCGCTCTGTAGGCTCGTGGAGCAACAGGTCGCTCTCCCCGATGCAACAAGTCCTGGGCCGCCGTCCAAAAATGCAGCGCCCGCCGCAGAACTTGCCAGTAATAGTTTCCTTCACTTTGGCTAATTGACTATGCTTTGAATGTTAAGTGCTTGGCTTGCGCGACGCGATTTTGGGGCGAGGCAGTTCTTTATTGTGTTCAATTAAGTACTAATTGTTTGGAGTAATCTTCTATATATATAAAAGTAAAAGGTGACTGACTGACTGACTGATCTATCAACGCACAGCTCAAACTACTGGACGGATCGCGCTGAAATTTGGTATGCAGATAGCTATTATGATGTAGGCGTCCGCTAAGAAAGATTTTTGAAAATTCAAGCCCTAAGGAGGTGAAATAGGGGTTTGAAATTTGTGTAGTCCACACGGACGAAGTCGCGAGCATAAGCTAGTTATAATATAAAATAATATAATTTTTTTATAGGGTTCTGGCTTGTTTAAGATTGATTTAATTGTTATGTATCTTGGATGTCTTTTAAAGTTTTAGGAATCTGATGATTCTTAGATTAATTGCGTAAATCTTTAACCAATCGAGTCAAGTCTCTGCATCCTTACATAGCTACCTTTCAGAATTAAAATAAATAAATAAGTACCTATGTAATGTACCTATGTAGAGAATATTTTATCAATGAATAATAAATCGAGGATCATGTGGCACGCTTTCGGGAACACCTATGTCCACTGTGGACGCAAATGGGGTGACTAATTGATTGGATATATTAATAAATAAATATGCTTACTGAAGTGGTAGAAGGCAGGCAGTCTGTCTGTTCCTAGTAGGAGTCTGTCAAGTGTCAACCTGCGCTTTCCGGTGCGAGGTCACCATTCCAGCACCTTGGGACCCCAACGTGTATCAGTTCTTCGAACTATGTGCCATTGCCACTTCGGATTCGCAACCCCTTGAGCCATCTCGGTTTGGTTACTACGGATATCCTAATTTCTGATATCGACACAAGTCATCATCATCATGATCAACCCATGATCGGCTTACTATAGAGCACGGGTCTACTCTCAGAATGAGAATGGTTTTGGCCATAGTCTACCACGCTGGCCAAGTGTGGATTGGCAGACTTCACACACCTTTGAGAATATTATAGAGAACTCTCGGGCATGCAGGTTTCGTCACGATGTTTTCCTTCACGGTCAAAGCAAGGAATATTTAATTAGTTAAAACTCACATAACTCTTCAGAGTTCTAACTTTTCAAACTTAGAAGTGCGTGGCGCGTGCCCGGGATCGAACCCCCGACCTCCGATTAGGAGGCATAGGCATATCACAGCTCATCGATACAAGTATACTGTTTTAAATATTGTTTGTCTGAAAACTTTGCAATGCAAGGCTGTTATTATTATTCGAGTAGTCGCGAGCTACTTAAATGGGTAGATTCTACAATTCTACGTAGACGTACAGGACCTATTTATCTGAAGTAATGCAAAAATTACGTTCAATCCCAGGCAAAAATGCAAAATAAACTTTATTCAAGTTCAAATAAAATCCAATTTTATTTCTCCCGTTTTTCATAAAACAAACCACTCTTTCAGTGCGTGGCGGCGCATCGGAATATGGAATAATTCCTGGATTATTTATTCCGAGTGCGATTCCATTGTTTGCGTTACAAATGTTTACAGTCAATATTTGGTGGGTCGGTGTTGCTGTTTTAATTTGGAAAGCAAACCCCATTTCTTTACTGACGCGGTTGTGAATTAATTAAGCGATGAAATGATGAAATACTTTCCATGTGGTGTTGAAAATGTTACAATACATCTTCATCATCACTTTAAACCTTTGCCGGCCTACTACTAATACCGGTCCTCTGTCAGCGTGAGAAGGTTTTAAGCAATAGTCCACCACGCTGATCAAGTGCGGATGGCAGACTTTTAATCTTTAATTTGGCAGTTTATAAGGGACTAGCTTATGCTCGCGACTTCGTCCGCGTGGACTACACAAATTTCAAACCCCTATTTCACCCCGTTAGAGGTTGAATTTTCAAAAATCCTTTCTTAGCGGATGCCTACGTCATAACAGCTATCTGCATGCCAAATTTCAGCCCGATCCATGCAGTAGTTTGAGCTGTGCGTTGATAGATTAGTCAGTCATCTTTTCCTTTTTAACCGACTTCAAAAAAAGGAGGAGGTTCTCAATTCGTCGGAATCTTTTTTTTTTTTTTTTTTTTTTTTTTTTTTTTTTGTATGTTCCCCGATTACTCGAAAACGCCTGGACCGATTTTGAAAATTCTTTTTTTGTTTGAAAGGATATACTTCAAAGTTGGTCCCATTTCAATTTGGTGAAGACCTGATGAACATCTTCGAAGATAGATACTGGAACTCCTCAACGAATAAGAGTAAATTGCTCGCGATCAGTGTAATAGCTTAGTAAACAGTAGATTTTTAACCAGTCATAGCATAATTCCATGGAGCCACTAAAAATTGTGAAATAAAAAATTTTTACAAAAAAAATAAAAACCGACTTCGTTACACAAACACTAAAAATTGAAAAATAATTTAATTTATTACCGAATATATTATGTATACAAGAGTTAATATAGTTCCATAATAATATTTTTTGGGGTCGGTGCCAATGAGGTGCCATTGTGGAGTCCCATAAAAATATGAAGTCTAGACGATTCGCGCAGCTAAAGCTAATTGGCACCGGCACCAAAAAGTATTATAATGGAACTATATTAACTCTTGTATACATAATATATTCGGTAATAAATTAAATTATTTTTCAATTTTTAGTGTTTGTGTAACGAAGTCGGTTTTTATTTTTTTTGTAAAAATTTTATATATTTAGATTATAAAATCAGCTATGATCTATGATAGTACCATCATGAATTAATAGACGTCCACTGCTGGATATTGTAGGATCTTCTTGTAGGTCTTACATTACGCCACCTAGCCTGAATCCTACGGCTCCATAATTATCACACTGTAGTAGAATACAATGTTCCCAATCTTAAATAATTAATTTTTACTTAAAACTTGGTTTTTAAATATATTTATTGTGATCTAAGACTTGCGCTAGACGACAATCATGCTTAAAAAAAAGTAATAAATTGGTCTAGGTAGGTTGGCGCATTCGCCTAGTTGCCTATGCACTATTGCTTTGAAGGTTATGCCAAGTGAAATGTTCTTTTATCATTATTAATCATCTTTTATCATTGAATCACAAACCAATTCATATCAAAAATAAATGTAATTTTTGAAAATATGCAATCTTTACAATCAGCTTTGTACCTACAAAGCTGATTGTAAAGATAGGTAGATAAATCCACATAAATCTAAAGCTGATGAAGCTTTAGATTTAAGTTTGTAATTGAAGTAACTACGCCAAAGCTGGCATTGTCTACAGAGGCTCGGTATATATTATACCTACCTAGTCAAAAGTACAAAATACTCGCCAAATCCATTTAGGATTTGGCTGAGCAACTTTGTTAAACTTGAGGGTTACCTACAAGTAGGTACCTACCTAAGTAATTTAAGCGAATTATTTGCCTTGTCTTAATATTTAAATTCGTTTTATAATTTGTTTAATTACTTAATAGGTAGTTGAAGTTCTTTCTGGAGAGGCGTGTCTGGGAGACATTAATTAGTCGATTATGCTGGTTGAGCAAAATAGATAAGTATAACGAGTAAAATTTAACTCCTCACGCGCCATTTTAACTTTTTGTGTAAGATTTCATGTCAAAAGTATGATTTTAGACCTTATTTTCCGTACTTCTGACATGACAGTTGACAGATTTAGGTTCTTAAAAATCCCGTGGGAACTCTTAGATTCTCCGGGATAAAAAGGGGTCTGTGTCACTCTCCAGGTCTTTAACTTATCGAAGCAAGTCCATTCATAAAATTAAGTCGATCCGTTGCTCCGTTGCGACGTCATTGAAAGACAAACCAACAAACCAATAAACCTAAACCAACAAACAAACACACTTTCGCATTTATAATAATTATGGGTAGTGATGGTTTCATTGTTAGTTTTCAGTAAGAATGTCCTATGCGCCATGCAAAGCGTCGCTTACGCGTTCCATTGGTTAGTTATTTATTGCCGCTCAATATTTGACGTCCGCCCGTCGACATAAACCATTCTCTGCCTGACCCCTCCCTGTACCCGTCTTGCATTCATCGAAGACTGGCAGAGATGGATTACGTCTTTATCGATTTTGACTGGCTACCAATTTTAAGTCTATTGGGATAGCTTCTGATTAACCAAAACTATTATACCTACCTTCAGATCGAGATTATTCTGAAGCCATGGTTTCGAATTTAGAGAAAACGGCTATATTGTTACCAAGAAATCTGACAACTTATGTACTTAATTTGGTCTAAAGTCTAAACCTTCTTATTTTGCGAAGACTCGTGCAAAGTTGTGGTCCGGCGCAAGGGTTGAGATGATGATGATGATGATGATAAACATGCTATTAAGTAGCTGTTTAACCAAAGTGTTGCCATTCATTGCTTCACAAGACCTATCACTCCCTCACTACCCATGTTATAAATGCGAATGTGTATTTGTTTGTTGGTTTATTGGTTTGTCCTTCAATCACGTTGCAACGGAGCAAGGGATAGGCGTGTTTATTAGCTTGGATAAGTTGTCCTTAAGAGTGACATAAGCTACCTTTTATCCCGGAAAATCAAACAGTTCCCACGCTTCAGTCGCGGGGCTCGGTTATAAGTATAGAGTGTAGACATAGTGAAGCCGTGATAGTGATAACTCAGTACCATTACGCCATTGTTCGTCACCTTCCTGTGTAAGGCAGTAAGTCGCTATTATTTAGTGCTGATAGCGATCTGTCCGTCCGTTACGCAGTAGGCATAAACCATCCCGTTGTTTGCCTCCCGTCTTACGCCATTCAGCGGGCGAATGAGACCTTCGGGTTATGAATGTCTTCGCGATCATATCTCTGTAATATATCTTACTATAGTACCACTATCATTACCCATATTATATTATATGCGAAAGTGTGTTTGTTTGTTGGTTTATTGGTTTGTCCTTCAATCATGCTGCAACGGAGCAACGGATAGGCGTGTTTATTTGCTTGCTGAAGAGTGACATAGGTTACCTTTTATCCCGGAAAATCAAGCAGTTCCGTAAATCTACGAGAATAGGTACTATAGTACTATAGTAGGTCTATCACTTCATAGTAGGTGTCGGCTTCATCCCGTCGTGTCTGTCTGTTTGCTTGCAATTATTGCCAAAATTACTGAGCGAATTTTTATGACGTTTTGATCAATAGAAAGTTTTTTTTTTTACCTAAGCATAATCCTCTAAATTTACTTTGTACCTACGCTAGTTTTTGAAACAAAATTTATTCCTCGCCCCAGAAGTCCCAGTAGAAGTAGAGTAGTAGTTGTGCGCCTCATCAGGTCGTTCTCGCGAAATACAATTAAAACTTTGCCGTGAACGAAAATAACTTCCCGGTCAAAAGTCACTTGGACGAAAAGCATTATTTTCCGGCGACACTCGCCTTTATGTAAAATACTCTAACTGTGAACTACGAACTAGCACAATGTAGTTGAAAATAGGACTAGCGACCCGCCCCAGCTTCGCTCGGGTGGTATTTCTGAAAATGTTTTCTTAATGTATCTGAGTATTGTTTGTGTTATGAGTTTAAGTAGGTATTAAAGTTAGAATATGAGTTTATAAGTTAGAATATAAGTTAGAATATCATGTAATACGTACATACTAATTATTGTTAAGGAGCGCCAGCTCGCCAACAAACTGGCTCACTTTGGCGAGAGACAAACCATGTATTAATTGGTGTACGCTTGTTATAAATAAAAAAATTAAAAAAATGGAGGTTTATGTTATCTTAATCGTAATAATATTTTAAATATGAAAGTGTGAATGTTTGGATGTTTGTTACTTAATCACGCAAAAATTAACACATAGGCTACTTTTTATACCGGAAAATTCAAAGAGTTCCCACAGGATTTTTAAAAACCTAAATCCACGCGGGTGAGTTCATATAAAAAGACTAGCTTATTCCAGCGACCTCGTTCGCGTGGACTATACAAATTTCAAAGCCCCATTTTACCCCTTTAAGGGTTGATTTGTCAAAAATCCTTTCTTAGCGGATGTCTACGTTATAATAGCTATCTGCATGGCAAATTTCAGCCTGGTCCGTCCAGTAGTTTGAGCTGTCACCTTTTCCTTTTATATATTTGGATATAGATAAACTAACTAACTGACATTACCATACAGTAGGTTCTCTAAATAATGTGGACCTTCACTAAGAAAATAAATAAATTTTAAAAATTACAAAGTAATAAATTTTTTTTACAAAAAAATAAAAACCGACTTCGATACACCAACACTAAAAATTGAATCCAAAATGGCACCTCATTGGCACCGACCCCAAAAATATTATTATGGAACTATATCAACTCTTCTATACATAATATATTCGGTAATAAATTAAATTATTTTTCAATTTTGTGTTAGTGTATCGAAGTCGGTTTTTATTTTTTTTGTAAAAAAAATTTATTTCGCAATTTTTTGTGGCCCCATGGTATTAAAATATGCTATGCCTGGTTAAAAATCTACTGTTTACTAAGCTATTACACTGATCGCGAGCAATTTACTCTTATCCGTTGAGGAGTTCCATTATCTATCTTCGAAGATGTTCATCAGATCTTCACCAAATTTAAATGGGACCAACTTTGAAGTATACCCTTTCAAACAAAAAAAGAAAATTTTAAAATCGGTCCAGGCGTCTTCGAGTAATCGGGGAACATACATAAAAAATAAAAAAATAAAAAAAAAGATTCCGACGAATTGAGAACCTCCTCCTTTTTTGAAGTCGGTTAAAAAAGCTGGTAATTTATATTTGGCAAGACGGAGAAGATTACCTATTAGAGCGGAATGAATCATCAGTTTATTAAAAGACGTAGTTGCTAGTAGATACGTTAATTAAGCAACATGCAAATTAGCTAAAGAGTGTGTTGCAGTGTCCTTACAAATTCCGCCACCTCACACGCCTGCTAGCACGTATAGCTGTGCGAGTTTAGCGTGCACGGCGGCGGTAGCACGGTGCAGATATGTTCAACATAATGTTACACAGTGTCTGTAGTGGGAATACGGTATGCATGTGCTACAGCTAGGGCGACCATAGCCCTCTGAATTCAGGAACAATCCGAAATCTTTTATTCTTGAGAATAACTCGTAAGAATATCGCCCGAAAGAAAATAACTGTCAGTAGGGTTTAATCAGAGAAAATAGAAAAGAGGAATGGTTCACACATAAATCAATGTAGGTACTAAACTGCTACAATTTCTTGTTGGAATAAATAATAATAAGCCAGTAGTGTATTACTGTAGGTTAAAAAATCAGTGCGAAAACCTTTTTTCGCGGCTTATATAGACAGAGGTTGCAAAGCCATTGAGCTGAACTTTTCGAGAAAGTTATGTCGCCGGCAGTGTGCACAATCAGTTAATATATTAATCTCTTTTATTGACACCGAAGCATAATATACCGATTTACTTATATTTTTTATGATAGTGTTTTTACGTGCACTTCAAAGAATTATCTAAATAATTTTTAAATACACACCTATCAAAACTTGCGAAACGGGCAAGATATGATTTGATACTGTATATATTTACAAACCGGCCAAGTGCGAATTCGACGCGCGCACTGAGGGTTCCGTATTACAGTCGTATTTTTTCAACATTTTGCACGATAAATCAAAAACTTATTATGCATAAAAATGAATGAAAATCTGCTTTAGAATTTACAAGGAAAGCCCTTTCATATGATACTCCATTTTGTATAGTTGTCTAACTTTGAAAATTGAAAATACTAATATTTGTTCATGAACACATTTTAATTTTTGTTCTGTGATGTAACCACAAATTCACGTTTTTTTCTTGTTTCTTGAGTGAGAAAATAGTGAATGGCATCGTTTCCTCCTCGGCGATGGGGCAAGTGCCTTAGAGAGTTTAGAGTCTCGATTTTAGCCTCGATACGTTAGTCACCCGAGCGGTGGTGTCAGTTGATAGCTACCCACAAGCCTTGTCCCTTGCATATTAGGCCGCATTGTATGTGATTTGTCCACCGTGAAATTCTACACGGGACCTAGTTAGAGCACATTGTAGTGAGCTTAATTATAGTGCGGAAATTAATTTCGGGGAAATTGTTAACAATGTTTGGACTTGAATTCGTGTTAATTGCCGTGTTTCGTGTGTTTTGCCTGGACTGTCAACAGTTATTTTGAAAGAAGCCGAACTTTACATTCGTTTGCAGGGAATAGGAAGTACAACTGACCAACAATGATATTTAATGATAGAACATTTTCCCAGATTTTGATCTTTATGCTACTATTATTAATTATTGAAATATACATGGTGCTAAATAACTAAGATAACGACAAATGTAAATATAGTTTTTAATTAATTGTTAGTATAATTAGTATTGTAGAATTATTGTAAGTAGTTGATAGTTTATGATTCCGTAGCGTCACCCGGTACTAGCTGAAAATCAGCGCTGTATGTTCTTGTGCAACAAGGCATACAGCATAATGCTGAGCTGTGACTCTTTCGGGTTATGCCACACATGACAGTTTGTTCCGGCGCTTCTTTTGCTTGAAGTGCGTTGGGCTTATGCTCAGGTGGAAGAAGCGCCGGAATACCCAGCTCTTAGTTACAAGATGTGATGTATGGCATAGTTTGGTAAATAAACGTCTTTTCTTTCTTTCTTTTCTTTATTTTCCATTTTAACGTAACATAGACTTGTTAGAAATGAACCTCTGGCCAAAATATCCTCAAGATAAATATATTGAAGTTACTAGTAGGTAGTAGGTATCTCATAATTCGCACCCTTTGTCTCTTAACAATTTTGAGCAGGCTTAATAATTCCGCCGACCAATCGCACCTCGCTATTTGTGTTTCAATTAAGTGAGAGCGGATCTGCGGTCTCGCCTCCATGATTACATTAATCGGAATATCAAACTGTAATCTCGGCGTTGTTTAACTTTAGTGGGCTTCCCAATTATTGCGAATATAATTCGAAATTGCGTGCTCATAACTCTCGCTTTGATTAAGGCAGTGGTCCGGCCGCCGGCGAGAAAACGACTAACTATCGGCGAATTTTCTCTCTCACGAAACGCTCAATTACATTTACTCATTTAGTACATTCCGTGTAAACGAAAGAGATGCATATATCAAAAGTTGCTCTCTGACTGTTAACACTGCCGGCGACGACTCGCTTTACTAGTTTTGTCGCTGAGCGACGAGCTTTTAAAAATAAGCTCACTCAGCGATATTCGTTCAGCGATGCTCACTCGCTTGAACACGTGTAACGTGCGCGCAGGTTTGCACAGAACTGAGCGACCGCGGGCGAATGGTGCGAGTAATCGCTCATCGCAATTGCACACTCGCTTATAGCCCAGCGACAAAGCTATCGAAACTACACACTCGCTTCCCGCTGATCGCCAACTCGTTTAAGTTTTTAGTTCTATTCGTTTTTCGTTCATCGTCGGCGGTCGGACCACTGCCTTAGGTTCAAATGTTTCAATTAATGGTTCTTGTAAGTTCTACAACTACAATAGGTAAGTATAGGCCCTATCTATCGCCCGATAGGAAAATAGTGTTTGAGACGGGACCTTTATGTTACTGGTACACCTTTGAAACCTCATTGGCCCCGAAGGAGGGTCTGGAGCGACGTGAATGTGAATTTATAGCGTGCGGCATCGCCCACGGAGACTTTTTGTGGCGATCTTGAACGCGATTCTGAACCGTGATAGTAGCGTTACGGAATCCCGTACAAAGGTGCGAGCCAACTATATATTATCGCTACTGTATGACGACCTTTTTGTAGCTGTAATAGCTGCAAAAAGTCGCGGTGCGCGATCTTCCTTAGAGCCACGCTGTCGGCGTTACATAATGTTTTTCTGACGTCCTGCAGTTACTATCATGCTACCTTCCGGACTATTTTGGTCAGGACCTGCACCATGTCTTAATAGCTATTATAATCCTTTTTGTATCTGTTTTTTTTTAGGTTTAGTTGGTAAATATCAGCAACGTTTAAGGCAATGAAGTTTATGATTATGGTCATTAAAATATTATAAAACAGGTGAGAAAATGGTCAAAACATTGTAAATTGTAAAATTAAAAAGAGCAACCGCCGAGTTTCTTGCTGGTTCGTTTCGGTAGGAACGGCATTCCGAACCAGTGGTAAATTAAAACTACCCGGCGATTCAAAAGCACTTGTAAAAAGTTTACTTGAATAAAATATATTCTACTTCTACTTCTAAAAAGAGAAAAGAGAAAGTAACTTAACATCAAACTAAGGCCCATGCAGTGGCTATAGAGCTTTAATGGGCTGAAACAGATTTACCTGTGCAAGATTTGTCGAAAAACCTCTTCGGGAGTTAACGGTCCCAGCTGAAAACCGCCTCAGTGTAATTGCAGCTTTACTTTATTTTATTGCGCCGAAATGTTGGCCCAGTCAAAACCTTCCAACTCCATATAAACTGTATAAGAGCTAGCGCGCACCACGGTAACCATACGTTTTTTCCCGCAAAATCTGTGAACTATAGAACTACAAAGAAGCGCGCGCACTACGGAATTAATTCCGCATCGGAATTTGATGGATTTAAATTCAAATTTACGGATTTTAAAACCCACCGGAGCTCGCCGCACCGTGGTGCGCGCTTGCTCTAAAGCTAATCGTAACACCCGCCGTACGCGCTGAAAGATACGTAAGTAGTAAGTACTACTTTTGGCAGGTAGGTATCAACTCAAATAGGTAACTACTTACTTTATGTTAATGTCCTCAAAGATGTATAGACCAATTCGCATTTAGTCAGCGTGGCTACTATAGCCTAAACCCCTTCCTATCTCAGAGATAAGACCCGTGCTCAATAGTGAGCCGGCAATGGGTTGATGATAATGATGATGTGCTGTATTGCACAAATTACTTAACTTAACTGAGTACAAAAAAACTTGCGGCAAATGAATAAACTGAAAAAACTTGTTGCTAGATGTGCCAACAGCTTTACTCTATATTACAATGTTGAAACACTGCCCCGTCTAATACCTCCGTAAAATAGCGGCTAGTATCGAAGGCAGCGCTTAAAAGCATTGTTGCTTGAAAGCCTTCCCTAGCTTTGAGGTTGGTCTTAGAAGACGGCTCAGATAAGACCCAAATACGATCCTGTCAGTATACAGATTTGCGGTTGAATCAAACTGTTACCTATCAAGTTTTGATTAACAAATCAATTAAATGTCGGCATTACATTTTGCCGTTTACCCACATTAATATGGGCTGGCGATGGTTTGCGATAATGACAGTATACGCCTCCTATGTTAAAAAGAGATTGCCCATTTTCTTAGGAGCTTTGGGCCCCCCCTAATATAATTGTTATGTCACCATGGTTTTAATTTTATTTTTTAGACAAATAATTAACTCTTTATATTCTGCAAACGATTTCTATTTATTCACCCTGGTTATAAAGAAATCTTATTTTTTATATTGCTGATATTGAGGTTATATTTAATTAATACTTTTTCAAAATAAATGCATATTTACGATTCTTACTGTAATTGTGGATATTTTCAATAATAGAGTGAAAAAAAGTCGTTATAAAACATAATCGTAAAAAAATAACACGTTTAAAAAAAAAATAATTTAAGTTTTGACACGACGCCACAAAAGAGGGCCCGTTCACAGGCGATCTCCTTTGCTGTAACTTTTTTTAAATAAAATAATTTTGCTAAAGTCACGCATCCAGCTCTGGCGAACTCATCGCAAACAATCTTCAACTTTTTCGTCGTGCCAGGAGCGTCGCCTTAAAGACCTAAGTTATGTCGGCTAAACTCAAGTTTACTTTTACAACTTTAACCGTAACATATACAAAATAATAAGCAATATCGTACAGTATGAGCGGCTGGCTCGACAAACGTTTATTTATTCGAAATTCGGCCTGCAATAACTGCCTCTTGTATTATTCATCGGCCAATTATAGTAAAAGGAGTTTTCTGTTTCTTCCCTACTCGGGCATCTCGGGCAGGGCCAAGTGGGCCTGTTTACTTCGTCAATTGATTCCACCTCCGTACCCATTCTCATTCTCTAATAAGAGATCAAACGTGAATTTATTTTCAAAGTGTATCCCATTATACGCGGTGGTCTTAGGAGCTTTTGATGGGTATCGGGCCGATCGGTTTTGGTGAGTTTCGTAATGTAATTTCTAACTCACCTACTAAAGACCTATTGAAGACGTTTTGAACGGTCTGTTTAGAACTAATTTCTTTTAGTTTATTTTCCTTTCGTCTCTATTGTGTAGTTGAACTTACATCGATCAAAGGGTATGAACTACTAATAATAATTATACCTTAAGTTTACTATCTTTTCTCTATACCATGCGGTGCGATGCGGTGCGGTGCCATTAAATTAGAAGGAATTTATTGAAAGGAAGCACTCAGGCAACCTAGACATGTATAATGTTTAGATGAAGCAGGAAATCAAGAAACTAACCAAGCTTATGACAATATATAACAAGGAGAGGTTTTAGTAATTTTAGTCCGTTGTTTGAAATAGCACTTTTTGATGTTCGATATCGGGGTTGAGATATAGCCTCAGAATTGGTTTTGATTAAAGTTTATAAGTATTCAATAAGTTTTTAGGGAGAGTTCCGAAAAACTTATTAAATACTAGTTTATGCCCGCGACTTTGTCCGCGTGGACTACACAAACTTCGAACACCTATTTTACCCCCTTAGGTGTAAAATTTTCAAAAACCCCTTTTTAGCGGATGTCGACGTCATAATAGCTATCTGCATACTAAATTACAGCCCGATCCGTCTAGTAGTTTGTCCTGTGCGTTGATAAATCAGTCAGTCAGTCAACTTTTCCTTTTATATATTATTTAGAAAAGCAGAGTAACTAGTTAGTTTAAAATTGAATTATGTACCAACCTGTACTTACCTACATTAGATACGGTAGGGTTAATAAGATCTAAAAGAACGAGGTTTATACCCCTTAATTAAGGACGCACACCAACATAAGCCGTGCAGTAAATACGTCGCGACTCCGCTCGAGCCCGGGTATAGACTATAGACCTAACTAGCGTCGCCTTTATTACCCTACTAAAGTTTAAAAGATTCCAATTACCACAGACAGCTATGCCTAGACACAAGACCTGGTTACGGCACACAAAGACTTGCATTGGTTTGCCTTCAAATACATAATTAAGGTGATGCCACTTACTGTCGTACTCAGAGTCGCTTAATCAATACTTAAGATTGAGTTAAAACGAGACAGATTTATGTCAGAGCTATATCTCTGTCTCGTTTTAACTAAACTAAAGTAACGATTAGGTAAGTGACTCTGAGTGCGGCACTTAGGAGGTAACTTTGGAGCCGCAAGTTTGTCCTCAATTTTACAGAAACCACGCTAATAAGCAATATTAATTTCAGCAATACTCCAGATACTAAATAATATCGCGATCGAAGGAATTTATTATAAACAAGCGACCCGCCCCAGCTTCGCACGGGTAGCTTATTACAATTTTCGTAGGAATATCCATTTTTTTTTAATAAGTAAAATATAGCCTATGTGACTCAGGAATAATGAAGCTTTCTACTGGTGAAAGAGTTTTCAAAATCAGTTCAGTAGTTCCAGAAATTACCCCCAACGAACAAACTTACAAACTTTACCTCTTTATAACATTAGAATAGATGTTATGAAAAAATGTTTACTAAGTAGCTGATGAAAGTGAGGAGAGAAGATGAACAGCAATATATATCATCGCTTACATTAATTTATTATGAAATATTAGCGGGAGAGAAGCGAGCATGAACATTTTTCTTTGATTTTTCAGAAATGTACCTACTAGGCATTATAAGCTTTTTCAATCCTTATTTTATCAGGAACCTCCAACTTCAATCTGGCTTTTACTAACATAGTAGATTAGTTAGTCTGATTTGGGATTTGACTAAAGATTTTTCAAGATTTGGAGGCCCCCTAGAATCGGAAACCCGAGGTGTTAATCCGCCGTTAAAACTACGAACTAAGTATAATTTATGTATTCACTCTCCAAGTCTTAAATTATAGCCATGCAAAAAATCACGTCGATCCGTTGCTCCGCTGCAACGTGATTGAAGGACAAACCAACAAACCAATAAACCAACAAACAAACACACTTTCGCATTTATAATAGGGGTAGTGATAAGTAGTTCGTGTTCAAAATGCAAGCAATCTCTGTGGATTATACAAAGAACAAAAGAAAGGAAGTAGATACTATACCATAGAGACTTTAGATTTTCGTAGTTGAGTAAAGTCAAAAAGTAAAGGAAGAGTGTTAGGTATATAAAAGTTCTGTGTTGGCATCCGACGCCCGGGAAATTGAGTTCCGTCTTCATTAGCTGGTCGGGGATCCGAGAAACTTCTCCCCAGGAGTTTAGGCTCGACTCTAATTTTCCATCAACGAAATTAAGATTAAATACAAAGTTCTCATTATCGTCTTCCATTATTTCTTTTTTGAGAACGCTGAGTAATTCTGAATTAAGTTGGTAATAACAATAATTAAATTTTTCTCATACAAACTTTCAGGTTTTTATTATTTAAAATTAATAACCTAAATGCCGCTTTTCATGTCTCTAACTTCAAAAACCCTTAGAAGTGAGTTTTCTCAAAAACCCCTACATCCGAGAACATTCCAAATTTGCTGTTTATAGGCTTTATTTTTAGGCCTGAGATTAGTCTGTGAGTTAGTGAGTCGTATTCTAATTTTATATATATACAAATAGATTAGCATATCATCATCATGATCAACCCATCGCCGGCTTACTGCAGAGCACGGGTCTCCTCTCAGAGTGAGAAGTGGGCATGGCCACTGGCCATGTGCGGATTGGTAGATTTCACACACCTTTGAGAACATTACGGAGAACTCTGAGGTATGCAAGTTTCCTTCCTCGTTAAAGCAAGTGATATTTAATTACTTAAAACGCACATAACTCCGAAAAGTTAAACCCCACCTCCGATTAGAAGTCGGATGTCCTAATCACTAGACTATCATAGCTTTATATTTTGAGGAGATTAGATACAGGGATTAGGAATACTAATTATTTTTCGATGACTTCTTTATTATAATTCCACGAGTCAAGTAAAAAGCTAGAAGTGAAACGAAAGCTTCATAAAGCCTCCGTTAAATTGAGTTTCGTCTTCATTAGCTCTCTGGCTCGACGGGGATTTAAAAAAAACTTCTTCATAAGGAGTTTACGGCCGAGTTAAGTTTTCCATCAACAAAATTAAGGTGCGTGCTTAATATCCAAACTTTCCCCTAATGGATTTGAAATTTTACATTTATTAAGGAGAGCCCCTTGAGGAGGCTCGGGCTAATCAATTTATATTATGACAAACGGCGTAAATACAGAGGCGTTTTGACGTAGCAACTGAATGAAGCAGTGATTCCAAGTGAATTTTAATTAATTAGGCTTCTTGAGTTACACTCGTTGACTTTTCTTTTCTAATTACGTAGTAACGTAATTATTTTCGTCGGAAATGGTGATAGCTTAGTGGTTAAAGACTTTCAACATTCTACTCTAATCTAAAAATATCAAAGGAAAAGGTGACTAACTGACTGACTGACTGACTGACTGATCTTTCAACGCACAGCTCAAACTACTGGACGGATCGGGTTGAAATTTGACATGACGTAGGCATCCGCTAAGAAAGGATTTTTGAAAATTCCACCCCTAAGGGGGTGAAATAGGGGTTTGAAATTTGTGTAGTCCAATCGGACGAAGTCGCGAGCATAAGCTAGTAAACAAATAAACCAACAACTTTCATAATATAATATGGGCAGTGATATTATTACTTCAAATGAATAATTTATTCATTCTCACTATTAAACTTAAAGGGATTGTGGAAGAGTAGGTACTTACCTGCCAAAAAACTTTTAGGCGATTAAAATTGTTTTTTGTAAATTATTTTTATTGATTCTTTTTGAACATTTTTCAAAGGTGCTTAAAGGTTTAGTTTGAATCATAAATCAAAAGTTATACCCACTCAATAAATCTTACAAAGAAAAATATAAAGCTATAAAATAATCCAATATTCATAACCCAACCTCGAAATCTAAAGAGCTTCTTAGCTAAACCACGCTCTATACAGAGACCGGCTGATAAGGGATAAAAACTACTTTCATTTTGTGAATAAAACATCATGCATAAACCCTCTTCTTTTTAATTGGGGCTTAAAAGGCCTCCCTAATCCGGGAACTGAGTTCGTACACAATACGTTGTCATCACCAATGCAATATAGACTCTATTCTATGCGCCATTAAGTCTACAATAAACGAACACGATGTCGTATATAAGATGAATAATATGTCCAATATATTGGACATCGTAAAAGCTGTTTTAATACTTGCGACCGCCTGTGGTTTCTCTCAGTTTTACTGGTTGGTCTGTCGTGCGGTGTGGTATCGCATTTATAATACAAATTTTCTTCTAATATTATTATCTGTCCCTTTGAGCTCTCTCATACTCTTAATATTAAGAGGTTTTAAAAAATAATTTTCTACAAGTGGCGCGATAAGTTTTTGCTTAAATATTTTGATGTTTGAAGCGAACAAAACAAAACAAAAATATGAGAAGAATAAATATTATTGAAGTGTACTGAAAAAGAGATGGCATGAAATTAATGTTGGTTGCGACATGAGCAAAAAACCGGCCAAGTGCGAGTCAGACTCGTGAACGAGGGTTCCGTATTACAGTCGTATTTTTTTCAACATTTTACACGATCAATCAAAAACTATTATGCCTAAAAATAAATAGAAATCTGTTTTAGAATGTATAGGTAAATCCCTTTCATATGATATCCCACCTGGAATATTATCTTACTTTGAAAGTTGAAAATACTCATTATTTGTTCCTGAACACATTTTAATTTTTTTTTATGTTAACCATTGCTATAAGACCTATCATCTACCTGCCTAATTTCATAATGCTAGGTCAACCGTAAGTACTCTATAGGTTTTCTTGACAGACAAAACAGACATACAGACAGACAACAGAGTGATTCTATAAGGCTTCCTTTTTTTCTTTTGATGTACGCAACGGAACCCTAAAAAGTTATAAAACGCCAAATAATCAAAAAATATGAGATGTACGAAAAAAGAATCGTCCGTTATTTAAAGTTAACGTTGATTCACGGTGCTCTCATAAAAAACTTGACGGAACGAGCCTCCATCGCTCTAAGGCTCTGGGGAAGGGAACAGAAATACGCCACCTATTATTTCTACTACAGCGCAATCGGGATAAAAGATATAATAATAATCCGGGGTCCGTCATCCGAGATTCGGCAAAATACGTAACATTTCGCCGTGATTATTCTTTGGACCTGGAGGCTTCTACCTTCTACCGTAGACCGGCCATTTTATTCAACATTTATCTAAATATGTAAAAGGAAAAGGTCACTCAAGAAAAAGACTGACTGACTGACTGAGTGATCTATCAACACACATCCACTGGACGGATCGAGCTGAAATTTGGCATGCAGATAGCTATTATGACGTAGGCATCAGCTAAGGATTTTTGAAAATTCAACCCCTAAGAGGGTGAAATTTGTGTAGTCCACGCGGGCGAAGTCCGTGTCCGTCCGTGTCCGTCCGTCCGTGAAGAAGTGGATTTCAGAGATAACTTTTATACTTTTATTTATATATTTATTTAAACAAGGTAGGTATTTACTTTCCATTTTTTCATTTGACGGTGAAGGAAAATAAAAGATGGGAGTTTACATCGCGAGGAAACCTATGCCAGGGAGTTCTTTATAATGTTCTCAATGGTGTATAAAATATGCCAATCCGCAATGTACCAGCGTGGTGGACTATGGCCTAAACATTTTGAGAGAAAACCCTTGCCTATAGTGGGCCGGTGGGTTGAGATGATGGGAATGAGCTACTGTGGCTGTTATTACAAACTAGTTACAGTTCGCGACAGAAAGTAATGTACATCGACCTTTAGAAGGAGATATCAGATTTGTAAAGCGTTGTCTCTGTCGTTGAGACCGACAAACGTCACATAGGTATGAGTCACAGAGACAACGCTCTACAAAGCCGAAATGTCATTCTAAAGGCCGATGAAAAGAAAAAAAGAAAATGAATTTATTTGTTGCTGGTGTCACAGATAAAAACAAAGTACAAATGTAACATTTTCATCTGTGACACCACCCCAAATGGGTGTACAGCTCAGCATAATGTCTTGCATTTTTTTTTATTATTATTCATGTACCAAAATTGTAGTTACAAAGTAATAATAAATTAAGTTACATTGGAAATGCTTATCTCTAAACAGAGATTTATTGCATCATATGCATTAACACACATAAGATGCAGGACGCTGATTTTACATGTACATTACTTTCTGCTGCGTACTGTACTGAAAATCAAACGTACCTACCTAGGTACCTATTTGTTAAAGCAACAGTGTATTTAAAAATTGTTAACCATTACATAATGAAGCATTTTATCAGGTCTCGAATAAGCTACGTTTAAATGAGCAGTATATTTTAAAGCGTTAAAACCAATACTGAATAATTGCGCTTCAGTCCGTCCGATCCGTCCAATAATCCTACCCGTTAAAACATTACCCCCATCTATCGCACCTTCAACAAAAAACTACAACCATCAAACGACATTAACCGCTTAGTTTCGCTCGCTCTTAGCTCATTAATTTTCATCTCTTGCCGGCACATAATTTATCCTTGAGCGCTCCCATACTCTTGATAAGGGTTCCTTTAAGGTGTCTCTCCACTAGTTAGGTGCGACTATAGTCGAATTTTTAATTAAACAACACGTTTTGACATTAGCTAATGTCAAATCGTAAAATAATGATACCATTTAGGACAATAATAGTGATGCACATGTGGTTCAGTTGTATCATGTAAATGAGGCAATGAACCAGTTCCCGCTTCTCTATCGTAATTAGGTGGTCTTAGATGTTATTAAATAATTTACAGCAGATGATTGAGTTTTTTAAAGCTTGAGTTTGTCTGAGGCTGAGTTTGTTGTGGGCTCTTCTCAGACCTGGGCGCGTTTGGAACCCTCGTAGCTTTAGTTTTAAGTTTGCGTAATAATTATCACCATTATATCTTACAAATCTAACACCATACCAGACCATCAATAAGAGTAATTTATTACCTATTTTGAATAAATCATTTGACTTTGACTTTGACTTTGACTAAATAGTTTTTATATAATTGATTCCATTGAACCATGGCATCGACTCACAATGTTACACCTTTCCAATGTCACCCGTAGCTACTTACCAACTAAGTCGGTGATTTTTTTGCCTATCTATTTGTATCTAGAACGCGTATCCAAAATTTCATTGAGTTTGAATGGTTAGTATTTAAACTGTGTTTGTAAAGCAGTTTGGCGCGCTGAGATCTTAATATTCACACTGTATTGTTTATAATATCCAGAAAGGTCATTCAGTCCAATCCTAAACGTCTTAACGCTTATACTTGTAGCTATGAGTATTTTTAAACTATTGTCGTATCGTGCTGGCTAGTGAAAATGCACCCTACTCGGGGAACAGCTACACGGGGTTTTTATTAAATCCGGAGCAAGTCGCTGGAGTGTCGACGACTGATAGCGAGTGTTTATTTATAAAACAGCGCCTTTGCTGCTTAAAGTGGTACGATTTTTTCACGGCTCGCGACGCGCACTCTATTGTCTTCTTTTCAAAGTGCGTTGAGTTTTATAACGCCTACTGATAATGAAATCCGATCAAAATTTATTTATTTCTGAAATTAATTTCAATTTCAATATTAATGCTTTATGATGCACTAGATGATGCCCGCGACTTCGTCCGCGTGGATTGATGAATTCCTTAGTGACTGAGCTTTTAGTTGCCCACAAGATGGTGTCGTTAGTTGTATTGTTACATATTATGATTTTTCAAGATTAGAAAAGAACAACTGCTGAAATACTTGCCGGCTCTTCTCAGTAGAATATTCATTCCGAACAGGTGATTAGTCTATGTTTTTAACCAATGTTTAAATTTGTCTAATGGTTAATGCGAAACATGTCTTTCGTACTTTATTCGTAAAAAATTTAAGCATACAGCTCCGACAAGTAAGAGGTTTGGGCCCGGCATCGAACACCTGACCCTCCGAATTGGAGGCTAGTCTTAACTACTGTGCTCTCATCGCTATTTTTGATAACTGGTATGTTTGGAATGAGGGTGAAAAGTCGCTATTCCAGAAGAATCCACAGTTAATTTTAATTTAAATGCCGGGACGCCTCGAGCGCTTTATGTCAAATTCAAAAACGCTTACAAGCTAAGTACCTCTCGAGAGGGAGGTTGGAGTTTTTTATTACGAGTTTATGCATTAACTAGCTTTTGCTCGTAACTTCGTCCGCGTGGACTTCTGGGATCGCGCCCGATGCTCCGACCACTAAGCTACGGCACACTTGCTGCCAGTGACGAAATTTGTGATATGTATTTTCACTGAGTATAAAAAAAAATATGAAGCGATATCTTAGGTTAGAAGTGCGACGTGCGAACCCCGGACCTTCCAAACAGGAGGCCAACATTTTAAGCACTAAGCTATCACCGCTTATGACGGTATCATCATCATCATAATCATAATCAACCCATCGTCGGCTCACTAAAGAACACGGCTCTCCTCTCAGAGAGAACGGGTTCACTACAAAACACAGGTCTCCTCTCAGAGAAAAGGGTTTTGGCCAATGGCCATAGTCTACTTCACACACCTTTGAGAACATTATGGAGAACTCTCTCATGTAGGTTTCCTCACGATGTTTTCCTCCGCCGTTAAAGCAAGTGATATTTAATTATTTAAAAAGGTACGTGCCCGGGATCGAACCCCCGACCTCCGATTAGAAGGCGGACCTCCTAACCAATAGGCTATCACAGCTTGACGCTATATGACGGTATAGTAAAAATCAAACATGAACTAAACTGCCTCAATCAGTAACCCATTTAAGTTAAGCATATACCATTACGTTTCACCCTATGATTGGGGCCAAACAATGCAGAGATTTCAGGAGCTCCCTGCCTCTTGTTATTCTATGCAAATGTCCAGCCCCCTGAAAGTGTAAAGGTGTGTTCACAGAGCTCATCATGTGTTGCCTCATACTGCTTTGGGCAGAGATTTTCCAAAAGCAGAATCGTGTTTTGGAAAATGTAACGAAGCCGTTTCATGCATTTTTAGACTTGGTTCTTTAAAAGCTTTTAAATTTTTTGTAAATAAACAAAAGGGCGACCTTATCACAACAGATACTATATCACTACTAAGTACTACTATATGTTGTTTGTTCTCAAAAATTTGTAGAGACAGTTTATACGTACAGTATAGAACGCTGCCGAAAGTAATGTACATGGACCTTTAGAAGGAGATGGCAGATTTGTAGAGCACTGTCTCTGTCGTTGAGACCGACAAAACGTCATATAGGTATGAGTGACAGAGACAACGCTCTAGAAAGCCAAAATGTCATTCTAAAGGCATACGTTATACATTACTTTCGGCCTAACCTAACTCTGTGTGTCGACACAAACTGAACTATAGTCGAGGCATTTTAAAATGAGTCGTCAAGTTATCTGTCTGTTTCGCTCGCACTTACAGGTCGTAGGTAAGTGCGAGCGAAACAGACAGATAACTCGACGACTCAGTTTAAAATGCGTCGACTATAGTAAGTATAAAAGAAAGCAGAAGTAGAAAAACACTGAAACTTTAGTGCACTCATTTATGAGCTAAAACTTAAAAGTGAAAGTATTAATTCTAGTGAAGTGAAGTGTTAATTTCTTGGAATTATAAAAAGAAACTGGAGACTTCAGTAGAGAGGAAGACTTTTCGAAATAAACTTTCTTGCAATGTAGGAATTCTGGAGTTATTCAACGCAATTTGTTCAGGGTGGCGAATCGGAATGAGTGGAATGAGGCAATGGAGTGATTAATAGTTTGTGTCACTCATCATCATCATTGTCAACCGATGTGCGTCCACTGCTGGAGCTGGATATAGGTCTCTTGTAGGGACTTACTTCCACAGGCTATAGGTTTTGCGCCGCCTGAATTGAATCCAGCGGCTCCCTGCGACTAGTTTGATATCGTCTGCCCACCTAGTGGGGAGGTCTACCAACGCTGTGCTTTCCGGTACGAGGTCGCCATTCTAGCATCTTGGGACCCCAACGTCTATGGGGTTTTAAGTATGAGCTCTGCTTATTGCTACTTCAGCTTTGCATCCCGTCACTCATGTCGAGACTTTTCTCTCTCTCTATCTTTTTATACGTTGTATTCCTCATTGCTGATAGACATAACCCCTTCGTATTAATCACATAATCTAAATATATAAAAGGAAAAGGTGACTGACTGACTGACTGAATGACTGACTGACTGACTGATCTATGAACGCACAGCTCAAACTACTGGACAGATCGGGCTGAAATTTGGCATGCAGATAGCTATTAGGACGTAGGCATCCGCTAAGAAAGGATTTTTGAAAATTCAACCCCTAAGGGGTTGAAATAGGGGTTTGAAATTTATGTAGTCCACGCGGACGACGTCGCGAGCATAAGCTAGTCTATATATATAAAAGGAAAAGGTGACTGACTGACTGACTGACTGACTGACTGATCTATCAACGCACAGCTCAAACTACTGGACGGATCACGCTGAAATTCGGCATGCAGATAGCTATTATAACGTAAGCGTCCGCTAAGAAAGGATTTTTCAAAATTCAACCCCTAAAGGGGTAAAATAGGGGTTTGAAGTTTGTATGAAACTCTGTCAGTTTTGAAGTGTCTATAAAGAAGTTTTGTAGTTAATATTTTTACAATTAGCAGTACGACATAATATTTTATTAAGCTCATGTTAAATTCTTATAGTTAAAGATCAAACCTAAGGGTGTAAAATGGGGGTTTCAAATTTGTGTAGTCCACGCGGACGAAGTCGCGGGCATAAGCTAGTGGTAGAAGATTTTTGAATAAAGTGCGGTGAGATTTATTATCTGATGTTACTTAGTGATAGTAACCAGGACAGACCTCTCCAAGGCACGGGAGAAACGCAAAGCGAAGATTTTGGCTGTACCAAATTTCATAAAAATCTGTTAAAGGGATGAGCCATGTAAAGGTAACATTGAAGGACAAACCAACAAACCAATAAACCAACAAACAAACACACTTTCGCATTTATAATAGGGGTAGTGATTAGTGTACACATCAAGGAATCGCAGATATAAGACATAATCAAAGCAGATAACAGAAAAGGACAAAACTACAGACTTTTCTTGCGATCTAAGGAATTCGGATTCATTTGGCGCAATTTTCTCTTGGTGGCGACTGGGAAATAGCGGAGCGAGCCATGGTAGGTACACCGTGAGTGATTAATAGTACATGCCACTCACAAACTTATGCATACGGAACTATAATTGCGGAAAAAGGTATAAGGTATGAATTATGTGACTGAGAAAAGTATTTTTTCTTTTTGTGTGCGCGTGACTTTCTTAACTGTGAAGCACTGAATAAAATATGTCCCTTTTTTCAAAATACTTACTGTAATATTATAAAATATCTCTCAACGGCTGTACACACGTGTTTAGTCGACGTTAGACGTTAGTTAGTTTAGACAACGGGCTCTGCGGGCAGCGGCACGCACAGCGCGCAGTCTCAACCGCGACGCGTGAGAGAACTGACTCCCTTAATAAAGGACCCCGGATGGGTTCGAAACTAGTCGGGCTAACGACTAAATACGTGAGTACAGCCGTTGAGAGATATCTATATATATATAAAAGGTAAAGGTGACTGACTGACTGACTGATCTATCAACGCACAGTTCAAACTACGGATCACGCTGAAATTCGGCATGCAGATAGCTATTATAACGTAGGCGTCCGCTAAGAAAGGATTTTTCAAAATTCAACCTCTGTAAAATAGGGGGTTGAAGTTTGTATGAAAGTCTGTCAGTTTTGAAGTGTCGATAAAGAAGTTTTGTAGTTAATATTTTTGCAATTAGCAGTACATCACATATTTTATTAAGCTTATGTTAAAATCTCATAGTTAAAAATTAAACTTAAGGGTGTAAAATAGGGGTTTAAAATTTGTGTAGTCCACGCGGACGAAGTCGCGGGCATAAGCTAGTTAAATATAATGGAAATCACTCACGATAGTTACGCTAAAATACTTACTGTACTTAAACTAAAAAAGATTTTCTACTCGTAGAATATTTTATTCGAAAGCATTAATATAAAACGTTTTCATAAATCTCAAAGGATCCACCCCCGCCGTGAACACGCCTTTTTACCGATTCGGAGACGCGAGTTTTTATGCAAACAAACTTAAGTTATTCCAGTGTACGCCTTTGCATGGAACTTGCATACAAAACTGGCTAAATGTAGTCATTACGCCCGCAGTTTGCGCGGACCCACCTCAATTTGTACCTATTTTTAACTGACACAGTTTTAAAGTATCTAAATGATGCGCATTTTGATTACGCTGCAGGTCACTAATAATCCTTATTTAAAGTTTTTAAACTATAGGGTTTTCGGCAAACACTTAGGTAGTTCAATAAGTGACCCTAGGCCTAATACCCTATTCACGTTACTAGGGTTGATGGATACAGTAGGTATTAGTAGGCTCAAAGCCTCACTTGAAAAAAGGCGATTTTCGGAAGTTTTTTTATTTGAAAACTACAAAAGTATCTTATTTAAATAATAACAGTAGTAACCCAGAGGCCCATTTTAAAAAATGCGGTTGTTGAAAGGTTTTATTTGAAAACTACAAAACTATATTACAGTGGAAACTCGATTTACCGGACTAATTGTTGTCGTTAGGGATTCGAATAATCGAAAGTCCGGATAATCGAATGTATGAAGAAAATCGGGTTTTGTGCACATTATGTAGTTCTCTGTAATAGTATTTTCAATTTTCAAAGTAAGATAACTATACCAAGTTGGATATCATATGAAAGGGCTTTGCCTTTACATTCTAAAACAGATTTTTATTTATTTTTATGCATAATAGTTTTCGATTTATCGTACAAAATGGCGGAAAAAATACCCGAGTATGGAACCGTCGGTGCGCGAGTCTGACTCGCACTTGGCCAAAAAAAATCGGTTGGTAGTCCGGATAATCGCGAATCCGTATAACCGAGGGCCGGATAATCGAGTTTCTACTGTATCTAAAAAATGAATGGAACATGCATTACAAAATGCAGACATTATAATCGCAGTTTGCGCGGACTCACCTGAATCTGTATTTTTAACCGACACAGTTAAGTGAACGTTGCACATTTTGAGATTGTACGCTGCGAGTCGGTGATGCTGGGTAACGATCCTTATTGTAACTTTTTAAACTATAGGGGTTTCAACCAACAATAGTTAAAAGTTACCCTAATACCGACAAGGTTATTAGGATACAGAACCGAGCAAGGCGTTCACTTTATTAAGTAGGTACTAGATGATGCCCGCAACTTCGTCCGCGTGGATTTAGGTTTTTAAAAATCTCGTAGGATCTTAGCGTTTAAACTACCGTGAGTGATTTCCATTCTAAATAATATCTGTCCCGGCTTTACTCACGTGTTTAGTCGACGTTAGCCCGACTAGTTTCGAACCCATACGGGGTCCTTTTTCAAGGGAGTCCGTCCGCGAACGGATTTTTTGGTAGAATTTTATACTTTACGCTCGAAAACATAGAGGTCAATATGCTATGTAAAATTTTAGAATTGTGCTTTGAATTGCTGTCAATGTGAATCTACCCTTAGAGGATAGAATTTCAAAAATATTTTATTTTTGCTCACTTACACTAAATAAGTAACTTTTATGCAAAAATGTATGTTTCTAGACCAATCAGTAGCTGTGCTTTATCTGAAGAATCTTAGTCTAAGAATTTTACTAAGTAGATTTTTATTTTTTTTAATAGGTAATGTATACCACATTAAAAATTTCATTTATTTTTCTTCCACTACATTTTTGTCACCCCTAGCTGAGAGACTAGTTTTTCTATAGCAAGGCTGGGTGTATCTGGCCGACTATTAGGGTTGTCATTTCGCTCTCAGCGGGACCAATTTCCGCAGCCCGGCGGAATTAAAATAGCGGAGATGAGCGCAAGGTATGGCGTTCCAGGATATTTCAGAGAATATTCTGCTATCGAGCGGATTGAGGCCAGGCTTTTGTTACGGCTTAACTATCTATCTTTAATTACAGATATATTATAAACCTTCAGATAGGCAAAGCTCAATAGTCTTTAGACTTTAGTCTAAATATATAAAAGGATTGACTGACTGACTGATCTATCAACGCACAGCTCAAATTAATGGACGGATTGGGCAGTGGCATGCAGATATAGTTATGACGCAGACATCCGCTAAAAAAGGGTGTTTGAAAATTCAACCCCTATGGGTGTAAAACAGGGATTTGGTTGTGTAGTTCACGCGGACGAAGTCGCGGACATAAGCTAGTTAGGATATAAAACATTATGGAGCATAATCAAGATTGGAAAATGTATTTTATAAGTACATATTTAGTTTTGGATTATAAACATAATTAATTTCCTTTACCGTATTTTCCTCAAAATGATGTGACATAAAAATGTTTGCGAGGACTCCGGCCATTTTTACTTAAGTTCGCGAAGCGGTCATAAAGTGAAGCTAAGAAATTCCCCGGGACTACGCCCCGGGACTCGCATGAATTTAATCAGCCGAACAAGGTGTAGGAATAAAACATCCGCTCGGAAACAAAGTGGATTGGAGCGGACTTGCGCCGACATTGTTGATTTAAATCCATCCTTTCTCCTTCACTATCTTTTTGATAAGCCACGATGAGGCAGTGGTCCGACCGCCGGTGAGAAAACGACTAACTATCGGCCATTTTCTCTCTCAAGACGTTTCTTGAACAGTCAGAGAGCAACTTTTGATATATGCATCTCTTTCGTTTAAACACGGAATGTACATTTATTCGTTCACAATAAATGTACATTCCGTGTTTAAACGAAAGAGTTGCATATATCAAAAGTTGCTCTCTGACTGTTCAAGCAAAACATAACCCCTGTTTTTAGTAGGTAGGTAAGGTACGTGTGTACAAAAATTTCCTAGAAGAAAGAAAACATTTACTTTTCAAAAGTTTTCCGAGATTCTATCAACAAGCACGACCTAATTTTCCTCTTTGACCCATTTCCAAAGTTGCTGTACATAAAATTGTAACCGGATTTCATACCGTTGCTATACTCGTATAAAAATTGTAAACAAAAAATTCTATACAATCTTAATTCCAAATTGTTTTTTATGTAATGCAAGGAACTTTAATGGCCTACATTTATTACCTAAAGAAATAGTCCCAAGGAAATGGGAAGAGGAAATGTTTGTCAAACGGTTCGTTACGGGACCAAAATATAACGTGGGAAAAGGAGCTTCAATGAAAACAAGTCTATCACTAGCGATATTTTACACGACAAAAAGTTACTTTTAATTGGCTCAGATATTCTAAAACTCCAGATAGCTGATACATTCATATTTTGAAAAGCTAAGACAAATTCCTACAGTAAGCGGCAGAAAGTAATGTACATCGACCTTTAGAAGGAGATAGCAGATTTGTAGAGCATTGTCTCTGTCGTTGAGACCGACAAAACGTCATATAGGTATGATTGACAGAGACAACGCTCTATAAAGCCGAAATGTCATTCTAAAGGCCCATGTAGGTACATTAATTTCTGCCGTATATGTGTGACAACTGACACGCATGCGCATAGCGATTTGGCACAGACTCCGTAGATATTGGCGCGGTGTTTATGCACCTTGACGGGAAACTTCTAAGCATCGTAGTCCCTTACCAATCTATAGAAGCCGTTGTTATATGCGTTTTAATTGAAGAGAAAAGTATAAGGACAAAATTACAGATATTTACTCTGCTAAACATAACTAATGCAGAAAAGGTTTAGCTTAAAATATGTAATACAGAGAGCTAAGTTTTCTCTGTATAGGTGAAAAGTTGCACATCCGAATATGGGATTTTTTTTCAGCATTTTCTGTTTCCTTGATGTCTTCAATTAAAAACATTAATAGTTTGTTGCCATTGATGTCGAAACTAAATGCCTCTCTGTGTTTTTTGCCTATTTGTCACATCACCTGATAATACTGGACCATTCACTTATATTATATTACTTCGTATGGACAGGGTTATTGAACAAACAAAATGGCACCGACTCATTGGTGTTATAGCACCAATGCAACCTCAGTGACGTCTAGATTTTAAACGGGTCGTTCAGTAAGAGTATTGCGCTGATTTATTTGGTTTCTAAACTTCGCTTGACCATATCTTGTCATTTATATCGATGTACTGGACCGATTAGGTTTCATACCTATGCCGTTTGAAAAGCACCTAATAAGTATAGCCTTGTCATTAATATCTTAGACAAAAAAGAGAGGTATAGTCGAAAGGAGACAAAAAATAGTTGTGCAGGTTTAATGCCCCCTTGTTTGTTTAGCGAGATTTACTCAAGGTGGATCGGATGAAGTAAACACTGGCTCAGTGCCAGCTCCAGGAGATAGGTATAGTCGGGCTCCCTGTAATACGTTGTCGAATCTACTTTACATCGCTACTTTGGCCGTTGGTATAGTTGCTGCTAGCTGCTAGCACTATGAGCTTAGAAAAGCTCATAGTGACGGGCAACACTGAGGGCAAAAGACCGAGAGGCCGCTCACCAACTAGGTGGTCCGACCAGCTAAAGGAGTCCAGCAGGTGTGGATTTTATCACATTGCGAAAATGGCCACCGACAGAAACAGATAATCCATTCGAGGACAGTTTGCCAGGACCACGATCTTCAGCAATGAAGGAACGACCGGAGAGAGAGAGAGATAGTTGCTGCGGTAGCTACCGACAGACAAACAGACAGACAGACAGAGATATATTCAGAGAAGGGATCCTACAAAGGTTCCTTTTTCCCGTTTGAGGTACGGATAGCCCTAAATAGACAGGTACACTGAGTATGTTTGAAACAAAAAGTCACTTCTGTAAACTTATTCTAAGACAAAAAATAGAAGTACAGTGAAAAGGAGACAAAAAATAGTTGTGCAGGTTTATTGCCCCCTTGTTTGTTTAGCGAGATTTACTCAAGGTGGATCAGATGAAGTAAACACTGGCTCAGTGCCAGCTCCAGGAGATAATCGAGCTCCTCGTAATACGTTGTCGAATCTACTTTACATTGCAACTTTGGCCATCGGCAAACTTGGAATAGTTATGTGACTAATACTGAGGTACCTACGGCAATACAGATATACATACATATATAGATAGCTATTATGACGTAGGCATCCGCTAAGAAAGGATTTTGGAAAATTCAACCACTAAGAGGATGAAATACGAGTTTGAAATTTGTGTAGTCCACGCGGACGAAGTCGCGAGCATAAGCTAGTATTATGTAAACGGAAAAGATGACTGACTGACCGCCTGACTGTACCCGTAGTACAAGATTTTACGTCTCACCAAACCAAACCAAATTCGAGAGTCGAAATACTTCCGCGTTACAGTAAAATGGACCTAAACAGCCTTGAATTGAAGTCAAATATTCAATGCCACTGATTTTAATTTCGCAATGTTTCCGCTTGGAGCGCTGGCTGTAGAAGTGTAGACAAACTTGAGCTTTAAAACAAGGCATTTAAGATCCAGTTTACTGTAACGCGGAAGTATTTCGACTCTCGAATTTGGTTTGGTTTGGTGAGACGTAAAATCTTGTACTACGGGTACTGATCTATCAACGCACACCTCAAACTACTAGACGGATCGGGCTGAAGTTTGGCATGAAGATAGCTACTATTACGTGGAAATCTGATAATAAAGGATTTTTAAAAAACAAATAGGGGTTTGAAGTTGTGTAGTCCACGCGGACGAAGTCGCGAGCGTAAGCTAGTTATTAATAAATGTTTAAATGTGTAGTTAAAATATGAAATGAATGAAGTTTAATCATAACTTTATTCGTAATCAACGTAAAACGAATTCGCCCGCGTCCACGGCCGATGAATTCATAAAATTATTCCCCGATACAAACAATTGGTGACCACGTTTTCCAGGTTAATGGGAAATCCACGAACGTAAAGAATATAAAGCGCGTATTAAGGAAACCCGGTCAAGAGCGAGTCGGATTCCCTTAATAATGGTTCCGTACTAAATCTCGCCCTAGAAACCTTTTATCTCGTACTACCCAATTATCTGTCGTCTATTCCTCTCTTATTAACTGTTATATTTTTATTTTTAAACATATACATACGTATATTGTGTGTATTTATTTAATTTTATTAGTACACCCCTTCCGCTTTCTTTAATTTTTTTAATATCCTCTACCCTAAGGTTGCCGAGGTCGCTATTTTAGCGATCTAAGCTGGGGCGGGTCTCCAGTAAGATAATATGAGTTGGGTATTTGATAAGTACCAGACAATCGATTAAGCCACATTTTTTATCAGCATAAAGAATTTTAGCGTTTATACTACCGTGAGTGATTTCCATTATAAATACTATCTGTCCCGGCTTACTCACGTGTGTAGTCGACGTTAGCCCGACTAGTTTCGAACCCATCCTGGGTCCTTTTTCAAGGGAGTCCGTCCGCGCACGCGCCGCGGTTTTGACTTCAAACCGCGAACCGGAGTCAAAACCGCGCCGCGTGCGCGGACGGACTCCCTTGAAAAAGGACCCCGGATGGGTTCGAAACTAGTCGGGCTAACGTCGACTACACACGTGAGTAAGCCGGGACAGATAGTATTTATAAAGCATAAAGAATGTTTAACAAATCCACTTTACACATCGAAATGACTGGTGGAGATTTTCGCAATGGACCACGAATCCACCATATTATTTAACCATCATAGTATTTAGGCATTCAATTTGTTCCTTTTAGGGAAAAAATAAAAGTTATGAATGTAGATTTATGCGAAAACGCGGTCCAAGGCGCATTGGAAATTGGCCACTAAGCGGGCCTCGATCCCACAGTATAGATTGGTAACGAGTGAATAATTACACAATGATCCCCATTAGGAATGCAAAAATGGGGACCCCTGATGCATATATAATGGGCCCTCTTAGCGTGCCCCAAGTGAAGAGAGACCGCGGACTTAAATCACAGTTCACGACAGTAATTACCTTAGGCTTCACCTATACTAGCAGGCGTGAAATGTTATAGCTACAATGCGACAAGGCTCTCTTGGCACTTCAATGACATTGACAGGGGGGCGCTGTTGGAGAACAAAGGCTGAGATTATTCAAACAAGAACAAAGGGGACACTTGACGGCAGCGTCAGTTCCAATTTTCGCCACGCGCTTTGTCGCACTGTATATTTGACGCTACAGTGCGACAAGGCTGTGTTGGCGCGTGGCAAGTCAGAACGAACGCTGCCCCTTAACTAAAGTGTCCCCTTTGCACCCCCTTTGTTCTCCAACAGCGCCCCCCTGTCAATGTCATTCAAGTGCCAAAAGAGCTTTGTCGCACTGTAGGTAGACTATGAAACGACTAGGTTGATTTCATTTCACCTCTAGCAATGTGAACTAGAGTGAGGGAACTCTCTGTTTGATCTTGAATCGACGATATGTCAAATATTAGGATGTGACGTGAAGTCATAGAAAAATAGGGCTACCTTAGGGCTTAAAACCCAGGCTTATTTCAGATTTATAAACATCGGTTGAGTGAAGAATACTAATGGAACAATTAATAGCAAATAATTGCTGTCGGATGAGTAAGGCAGAACCGTCTTTACCCGAGGGTTCAAGGGGTGCGGTGCACCCGGGCGCAGAGTCCTAGGGGGCGCAAGGCGACCTTAACACTGAGACCACGCAAGCGGAGCCGTGGGCACAGCCAGTGATTAATAATCAATAGGGTTACAAGCCGGGAAAAATGCCACGGGCCCACGGACCAAGAGCCCCATTATAGCCCTCGAGAGCATGAGGGGGTGTAAGCTATTTTTCGCACCCGACGCAGAATGTGCTTAAGCCGGCCCTGGAGTAACGAATACAAATCACAAATCGATTGAGCTAAGAAAAAATAAATGTTTGGGATGTTATTGGATGAAAAGGCACAGCTCAAAATTTCTCACATAAAATTAACTTTCCTTGCACCACAATTTGAAGTCCAGCGGCGCGGCGGCAGTAATGACTGGACAAACAGGCATCTGCATACACCCTCGGCAAGTGTCTACTCACCCGCACCGCATCTCAATTCGTTGCCACAAAAAATGGGCCACAATTACTTAGATGTTGATTTGCTCTTTTGTGCTTATGCTAAGGCTAAAGATTTTATTTGTAAAAGAGCGATTCAATTGAGTTTTCCTGATGCTTCTGTTCAGTTTCGCACTGATTTACATCTAATGTAGCTCTATACGGGAATCTATATCTAAATATATAAAAGGAAAAGGTGACTGACTGACTGACTGACTGATCTATCAACGCAGAGCTTAAACTACTGGTCGGATCGAGCTGAAATTTGGCATGCAGATAGCTATTATGATGTAGGAATCCGCTAAGAAAGGATTTTTAAAAATTCAACCCTTGAGGGGGTAAAATAGGGGTTCGAAATTTGTGTAGTCCACGCGGACGAAGTCGCGGGAATAAGCTAGTCTATACTAAGATTATAAAAGAAAGAGTTCTTTTTGAGTTTATGTGTATGTCCTCTACATACACACAAACTCATTAAATTCGCAGTAACCCACTAATCCTCGGAACCACTACACCTATTTGAAAAACAATCTGTTATTAAATTGCAATAATGGTTGAAAATCTTGCTAAGATTCCCAGGTACACCCAATCTTACAGCCCTACTCAGAGTTGCTTTATAGTTACTTAAGTTTAGTTAAAACGAGAGCTATATCTCTCACACAAATCTGTCTTGTTTTAACTCAATCTTAAGTAACGATTAGCGACTCTGAGTACGGCTGTTATATCATCTTTCATTGTCAAATGCACGATAAACGAGCATTGGTAAGTTAAAAAACAATTCACACGGTCAACAATGGTTCATTTAAAGTTCAAACTACAATATCAATATCCCATTCCAATTGCAAGCAGCAAACAGGAGCGGACCGTGTTGATCTTGCGAGTTGTGAATGGGGCCAATTTGGGTCAATTCCTTCACGGAAGGCACCGGACGCATTCCACCCGGATTTGTCGGGATGAACTTTTATTGGCATACTATCCTGGATACACTTTATCAGACATAGGGATACGCATTTTATGATAAACCTGCTCATAAATTTTGTTGATAGTGTTTTTTGTTAGGTACTTTGTTTATTATTTCGAAGTATAAACGGAACTCTTATAGATTCGTCGAGATCGTCTGTCTGTCTTTGGCATACTGGCTCGGGTACACTTTATCAGACGGTATAGAGATGGACATAAAAGGAAAGGGTGACTGATCTATCAACGCACAGCTCAAACTACTAGACGGATCGTTCTGAAATTTGGCATGCAGATAGCTATTATGACGTAGGCATCCGCTAAGAAAGGATTTTTGAAAATTCAACCCCTTGAGGTGGAAAAATAGGGGTTCGAAATTTGTGTAGTCCACGCGGGCGAAGTCGCATAAGCTAGTTGTATGATAAAGCTTCTCAGTAAATTTTCACCAGTGAATTGTCGACAGTGTTTTTGCTACTTTTGTTAGCCTTTGTTTTGTGTATATAGGATTAAAAAAACCTAAATCCAGACGGTGGAGGTCGCAGGCATCTGCAAGTCCTGAAACCGGACAAGTGCGAGTCAGGCTCGCGCAACGAAGGTTCCATACTAAAAACGTATTTTTTCGACATGTTGCACGATAATTCAAAAACTATGGTGCATAAAAAAATCTTGCGGGGCCATACAAACAGAGCCTAGAATCATAGAATTTGGAGAGGAGCAGTAAAAAACTGTTATAAAAATAAAATTTATTAGTTCGTATATAGGTAGAAGCAGTAAAAAATTATTGTTAAAAATAAATTTACACCCGTTCAAAATAAACGTTGTTATTCTAGCAAGGTAACACATGGCACAGCGCTCGGTGTTATTGTATGAACGCTCAGGCTGTGTGGAATTTATCCTGCATTAAATTGCGAGCACCTAACTAAACATGCAATTATTTTGGCTAACTTGCACTATTTGTTTACGTGTTATTATACTATATATAGCTCAATTACCACTCACTCACTGATTGACATAATTGTTCTCCTAGAAAGAGACAGAAAATGATATAATAATGTATGGGAGATATGTTCAGAAGTGGGATTCGAGTAGGGAAAAATTATGACATTTCAGAAAAACAAGATGGCGGCCGACCTGACTTTTGTAACTTTTTTGTTTTCCAACCGATTTTGTTTAAACTTGCAGTTGTTTTAGATATTAGCAAACGATTTTTAGAAAAAGTGAAAAATATTGAAAAAACAAGATGGCGGCCGAGATTTTCAAAAAATTTCCTCCTGTAAAATTTTGTATGAAACTTTTTTTTTTCACTTATAGTTTCATATAGAAGACAAAGATTCCTTTAGGGCAACATATGGAGGGAGCTGATGATTGAGGATTTCGGAGACGGGTGAAGGGCACGCTTAGGGTATTGAAGATAGGTGGGAGGTGCTCGACCAAATGTCATTCGAAACCTCATCCAATTGCCAAAAATTTGGAAAAAAATTCAAAATTCCGAAAAAAAGATGGCCGCCATACAAATTTCATCGGCGTCCATCTCGGAGGGTATGAAAGATGGAAGAGTGGTTTCTTGGCAAAAGATGATCAGGATCTAAAGGTCTATTTGATGACTTGAAAAAAAAATCAAAATGGCGGAATTTTTTTTTTTCATACAAAATTAAAAACTTTTTTTATTTATTCTAAATGGCGATTATAGACCTCGAGAGCTGCTTTAGCAGCTCGAGCAGCGAGCAAAATACTAGTTATACTATATATAGCTCAATTACCACTCACTCACTCACTCACTGACTGACTCATTGACATAATTGTTCTCCTAGAAAGAGACAGAAAATGATATAATAATGTATGGGAGATATGTTCAGAAGTGGGATTCGAGTAGGGAAAAATTATGACATTTCAGAAAAACAAGATGGCGGCCGACCTGACTTTTGTAACTTTTTTGTTTTCCAACCGATTTTGTTTAAACTTGCAGTTATTTTAGATGTTATCAAACGATTTTTAGAAAAAGTGAAAAAAATTGGAAAAACAAGATGGCGGCCGAGATTATCAAAAAATTTCCTCCTGTAAAATTTTGTATGAAACTTTTTTTTTTCACTAATACTTTCGTATAGAAGACAAAGATTCCTTTAGGGCAACACATGGAGAGAGCTGATGATTGAGGATTTCGGAGACGGGTGAAGGGCACGCTTAAGGTATTGAAGATAGGTGGGAGGTGCTCGACCAAATGTCATTCGAAACCTCATCCAATTGCCAAAAATTTGAATTTTTTTTTTAAATTCCGAAAAAAAGATGGCCGCCATACAAATTTCATCGGCGTCCATCTCGGAGGGTATGACAGATGGAAGAATGGTTTCTTGGCAAGAGATGATCAGGATCCGGAGGTCTACTCGATGGATTGAAAAAAAATTCAAAATGGCGGAATTTATTTTTGTATGACTTTTTTAAAATTGTTCAAAATGGCGATTATAGACCTCGAGAGCTGCTTTAGCAGCTCGAGCAGCGAGCAAAATACTAGTATAAATATAAAAGTAAATTAACCTGAATATTTTTTGAGAGCTAATTTGTCAAATAATATTTTTTTATAGTATTTGCATTGAAAATCTAATTATTAGGGAATTTAAATATCAATCCTAAGTTAAATAATTTTATTCTGTGCACAGTTTTAATTCAAAAAAATTAATATACTCGTAGGTACCTCACGGTTTATGTGAACATTTAATTGCATTTAAAAAATTCACTTCATTTATATTTTATTGTTTTAAATATAAAAATTAAGAATAAATTAGCAGAACAATAAAAATATCTCGAAAAGTGCAAGTACGACAACATTTTAAAAATGCTTTTTCATAGATGAAACGCCTGTACAGGACGTATAGTCCTGAAAAAGGCGTTCTTGCGGCGGCTCTTCTTGGTTTTTGTCGTGAGCGTTTTCCTTTGAACTTCAGTTTGAAGTTGTAGTCAATCTAAAGGATTTGATTTATAAATAGGTACAGGAAAACTGAATAAATCGATTACCAAACTGTATTCTCCAACATAAAAGATAGTGAGCATTTTCCGTCGTATTTCCCTTTATCCATTGTCGTGCGAGTCGCCCGCCGAGGCCCACATAGATATGTAAATGTTTTCAATAAGGGGCGAGGTACCTACGTACCGACATTATTCGCGCTATTGTATAAATTGTAGCGATGCGTTGGAGATGTCCGGATATATTGCTGGGAGGAAATGACGCAGATAAAAAGCTACTTTTTTTCGATGATAAGTTAGCGCTTGAATATGATCGCAATTGATAGTACGAGGTGGTACGAGTAAGTGTATAATTTTTAAGAAGGTAGGTAAGTATAGTTTATCTATTTAGCAGTTTAGCGTTCAAGCAAGCAAATCGATTTATGGGTGTCCGTATTATTTTGACTAAGTAAGTTCAATAATATTATGGGTGCAAACCTTGGCGACGCCTTGTGGTACGAGAGTAGAAAAGTGAGGTAGCAACCAGGTCAACAAAATCTTGGGCATACTCTCGTAAATATTTATTCTGTAGAATATCCGAATTAGAATGATTAAATGTTTTATTTTGCATAATATAAGCTACATAATATAATATGCTCTCAAATACTGAAAATCAAATAAAACCAGTCAGGTACATGGCATTAGCCAGGAATTGATTTAGAGGGGGTTTTATCAGGGTCTTGACCGAATCTTTTCATGAGAAAAAAACCAAAAGCGCGAGTGAAGCGAGCGCGTATTTTTTGATACATTTACAATAAAAACGGCTATGGTCAAATACGATTCGGACTCCCACACAAATGATTCTGTACCATTTTACGAGACATAACACTATGTACTTTTAATTTTTTAAACTTTTATGGCAGCCATTTTGAAATTTTTACAAATAAGTATTATTTGTTGAATATAACAAATAATATTTGTAATAGAAATACACATACACAATGTGGGGTTTTTCTACTGTATACCTGTTACGTTTCATGAGATACAGTCCGCTGATAGACAAACAGATGGCCAGACGGATGGACAACGGAGACTTCGTAATAGGGTCCCGTTGGCACCGTTCACTTACAGAACCATAATATAAATATTATGCTGTCGGGTTCCAATATAAACGTTACAAAAATCATCCAGATTTTTTCACAAGCGAGTCGAAATCAAAACCGGTGAAATAAAACAAACCAGCCCGTAACATGAAACCGACTAAGCGCTCTCCAGTAATCGGGATGAAATTTATTAACATAAAATAACAAAGGGTAATTAGCTGCCGGTTTTGCAGAATGCCGGCTCTGCGCCGCGCATAAAATTATCTTGGCACCTCCGCATTAAATCAGCGAACTTGCTTAGTGGGGAAGAAGGGGGAACTGCCACTACACATCGCAGGTAAGAATTAGGGGAACAAAATACATAATTGTTAATTACTGTCCAAAGTTTTACACGAAGTTCGTAATCCATACCCATACTTACCTACTAATATTATAAATGCGAAAGTGTGTCTGTCTGCTAGCTTTTCACGTCCCACCTGTTTATTTAATTTTTTATCAAATTTGGTGCAAAGATAGCTTGCATCCCGGATTCGGAACTCGGATATAGGCTACTTTTTATCCCAAAAACAGAGATTTCACGGGATTTAAAAAATTAGTCTAGCGGGCGTAGTGCGGGTATAATTTAGTATTAGATAATTCGACAGAAATAACTGTATGATGTATCTATCTCAAACGTTTGTAGTTATTATAAAAATAAAAGAATTTAAACGTTTTGCAACATTCTTAAAATTTTGTTAAAATAACGACTAGTTAGGATTTTTGTAAAAAAAATTCGTTTATTCAGTTACTCGAGCTGTAATATTTTATTTTATTTTTAAAATCTCCGTGTCTGTTTATATTTAAATACAGCTAAATAAATACTGCTTAGATCGTAATACAGCACCAACACGTGTCTCGAAGAAACCAGCATTTTTTTTTTAAAAGAATATTAGCCAAGTTGTTTGCTGACTAATATTCCCCATTCCCCTCCAATTAAGCGAAAAGTTTGTGCTAGGAGTAGGTACGACAACAGTGCAACGGGTGGGATTTGAACAGGCGACCTTTCGGTTTTTAGTCCGCTCCTTTAACCGTTGAGCTATAGAGGCTCAAAAAAGCATTGTGCTTAGTATGAAATTTTGTAACTTACCGGGTTGTAAGAAAAACCAACTGAGCAATTAATGGCAATTGAGGAGTGAGGTGGGCGTCCGCCCACGCACGCCCCGCACGTCACCGGGTGAGCGCAAGGGTTGTGCGGGTGTGCGGGTCCTTCCCTCCACGATTGCCATCTCGACCTTTAGGTAGGTAGGTAGGCAGACGACATCAAAACAAGTCACAGGGAGCCGCTGGATTCAGGAGGCGCAAGACCCTGGCGTGTGTAAGTCCCTAAAAGAGATCTATGTCCAGCAGTGAACGTCTATCGGTTAATAATAATGATGATGATGATGATGAAATGAAGTAGATGTGACTGTGAATTAGTGTAACTGACTGTGAATTACAGCCACCAGTTCTTCATAAGAGATTCCCTAGTGAAACTAGTGAAAACATTCCGAATCCAGGCAAACAAGCCAACAATAACTTCGTTCGTGCTAAAGTCATTACAAACAATATGCATTTGGCTGTTTGTTCACCTCATTATTATATTATTACCGCAGTGCAGAATAAAATTTAACACTTAACATTTAACAATAATAATAAGTATTATGTAGAAAAGTACTTATTTATTTATACAGTTGTTATCCATTAAATATCCAAATTAAAGCGTGGACAAGGTACGCGGCAGAAAGTAATGTACATCGGCCATTACAATGACATTTCAGCTTTGTAGAGCATCCTTGTCACTCATACCTATATGACATTTTGTCGGTCTTAACGACAGAGACATTGCTCTACAAATCTGCTGTCTCCTTCTAAATGTCGATATACATACTTTTTGCCGCGTATTGTACTAATAACAAGAAATGCAAAAATATGTCTGTCTGTCTGTCTGTCTGTTACCCTTTCACGGCTCAAACATTTAACCGATTTTGACACAATTTATTATAAAAATAGCTTGGCATCCCAGAGAGGGGTATAAGCTACTTTTTATCGCGAAAAAGCAGTTCAATCCAGAAAATATTATGGTAAAGTTAAATGGATTGAATTAAAAAATATTAATCTGCAAAGCATGTCCAGATTAAATGTATTAAAACTTGAAAGAAGAGGAAAAGGTCGAAGACACAATAATTAAAACATTTAAATAATAATATTATAATCATTTATATTAACTATTGTAAAAAAGCAGGCGTTACTTTGCGAAGTCCATGATATAATATACCAAAAGCTCAATTTGCTATTAGGCTTTTGAGCTTAACATTGGCGCTGATTCTGTTGTTTTTCGCTAAATTAAATTTAGCGTATCTGTATCCTTTTGTTTTTAATATTGCTAAAAAAGGACGGAACATGAATTTTACATTTAAAGTGTCTTAATTTTAGTGCACGCTTCCAATTTAAACGATACGCTCGCGACTGGCAGCTAAAGTCACGAGGTTTAACGGCTCTAAATTAAACTTAAAACTGTCAAACTATGTCTGTCCTTTTCATATAATATTAGTAAGAGGATGCGAATACCTACTCTAAAATTGAGTTGTGCTCAGAATGAGTACCAATTTTTTTTTTATTTATTTATTTATTTATTCAGATACAAGTTAGCCCTTGACTGCAATCTCACCTGATGGTAAGTGATGATGCAGTCTAAGATGATAGCGGGCTAACCTGGAAGGGGTATGGCAGTTTTTATTAAACCCATACCCCTTTGGTTTCTACACGGCATCGTACCGGAACGCTAAATCGCTTGGCGGCACGGCTTTGCCGGTAGGGTGGTAACTAGCCACTACTTAAGCCTCCCACCAGTAAATAATCTTTAGTAAATATACATACTCTCTTCTAAGCCCAATTTAAATAAGACAATAATTTTCCATGAACGCAAACACATCCACTTAGTCGGCACATGTAAACAGATGAGCTCATGAACTACGCGTACGAGCCCCTCGCACTTTATAACGTGATTACAGCACGTACTCTGATTCCTGAACAAATACACAGCGTTATTACGGCGTCTTCATTTTCAAATGGCGCCCAACGTGGGACCTTTTTGATTTCTAGTTTCTACCCACACAAAGGTGTCGTTTTTGCGTTCAATAAATATAACACTCATTTTTTTGGAGTATTCCTTTCTGGGCGTATCTATTCAATGTGTAAATACTTACTCTTTTCGAAATCAAATTTAAGTAAGACAATTTTTTTTAATTAGCTAAAAGTCGACAGGCAAACAGCCGATGCAACCGATGAGCTCATGAATTACGCGTACGAGCCCCTCGCACTTTATAAACGTGATTACAGCACGTACTCTGATTCCTGAACAAATACACAGCTTTATTACGGCGTCTTCATTTTCAAATGGCGCCCAACGTGGGACCCTTTTCATTTCTAACCACACAAAGGTCTCATTTTTGGCACCATGCCACGCGAGCATGATTTGTATAGTAATTAGATAAGGCTAGCTTTAAGTTTTATTGTATTACTAGCTTATGCCCGCGACTTCGTTTGCGTGGACTACACAAATTTCGAACCCCTATTTTACCCCATTAGGGGGTGAATTTTCAAAAATCCTTTTTTAGCGGATGTCTAAGTCACAATAGCTATTTGCATGCCAAATTTCAGCCCGATCCGTTCAGTAGTTTGAGCTGTGCGTTGATAGATCAGTCAGTCAGTCAGTCACGTTTTCGTTTTATATACCTATATATTTAGATATTCATTTTTAAAAACTCATAAGAAAAAAAAATTTCGTACAGTTTTATGTCGGTACTATGTCCGTTACGCCTCAACGGAGCAAGTAGATTGACGCGATTTTTCGCAAAGTTACCTATAGTTAAAAATCTGAAGAGTGATAAAGGCTACTTTTAACCCGGAGAGCCATATTTCTCACAGATAAACGGAAATAAACTAAATCAATTTCTATTTTTGTTGTTTATTATTCTTTTTTGTGTTGGTGTACAAGTAAAGCGTACGTCAGTAATTCATTTTTCCATTAAATGATAATTAATTTATTAGGCTTAATAGAGTAGGTACCTAGACTAAAAGTTTAAAATGCAGTCCGCTTGTTATTTCTCGTCACTGTTCTGTCAGAAAAAAACTGTAAGGAATTTTTTTATGCGTTCTGCAGTCCAAGCACAGTCAGTGTGACACATCTCTCTTGCGTCTTCTGCAACGCTTTGGCAATAAGAAAAGCCGTGAAAAGAAAGTGTTGTCGCATTCAGTTAGTGTAATAGGTAAAGTACGCGGTCAAAAGTGATGAACATCGATCTTTAGAATGAGATAGCAGATTTGTAGAGCACTGTCTCTGTCGTTGAGACAACACTCTACAAAGATGAAATGTCATTCTAAAGGCCGCTGTTCATCACTTACAGCCGCGTACTGGTACATAATATTATATCTCACGACTTCTGCAATGCTTTGGGGATGAAAAGGCCGTGAAAAGAAATTGTTGTCGCATTCATAGTGCTTGGGCAACAGTCAAAGCACGTAAAATTGTAACTTTCATTAAAAAAAATATCATATTATACAAAATATTCGCCGTCACCGTCAGAGCGCGGCGAGATGCACATTTTTGATATGAAGAATGAAATTTACACATTCTAAGGGACTTTTAATTAGCAGCTGAAAACATTTCCGAGAGACATATTTTTCGCTGTTTATACGACTGCGATGTTGATACATAGCTTACTTCGCACTCGAGTAACCGGGCGGGCTTTAATGATTCAAGTCTTTTCAGAATGTTTTCCAGTATTGTGAAAATCTTTTGCTTTCGTACAAAGATCTTGAATAAAACTGTTTTAATTACCGAATGGTAATACTTATAATAATGATAATTTAATCCCCACAAGGATCTAATTGACACTTTTAATCTTGAGGAAGTATTTTTATTAACGCTAAATGAGAAGGGGTTGGCTCTGCTGGCCAAGTGCGGATTGGCAGACTTCAACACCTTTGAGAATATTATAGAGAACTCGTACGTATGCAGATTTCCACGATGTTTTCCTTCACCGTTATACCACACTTAATTCCGAAAAGTTAGAGGTGCGTACCTACTTCGTGGCCGTGATTGAACCCCCAACCGTTCGAATAGGAGGCGGACATCTAGAGCTAGCGCCCACCACGGTAGATTTACGTACTATAGAACTACATAGTATACATAAAGAACTGCAGAATTGGGTATTTTCCTACTTTTGAATTTGATAAATATTATTACTTTATTATAAACTAGGATAAAAATAATGACGTACCTACACTGAAAAAAATATTAAAATCCAACAAAGATTTACAAAGTTACAGGCATTTTAATTTTGAAGTGGGAGGGTCTTCTATCCCTTTCTCGCAAAACGAAACTTTGTATGAAACCGCACGAAGCTACGATGGCATTAGTAGGTGTGACGTCAAACTGCTGTATCGCTATCTCTGTCTAATGAGAAATATTTATATGCTTATAACTTTTTTGTTATTTGATCGATTTATTTAGTTTTTTCAGTTTACGTCATTATTTTTATTCTAGTTTATAATAGAGTAATAAAAAAATTGGAGTCAATTACCTAATTATTTCCGCACCGGATATTGATAGATTAAAATTCAAAGCGGATTTTATAACGCACCGCTGTCCGCATCATGGCTATTTTTGGGGTAAACATGTTGTCACTTTAAATATTGCAATCGAGTAGATTACTGAACAAACTATTTTCAGGTTGCTCATTAACAAAAAATAACGTCCCACTTATATCTTGGTTATTTTCAAGTAATCGTGCGTCAATATAGGCGTACTCGAGCGACGCGCAACCGGGGCCGGTGTAATAAGGGTCGTTCCGCCTGTTTGTACTGATGCTGGGAATCTCTTAATTTCGCGCCCGCCTCGTCCATAAGCTCCGTAAATACTGTAGCTCCGGAGCTGGTGGCAGTAATAAGCAAGTCTTTATAACCTTTTATAATAAAATCCCGCAAACTATTTTGGACTTACCTTTACACAAGTTTAAAAATCTATTAAAAGTATGCTCCTGAAAAAAGAATATTACACAATTAAAGATTATCTAAATGATAAAAGAGCGTGGATTTGACCTGCAGCTCGTTCCAGCAACGCACAGGAATGCAAATACTTTTTTATACATGGTATAATATTGTAGGTATATCAAATATTTGAAAAGAGCAACCGCCGAGTTTCTTGCTGGTTCTTCTCGGTAGGAAAGGCATTCCGAAACAGTGGTAGATGCATCCGACGATTCGAAAGTACTTGTAAAAGTTTACTTGAATAAAAAATATTTATTATTATCGTCGTATATTAGTCTTTTAGCTGACACCTATGTCATAATACGGTATTTGCCTATGTCAAAAATAAATTATTTCTCAGTGATGATTAAAATATAAAGGGTCTTCCAAAATACGTAATATCCACGTCCTTTGTTATTTTTAAGTGTAATAACCATTTTAAATTATTATCGATTAAACTAAAAAAGCACGTCAAAATATAATTGCGACGTCACATGCCAGTATTTCATAGAAGCTCACATACTAAGCACGTGTTTTGACGTTTGATAAAAACATACTGATTTGACTAGTTGTCAAATATCAGATTAATTATTTTCAGTTTTTGACTTGATTACAATAAGCAGGTTTTTTGGTTAAACCTACCTATCAGGTATTTGACGACTAGTCAAATTAGTAACTTTTTATCAAAATACTGGCAAGTGATGTCACTCTGATTTGACGTTTTGGCTCTCTCTGTTACTAATCCCATACAAATAACAGAGACAAAAATCTCAGTGGGCGTTAACCATTTTTAGGCACCAACTAATCAGAACACAAAAACTATGTTTTCGAATGAATGTAAAACTTGTGATTCATTGGTGACTCAAAATGGTTAACGCCCACTGAGATTTTCGTCTTTGTCATTTGTATGGGATCACGTTACAGAGAGAGCGCAATACTAACTTTTTTCCGTGGAGTGAGTACGTATTGTAGGTACGACCTATTTCTGTGGCCATTAGTTCTCTAACTATGTTCGTGCCTTTACGCTTCCAACACAGCGAGATGAAAATTGTGAACGACGTCTGTGGGTACGTTTGACAAGCTCGTAACCAAAGAATTTCTAAGTACTACTTCGTCGTAACAATCTATCTGACATTTTTCATTGTAATTTTCCTGTAATTTTCCCTTGTCTTATGGGAGGGAGAAAAGACTGACAGACATAGAGATAGTATACATTCATCTAAGCTGACAGATTTTTGTTGGACTACGAAAAAGAAATATTTGAGACGTCATCGCGTTAAATTTTTCTACGCACGGGGCTGCAATTGCTTGTACAGTATGGTATAATAATATTGTAAATTGATCACTTGAAAAGAGCAACCGCCGAGTTTCTTGCTGGTTCTTCTCGGTAGGAACGGCATTCCGAACCAGTGGTAAATTAAACTAGTTAACGATTCAGAAGCACTTGTAAGAACTGTACCTACTTGAATAAAAATACTTATATTCTATTCTATGTTATTTGGAAATATTATTTACTTATACTCTATCCGTGTACTTGTCCAATGTATGTCTGTACGCTTTGACCGCAATCTCACCTGGTGGTAAGTGATGATGCTAAGATGGAAGCGGGCTAAACTAAAACGGGTATAGCAGTTTTTATGAAACCCATGTCCCTTTTGGTTTCTACACGGCATCGTACCGGAACGCTAAATTGCTTGGCGGCACGGTGGTAACTAGCCACGGCCGAAGCCTCCCACCAGACCAGAAATTTAGAAATTATAAAATTGCAAACCCTTGCCAGGAATCGAACCCGGGACCTGCCACAATAAGACCACAGTGCTTACCACTGCGCCAGAGAGGTCATCGGATTTTCATTTTTCTTTAAATATTCATTTTTTTCTGCTATGTAACTACCTACTTAGGTAGTATTTTTCCTGGTAGTATTTTTTGCTAAACTTTTCTCAAAACCGATTAGGTATGTTTTGAAAGGAGATGGACAAAAATTGTATGGAGGCGTGCCCCAGAATGTCCAGAGATGATAATATATATGTGCCATTTAATAAATGTACAGAGATGATATATCTGCCATTTAATGGTAGTAAAAAATCTTCTATTTTAAGAAAAAAAAAATCGCATGTTGTTTTGCGGTCGTGGCATTAAGTTCATGATAGGCATAGTTCAGCCTGGGGCAACTTTTGTCCATCTTGTTTTCATCCATATTTTTTTATTCTAATAAGCGTTTAATATACCCTTAAAGAAACGTTTAGAACATTCATTAAGACAGTATTAAAACTAATAGCAAACTGTATGATATTAACAAAAGATAATTTAGTTTGTAATGAACGTAACAGGTAGATTGGGGCTGTAGGGTCGTGCTCCTAGAGTTTATAATTGGTTGCCGAGGACCTTACATTTATCATTAGATACGCTATATCCTCCTTGATGACTTGGGACGGGCTCCTACGTGCTTCAGGTACTATCATAATATATAGGGTGAGATTAAGGCTGAGGCGAAAACTGAAACTGAATCTCGTATTTATCTTTTAACGCTAAAGTTTGATTTTCTTCGTGATTTTAGCATTTTGCACATAGTTTAGCAAAAGTGGGTGAATAAATTGTAGCTTGGTGACTGTTTTAGTTTATGTTTAGTTAATTAAGTAATTAATAAATTGACAGTAGGTATTTAGCGGTAACTTAGCAAAAAATAATTTAGTTATCTATATATATAAAATTCAAAGTCCTGACTGACTGACTGACATATATATCAACGCACAGCCTAAACCGCTGGTCTTAGAGACATGAAATTTTGAGGGTGTGTTCTTTGTAAAGAGTAGGTATCCACTAAGAAAGGATTTTTTGAAATTCTACCCCTAAGTAATGGGGGATGGAAGTTTGTATGAAAGTCCGTCATTTTTGAAGTTACCTTGATGAAAATTGGTATTTAAGCTTTCGGTTATAAATAAATAAATACGTATTTCACGATTTTTGGAAATTCTACTACCAAGGGGGTTAAATAGGGGATGAAAGTTTGTATGAAAGTCCGTCATTTTTCAAGTTATTTGCATGAAAATTGGTATTTGGGTTTTCGGTAACAAATGAAGAAATATGGATTTCAGGATTTTTGGAAATTGAACCCCCATCTCAATTTTTTAAACTCCACCCGAGCGAAGCCAGGGCGGGTCAGCTAGTCTAAATATATAAAAGGATTGACTGACTGACTGATATATCCACGCACAGCTCAAACTACTGGACGGATCGGGCTGAAATTTGGCATGCAGATAGCTATTATGACGTAGACATCCGCTAAGAAAGGATTTTTGAAAATTAGGGGTAGAAAAAAATAGGGGTTTGAAATTTGTGTAGTCCATGCGGGCGAAGTCGCGGGCATAAGCTAGTAGGTACTTAATAAACTGAGTTTATTTTCTAATTTTTTTAGAAACTTCAACTAAATTCTAAACCCATCGCCAGCTCACTATTTAGAACGGGACTCCTCTCAGAATAGTTTAAAGACCATAGTCCACTACGTTGGCCTAGTGTAGATTGGCAGATTTCATACATTTTTGAGCATATTATGGAGCAATCTCAGGCATGCAAGTTTCCTCGCGATGTTTTCATTTATCGTAAAAGCAAGTGATACCTACTCAAAACTTATGAATTCCAATAACTTAAAGCACACATAACTTCAAAAAGGAAGACCCGAGATCAAACCAGTCAGACAGTATCTTTAATTGTTATTTGTTACTGTGGTAATCGAAAAAGAAAATAAATTCTTTTCACCTTTTTCCAACCAACAATAACTAGAGTATTTTTTTCCAGTGGGTTTCTATTTTCGCCTCACTGGCCCATCTGAAAATCTTACCCTGTACACTATTTAATCTGGCCTCGTTATGGATATGAAATAGTGCGGTAGGACTAGATATAGCCTTTTTGGAGCGGTGTAATTAAGCTGTAATAGAAAATTAAATATGTCTAGACAATATCATGTCTATGTTGGGAAAGTTACGAGAATATCTTCGCCAAATTAAAATTAAACGCGTCATGAAGGTTTTTGACCTATGAAGTGAAATAGTAGATTGCAAAATAAGGTAATAAAACGTTTATCTACCTGAGCCGAAGGCGAGGGCAGATATTTAAGTCGAGGGCAAAATGGGTTTTATGACAGAGTTTTACACCCTGCTTTTCAAGTTCTAATATAAAAAATCTACATCCAATATTAAAAAGTTAATGAGGATATTATAAATTCAAATGAAAATGTAACAAGAACTAATTATATCGCTTTTATACCGAAGAGTAAAAAGTTGTAAAACCGATTCTCCAAAGTACCCAGCTACATTATATTATTTAAAACGTTAAGTGGCTTTAAAAGAGCGAACTTATCTCTCAAGATATTTCGCGTTCAGGGATAATTGTCGGCACTCGAATAGAATAAAGTTTATAAAATGGAATCGCTGAAAGTTACCTGATAATATAAGTGAAAAAAAAAACTGGTCAAGTGCGAGTCGGAATCGCGCACCGAGGGTTCCGTACCTTGGATAAGGATGCAAGTAAAATATTTTGTTGCTAAAATTATTTCCAATTGCAAATACAAGTTTGTAACTACAAATTTATGGTTTTACGATTTTCCCCTTTACTTGTGCTAAAAGACATTGCTTCTTGGCTCTTGCTATGGTTCAAGTCAACGGGAAGTACCTCAAAGGTTTTGATTCCCTTGCGAGTGTCAAAATATGCGGCATAATCGGCCGTATCTTTTGATTGCGTTGAAGTTTGATTTATTTACAGCTTCAAGGGATTGTAGACTTGAATATTTCATATTAATTTCAACTTGATGTCTCCACATGTTCCTGAGAGAAAAGTCTTGATAGATAAATAGATAAAGAAAGAAAAGAAAGAAAGAAAAAACGTTTATTTTTTAAACAACAAAGTGAACCTGTGATACCTAACTACGTTCAGAGTTAAGAACTGGGTGCGATTGCAACCCTTGTAGCTTTGGTTTTAAGTTTACGTAATTATTAATCACCACTAGGTATATCATCCTACAAATCCAACCATTGACTATCAAAAAGATTATAACAGTAGGTAGGTACCTACCTACTTTGAATACATGTTTTTTTTTTAATTTATAAGGGTTTCTTTTTCTGTTTGAGGCGCGGAACCCTAAAAAAAGGTATCGACTTTAAATCTCTTCCAATCTTCAGATCCATCTCGGAGCCTTTCATAGCTGTCAATTTATGTGAAAAAAAAAACGAAAGTTTAGCAAGGATTACTTTGGCTTTCCAGTTTTATCAAAATGGAATCCAATTATTGGCGGACGTTTCAGATGTTTTAACATTGTCTTAGTTAACTAAATTTATTCAGGCCTACAGTTCCGAAAAATGGATAATTAAAGGGAGTTTTTAATTTTAAACGAAAACGTTTTAACGTTGCAATTATAATGTACCTACCTATATTTTAATGACTTTTCCCGTCCGATCCTCTTCCAAAAGGGTTATATTTTTAATTTGTCTATAATTTCTTTACGTTTATGACGTCAACTTATACTTATTTTTTTAACCATATCATCATCATTATTATTAATCACCGGCTCACTACTGAGCATGGGTCTCTTCTCAGAAGGGTTTGGCCATAGTCCATCACGTTGTGCGGATTGGCAGACTTCATACACCGCCACCGTTGAGAAAATTATGGAAAACTCTCGGTCATATTGCATCCGTTGCTCCGTTGCAGGTTGATTAAAGAACAAACCAATGGCAACAAATAAACATACTTTTGCATTAATGATAAAATAGTCAGTAATTACTTGCTACCGTCGTATACAATAAGGTATTTTACCAAATAGGTATAGTCTGCCAGAGATCAAAATGGCAATCGGGGATGAGGCGGGGGGACGCCCCGCACGTCACCCGCACCGGGTTAGCGAGGGGGCTGTGTGGGTGTGCAGGTCATTCTCTCCCCGATTGCCACCTCGACCAGTCGCGTACCATACATACAACTCTAAAGCCCCTTTAAGCAAACCCAGCAACCTATAGAAACATCGGACGCTCATAGGTAGGTATAGGGTTGCCAGGTCGCCAAATCTAATAGCCGGACAGACCAGCCAGTTTGCCCGGACATTTGGTTAGAAAGGCCGGACACCCTACATTATTGAGGATTTTGTGTCTTAGTATTAATAGGTACGACAAAAAAATTGTATGTAAAATCAAGCTTTTGTTATTATTGTCATAAATCTTGTTGTCAGGCGGCACTGCCGCATGCGGGAGCGACCGACAGTCGACTCGCCTGCGCTCGGCCACGCTCGTTTGCGAAATTTAAAAAGCCTAACAAAAGCTAGACACCGTTTATTTTGGCCGGACACGCAATCAAAAAGCCTACCTATGTCCGGCTTTATCCGGACGCCTGGCAACCCTAGGTAGGTAGTTACACGTATATGTCATCAAATTAATTGATTGGGATCGATCACAATTTACTGGCTCGCCCGGACCAAGGGTCGAGGTTGTCAATCTCGTAATAACGGCAAAGGTCACGGGGCCCTGGAGATCAGCCAAGTACGAGCCGCCGAGAAGACCGCCCGGCGCCCGGCGCCTTGATTGGCCACTACACCTGTCATAACTAGCCACTAAACTTGATCATGTAAACAAGTCAAGAAAATAAAATAAGTAACAAGACTTAACAAAAGTCGTACTTATTTAATATCTTTCTGAAGGTCATACATGACCAAAGAGCACTGGATGTTATAATGTAGGTAGGTACTTAAATTACGCGTCTGGTCGAGATGGCAATCGGGGAGGGAACGCCCCCGCACGTCCCCTGCTCTAACCCGGTGATACTTGATACACGCGCAATAATATGTATTTATGTAGGTGTGACACAAGGTGCCAACAAGTTCAAAAAAATCCCGTTCTGTAACAGTGTTACTCAACGGGAAGGTTTTGAAATTGTTGGCACCTTGTGTCAGTGTTACACACGGGGGTGTGACTCAACGGGAATAACCCGGGCGAACGCATCATACCCTGATGACCATCTCAACCTGTCGCGTACTATATCTACCGATATATCTATTATACATATAGGTATGTTGTTAATTTAATTTAATTTTTTTAAAAATTAAGGAGTGTCTAATGACTCTAATGATACCACATTGATTGTTTTACAGTAGGTAGGTATGCATGCTGGGTCAATTTTACTTGTAAAAAAAAATTATAAAAAGGTTTCATGCATTTAGAGCTCAATAGCTCAACGGGTAAAGGAGTGGACTGAAAACCAAAAGGTCGACGGTTCAAACCCCGTCCGTTGCAATAAGTATTTTCGTACCTAGCACAAGCTTGACGCTTAGTTGGAGAGGAAAGGGGAATATTAGACATTTAACATGCCTAATATTCTTAAAAAAAACTCTGAGCCTCGCAAAGATGGAAGTTAAATCTATTTGCCTCATAAAAAGACCCGCACGGAGGCACTTTATTAAACGAAATAAGTTTATAGTTTCCATAAAATATCCCCAACAAGGCATCCTGATATAAGGCCCGGTAGATTGTTAAAGGGCAAAAAGCTATGCAACCTCTTGATTTTAACGGAGGTGATATAGTACCTACGCAACGTTAAAACAACTAGACCACAGGGTCAAAGACGTAAATTTTACAATATGAAGGTGTATTGCATTAATATGCATTTAGAGTTGTGAAGACATGTTTGCCGCCAACTTTGTTTGAAGATTGATTTTTTTAAAATAAATAATGACAAACAATTACAATAATAATATGTTTAACCTGTACCTTACCTGTGGCTGTACCTTTTTGTTTTGTAATATCTGCACTGTTTACCCATATTCGCAATAAAGAAATTTGAATTTGAATTTGAACCAAAATGAAAATTTTTTTGGCAGTCTGTAAGTTTTTTTATGCATTTCTAGTGGACACTAACAACTTAGGTATATTGTATTTAATTTTTATCAGTGAGTTGAATTTCCATTTTACCCTTGATGAAATGCCAAAATAAACTTTGTATCGCAGCTACCTCTATTTTATAAATTTTTGTTTGGAATATTTTGTTTTGTACTAGACAAGACAAAAAATTTCAAACAAAAATTTTGCTTAGTTACTCGTTTTTGCTTACAACTCGATGTCCAGTGCCATAATAATTTTGACATCATCTTAAACAAGATTTTTGTTTGCTATGGCCTAGACACGTAGTCTAGGTAAGTATTTAACGGTAGCGGAGTAGAATACTGTGTCTACTCTTAGGCCAGTTGATCATTCGTCCCGGTAGATTGTTAAACGGGCCCTGCAAGACTTGGGCCTCGGGCACTGGAAAACTCTTTTAATAAGGCAGGCGAAACGTCTTTGAGAGCCCAATTATTAAAAACAGTGGATCGTGGAATAGCACTATCGTTCTCAGACTGGATACTTAAGTGTTTTGGATGATACAGAACCAATCTTGTTTTTAGAGTTCCCTACCAAAATGGTAAAAATGGAACCAAATTCATGCCAAATTTCAGCCGGATCCACGTAGTTAGGTATATCCTACATATACAATTCGAATTAGAACCTTTTTTTTTAATTTTCGTAGTTGATTAAAACACATTCACAACTTTTGTGGAAAAGTACTTATGGGTATATTGCACAAGTCAGTTGAACAATTTTTGTAAATACAAATGGCACACACATTATAAAATATTGGGGTCAGCTAGTGGGGGGGGGGGGCTTCCTTTGGGACCCCAACGTCTATCGGTTTCCGAACTATGTGCCCTGCCCATTGCCACTTCAGCTTAGCAACCCGGTGAGCTATGTCGGTTACTCTAGTTCTCCTACGAATCTTCTCATTTCTGATTTGATCACATAGCGAAACTCCACGCATAGCTCTCTCTGTAATACCTCAAATCTCTCTCAACTCAAAAAATTATCACACCAGATTTTTAAGCACTGGTAACACTCTGCAGATCGTTTAGAATCAGCACCACAAGTTTCTTTCATAAACTTTTCAAATAGGTCCTTGTCTTTTTTAAAAAGTAAGAATTGTCCCAGAACAACATAAGCCTGAAACAAGAAGTAGAAACATTGATAAAGAATAGTAGGTAAAGTTTTTGCCTTTCACGAAGGCCACTGACTCATCGTTGTGTTTAAGTCGTATCGGTATACATAAGTTACACTAAATGTGTGCGTTTGACAGCGCTTGCTTGCGACTGATTGGTCTTACATGCACGCACGCTTACGCAATGACCATGTTAACGACGTTACCACAAGTAAAGTTCACTAACCTTCATGAACTGCAAGAACTGTAGGTATAAATGATAGATCACAAACAAAATGGCATTGCTCAAGTGGCCAGGTTTTTTAAAATGGGATTTTTTTTTAAAATTCTAAAATAATACTTAACACATTAGCAATAAGTCTAAAGACTAATTTGAAATAAGGTCAAACTATTATTTTTGTTATTTTTCCACCTACCACGAGATACACCCCACAGACAGACAGATGGACGGACGGACAGACAGACGGACAGCGGAGTCTTAGTAATACAGTCCATTGGCACCCTTCGAGTACAGAGCCCTAAAACGGAATCAATGAAATTTCAAGTTCTAAAAAATCCTAAGTCAATACTTAATCAACTTAAATGTGTCGTAGCTCTGAAGCAAAGATCATAAACTGACATTTACAACAATTACATTTAGTTACTTGAACCTGAGCAAATCATAAGTCAAACTTTTTCAATGTGAATTGGAACATTTTAGGTAACTCACAGATATACACTAACAGATATGCAACTAGCGTGGCCCCCTCAGTCTCTCGCTCAAGCAGAGGTACTTACTTGTGAAATGTTATTCCTTCTATTTTATGTTCGCTTCGGCTATTGTAGTCTAGTATACTGCAACCCCCTATTGCACAATAACTTCAAAAACAACAAAACAAATCAATTATTTCTTTAAAATTCTTGAATATACATACATTGGTTGTCAAGATCTCACATACAAAAACATCATGACAAACAAAAAAAAGTGGCTATGGTGATAAGGGCAGAAAATAATATTTTTCTCACAAAAGCCTTAATGCATTTAGCTATCTCGCTTTAACAGTAAGTCACAATAGGGTTACTTCTAAAGGTATTATTCTGAGAGCTAACTGGATCCAAATTCATATGATTGCAGACTTTTTACTAGGCTTGCTTTACACACCAACTTACAATGATATTAGACATGTACCTACTTACAAAAGATGTAGATAGGTTTAAAACAACACTTGGGTCACATTTGGCACTGTCTACTCTCATGGGTTTGTAATGTGTCTATCTTATCAACGAGCACAAATTGTATACACCTTGGAATATAAACATAATTGCTGGAGTCGCCAGATTTTTTTTACTTATAAAGGGGTCCCCAGTTTTCAAGAAGGTTGAAAAACACTGGTTTAGTTGATAGCTTAAGTTTAAACGAAACTTCTAGATACCTAATTACATTGTATACCTTGTCGTAACCTTCATTTTTTAATCGCTTTCCAAGGACCTCTCCAACTCCAGCTAACTTTGTAACGGGCTTTTCTTCCATAGGTTCAGCCACAAAGTCACGATGTTTTTTTGTAGTCGACATTTTGTTTTGATTTTATTAGATGAATAATCAGTGAAATACATAGGTAAATAAAATACAATACAGCTATTCCAGTAAAATCTATGTAAAGTGTAGATCAGTGTAGATATACAAATATTTGTTGTAATCAGTGTCAATGTCAACGAATTTGTGTTGCCACTTGCCACCTCTTTAAGTCCTTTTGTCGCTATGACGTCTTCTGCGAAAAGTCGCCAGATTTCACCATGCATAGAAAAAGTGAGTCGCTAGAAGTCAATGAAATCAGAATATAAAACAAAAAAGTAACTACGATTTTTACTGGATGACCATTGTATTATATTGTTTTGGTGAATCCCCTTCAAATAGTTATAGTAATTATAGTATTAGTATTATAGTTAGTATAAGTATAACCATTCAATATGTAAAAAAAAAATGGTTACTTGAGGACTTGATCCCCTCACTTTTTTTTAATCAGATACAAGTAAGAGCTTAACTATATTATTATTTATATTTAAGAAAATTATTATCAATATAATATTATTATTTCATTTCCTTGCAAACGAAGTGAATAACTATATATAGTATATTATATAGTGAAGTGAGTAAGAGTGAATAACATCAAAACCCATTTTTATCCTCGACTAAAATATTTGGCCTCGCCTTCGGCTCGGGTAGATAAAATATATCTCAGATAAAAATATGACTTGTTTTATGCCCTTGTTGTATTGTATAATCTACTATTTTTATAAAATTAATTAACTTTAAATACCTAGTTATTTAACTAAGTAGTTTTTTTCAATATAGACACTTTTCAAAAGTCGCTAGAAAAGTGGCTAAATGTTCTTTTCCACTAAAAGTGAGGAAAAGTCTCTCACGTCTTCGAAATGTCGTCAAATCTAGCGACTTTAGGAGCTTTAGTCACTAAATTGGCAGCACTGATTTTACCAAGGAGTATTTAATGACATACAATTTTTTTTCAATTGGCTTTCCGGCTCTGGATTCTAGTTCATAATTTATCATCATTATTATTTCATGGAGTTCAATTTTATACGTTATAATATTGTATAGGATATAGATTCACGCCTTGCACCCATCACAAATTCCTCCGACCATAAGACCTTTGTTAGCAACAATTAACTGCCGAAAACCTTTGAACCCATCCAAACCAAAATGTTATTTATCGGCAAAGCTGCAAACCGAAGGCAGGATTGAGAGTGGGAGAGCCGCCGATAATTCCTTTAACAGCGTCAACACAAAGGCGCGCCCTGCGGATTTGCTCTCTACTCCGTTTAATGACGTTTTTGTCTACCCCTCCCCCCAACCTGCCCGAATCTAATCTTGTATTTTCCCAAAATATCGATTTATTACAGACGTGAAAAAGCCGTGGATAGTGGTTAAGAGGTCGGCCTCCTAGTAAGGAAGTAAAGGTTCGATCCCGGGACAAACACTTTATAATTATTACAATAATTACTTAGGTACCTACCTCATAGTCATAACGTTATAATATTTTTACGGCTGGCTGAAATTTCGAACTTTTTCAAAGTTAGCTAAATATCATTAAATGCGTTAGCTAATATATATCACTATACTTTAACCACATGAGTAGACTGTGCTTTAACGGTGAAAAAAACTATTGTGAGGAAGCCTGCATGCCTAAGAGTTTTCCAAAATGTTCTCAAAAGTGCGTGAAGTCTGTTGCACAATCTGCACTTGGGCAGCGTGGTGGAAAATAGCCTAAGCCCTTCTAATTCTGATTCAAAACATCTGAAACAAACATCTGATGCGTCACCGGGCATTGTATTTATAATTAAAATTTCTTCTTTTATATTATATTTTCATTTCTCAATTTTTCTTTGCCGCGATTAATTCGCATTTCTCTGCCTAATTGCATACTCCCATTTCCCAAATAACTTTATCAACTTTTCTCAAAAAAGCCTTTAACTTTGAAACTGTACAAAAAGCTTTCGGCTTGCAAACAAATTGCATCGTTGTTAAACACACGAGGATGTACAACTGGCAACTAAAGTTACATCAGGGTAGTTTATTAATTATTAGCTGTTGTTGCGCGAACGTGTTTGGCCCCGTAGCCCAGCCACCAGGCGATGCGTGGAACATCGTGAGGTTTTAGTCGGTAAGAGTCCGACATAACCTCCGTGCCTCCCCGGGTGCGGTGGTATCCATGAGGATTTCCCCACGGAAAAAAAGGGTAGTTTATTAGTTGAATAATAAAACTATTTACTTATATAAAACTAGATGATGCCCGCGACTTCGTCTGCGTGAATTTAGGTTTTCAAAAATCCCGTGGGAATTCTTTGATTTTCCGGGATAAAAATTAGCCTATGTCCTTCCCCGGGATGCAAGCTATCTCTGTTCCGAATTTCGTCAAAATCGGTTGAACAGATGGGCCGTGAAAGGCTAGCAGACAGACAGACAGACACACTCTCGCATTTATAATATTAGTATGGATATGGATTTTTGAAGACCCGACTTTTTTGCTCGTATAAAATGTAGCCTATGTCATCCGAACCATAAAAACGAATCAATTCACACCTTCATACATACCATACATAGTACATTTGTTACAATATGTTAAAAATCATAACCATTTCTTTTGGCATTGCCAAATTTTTTTTTTCGCGTTTTTTTGTGGTATCATATCAGTAATCATTAGAGATGGGCGTTATTGGCTATTTCTGGCTACGGTTATCCAACAGTTATTTACTTTCAATACCGATATTAATTACCGTTGCCGATTATCGGTATCAGAGTTGTGTTTCAACTTTAATATACGCAACGCGCAACGGTTTCCGTTTTAGTAACTAAGCTAGCTGCCGTATCAATACCGTCTGTATAGCTAGCGCGCGCATATTTTACTAAAATAAAACCAATTTTGCTTTCATGAATATCGTGAAGTAATCACAACCTTAAGTTCATAGCAGCAAAGTTTAATTATAATGATCATTGACATAGGTCAAACTATAGTGGACGCCAGCACGGATAGTTTGCCACAGTCCAGTTAATCAAAAACATTTCACGACGATTGAAAAACCAAAGAGGACCTTATCTCTATTACTCTAAGGCTAACTGTAATAAAATTGATAGATTAAAGTGTAATGGACAAGTACTTGTACAGTTAAGCCTTAGCGTAATAGAGATAAGGTCGGCTTTGGTTTATCAAGTTCTTAGTTACTAAGCCAATAACCGCTCCTTCTCAGCTTTCAGTGAAAGAAAAAAAGAGAAGGCATAATTATTGCGTACAATGCATTGTCAGTTGCCAGTTGGCAGCGTTGCGTTGTCAGGTGGTTCGTCATAGTGATAACCGTTGCTAGCTACGACAATAACGCTACGGTACGCTATAGGCACGGCAACGGTTTTCAGTTAAGTTAAGCTATAGCGGACACATGTCTAGTAATCATCAGTACTATCACCTGTCTTCTTTTTGCTAGCGTTCCGGTAACAGTCTGTACGTCAAATCACTCAAACTCGTACAAAAATCTATAAAAAATTAAAGAAAGGAGTGAAACGAATGAAAATATGGTACGTCAGAACTTCTGTTGTAGGCTGTACGTGTAGCACGAGTAGGCACGGATTCGGGGAGGTTGAGCAAAAAGTCCTAAAATTGACTGTCCGAGCCAGCCGCTTAAGTTTTAATTAGCGGTCCGCTCGCGTCTACGCTCTCTACACTGTCGAGGCTATGTATCGGTTAGCGAATGAATTTCGGATATTCGTGGAACCGGAAAAAGAGGCAATCCATACTAAAATAGTCCGTACAAAATGAGTTCTTACGCGCCACTTTAACTTTATATTATGTCAACTGTCACGTCAAAAGTACCTACGATTTTAGTCACAGATATGTCCAGATTTGCTAGCGTGGCCCCTCAGTCCCTCTCGCTCAAGCAGATTTTCTTACTTGTGAAATGTCATTCTTTCTACACTTCACGTTGTTTGCCAAATACTCACGTACAAATACATTTTGGCAAACAAAAAAAGTGGCCACGGTGATAGGGACAAAACATAATCATTTTGTCACGTTCTAACAAGAGCTTAAATGCATTTAGCTATCTCGCTCTAACAGTAAGTGTCACAATAGGACTACTTCTAACAGTCCTTGTTCTGAGATTTTAGTCCTTATTTTAAATGTGAACCGTGCTTTTGACATAACAGTTGACTCAGAGTTAAAATGGCGCGTAAGAAATCGTTGTGTATGGATTATACTATACATGTGAAAGTGTCTGTCCACCTTTTCACTGCCCATCTGCTCAACCAACTTCAACTAACGAAGAGATAGCATCCCGCGAGACAGACATATACTACTTTTTATCCCGGAAAATCATAGACTTCCTACGTGTTTTAAAAAACCTAAATTGCAATGAAGTCGAGGTACCTACTACCTACCTAATCATATTAATAAAGCAATAAAAGCATCGTAAAATTAATTAATTATTATATTACGTTACTAGCTGATGCCCGCGACTTCGTACGCGTAGATTTAGGCGTGATTGAAGGACAAACCAACAAACAAACACGCTTTCGCATTAATTTATAATAGGGGTAGTGAGGGGGCAGTGGTGTAACGTAATCCGAATAGCTTTTGGTAAATTTATGTAAAATAAAATGTTATCCTTTTGAACAAAGTAGGTAGGTACCTATAGAATCACATTAGATAATGTTTGAGAGATTTAAGTAACTATTTAATTCGAAAAATCGTAAAGAATATGCAATCACATAAAAGTCACGAAACCCATCCGACAACAAAGAATATTTTCCTACTTTAATTACTCAGACCATTTCCTTATTAAAATCCCCATTCGCTGAACCACATTATGGACGCTTATAAATCAATAATCCATTAACGAAGTTAATCCCAATACCGTATCTGCTTGTTCGTAATATTTTTTCCTTTTCTTGTCTACGGAAGCTTTAATTCTCCTAAATGTTGATCGCACACTCCCGCAGGAGGCAAAATGTTCGCACGCAACATATTTTTCTCGGCGCTGAAAATGCTAGTAGATAACTTCAGCAGCATCGAACACGCCATATAATTGTGTGGACGCACAGAATCCATATCTATAAACTAACTGATGCCCGCGTGTTTCCAAAATCCCATGGCTCTTCTGGTCTATTACTATACCCATGCAAAAAATCACGTCGAACCGTTGTGCGATGGGATTGAAGGATAAACTAATAAACCTACAAACAAACACTTTCGCGTGATTATAATATGGATATTTGTCTGTCTGTCTGTTTATTTGTCTGTTTTTTGTTTTTGCCTATTTATCACAGTCCATCCACTTGATTTCAGCAGACTATGGTCCAGAGATAGCTTGCATTCTGAATATCTACTTTTGTCCCGAAAAATCAAAGAGTTCTCACGAATACAAAACCAAGGGGTCAAATTCGCGGCCTAATCTAGAATAGGTATGTAGTATTTATAATTTATTTAGCTACGTAGCCAAACACAGTTATCAAAATGTTAAAATGAATATGTGCGTGACATTTTAATTAATAGCCTAAATCCTAAATAAAAGTTAGAGGCTAGAGCCAGAGTACATTTTTAAAAATATATTCCGCTTGTCAAACGAGCAGCTTTAAATTTTGCTCCTTTGTACTGCACTCGTTATTTTTGATAATTGTTTCTGTTAGTTGGCGTGAATGTTTTATACGGTTTTGATTCACAGTTAGGTATGCATTTCTAAAATGAAAGAATTTTATTGAAATATTGTTAACTAGATAATCCTGCTACTTCGTTCGCGTGAATTCAGATTTTTGAATCCCTTGAGATTTTTTAGGAGTTCCTGGCATTAAAAATTACCTTATAAGTTAGTTACCTTCACTAACGATGTTTACACATTGACGGCCCGTTCACACATGGGAGTCCGTTTTACTGGTACATTTTTAACAGATACGTCATAAATTTATGCTCTGTTCACACATAGGCACCGTATAACGTTCAACGGATCCGTCATTACTGTATGCGATGTGTGAACAGAAAACTCGCAGTATACCACACAGTAAAACACGCAGTAAAACACACAGTATCTATCCGTTAAAATTCTACGTATCCGTATATTTCCGTTCCGTCCGTCCAGTATTCGATGACAAAACGGAATGTTATTTTTTTACGGAACGATATTTTTTACTGTATACAGAATACTGTGCCATGTGTGAAGTCGCTTATACAACTACATACGCCATCGCCGAAAAAAAAAATGTACACGATAAAACGGAACAGTAAAACGGAGACATGTGTGAACCGGCCGTTATAGTAATAATATGGAAATACGGATTAAAAAAACGGTAAAATAAAACCAATAAAAAATATTTATATACCTACTCTGGTAACCTAATCGGTTGTTTTGGTTGCGAATTAGAAAGATATAGGTACCAGATCAGTCAGTCAGCATTTTCCTTTTTACTGGACTACGGCAAAGCCGAAAGGAAGGGTTATGATTTTGGCAGTCTTTGTATGTATGTAGGTTTGTATTTGTGTGTTTCACTGTAGCGGCTAAACTGCTGGGCCGATTTTGATAAATGAGGTGTCAATGGATTTGATGTTATGATATGGGTGACAATTTAAATAAATAAGTACGGTGGATGTTGCACCACAAAAAGTCCGGGACTCAAAATTTTTTGCTATCGTATCGAGTGGAGTGTTAAATGAAAGAAGAGAAAATTTTGAGTTTATAAATATAATATTACATTAATATATACCAAGTGGCAGAAATTCAATTTTATTATAACATTTCAGAGTTTATTAAGACGATCGTAGTCGAGTTTTAGTTTTCAACTTTATCTTATATATTAGATAGATTCTTACGTTTAAAAAGTCAACACACAATACGTACAAACTACAAGTATGAAAGCTGTGAAGTTGCGGAGAAATATTGCCGATGTCCTTTAGTATTTGGATTGCATATAGTAACTGCTGTATGCAGTTCGGTTCTAAAAGGTAGAGATGAATGTGAATGAACAGTATAGGTATTTAAGTACTTTCAACTCCAACGGTATTTTCAAATAGAAATAAATAGGTCATTTACTCGCGACATTTGTTACAATTTGACTAGGACTTGGCTATTAACGTGACATAAGCGGTATAAAACAAGATGGAAACAACTAGTTTGAATGCTCTAAGTCTAAACGCCGGTATAAACTCGCTTTTCACATTAAGACCACAATTAAGCTTAGTTTTGGGTTTTCAGCTTTCTGATTTTAAGTACTTAGGTAATGTATGAGTGTAATTTAAACCCTTATTAGTAAATTCAAAACTCCAATATATTTTTGCTAATGGTCAAATTTTCTAATGGTAAAATGTTACTTTTACTGATTTAAAATTATACAATAATAGCTTATGCTCGCGATTTCGTCCGCGTGGACTACACAAATTTCAAACCCCTGTTTTACCCCCTTAGGGTTTGAATTTTCAAAAATCCTTTCCTAGCCAACGTCATAATAGCTATCTGCATGCCGAATTTCAGCCCGATCCGTCCACTAGTTCGAGCTGTGCGTTGATAGGCCAGTCAGTCAGTCATATTTAGACTATATTTACCCACCCCGGCGTCAGACGGGAGAGGAACTATTCCACCATACCTTGTTTTCGTGTAACTTTGACTATTTACGCAGCGCACGCCACGGAAACTTTCAGATAGGACGCTATTTTCAGAGTAAAGTGAAAACTGTATGAAAATCATTAGAGTACCTACGTTTCTGAGATTAGTCCGTACAAACACGAACGTGGCGGGGGAACTTATTAATTCTGCGGTAGATAATACTCCCCATGAATATTATGACACTTATGAGAGTTAGTGGGAATTAAGAGTAATTTAAATAAAATATTTCCAGTACTAAAACTATCAAAATGTTAAATTGCGCAGTAAAATATCAATAATTAGCGATTGAAAAATCAACACTTAACATAAATTGTATTTCTACGCATATAAAAATACCTACTATATTAAATAATGTAGAGCAATTCAACATCAGAGCGAGAATACGGTGTATACGCTATCATGTCGACTAAAGAGTTGTTAGTACGGAATACACGTACGTAAGTACATGTAGTTACGCAGCGCTTGTTATAAGCACATATCACTGTTATCACTTTAAACAAGTAGGTATGCCGTAGCGAACAGCGAGCACTTACCGGCATAGTTTGACTCCCGTGCAGGCTTGTGATGGCTGCTTGCGCTTCCTGGTGTGAACTAAACTTGACGAACGCACAACCTGCAACAAACATACATATGTGTTAGATTACATCAAATGGGTCAAGACTATGCGGTTGCACTAGATTAGGTACAACCTATTTTTCGCATCGACTGCGACTGCGGTGATTAATAAATCAGTTTTAATATACAATATGGACTAACTACTGAGCAAGTATAATATGAGAGTGATATACAATAATTTTGTAATATCACTTGCATAATATCGTCGCCCGCTTGGACTACACAAATTTCACCCCCTTAGGGGTTGAATTTTCAGTCTACGTTATAATAGCTATCTGAATGCCAAATTTCAGCCCGACCCGTCCAGTAGTTTGAGGTGTGCGTTGATAGATCAGTCAGTCAGTCACCTTTTCCTTTTATATATTTAAATGTATAGAATATTTTTAAAATGCCACTAAAGTAGTTATAATATAGTAGGAATATTATTGAATATGCCTTTAACTATCAATTCGATGAACCTATCCTTTCAACCAAACGAAATTATCGCTAACAACACGTTGGTCTTGAAACTGTCACGTCAGATTAATATAATACGATTTGCATACATCTGAATAGGAATTAATTATTTCTCATGTCTAATGTAAGGACATAATTTCATTTGTTGTAACCAGGTACCTACCGTCCTACCTACTTAATATGGTTATTACAAATTAATATACAGAATGTCTTTGTAATATGTAGGTACTGTAGGTAGGTAGGTATATGTAGGTATATGTTTCAAGAGTCACCAAAATAGCAACTTTGATTATTTTGCATGCATAAAGCAGTTTTACATGCTAGATGCTGTGGTTTCGTAGAAATATACTGCAGACTGCGTTGTGGCCATTGTTGTCAGTCCTTGAATTTTTCAAGACTGTTTTAAGAAAATTTTCTTAACATAGAGTAGGTAAGTAGATATGCATTATGCACACACAGTTTTGAGCCAAGATGATAGAACCAATGATGGGCAAAAATATTATGAGATGACCATAGATAATTAGGGACAAAATCCGTAACGAGGAAATCCGTAAAAGAACCAGAGTGACCGACATAGCCCAACGAATTAGCAAGCTGAAGCGATGGCCGATGGGGCAGACGTGTTCTGGAGTGGAGACCGCGTATCGGCAAGCGCAGTGTGGGACGACCTCCAACCCGCTGGACTGACGACCTTAAGAAGATAGCGGGAAGTGGGTGGATGGGGAGCGGAGGATCGTGTGTGGTGGCGTGCTCTTGGGAAGGCCTATGTCCAGCAGTGGACGCAAATAGGCTGATTGATTGATTGATTGATAGATAATTAGTACCTACTACTGTGCTTTCAAATTCCACAGATGCCGACTGAGTAATGAGGCTAGTGGGCTTAGCAGTAAAGTTTGACAAGTGCAGTCCATAAACTCAGCTCATTACAACAATAATTACAGAGTTATAACAACATGACAGATATAGGTGCCTAGTTACCTAATCACAGCTTACGGTTAGCTTCCTAGCTAGAGTGAAATGTTAAGAACCTTCTAAAATAACGGATGAAATGTTGCTGATTTCGCCCGCGATGTATACAAACACGGCGTACTCTCTTAATTATGTTTATATGTAATTCGTCACATGTTCCTCGCAGTGGAAAGTATCCCTCGAACCGTGCGAGCTGTCTCGGCGGCGTGTCGCCTAGTCTTGGAAATGTCACGTCATATTACTGTAATTTGCATACAAGCGAACTGTAAGAGAACGGGAATTAATTGTGACAAAGGTTCTTATGTGTAGCGAAGGATACAGAGTACCTAATATAATTTATGAGAACTATTATTATGAGCGGTTTTAGGAAGAACTGCATGTTGTTGTCAAATATATTATAAAGCGAATATGAATTCGTAAGCTTGTATGCGTGACATATACAGGTAAATATAAATAAAAATCTGTTTTAGAATATACAAGTAAATCCCTTTCATATGATACCCCACTTGGTATAGGTAGTAATCTTACTTTGCAAGTTGAAAATAGCAAGATTAGAAAATACCGAGTGGTCAAGGCATCGGGCGCGAACCCAAAATATGCAGGTTCGATTCCTGCCGGTTACGCAATTTTTGATATGTATTTAAAATAATTAAGTAGTATTTTTCTTGAAGTGTAGGCAAAACACTCATAAAAATTATAAAAAAAATATTAAAATTATATAGCAATATTTGTTCATGAACACATTTTAATTTTTTTTTGTGATATAACCTCAAATTCACAGTTTTCAGATTTTCCCCCTCATGTCTGCTATAAGACCTACCTTCTTAGCAAATTTCATGCTTCTACGTCAACGGGAAGTATCCTATAGGTTTCTTGACAGACAGACAACAAAGTGATCCTATAAGGGTTTCTTTTTCATTTTGAGGTACGGAACCCTAAAAAATCCTTTTAACCCTAAAAAAATGATAAAATGGACGGATAGATCATATTCATGTAGTTTTCATGAACTGAATGGGTAGAGAATGGGAATTAATTATGACAAAGGTTCTTATGTGTAAGTAAGGGTGGCAAGGATCATTCTCACTTTACACACTGTAATTTGCATGCGTAATTTCATTTGTGTGAACAATGGGGTGAAGTTATCGAGGAAACTATTTCACTATAGTTTCATGGGTTAGCTTTGTTCATCATCATCATCATGATTAACCCATCGCCGGCTCACTACAGAGCACGGGTCTCCTCTCAGAGAGAAGGGTTTTGGCCGTAGTCTATCTCCTTTGCGTATTGCGTAATACGTAAAGAAAGGAACGCAAGGAACGTTTTTTTTTTTAAAGAATATTAGCCATGTTAAATGACTAATATTCCCCTTTCCTCTCCAACTAAGCGTCAGACTTGTGCTAGGAGTAGGTACGACAATAGTGCAACGGGCGGGGTTTGAACCGTCGACCTTTCGGTTTTCAGTCCACTCCTTTACCGGTTGAGCTGTTGAGGCTTATATTATGTTTGGATGTTTGTTAGCCACTAGGCTAACACAGCTTCTATTACTAAAATACAAAATAAATAACTACCTTCTGATACATACTTAATTACGGAAATTGCTAACACGCACATCAATAACCATTCGCTGGGAAAATATCCAGAAATATACACCGCGAAAAAAAAAAACAAAAATCTTAAACAACACCGCGCAGTGGGATTATCGCTCAATTTTTCCATAATAAGCTGTCAGAGCCCAGTGTGGCTGGGGCCTTATCAATCTTGCTTCCCACAGGTGCGACGAGCGAGACGGACTGCGCAAAAAGAAGTGCGAGAGAAAGAGATTGAGCACTTGTCCGTGTAATGACGACTGATGGCTCCGTCGGTTATGAAGATAGGATTATAGAACCCAAAGTTGGATTTAACAAGTAAATCACCCGATCTTTCTTATATTGGATCAGATAGGTAACATTAGATATATTGGTCTTGTCGGGTAATAACTGATAATCTTGCCTACCTCGATTTCTTTAGGGTTCCTTACCTCAAAAGGAAAATGGAACTTATAGAATCACTTCGTTGTTTGTCTATCTGTTTGTCTGCCCGTCCGTCCCTCCATCTGTCATGTCTGTCACGAAAACCTATAGGGTACTTCCCCTTGACTTAGAATCATGAAATTCAGCAGGTAGTAGGTATGTCTTATATTATTATGTAGTGTACGTTAATATAGTGGTGCTTGGGATCGAACTCCCGATCTCCAGTATTAACCACTAGGCTATCACATCTTTATACCGCATACTAGCTGATGCCCGCGACTTCGTCCGCGTGGAATTAGTTTTTTAAAAAATCCCGCGGGAACTCTTTGATTTTCCGGGATAAAAAGTAGCCTGTGTCACTTTCCAGGTCTTTGTCTATACCCATGCAAAAAATCAGATCAATCCGTTGCACCATTGCGACGTGATTGAAGGACAAATCAACAAACAAACACACTTTCGCATTTATAATGAGAGTACTGATTATGTTAATCACTTTGTGTGCATTGAAAAAAATCAAAATTATTTTTACGTATAATCTTTTCATCAACCAAGTATTTAAATACTTGAAGCTTCCAACAGTGAAGTCAGAAAGTTCCAGAGTTATTAACTTCCAAATGGGTAAGTAAATGAGTGAGTTCTTATTGAATCAGCTTTAGTGGATCCTTGCGGGGACATAAAAAGTGTAGCAAAAGAGATTGCGACTTTTATCTTTTGTGGGGAATCTTCAAAGGAATTATGCCTGATTGGTTTCATTCGTTACGAGTCCGAGGACACGGTTCATTTAGTTCTGTTGGATTTTATGCCATTTTCCTTTTGGGCGACCGGATGCCGAGGTCCAGTAAGTCGTTCTAGGTTGAGCATAAATTGAATAGGTTCAAGGTTACCCTAGCAGGCACCTCTTAAGATAGATTGTGAGCTAGGAATACCTACTGTCCATATATTTGTATGAAAAGCAGAGTGCAAGTTTTTTTCGGTCGGAGTCGGAGGTCGGGGGTTCGATCCCGGGCACGCACCTCTAACTTTTCGGAGTTATGTGCGTTTTAAGTAATAAAATATCACTTGCTTTATCGGTGAAGGAAAACATCGTGAGGAAACCTGCATGCCTAAGAGTTCTCCATAATGTTCTCAAAGGTGCGTGAAGTCTACCAATCTGCACATAGCCAGCGTGGTAGACTATGGCCAAAACCCTTCTCACTCTGAGAGGAGACCCGTGCTCTGTAGTGAGCTGGTGATGGGTTGATCATGATGATGATTAATAATCTAAAACCTGAAAAATAGTTTATTCGTCCAAGCCTGAAAATAAAATCGTGAAACAATTGGTAGTGGTATTAAAAAGGAATAAATCGCACCTGACTTAGTGAAAATAATAATATTCGGATACGTTAGCTATATTTCACGGATACAGATGCTCAAAGCATCCCTATGTAATAAAAACCAGGCGCGAGAATAAAAATATTTCACCCTGTTCCACCGTGATATGTTATAAATGGCTGAAATACCTACCTACGCAATAAAAATTAAAGGGTGTAAAACTAGTTTTCTTTTTCAGCCAATATTCCCGAAAAGGTAGAATATAGGAATAGGGTCTTGGACCTTGGGTCCTGTAGTAATAAAATGATGACCTAGTACAGTGCGACAAGACTCTCTTGGCACTTGAATGACATTGACAGGGGGGCGCTGTTGGAGAACAAAGGCTTAGAATATTCAAACAAGAACAAAGTGAACACTTGACGGCTACGTTAGTTTCGATTTTCGCCACGCGCCTTGTCGCACTGTAATTTCGGGACCTGTATGGCACAGTCGTTGTGGTCGTCATTTACGAGATCAAAGACGTCGAGCACTGTGTCTCTCCTTATACTGTTAAGATATACATCATCATCAACAACCAATAGACGTCCTCCGCCAGGTCTCTTGTAGGGATTTCCACACGCCACGGTCTTGCGTCACCTGAATCCAGCGGCTCCCTGCCACTCGTCTGATGTCGTCCGTCCACCTAGTGGGGGGTCTTCCAACACTGCGTCTTCCAGTACGAGGTCGCCATTCCAGCACCTTGGGACCCAAACGTCTATCGGTTTTACGAACTATGTGCCCTGCCCATTGCCATTTCAGCTTCGCAACCCGTTACTATGTCGGTTACTCTAGTTCTTCTCCAGATCTCCTCATTTCCGATTTGATCACGTAGAGAAACTCCAAGCTTAGCTCTCTCCATCGCCCGCTGAGTGACTCTGAGCTTTCTTATGATGCCCGTAGTTAGCGATCATGTCTCGGATCCATATATTGTCATCACTGGCAACACGCACTGTTCGAAGACTTTGGTCTTCAAGCACTGAGATATACATAAACACCACCTCATACTATACACGTATCCGTTTAATAGAACCCCCATTGATATGGCGCCTCTAAGTCGCCCGGCTAGCAAGTACCAATTGTCAAACGTTAAATAGCTTCCTTCATTATTAGTTTCGTCCAAGTTTCTAGCTCGTACGGCGAATTTTTATGTGCACCGAACTTGGGTAATAATATTTTATCTGTAGGAATTAGGAATATCGGGGCGAAGGTAAGACTCGCAGACATTTTGACGATCTTGTTCATTGTATGTCTAGGAATTGCTAGGAATCAGATTGAATGTATGATAGAATCCCGGTGCCTTAGTTTTATAGGAGTTTATATAGCAGGTAAGCTGTGATAGCCTAGTGGTCAGGACGTCTGCCTTCTATTCTAATCGGAGGTCGGGGCACGCGCCTCTAACTTTTCGGAGTTACGTGCGTTATGAGTCATCATGATCAACCCATCGCCGGCTCACTACAGAGCACGGGTCTCCTCTCAGAGTGAGAAGGGTTTTGGCCATAGTCTACCACGCTGGCCAAGTGCTGATTGGTAGACTTCACACACCTTTGAGAACATTATGCAGAACTATCAGGCATGCCCGTGCTCTGCAGTGAAGAGGCAATGGGTTTCTTAACGTTTGAGTGTCCTGTCATGGGACGAAAATTTACCAAAATAAATTAGTAGTTTAAAAACAACTCGCAAGTAAACTAACTAAATATCTAGAAGACAGATTTCACTCTTATCTTAGTCAATCTATTGGACGCCATGAGCTTCAACGCACCCCAAGTGAGGTTGACCTTTTATGCCTCTTCTGATCTAAAATAACCTGGAAACTCACAGTAACAATAAACATACAGCATATTTCAACTACTTATCCGTGCTTTTCCGTCCATAAAGATAACTAGAATGGTAAAGTATGCCTTTAAAGGTAGACAACTGCCACGCAGTGGGTACAAGGCGTGCGTGCACTGCAGGTATCCTGGCACGCGGCCAGGGATCTGTTTTCCACCGAACTTGCAGATCAGTTTTTATCGCCCGAAAGGCCTTTATCGTCGACCGATGCCGCCCGAAATGTTTGCGCGTCGCCGCCGAACAAATATTCGATGGTTTTATGTATCGGAAACATTATATTTTTAAAAGTTTGGCACTCGACCGCTCTCGACTCAAAGCTCGGCGTCAGATATAAAATAGTTTATTGCTTAATGGCGACTTTATCTAAAGACGTTATTATTCGCCGTCACGTACTCGCGCGACTGTTAAATTGTTTTTCTCATTTTTCAAGACGAAACTTTCGTGTTTCGAGTGGGAATTTCAGTGAAATATAGTTAAGTATCCAGAAAAGCCGGGAAAACGCGAGTCGGACTTGCACACGAAAGGTTCCCTACCATTGTACACGATTTAGGTACCTATGTGTTATATTGTGTTTTACCAACCGACCACCAACTAAACAACCAACTTTAAATTTTTTTGTCAAAGAAGTTTTTATTATTTGTTGATAGCGATAATAGAAATACATACTCTGTGAAAATTTCGACTTCGGCGCGGCTCAAGGAAGATTTCTTTCAGTCATTTTCTAACCTTTGTCAAAGATCCCGTGTTGTCAATACTTGTTCTGATAACGCGTAAAGAAACAGGGGCATACAAAAAACAAAGAGACCTTTGATGAATTACGTCGTCGCCCCAGTAAATATTGGCGGAAGACTTGTGTTCAATTTAACCTAAGCGCTCTTAGCTCTTAACGTTGACAAATACACGAAGACAGGTGAAAAAGTTGACACGAAAAGTGGAATTCTTCCCATTATGACTCCTTGTCATTTCATCAGAGTATTGTTGTATACTTACTTCGAGTTAGCGAGCTTTTTTTTTAAAAAAAAAACCATTTGTTTTATCTAATGGGTTGACAAGAAGATAAGATGTTTTTGACGAAACAGCTAAAACTGCACAATGCTCAATCGCTCTCGTATCTACTACCTATTGCTATTGTTTCGTGCTGAGCGGGGAATCTTAGCTAGATATATGTTATTTACAAAAACAAATATATAACTACCCAATAATATACAAGCTGTGATAGCCTAGTGGTTAGGACGTCCGCCTTCTAATCGGAGGTCGGAGGTTCGATCCCGGGCACGCACCTCTAACTTTTCGGAGTTATGTGCGTTTTAATTAATTAAATATCACTTACTTTGACGGTGAAGGAAAACATCGTGAGGAAACCTGCATGCCTGAGAGTTCTCCATAATGTTCTCAAAGGTGTGTGAAGTCTATCAATCCGCACATGGCCAGCACCCTTTCTCACTCTGAGAGGAGACCTGTGCTCTGTAGTGAGCCGGCGATGGGTTGATCATGATGATGATGATGAATATACCCAGGCCCTGAGTATATTATGGTCAGATCACGAGCAAAGTATGCTCGGTCCTGTTCCATTTATAGATAGGTCTACCGACTGTTCATGGTAGCCTCCACAGGTCTATGTTATAAATTCTACGTACCTTATTCTATCTAATAAAAAATATTTATCAAGCATAAAATAGATTCCTAAATCTCGCCGCTCCAGCCTCAATATGATTGAATTATATCAGCAAACATCTTCACAAATTATCTACGGATAGACCGCAAAAATTCCCATCGAATATACTTTTCCCGGCGAGCGACGGAATTATTTGCGTACGGAATAGGTACCTATTCCTCGAGTTACTAAACTCGCATCAAAATGTAGATGAGAGAGAATTACATAGTCATGACATTTTTGTACGTGTCTCGGAATACATATAATGGTACCTACTTTGTGATTACGGCGTGTTTTATTCCAGCTTTTCAATAAAAACGTTTTTTTAGAAATGTGAAATTTTCATATAATAATTTTTATCTTAAGACGTATGAATAGAAGCATGCGTTTCTGTGGGGTAGTCCATGATATTCTTCGGAATAAAAAGTAGCCTATGTTACTTTCCATGTAAGTAGGTATTTACTATATCCATGCCAAAATATAATGTAAGTTGGTTCGTCTAAAGAATTAATAAACCACGCTGACCCCAGAATAACTTCAAAATAATTTTATTGTATTATTTTCTTGAATATTTAATTCGTTATTTTAACTAGTGAAAATTAAGTGAAATAACTAGTCTTAAGAATTTTAGTCCACCTCCTTAACCATTAACGCTTCATTTACCATCAATATAATATGAGGAATAATTCAGACATAAAGATTAAAAAACCGGCCAAGTACGAGTCAGACTCGCGCACCGAGGTTTCCGTACTCAGGTTTTTTTACATTTTGCACGATAAATCTAAAACTATTATGCATTAAAATAAAAAAAAATCTGTTTTAAAATCTACAGGTAAAGCCCTTTCATATGATACCCCACATGTTATAGTTATCTTACTTTGAAAATTGAATTGAATACTAATTATTAGTTCATGACCACAATTTAATTTTTTGTGTGTGATGTAACCACAAACTCACGATTTTCAAATTTTCCCCCTCATGTCTGCTTCAAGACCTACTTTTCTGGCAAATTTCATGATTCTAGGTCAACGGGAAGTATCCTACAGGTTTCTTGACCGACAGACCGACAGACAGACAACAAAGTGATCCTATAAGGGTTCCTTTTTCCTTTTGAGGTAGGTACGGAACCCTAAAAAACATAATGTTGCCAACCTTCTTGTCAGAAATTAAAAATACATAATATTGCCGTCTTGTTTTAAGAGTATTCGTTCTTAAACCAACATAACACAAGGGCCCATAAGAACATGTCATCCCTGGGGAGATTTTTGCGTAATAGATTTCGTGTTTAAGGGATCCCGCTTACATTATTTTGCTGAATAAGATATGCCGTGATGTATTTTTGATCGCAAGCTTGCGTAAAAATTCACTGATGTGGGTCTCTGTTCAAATACTCTTAAAAGTGATCGTATACCACGAGAATACTTAATAAATTCCCCGACCTCCCTGGCGCAGTGGTGAGCGCTGTGGTCTTAATAGTGGGAGGTCCCGGGTTTGATTCCTGGCAGGGGTTTGGAATTTTATAATTTCTAAATTTCTGGTCTGGTCTGGTGGGAGGCTTCGGCCGTGGCTAGTTACCACCCTACCGACAAAGCCGTGCCGCCAAGCGATGTAGCGTTCCGGTACGATGCCGTGTGGAAACCAAAGGGGTATGGGTTTAATAAAAACTGCCATACCCCTTCCAGGTTAGCCCGCTATCATCTTAGACTGCATCATCACTTACCACCAGGTGAGATTGCAGTCAAGGGCTAACTTGTATCTGAATAAAAAAAAAAAAAAAAACTTAGTGCCATCCAGAATAATGACTGCGCAAAAACATCTAAATAAATAGATAGATAGAAACGTTTGAGTGTATGGCGCTGCGGCCTAATGTAATGAACGCGTCTCTTTCTATCGCATTACTCTTATCTCATGGTACACTATGGCCAAAACCTTCTCACTCTGAGAGAAGACCCGTGCTTTATAGTGAGCCGGGCGATGGGCCAATCATGATAAAGAGCGGTAATAATCTAGTGGTTGAGACTATATAGGGAGATCGAGGATTCGATCCTGGGCACGCATTTCTTACTTTTTGTTGACATGCCCGTATCTAAGTACAAATAAGTACTGCTACGCACGGCACATATAGTCATATGTATACATTATAATATAGAGACAGGCACAAAGTCAAAGGTTCGTTACGAATTCGAAATTCGTATAAAGCAATTGTGAAGGCAGCAGCAAACAGTAAAATTAAAGATCGTTCATGCCGCGCCAGTGCGCATAGATTTTGTTTACACATTCGAGAGAACTGGGGAACTTTGCGGGAAGTTTAAAATGAAGGATGGGGGGTTCAGGCTTGTAACATTATTGAATTTCCAACTAGAACACCTTTTATGTATGTTCCTCTTGTATGTAAAGTTGGAACGACGAGAAAAGTTCCTTTGTGTCGATGTGAAAAAATGTTTACATGTACCTAGATTTTTGTTAACTACGCATAAAATAAAATAGTGTTGTAGCGTATCGAATATGGGTTTTGTATTTAAGGTAAAATTTAATAAAATTCTAGCTTAACCCCGCGACTTCGTCCGCGTGGGCTACACAAATTTCAAACCCCTATTTCACACCCTAGCGGTTGAATTTTCCAAAATCCTTTCTTAGCGGATGCCTGCGTCATAATAGCTATCACAATGGCAAATTTCAGCCCGATCCGTCCAATAGTTTGAGCTGTGCGTTGATAGATCAGTCAGTCAGTCAATCCTTTTATATATTTAAGAAGATTCTGAGCCACTAGGCTATCAAACCCTTTTTCCTAATTACTAGTATATCACGATTTTTTACCGCTCTTACTTGATATTAATCATCTCTTGTTAATAAAGGATGATAGCATTTTCCTTTTGCAAAATAAAACAGAAGCACGTATAAATATCTCACTAAGTACAAACACTCACAAATCTTAAGATCTCTTCTAAATACGTCGAAATTTCGTCCCTAAATAGGTAATACGGGCATCGCTTACGGGCTACGGCCCTCGGAGCGTAATTAACGTTATACGGGAATATTAGCTTATCAATTAGAGTCTTTAAGTGTCTTAAAATATCTTGTTACATCCGATTCTTTCCCTTTAGGATCGCGTAAGGAGATAGTTAATTAAATACGTAGTCGGGAGATTTATAAGTGGGGTTGCTTAGGGCGAGCGTAAGCTGCTACGATAAAGTATTATGTTCACTGTTTCGTACGGTTCTGTTAATTTATTGATAAATAATAATTTAACCACTCAGTAGATTGTAATATTCTAACAGGGCACGCAGCTTTTCTTTTAGGAGTTGTGCGCGTTTTAAGCAATTAAATATCACTTGCTTTAACGGTGAAACAAAACATCGCGATAAAAACTGTCTGAGAATAATGTTGTTGTTGATGATGATGTTCTCAAAAGTGAGTGGAGTCTGCCAATCCGCACTTGGCCAGCGAGGTGGACTAGTCCCATTCTCAGTAGTGATCTAGCGATGGGTTGATGATGATGATGGTAATGATGATTTTTTTCCGTTCTTTGTTTCTTTTGTGATTTGGAAGGCGAGTATCTGCTATTCATCAAACAGTTATTCCTACTCAGTTTTTAAAGCTTAGCGAAACTCAAAAATGTACCTAAAACATGCCTTACTAAACTACCTGTTCCAACTAACTTAGTGTTCTGGTTCTCCGTGATACTTTCAAGTGGCAAAAATTGGGCAATATTTCAAAGCGCGGGTGATAAGGGCGCGAGCAAAGTTGGGTGTTTCATTGGAGTTCTTATCAGTTGCCGACTTGTACAGTGGGGAATGTGAATAGACTCCCGATTGCCAATCGGAATACGGTTTTAGAGTTAGTACTTACTGTAAACTTCCATTCGGGATTTTCGAACTTTTATTAAAGGTTTTATGTACCTAATAAAATAGGTATACCTATATTGGTACTTATTAGATTGTGTATAAAACTTAAGCAGATGGGATATTTTGCTAGCTTAAAACTAAAGCTACAAAGGTATAAAACGCACCCTGGTCTAAAAATAAGCCTGACAATGCAAAATAGTAGGTACACGACTATAAGACCTGGCGATATAGTTTAGTTAAAAATTTACAGTTGAATATAATCCGTACCCTTATGTAAATGCGAAATTGTGTTTGTTTGTTGGTCTGTTGGTTTGTCCTTCAATCACGTCGCAACGGTGCAACGGATTGACGTGATTTTTTGCATGGGTATAGATAAAGACCTGGAGAGTGACAACCTACTTTTTATCCTGTAAAATCAAAGAGTTCCCACGGGATTTTTAAAAAACTAATTCCATGCGGACGAAGTCGCGGGCGTCAGCTAGTATTTTTGCTTTAACGGTACAGGAAAACATCGTGACGAAACCTGCATGCAGTTCGCGATAATGTTCTCAAAGGTGTGTGAACTCTGGTAATCTGCACACTGCCAGTATGATACTCTAAGCAGTCTAAGCTCTTTTCATTCTGAGAGCTCCCGCTTGCTTGAATCAGCTGGTGCATTCGGTCATTCAACTAGGTGTTCAAACTTGCAGGATTCTTAAAGTATTTTTTGTCAAAATATATACCCGTAGTAAAAATGATTGCAAATGGTTCCGTTACTGATTCTGAACAAACTACTTTCAAATTTTGCGTATATTAAAACTAACGTGTAGATAATAACTATACTTAGCAGTTGTAGAGATACACCTACGATTCATCATGGCGTCGCACCAGAGCTCTAATTCGTTACACGGTTCACCCAGCGAGCGAATCCAACCGAACATCAAAGATACCCGAGATACCTGTAAAGTTGTTATCTTATTTCGCACACGCAGCTCTCGCTAGCGATACCCCGTGTTTATGGACGAGATATTGCAGTTAGACTAACTTGTAACTGCCAGGTACCTGCAGTAAATCCACTGTTATCTCTACATGATTTTAGATTTGCGTGAGCTCTCATAATATGTTAAGTTACATATGGATTTATACGGCAGTCTCACACTGGCTTCCCACGGTACGTGTTTTTATTTATTTTGTACCAAAAACATTTACAGTAAAGAGAAAAAGAGAGCAAAAGTGGACAGGGAAGCACTTATCTCTATGAGAGATCTCTACCGAACCCTTGGCAGTGCAAGAGTTTGTAAAGGGAGAAGAAAAGGTACAAAAAGAATATAGAAATACTCATGAAAAGAACATAACAGATACTATGTAATATTATATAATCAGTAGGTACCCTTATTATAAATGCGAGTGTGTTTGTATGTTGATTTGTCCTTCAATCACGTCGCAACGGTGCAACGTATAGATAAAGACCTCGAGAGTGACATAGGCTACTTTTTATCCCGGAAAATCAAAGAGTTCCCACGGGATTTTTAAAAAACCTAATTCCACGCGGTCGAAGTCGCGGGCATCAGCTAGTAACTCCTTGAAATGCTTAAATAGATTTAGATGTATGGGATATCCTTCGAATCCATATCATCCCGACTCCCGAAAACCATTGTCCATAAATTTGAAAATCAACCTGTATGATGGCGCCAGTTTCTAATGTGAACTTTTAGTTCGTTTTTGTAGCGCGAACTCCAGAGCGAATGCACGTATCCAGGGAAAAGGAGCACCATAATTTTGATACGGGCTCGCGCGTAGGTACATAGTACATACGCTCTTTCTGGGCAAAACGGTCGCGCGTGATACGCACGAGAGAATTGCGGCGAATACGCTCCTTCTGGACAAGCTCTAAGCGCTGTGATACGTAAAGAGTGCTTGTAATTAGTTTACCCGTTCGCTTTTACGGAACCACTAGCCTTTTCTAGTTCCTTGTCGCTTGTCGCACTAACCGTTCCATTCCCGCTTATTAGCCGGGACTCCCCGGGACAAAGGGCCGGGAGAAGTTCCCGCGTCTTTGTCCCCTCACATAACAGAATTGAAAATGAAACAATGGAGGGAACTTTCTTTCATCAGGTGTTTGCGGGCTTGAATTGATGGAACTGCGCGTGTCGCTTCCATGGACGGGCGCTCGAGGTGCTTAATTAGTTCACAAGTTCTGGTTACTACCTACTTTAATTACGGTGATTTTTAGGGTGCCCATCAAAAAAAAAAACCCATTTACTTATGTCACTCTCCAGGTCTTTATCTATAGCCATGCAAAAAATTACGTCAATCTGTTGCACCGCGCGTTGCGACGTGATTAGTGAGTAGTACGGAACCCTCATTGCGCGAGCCTGACTCGCACTTGGCCGGTTTTTTCATATACCTAACCGGCTAGTTAACTTAGGAAGTATATAAACCGGATCGTAGCATGCCAGAGACTTTGAGACCATCATCAATAGGTAAGTATAATAACAGTCTGGGGACGTTCACTGTTGAGAAAAACGCCTTATCTCATGAGCACCACCACACCAGGTCCTCATCATTGTTGCTTCTCAATTTCATCACGTCTGCGGCTGTATCGTTTCCCGACACCATTTCTTACAATCCTATTACAAAACTCATCTATTACTTACTAAGACTTATCATAAAAGTTTATGGAGGAGGTTCACGTTCAGACATGCACGTACTAGAGTAAAAAAGTTGGTCGAAAATATAGTTGTGGATCACTTCAAGACCTAGTCTATCAAGCTATCTGGTTTCTGAGGCATTGCGTGACCGACGGTCGTGGGCGTTATCACTATTGCGCCTCGGCGTCTTACAGTTCACCTATCAGCACGACAACTCCATAATTACTCGAGGCGATAAACGTCCATGTTAATACTGAGTTATAGCCGTTTTTCCTTTACGCACAATTACTTTCGCACTATCAAAGTAGTGGTATACATTCGTAGAGCCAACGAGCAATAATGGGTTTAATTCCGATGCGATAAGACTGATTCTCGTGTGGTAAGAATAAATGATACAAACGCGTTGAAATAGTAACACCTTTATCTTGTATCGGCAATTACGTTCTGTTCCGAGGATTGAGTTTTCAAGACATCAGCAACTCACATTAGGTTAATGTTGTAATGATAACGGGGAAATGTGTACTTGGTACGTGATATGGTAGTTTATTAAATGAGACATCATTTTTTTATTATAATAAGTAGATTATACAAGTATCAACGTTCGGTTTAAACTATAAAGGAAAAACCGGTCAAGAGCGAGTCAGGCGTGCGCAACGAGGGTTCCGTACTACAGTCGCAATTTATCGACATTTTGCACGATATCTCAAAAACTATGATGCATAAAAATAAATAAAAATTTGTTTTAGAATGCACAGGTCAAGCCCTTACATATGAATTCCCACTTGATATAGTTACCTCACTTCGAAAATAGAAAATACTAATTATTAGTTCATGACCACAATTTTTTGTGTGATGTGACCACAAATTCACAGTTTTCAGATTTTCCCCTAATGTCTGGTAATAGACCTACCTACCTGCCAAATTTCATGATTCTAGGTCAACGGGAAGTACCCTGTAGGTTTCTTGACAGCCCGACAGACAGATAGACAGTACTATATAATAGATAGGTGCTACGAGGTGCTACGCCTGCTACGCCAGTTGTACCTACACGTCACGTCGTGTCGTGTCGCTCGGTTGGGCCGCTCATTATTTTTCCGGTCGTCAGCTCACTCATCGAGAGGACTGCGAAATGCGGACCCTGCACACTGCCTACGACTTTATATACGCGAATAACAAACGAAAAAAAACAAGCACAGGTAGCCTTAAGTACCAACCTAGAACAGTGTTCGACCGTCATTTAGACCAAAGGAACTTGGGAGAAAGTAAGGAAGAAAGGAACTATACTATACTAGCTTATTCAAGCGACTTCATCCACGTAGGCTACACAAATTTCAATGCCCTATTTTACCCTCTTAGGGGTTGAGTTTTCAAAAATCCTTTTTTAATGGATGCCTACGTCATAATATACGAATAGCTATCTGCATGCCAAATTTCACTTTGCTACTTTTTATCCCGGAAATTCAAAGAGTTCCCACTGGATTTTTGAAAACCTAAATGAACGCGGACGAAGTTAGGGGCAACAGCTAGTATGAAGGTAATATTTCATGGTCGTGTGGGGTGTACGCGTACCCATTGTTAGGGTGAGTTGGATCGTCTAAATTCGAATGACTTCAGGCGCTTTCCTTTCCTCAATAATCGGTGCTGGATTTACGGGGCATTTTCTTCACTTGATAAAGTAAAACCGCTTCTTCTTACCCCACCACGGAGTTTACCCCACCACGGAGTTTACCCCACAACGAAGTGAAAAGTTAAGTAAACCTTGTAAAACCGAATACCTTTTGTTTTAAGTTTTAACGGACTTCCTCAAAGGATGGAGGTTCTCAATTCAGAGCATATTTTTTACGAAAAAAATGAAGTATTAGGTACTTATATTGTGCATTATAACTGGCACAGTGGTGAGCGCATTGTGGTCTTATAATCAGGAGGTTCGGGTTCCATTCCTGACAGGGATAATTTGGGAATTTGTAATTTTTAAATTGATGACTAAATAAGACTTAAAATACGCTTGCATTGAAAATAAATGAACGTGGATTGAGTCGATAAGAAATTCAGTACGAATAACTTTTGGGTTCCTTACAAACCCAAATTTTTTTCCACCCCAAAAAAGGATTGCGAAATAATATTCCAAACTAGATGTAGATTAAATAACGAGGACTAAAACAGACTTCAACCTTAAAAAAACTTCTAATTTTAATTGAACTAAAAAGTTAGCTTGAATTCGTCTTACAAGTAATTTGTTAAAACAAGTAATTGGACCTTGGAGCTTTTATAGAAACTTACTCTAAGAATAGTCTATTTTATCTACCTTATTTAAACAATAGAACCGCAAAGCAATTTAGTAAAACGTAACTTTCGAATCGAACAAATTGTTCGTGTAACTTAAAAATTAGTCACATTGCGTGTCTACTATGGTTTGGTGTAAGTAATAAAATTATAGCTATTTTCTATTAGATAAAAAAGGGAATTTATCCACTTTGGTACTTTAATTAATGATCTCACACTTTATACATAGAGACTTAAGTAATTTAATTTAATTTCAGTAGATTTACAGCGCAATAATAATAATTAATAATGAACTTACGAAGAAAGGTTTAGATAATAATTTTTAATTATAGGTTAGGTAATAAATTTTTCATCATACCTAAATATTATGATTTAACAATTAAAATCGAAAACCCCCAAAAATCCGGACAGCTTGTATGCTTAACAGATCTCAGCTCTTGACCATTGAGCTATTGAGAGTTGAAACTTTGATCAAGTCGCTCGTCGCTTATAACTTGTAGCCATTGTAACTTCTTTACCCCCCCGGCTACACACTGCCCATGTGGCATGGGGAGTAGCAAGGAAAGGAGGCAGAAACGTAGTGTGGCTGCGTTACTTGCATGCCGCACGACATGGGGCATGAAAGTGAGTAACGCAGCCACACTACGTCTCTGCTTCCTTTCCTAGCTACTTCCCATACCACACGGGCAGTGCGTGGCCGGGGGGGGGGGGTGTTAAATACGTATCGTGATCAATTAAGCCACGAGTATATGCATTAATACGTATGCTTTATAGATGTCAGCCCTTAACCGTTGATAGTTGAGAGAGTTGAACATTTGATCAAGTCGCTCGCCGCTTGTAACTTGTGGCTATCGTAACTTACAAATACTTATCGTGAGCAATTAAGCCACGAGTCTATGTGTTGTCTTATCAGTGCGTACGAATATACGAAGAGCTTCTAGCCATTTGTTTGAGAGTCCAGACAACTTACGTATGCTTTATAGATCTCAGCCCTTGACCGTTGAGCGTTTACAGAGTTGAAACTTTGATCAAGTCGCTTGTCGCTTGTAACTTGTGGCTATTGTAACTTTCAAATACTTATCGTGAGCAATTAAGCCACGAGTCTATGCGTTGTCTTATCTGTGCGTACAGATATACGAAGAGCTTCTAGCCATTTGTTTGACAAAAAACGTTCGCGTGCCTCCCGTCTGGACAGGTGAAAAGACATTAATGTTTTTACGTTGTTCTTTGGAAAGGAAATTATACGTTTTTAAAGATATTTACTAGCTTCTTTCTTTGAGTTGTTATCACGCTTGCCTTTAAGGTCAGCTGTGTTACTTATTCTATAATAGACAGTTGTTTTCGTCGTTGAATTCGCCGGTAAATTGAAATTAAAAATCCATCCATTACAACGCAATGCCGTATTACCTAATCATTTCGCAATCTGCTGCGACATATGGATAACCTCAATAGGTTATTATTATTGTCTTACCGGAACCATAGGTCTTTTAATTAAACTTAAACCCACACCTCTTTTAGCAAAGCAGATCTCAACGCGTCTTTTTTACATTTGAAATAAGTTTTTCTTCTGTGTGACTAAAGCAGATATTATTTTTTCTCTCTCATTTTAGGACAATTTTCCATTTAAAAAGTCATGTACCAAAATATACCTGGATTAAGATCTATCCGGATATAAAATGGTTATTGTGTAGAAATATCTGAAATAAATGTAGCATTTCAAACACGTATCACAATTTACATTGTCATTTTCAAATGAGAGCTCTATCAAAAGCAGATTATAAAAAATATACCTATAATTTAAAAATCTTTATTTATAGTTTCTTCGAGTTCGTCGTTGCGTCAGCTTTAAAGGCGAGGCTGTATGTTTAGAAAATAGCACCGAAGTTAAAATAAATGTAAGCGTCTGCTTAGGTAGGTACTATTTTTATTCGCCCACGAAAAAGATTTAGGTACAAATCCTTGAATACTATTGTACCTACACTGTGTCTTTAGCGATATAATCCTCTTGGCTTTTATACGAACTAGAATTTTTTGAAGGGACCTTTACTAGTAAATAAATATACTACATATTAAAATAGGTATTGTGAGTTAAATAAGGCTTTGTTTTGTTTTTATTATTTTTAGTCTCGCAGTAGCATATGACAGTCATTTTGAAATAGAACGAGATATCAAGTTTATCAAAGGGTTTAATTTTTACTATTCAGAAATTGTGCCATAACGTTAAAACTGAGAATGTAGGTACTATGACAAAAATTAGGTCTCTCTCTCTCTCTCTCTCTCTCTCTCTCTTTCTCTCTTCGTGTGGTATTGTTCACTTCTGGGGGTCGTGGGGGTTAAATATTCGCATAGCTAATAGGGGGTTTACTGGCGTACAGAGTATGGATTTTAATTATAGTTAGTTATAGCCTAGGTACTTATTCTGAGCACACCTAAATTTTAGCGTATTCACATCCTCTTCTTACTAATATAATATGAAAAGGACAGACACAGTTTGCCAGTTTTATCATTTAGACCCGTCAAACGTCGTGACTTTAGATGCCAGTCGCGAGCCTATTGTTTAAATTTCTAGCGTGCACTAAAATTTAGAATCTTTAAATGTTAAATTCATGTTCCGTCCTTTTTTAGCAATAATAAAAAGGAAAGGATGCAGATACTCCAAATTTAGTTTAGAGAAAGACAACAGAATCGGCACCATAGTTTGTGCTAATAAAGCTTAAGGGCGGTTTCAGACTAGCGTATTTTTTTGCGCGTATACGGTCGTTTCAGCATACGTGCTTACACGCGCGCTACATTACGGGCTTCAAAAAACCGGACTCGCGTATACGGGCATATTTCGGCGTGTTCGCTCGAACCGGTGGTGTTGCGGGGAGGTGTCTCTCGCGGCTCGTGCTTATACGAGCTTAGAAGCGCGTCAACGCTCGTACGAGTTGAGCGTGTGCCACAAGGCACGCCTATACGCGCCTACGTGCGCTTCCAAAAACGAGCTCATACGCGCGTATAAAACGCTAGTCTGTAACCGCCCTAAATAGACGTTTATATATACCTCAGTATACCTACTGTCGGTATGATATTATGTACGTCAGTTGTCATACACATCACTCGTTATCGACAGCGTTCCCCACACAACATTATGAGCGGCTCACCTTTAATGTTACCTTATTTAAATATGGCGGTCTCATTTTTATTGGATCCCTCGACTAGATTGGTAGGTAATATCAGGGACTCAATAAAGATGGAAGCTCAAAGGTTTTTTCATATAGGTACATTTAACTAGCTATAACCCCCTGGCTTTGCACTGCTATACGCAAACACTTAAAAAAAAATTGGTACTATGCGGGGAATGCCAACAGAAGTGAAAAAATCACGAAATAACATTCTACCTAAGGTTCCTACCGAAAGGAATCAGCAAGAGATTTTACAATACAAAAAAACCGATCAAGTGCGAGTCGGACTCGCATATGAAGGGTTCCTTACCATCGTATAAAAAATAACACTTTTAATTTTTTAGGGTTCCGTACCTCAAAAGGAAAAAAGGCTTTGTAGATTTAGGCGTTTTCTGTCTGTATAGAGTGCCAAGTGGGGTATCATATGAAAGGCCTTTACTTGTACATTCTAAAACAGATTTTTATTCTTAATAGTTTTTGATTTATCGTACAAAATGTCGAAAAAATACGACTGTAATCATCGATATAAAAAATGTGCCTGTGAACAAAATTTTGACGGTTTTCGAACCAAATAAATCAGCGCCAACTCTTACATACTAATGAACGACCCGTTTGAAATCCAGACGTCACTGAGGTTGCATTGGTGCTAAATAAACATTTTAGGACCAATGAGTCGGTGCCATTTTGCTTGTTCAATGGCCCTGTCCTTACGCAGTAATAAATGACTGTAATATTAAAAATAAGGTGCGCGACTCTGACTCGCACTTGGCCAGTTTTTGTGATGTAGGTAACCACAAATTGTCGATTTTCAGATTATTTCTTTCACTTGTGCTATAAGACATTGCTACCAGCCAAATTTCATGATTCTAGGTCAACAGGAAGTACTAGACACGACAGACAGACAGAAATGCGGCTTCTGATCACACCTCCACGTCCCTGGAACGTTACATTTCTGTGTGGATACAGCCTTATCGAACGCAATATCATAAGCCTTTGATGTCGCTTGTTTAAACACTGGAGTCTTTATTGAGCCTGGGAATATTGCCCTTTATATGTTTAAAAAACAATATTGGAATTTCGTTGGCAGCTTTTTTATGTTTTATGTTCACTGCTTGTTTGTTGTTGTTTCTTGGAATAATGAGGTAGCCGTCAAAGGCTGTTTGCTGAGAAATATTTGACTGTAAAAATGTAAATGACAATTGTTTTGAGTAAAAATGTAAATGACAGCCTCATATCACAACGTACCTATTGTTTTTTCAGGGTTGACAGGGTTTTTACCTTCAAAAACATAGGATTTTCATATAAACCCCCATTTAACCCACTTAGACCTACTCTTTACAAAGAACACACCCTCCAAACATGTCTCTAGGACCAGCGGTTTAAGGCTATGCGTTGATATAATATAAGTGATATATACACAGTCAGATAGCAGTTTCGTAGAACATTGTTTGTGTCGTTAAGACCGACAAAATGTCACATAGGTATGAGTGACAAAGACAACGCTCTACAAAGGCGAACGACAGAGACAATGCTCTTAACAAAACAGCTATCTCTTTCTTAAGATCGATGTACATTATTTTCTGTCGCGTACTGTAACTACTAACTGAAATCCTAAAGAAATAACCTCATTTGTACGCGAGCCTTTCAGATAAAACCATCAAGGAGAATAAGACGAAGACGCCGTTATGGGCACATGATATTTTAACGAGTGCTATACGCCAAATCGCACGTCCACAAAAACGCCTAACGTTGCCCTACTATGTTGCTTTTAGGGCCACTTTATAAGCACTTTGCAGTCTCGAGCGTTCGTAGCGCGTTTACACTTTCACGCACCGATTTTTATAGCAACGATGCCGTTAGAGCAGCACTTCCATTAATGTTAACGCTTTGCAGATCGTTTACGTATTGATCGTGTGCTTACTAAATTAAAAGTTTATTAAAAATAACAATTTAAAACTCATATCAGTAAAGTTAGTAAGAGATAGAACTAAAATATTACTATCATAAAAATAGATAGGTACAATAAATATTAAATACTAGCTTATGCTCGCGACTTCGTCCGCGTGGACTACACAAACTTTAACCCCCTATTTCACACCCTTTTGAATTTTCAAAAATCTCAATAGCTATCTGCATTCCAAATTTTAGCCCGATCCGTCCAGTAGTTTACCGTGCATTGATAGATCAGTCATTCAGTCAGTCAGTCAGTCACCTTTTCCTTTTACATATTTAAATATAAAATATTAATATTAAATAGAAAACTAAAACATTACGAATCAATAAAATAAATAAGACTTAAATTCTATAACTTTGTCCATTCTTAAATAAAATAATAGACAACTACAAAAAACATACTGTAGGTCCATTTATAAACATGAAGATCAGACAGAGAAGTTTAGTACATAATTTCAAAAGAAAGAAAACAATCTGAAAGATCTTAGTATAACTTTACACATAGAGCATAAAAGCAAAGGGCAAAAAATGATATACGAATATTTACAAAAGAAAGATATTGCTACAAAGATAGGTCAAACAAAAGGTCTAGATATGTAAAAACCAGCCTGTTAAATAACCGTTTCTATTATGAAGCCCACTCTGATTATGTTTGGAAAATGCTGAGAAGAAGACTACTAAGACAAAATGTAAACTATATTATAGAAATAGATAAGATAGATTATATAGAAAATAGAGCCCTAAATAGAAATACCTACTACTATATAACAGTAGTGTCAGAAGTACTTATTTTATAATTGAAATTTACACAAAACCTTTCATTATGGTAGTGAGATATGTTGTGGCCGTATGGTAATAATTAAATGCGGCAACGGTGAAAGATGTTTATTGAGAGCCGGCTTATGATCTACTCTCCTTATGCGCTAACAATAACAATAAATAAATCTTACATACTATTGTTTAAATCTTATTGCTTAACTACCTAACCTACATAATTTTGCATCACCTCTCTTTCAATCCGATGTGCAGGCAACCTAATTCGATATATTGAGGAGTTGCATTTTTATGTTACTTAAACTGACAATTCGTACATATTACAACTCCCCTGAAAATGTATGCGGTTACCCCTCCCCTTAAAAGAAAAAAAAAATGTTAGACGCTACATCGAATCAGAAGAAAAGATGATGACAATCACAAAAATAAAATCTAATGCTAAATAAAATTAAAATTATGTAAGGAAACATTTTTTTTTAAATCGTTACTTCCTGTGCTCAAAGTGCAATTTATCTTATCTCTTACTTCGTATGGGCATACTTTCAACCTTACTTATAACTAGAAAAATCGTAATCTATTAAGTGCAGTCAAGGATTTAACTTTTACAAAAGTTTCGAAAAATCTAATCATAGGTAATAAAATAATCTCAAAATAGCATCATATGTATTAGATATATATAGCCTATAAGCTGAGGTATCGATTTCACTAATCGACTTAGTTGTCTCAAAAGATTCTTTGACCTATCAAATCGTCCTCATCATCAGTATACAGCTGTCGTAGCATCGTCGTAAGACGGTAAATATAAGGTTTCTATTCCATAACCCACAACATTACCTATTATTAAGTAAACATCTCAGGTATTTATAATATTTCCTGGACAGTCAAAATAAATCTCTCCTAGTCTTCATCTTCCTTTCAAGTTACTTCTTCACATAATACAAATAAATAAACAAATCAACAAACGCGGCGCGTACTCTCCTAATCAATATTTAACATAACATGCTTGCGAGCATTTTTCATAACACTTATAATCTTCATCAAACTTATTTCTTTCAATAAGTATTTCAATAACATTCAACTTTTCATAAAAATTCTAGGTCTTTCACTAACACCAGCGCGGTAGATAATGATCAAGAGTCTAGACAAATATATAGTTGAATGAGGAGGTACTAAATATGCGCAAAATATCGCGTTCAAACAAATATATAACAATCATCTTCCTACGTCAGTATGTCTCAATCCCAAAATAAATATTGTATATTTTATACCTATAGCACTTCTACAGCCGAAGGGTGATCAAGCCTTTGGTTTGCAGAGTCCTAATTTGTCAAAGCCAGGTATAGTCTTACATCGTCAAAACTTGCACGAAACTAGACGAAAAACGTCTGTAGGGGAAAAAATTCTCCTTATTTCATATTAATTTCCTTGTATTTGCAAATTGCATCTCTAGCAAAACCATTGTCTCGTATAACAATATCAAATGTTCGGGTACGCGTGTGTCGTTGACCACGCGATGGCACCGTTATAATTCTCTGAATTATTATATTTCGATTTTAACACCGAATATTTACGAAAGAAGTAAGTACCTACTTATTCATTTATTAATTATCTATTATTATTTTAAACTATCCTACACACTATATAAAATCTTACAAATGAAGCACGAAGGTATGAGTAGATAGTGGAGCAAGTATTATTTATTATTTAAAAAAAATACCAATATTCTCCTATCCTATACGTACAAAATTAAATTATCTACCCAAAAAAAAAAAAAATTCAATTGTTACACATTTTACCTATTTGCCCATTACGAGAGATAAATTGCACTTACTTTAACTGTTAGCGACGCATTTCAATAGTCAATTTCGTGACCGCCGTGTAGTCGCCGTCGTCATCAGGACTGGTTTTGGTCATCAGGTCCGGAGGTCTGGAGTCTGCGCCTCTTCTTTACTGCATCTTAGTGGGCCGGGAAAACCCTGGACTCCTCGAACTGGGCCGGGAATACCCTGGACACCTCCTAGTTGTGGCCGGGATAACCCTGGACGCACGATGATGCTGGGCCGATCAATGAAGCTTGAGATGTCTTCTGTTCATTATGGATTCATTTTTTTTGGCTTATTTCTTGATATTAGTGTTTCTTGATTTTTAATACAGGACGTGGAATTAGTTTCTTCTTTTTGTTCTAGCTGAGTCTTGAATATTCTTTTGAAAATTGTGTAGTCTTCTTCTTGATCGGTGCCCAGCCGGTGCACGCACTTAGATTAGGCATGCACCGACTGGCAAGGGTCGCCATGAGATATGTTGTGGCCGTATGGTAATAATTAAATGCGGCAACGGTGAAAGATGTTTATTGAGAGCCGGCTTATGATCTACTCTCCTTATGCGCTAACAATAACAATAAATAAATCTTACATACTATTGTTTAAATCTTATTGCTTAACTACCTAACCTACATAATTTTGCATCACCTCTCTTTCAATCCGATGTGCAGGCAACCTAATTCGATATATTGAGGAGTTGCATTTTTATGTTACTTAAACTGACAATTCGTACATATTACAGTAGGCCAACACATTTGTTTCAATAATTAAATAATTTGCGTATTTGTCATTACTAGCCTCCGTTATTGTGTAATGTCACCATTGCGCTTACAATATAACGATACGATACGATACGGAAAATGATAAGACAAAATGGTACTTAACATAATATCATATCGACACCACACCGGCAAGGAAAAACACTGTAACTCGCTTTTTAGCGATTTTGAGAAAGTTACAATCATATTCATAGTAGGTATACAAAAATTCTCTTTTTGTGTGCTCATCCCTGTATCTAAATTGAAACGCGTTGCGATTTCAGGCAGTGGAAAAAAATTTAAGTCAGCATCCATTGAAGACAAAAAATGGTATATTAAGTTACACCTACTTGCCTAAGGCGGCCATCAATAATATTACGTATCTAACATTGTTATATGAGATACAGTCTTGTTCTCGCCTAGTATTTTTCGTACTAAGCGAACTTTCATCGTGACTCAGGCTTTGTATCTCAACTTACAGTTTTTTTACTGAATAAAAGAAATATTAACACACAACATTGAATTGTATGTCTAATTATTTCAATGCCATTTTGTAAATTTTGTTTTTTTATATTGTGGGAAATAATTGTAACTCACAAATAATTAAAGTAGGTACTTGGAATAATTACATATAAATTATTATATTATGAAAGTGTAGATTTTACCTTCTTGATACCAAAGTTAATAAGCTTCGCTTCAAAAACGTTGGGAAGTAGAGAAAGAACACGTCAGACAAAATGTAAACGTGATATTATTAAGACTTTGAAAGATATAAAAAGATATAGCCCGACTATAGCCCGCCGTGTGCTGAATACGAATCCCGCGAAAATGGACCGTTTAGATGGACAGAGTTATTGCGGTTTTTATACTGAGCGCACTTATTGTGAACGAGTGGGTGTGGCGATTGTTCCACGGAGGAATTGAGGACTCTGTGGCATATTGATAAAGGGTAAAATGTTTAAAGTATTTTGTCTTTAATTAAATTATTTGAATTTAGAAATTTTTGTAGAGGAAATATTACATGTTCAAGAAATAGGTTTTAGAGAGCTGTGATATTCAAAGTCAAAGTCAATTTATTTATCTAAATATTTAAAAGGAAAATGTGACTGATTGACTGACTGACTGATCTGATCTATCAACGCACAGCTCAAACTACTGGACGAATCGGGTTGAAATTTAGCATGCAGGTAGCTATAATGACTTGATCTGCTAAGAAAAATGCTTGAAAACTCAACCCTAAAGGGGGTGAAATAGGGGTTTGAAATTTGTGTAGTCCACGCGAACGAAGTCGCGCTGAGGGGTTGAATTTTCAAAAATTCTTTCTTAGCGGATGCCTACGTCATAATAGCTATCTGCATGCTAAATATGCCATATGTCAGTCAGTCAGTCAGTCAGTCACCTTTTCGTTCTATATATTTAGATGATTGGAAAAATTTTAAAAAAAATATTGTTGCATCATGGACGATATAGGTATATTAATGCGAGTTACACGTAAAAACTCTGCATTAAGACTTGCAGTTTTGAACAATAATATTGTTCAGCTTACGAAAATATTAGGTTTAAACAAAAACCTACTGTTGTTCTATTGGTTAGTTAGAAGTAAATTCAAACTCATTCATTCATTTATTTATTTATTTATTTCATGTAGGTTCATTCACTCAACTTATTCACTCATTCATATAGGCTCTTATTAAACAAGTCTATGTGTAGCGACTCTACGAGCAGTTCTGAAGGCAAATAGAATGCAACAACAAAAGCAATAAAATTAATCAATCGTGTCAGAGTATCATATTAATATTATCTTAAATATCTGTAATCATAAATATATCGATACGAAACAAAATACGATATGATATGATTAGAAATGAAACGTAGTCCCGAAGATCAAATGCAAGTATCAATAACAAGGGATCCGGAATCCTCCTTGTACGGGGTTCTGTCAATAATCAATAGAACACCATAATATATCAAACACAATGAACGTTAATAAGGAGAAGTGACCTATTTCGGGAGGAGTAAAGCTGGGGTTACACTTAATTAAAAAGAGAAAAAAGCTGTTTGAAAATCACTGCTTTTTTGCGTGTAAAAATTATACTGCCCTTAATTTTAATATTGTAAATGCTAATAAGCTTTTGATAACCAACTCTACTTTAAAATGTACCTACTTATAATTTGTCTGTTAATTTGCTTATTCATGTATTACGAAAAACCACAGGATAATAATAAGTGACTAAACTTTAAAAGTTCAATTCAAGTCGATTGCGGAAAAACTGCATCAATCATTGCAATCGCAATTAACTTGTCGTAATTTATGGTGTTCTTGTTTTATTCATTCTAGCCAACAGTGAACGAGCGCCAACCAATCAGAGGTGATTGCAATCGTAACATTGTGGCTGTCATTTTATCATAATCGCACAGATGATTTAACTTTGATCAAAGTCTGTCCACAAGAACTTATGAAATACAACGTGATATACAAAATGTAAAATGAATAAAGCCGTAGTTAAAAACTAATGTTTAGTTACACGATTTATTTATATTTTATGATAAATCTTAGCGGTTAATTGTAGATTTAGGTGTATTGGCCCTAGGCAAAGATGTATTACAATTCTAAAAAGAAAATATTTCTATGATAAATAATAAAAGATGACATGAACAATGTCTTGTCATATAAGACGCCGTCATGTCATATCACATTGTGCCCGACGCCTTATACGGAGTTAGTTTCGTATTAAGAAGGTCTGGCGAGGGAGATAACAGGGCGGTGCCTAGTGGAGCGACTAATTGTCTAGATAGATGCCGACCCGCTCCACAGATGCCGTGTTCCTATTTGACATTCTATACTTTGTTATTTAGTCTGTGGAAACGCACTTATAGTATTCATCGTCTGTCATTATTAATATTAATATAATCTCTAAATATATAAAAAGAAAAGGTGACTGACTGACTGACTGATCTATCAACGAACAGCTCAAACTACTGAACGAATCGGGCTGAAATTTGGCATGCAGATAGCTGTTATGACGTAGGCATCCGCTAAGATAGGATATTTAAAAATACAACCAACCCCTAAGGGGGTGAAATAGGGGGTTGAAATTTATGTAGTCCACGCGGATGAAGTCGCGAGCATAAGCTGGTAATAAAGCTAGTAATAGTATAAGAAATGTTTATAGTTTAACTTTACTTGATGAAATGGAATGAGTTTAAGAAATGAAAGGACAAGTGCTGGCTTCGTCGGCTGTCTTTAATTAATTAGTACGAGTGCTAGTGCAGTAGGTACTGTGTGTATATAACACGTTCCCAAGGTGTGTGTCCCAAGGTTTTAAAACGGACTTGATGTAATTACTTAGCACACATAAAGGGAAAAATCTGAAAACCGTGAATCTGATGTTACATCATTGTAGATGCGTGGATGACAATTTAAAGATTTTTCTTGCAGTTGTAAAATGATTTATTGAGCGCAGACCGTTGATTAGTTTTTAACAAAAAAGAACAAAGGAATTTTATGAAAACGTCAATCGATACAAAAATATATAGAAAATTGCGGGTGGTTATAAAAATATTATGTTGCATGAACTGACATTTGGAAAAGATAATAAATGTGTGATTTTAGATTATTAATTGTTTGATTCCAAAATATTAAACATGAGTTATAAAAGTGACTAATTTATATATATACAATAACAAAAATACTATAAAGAAACAATTAAATAATTAAGTGAACGATAAAATTATGAGTCGACGAATTGGTACGCATTTGCCGAGAAGATGTTGTAGGCGCTTCAACATCATTTAAAAAAACCGGCCAAGTGCGAGTCAGGCTCGCGCAATGAGGGTTCCGTACTACAGTCGTATTTTTTCGACATTTTGCACGATAATTCAAAAACTATGATGCATAAAAATAAATAAAAATCTGTTTTAGAATGTACAGGTGAAGACCTTTCATATGATACCCCACTTGATATAGTCACTCACTTCAAAAGTTGAAAATACTAATTATTAGTTCATGACCAAAATTTTTTTTTTGTGTGATTTAACCCTAAATTCACGGTTTTCAGATTTTTCCCCAAATGTCAGCTATAAGATCTACCTACCTGCCAAATTTCATGATTCTAGGTCAACGGGAAGTACCCTGTAGGTTTCTTGACAGACAGACGTACAGACAGACAGACAACAAAGTGATCCTATAAGGTTTCCGTTTTTCCTTTTGAGGTACGGAACCCTAAAAATAACATGTGTTCATAAACAAATAATTTGTATTTTCAACTTTCATCGTACCTACTTAAGATAACTATATCAAGTGGGGTATCAGATGAAAGTTAATGCAATAAAACTTTCTCTATTCTATTCTATTCTAAAAAAAAGGACTTTACCTGTGCGTACAGGTAAAGACCTTTCATCTGATTTAGAATGTTCTAAAACAGATTTTAATTTATTCTTAGGCATAGTTAGTTAGTTTTCAATTTATCGTGCAAAATGTCGAAAAAATACGATTTTAGTACGGAACCCTCGGTGCGCGATTCTGACTCGCACTATGGTTTTTTCTATGATAACCAAAAAAGTATGTCAGTCAGCTTGAACGTAGAAAAAAGCAATTTTAATAGAAACAATTTTCATCCAACTCGATAGTATTTATGTTCTTGCATAATTACGGCGAAGACTACACTTTAAAACAATGAGAAGACATAGGAGCTTCATTACTCAGCTTGCAGTTTAATTAATTAGCGTAAGTGCCGGTGAGACTCCGGGGATTGGTCATTAAAGCTGATCGCAGATCTAGCTGCTACCGTTTGTGCTGCTTCTTAAGACTGCATCATCATCATCAACCGATATACGTCCACTGCTGGACATAAGTCTCTTGTAGGGACTTCCACACGCCACCGTCCTGCGCCGCCTGAATCCAGCGGCTCCCTGCGACTTGTCTGATGTCTGGTACTGGGGGTTCTTCCAATACTGCGTCTTCCGGTGCGAAGTCGCCATTCTAACACCTTGGGACCCCAACGTCTATCGGTTTTACGAACTATGTGCCCTGCCCATTACCACTTTAGCGTTACTTCACCGTTAATGTGATATTATATTACTTAAAACGCACATATTGTAATTTTTAATTTTTTTTTAATTATTATCAACAGGTTTTTTTATATGGGTCCCCCCAGACCTGAAATAAAATATTTTTATTTATTTTATTTTTATTTATAGCTCCGAAAAGTTAGAGGTGCGTGCCCGGGATCAAACTCGCAACCTCCGTGCCGTCACGTTAGTTTAAAAGTTGCTAATAGGTTTTCAGAACTTAGTCTTTTGGCTGCAAAATCAACGCTCAATTAAGGCGAAGACTTCGATTTAAAATAATGAAAAGACATAGGAGCTCCGTTTGCAGATTAATTAATTAATGTAAGTGCCGGTGAGTCGCTGGGGATTGGTCATTAATTAACGGCGCTTTGGCGATCGATCTACAAGCAAACAATACACTTTATCAGTTTTATTGTAGTGGGTGTCCCGCTGCGGTTGCTTTGTGGATATTAATGATAGTTCTCAGCTCTCAGACCACGGATATGGACATATACAAGTACGCTAGGTAAGGCGTGCCATATAAAATGACAGTTACAGTACGACAAGGCTAGATTGGCGCGTGGCGAAAATCAGAACTAACGTTGTCGTCAAGTGCCCCCCTTGTTCTTGTTTGAATATTCTAAATGATTCTAAGCCTTTGTTCTTCAACAGCGCCCCCCTATGAATGTCACTCAAGTGCCAAGAAAGCCTTGTTTTTGTTGTGCTGATTTAAAGCGTCCCAACGAGCGTACCGGGAATTTGTGTTACATCACAAGAACAAAATTTAAAATTCGTTCATGAACAAAATAATTAGTATTTTCAACATAAAAGTAAATAATATACTAAGTGGGGTATCATATGGAAAGGTTTTACCTGTACACTCTAAAATAGATTTTTATTTATTTTTATGCATAATAGTTTTTGATTTATCGTGCAAAATGTCGAATAAATACGACTGTAATACAGAACCCTCGGTGCGCGAGTCTGACTCGCACTTGGCCAGTATTTTAAAATAGAATTATATTAGCTTTGCTTATCTGAGTTGTACAATATTACTAGCTTATGTCCGCGACTTCATTCGCGTGGACTACACAAATTTCAAACTCCTATTTCACCCACTTAGGGGTGGAATTTAGAAAAATCCTTTCTTATTGCATACCTACTCTTTACAAATAACATACCCTCCAAATGTAACTAGGACCAGTGGTTTAAGCTGTGCGTTGATATATAAGTCAGTCAGTCGGTCAGTCGGGACTGAATTTTATATTTGGCAGGCTGCTACGAATAATAGTAGGTAAGCTGTGTAAAACTTGGCAAATCTGAGAAAAAGTATGCTCTATTTTCCTCTCTTTGCTGTTAATGGTTCATAAACTACTAGCAATGTCTGGTTTTCTGCAGGATAGTGACGCAAAAATTCTCTAGATAGAATAATACTGTTACTTTATACAGTCTGCGGCAATTTTATATTATCTGGGTTTCTGGGTGATATCTGTAGGTATTCATTTAAAAAATAAATAAATAAACTTAGTGCAGTTTACATGGTACGGAGGCCTTAATATGCGTATCCGACTCGCACTTGATCGTTTTTTTGATGACTTACGTAACAATCATATACGATCTCTGTCGAGTTGTATGCAAAGGGATCTGGGAGCCCTATTTAGGGTTACCTCAAAAGGAAAAAAGGAACCCTTATAGGATCACTTCATTGCCTGTTTGTCTGTCATTCAAAAACGATCTCTGAGTCGAGTTGTATGCAAAAGGATTTTTTTAAAGATATTTTTTAAAAAGAAAAGCCCTTTTTTTCTAGAGATTTTTCTCATAATTCTCTATGCATCGTCAAATTCCGAAAGCCACGCGAAAATCCCCTTTTTATGCAAAAGCATGGCCTATGTCCACAAGACCACAAGAGCAGCGGTCGACCAACATCGATATAGCCAGGAAAACAAACACACCCGCTGCACGTCTCATTGATTTCGGATTATCCTCCAAGATTACACCCTCGGCCTCCCAACGACCTCTAACTATTCCCTCGAAGCCTCTCTCATTATATCCCGGCTATGTGTCTTCATATCGCTGATGCTTAATTGGTTTAGGTAAAGCTACATTTACTTGAACTCCAGAATATTTATTTTGTTAGCTTAGGCCCGCGACCTCGTCCAAGTGAACTACACAAAATTCAAACACCTATTGCCCTTAATTTTTTTTAAAAATTTAATTAAACTTTTACAAGTACACTCACTCACTGATCCGAAATGCCGTTCCTACCAAGAAGAACCTTAGGGGGACAATAGGCCACAGTCCATCACGCTGCCCAAGTGGGGATTGGCAGACTTCACTCGCCATTGAAAATATTATCGAGATCACGATGTTACCTTTTACAGTCGCTTTCATTCATTTGATTGTACCTGCGATATCGTCCGCACGAATATCAGTTGCGTTAAAAGGATCACGCCTTTAACAATCGAGCGAAACCCATTTATATCTAAAGGCCAAAATAATCAGTACCCTTTATTATAAATGCGAAAGTGTGTTTGTTTGTTGGTTTGTTTTTCAATCACGTCGCAAAGGTGCAACAAATTGACGTGATTTTTCGCATATGTATAGATAAAGACCTGGAGAGTGACATAGGCTACTTTTTATTCCGGAAAATCAGTAGTAATAATTATAAACGGGAAGCATAATGAAGTGGTTAGGGCACACGTGAGCAAACTCTCGACGTGAGCAAACAGCGTGAGTGTCACATTGGTGGGAAGGGCGTGCGAAAAATAAATACGTACACAATCCCGCCTCCACATAAACACATGCCGGGGACGTAATGTGTTTGCTGTGGAGGCACTCCTTGTGACGGACGTGTGTCGTGTGCATGCCTCTTTAAATATTACTACTTTGCTGATGCCACAGGGCATTATTATTCCATCCTATGCAGCAGCCTAAGATGTAGCGCGCTTGCCTAGAAGATGCCTATTCACTCTTGTTTGAAGGTTGTTTACCTACATAGGTGTTAAACTTACACATTAATTAATTTGACTACATTGACGTAATTTACGTACGCACACACAAGTTTTAGTACAAAGTTAATTATGTCCAATTCGGCGTCCGGTCGGCGAGGGGCAAAACAAACAGCCGCTTTGTTGGCCGGCTATCCAGGGCTATGTAAATGGGGCTCCACTCGGATTTAGCTGTAAGTACTCGTGTATACCAGAACACATAGACAGAGGTCAACGCAAAACAGGTTTGATTGAATAAAATACATACTTTTACATCTTAGAGAATCATTACCCCTATTATAAATGCGAAAGTGTGTTTGTTTGTTGGTTTGTCCTTCAATCACGTCGCAACGGAGCAAAGGATCGTCGTGATTTTTTGCACGGGTATAGTCAAAGAACAGGAAGATGACATAGGCTACTTTCTATCCCGGAAAATTAAACAGTTCCACGCGGACGAAGTCACGGGTGTCAGCTAGTTAAAAAATATTTTTTTCAATGTCACCTCAAAACAACTCAGACATTGATCAATCAATCAAGAAAGTAGCTTTTACCGCCTACGTAGATAGACAAACTACAAACAAGGCACCAACTATGTAATTACTTACTTTGTAAGCATAAATGGAAAAGACAGTGACGTAAGCAGGTCCTTTACGACTCAATATCTCATTTGGCGTTGGGCAAACCTGTTAGACTACCTACTTTATAGCCGTAGTCATATAAAGCTACTGTGAGGCACACACCCTGAGGCGTATAAGGCGGGCTATTACCCAACACCATAACTCCTGTTTAGAGGGACAGGCACACCTCCTCTTTACTATGTCGGTAAATTTATGTCGCGTCACTTTAAGGTGCGGTTTATAGAGAGATGGCGTAGCGTCGTCGTAGCACAGGCGTAGCGATATCGTAGCGAAGGTGTAGCATGGGCGGCGTAGCTAAGTGTAGCCAAGCGTAGCGAGGTTGAAGATGTGGCGCGGACCTACGATACAGTCCCGTTAATTTTTTAAAACTATGTTGACTTGCGCTTGACTGCAATCATAGCATGACGATGCAGCCCGAGGTGGCGTGTGTCTGCTTAAAAGGTGCCCTTTTACACTTTTTGAAGGTAACAATATTATAGCTGGTGGGGAAAATGGAATACAGAAGGGCAATCCTTTTTCCATATTAGTAGTAGTGCATATTAGAAACAATCGCTTAGGCATTTCTTCCAATAATGACGTTAGTATTTCTAATGATAAGTTACTATGTAAGTGGGTCATCATCTCCCATCGTCAGCACTCCAAAAAGTTGTGTGTGTGTGTCAGAAATTTACCCCCAACCCCTCGAATAGAAAGTCAACATCTTAACCGCTTGTATTGACTATTAGATGATGCCCGCGACTTCGTATTCGTGTATTTAGGTTCTTTAAGAATCCCGTGGGAACTCTTTAATTTTCCGGGATAAAAAATAGCCTATGTCCTTCCCCGGGATGTAAGATACCTCTGTACTAAATTTCATCAAAATCGGTTGAACTGTTGGGCAGTGAAAAGCTAGCAGACAGACAGACAGACAGACACACTTTCGCACATAATATTAGTATGGAAGTATGGATAATGATATGACATAACAGCATCCTGCTCTGATAACAGCATCCTCCGAGTGGTGGGCCAGGACCTACGTAGTCCAATGATAGCACATTGGATCTTGACACATCGAAATGCGAATAGAAAATATCTTATTTTATTTTATATACCTAATTTACTTATAATATATTTAAGTATGAATATATACTTATTTTAATTTTGTATATTTTTGTTTGTGTGCTTTGGGTTTTTACATAAAGTAACTTATAATAATAAAAAATAATAACGTTTGCGACAAATCGCCGCCCTTGCCACGTTTGTATGTACCATGCTTAATAAGGACTCATTCCTACCCCCATTTTGCATAGGAATTATTTGTAATTGGGCAATTTGTCTGTTGAGGTTGAGGGATCTCTTTGACAGTGCCCTCGTACCCTCTTTGTATTCCTAGCTGATGACTTCATTCCGTTGATCGATTGCTCGTTTCTGCGACTGCTTAATAAATGTTTGCGCTTCTTATTTGGTGAGTCTTAATTGTATGCATTAATTTCGTATGCTATCCTTTTCCGCAAGGAACATTATAAAAAGGGCGCGTTTGGAACCATCATGGTTTTAAGTTTACGTAATTATTTATCACCATTACATAAATAGGGTCTTGGACTGTAGTAATCAAACGTAAAAAATATTTTTCCGCAGAAATTACTCTATTTTATGTTGAAAAATCGAAAAAAATTGTCGTTTACGGATTGTGACGTCATTATTCACCATCCGTACAGCGTGATGTTCATGGTAAAATAAATAAAAACCAGCCAAGTGCGAGTCAGGCTCGCGCAACGGTGGCTCCGTTTGGCAGATAGACAGACAGACAGACTGACAGTAGCCTATGTCACTCTCCAAGTCTCTGATTATACCAATGCAAAAATCATTGCTCTTTTGTGACGTGTAAGAAGTTGCGACAAACAATCGTATGATAATATTAGTAGGCGCACTAAAACAAATAAAATATAGCGACAAAGTAACAATTTTATAATAGTAAAGAAAGATAGGTTATTCTGTAAACAAGAATTTTATACGACTACCTACTTGTATCTTCAAAGCTACATCGTCACCCAAAATCCCAATACCGACACCGCAAACTTACCCACATTTCATAGATCGCTAAACAAGTGTATTTGCTGAGATATTCCAATTTAACTAGCAACGCTATTTTCTAAACGCTCCACCTTACAACGCTGATTCAGCGATGAAAGTTTTACATTTTTTAATAAGCCAAAGCAAATAAATGATATGTCATAACCTCGTCAATTTTAGAAAATATTATCGATCACTCCTACAACTAAAGTCTATTCAGATTATTATTAGATAATCTGCCCCAAATGCTTTAATATGGTGCTTTTTGAAATTAACCGGCCCCCCAATTGTGTAAGAATAACCATTTCATGGCTATCGCAATCGTCAAGAATTCTGCCCTTTGATTGGCTGTGAAATTACAAAAAAAATAAAAACCGACTTCGTTACATAAACACTAAAAATTGAAAAATAATTTAATTTATTACCGAATATATTATGTATACAAGAGTTAATATAGTTCCATAATAATACTTTTTGGTGCCGGTGCCAATTAGCTTTAGCTGCGCGAATCGTCTAGACTTCATATTTTTATGGGACTCCACAATGGCACCTCATTGGCACCGACTCCAAAAAATATTATTATGGAACTATATTAACTCTTGTATACATAATATATTCGGTAATAAATTAAATTATTTTTCAATTTTTAGTGTTTATGTAACGAAGTCGGTTTTTATTTTTTTTGTAAAAATTTTTTATTTCACAATTTTTAGTGGCCCCATGGAATTATGCTATGACTGGTTAAAAATCTACTGTTTACTAAGCTGTTACACTGATCGCGAGCAATTTACTCTTATCCGTTGAGGAGTTCCAGTATCTATCTTCGAAGATGTTCATCAGATCTTCACCAAATTGAAATGGGACCAACTTTGAAGTATACCCTTTCAAACAAAAAAAGAATTTTCAAAATCGGTCCAGGCGTTTTTGAGTAATCGGGGAACATACATAAAAAAAAAAAAAAAAAAAAAAAAGATTCCGACGAATTGAGAACCTCCTCCTTTTTTTGAAGTCGGTTAAAAATGTAAACAGCGAATCAACCAATCAAATGGCAGAATTTCTTGACGATTGCGATAGCCATGAAATGGTTATTCTTACACAATTGGGGGGCTGATTTAAAGTCGTTGCGTCATAATATATCAGATTTTTATAATAATTGTTGTGATAGTGTTTTTACCTAGGTACACTTCAAAGAATTATTCAGATATACCGGCTTGTTTAAGTACATATATGTAAAGGTAGCGAAGACTCATTTCTGAGCATGATAGGGGGGAAAAATATCAATTTACTCTATTTTTCAACTGTACAGTTAGGCTAACCCTCCATTTTGGGGTATTCGCTATACTATAATTATTATGGCATATTGATCTAAGCTAAGGCAATCATTAGATGCCAATCTGTAAGCGATGACGAACACAGCGTTGTAAGAACTTCTTCGTAGAAAGTTTCTAACTAGAATTTCTTGTTGTGTAAAATTGTTCTTATTTGTTCTTTTACCCATGAATCTTTTTTATTTTCCATTCTTCCAGCTTCACATTTTCCAGCTTGGATTCATTCATATTTTAGCTTAGGCTCTCGTTTCTTTTTCAACGAAGCTATTACGTCAAAGACATCAAAAACATCAAGGACGAATATAGAAATGAACAGAATAGCACCAGCATTTCTCGCTACGTAAAATTTCGCCCTGTTTGTTTGTTTATCCACAGATCCTACTTCACTTTCCATTCCGGCCCAGATTCGTGCACGTTTTGGCACGGGCCCACGACTCCTGTGTAAACAACTGGGTAGGCCAACTCGCTAACTTTCACTCCTGGCCACAAGCCAACCCCATTAGGGTTACGCCACATTGGTAAAGATTTAGAATAAAAACACTACAATATATTATGTTTTAGTGTACAATGTATTAAGCGATGATAGCCCAGTGGTCAAAACCTTCTATTCGACAATGATTTTCAATCCAGGGCACGCACTTCTAACTTTTCGGAGTTATGCTGCATTTTAAGCAATTGGATATTTGCCTATGTTAAAAATAAATTATTTCTCAGTGATTATTAAACAGATGGTCTTCCAAAATGAGAAAAATCCATGTCCTTTGTTAGTTTTAAGAGTAATAACCATGTTCAATTATCGATTAAACCATTTAGTGTTTCATAGAAACTCGCATACTAAGCGCGTGTTTAGACATTTGATAAAAAGTACTGATTTGACTAGCTGTCAAATACCGGATTAGCACTAGCTTTAACGGCGAAGGAAAACATTGTGAGGAAACGTGCACGCTTGAGAGTTCTTCAGAATTAATGTTCTCACAGGTGTGAGAAGTCTACCAATTTGCACTAGGCCAGCGTGGCAGACTATGGCTCTAAATTTTGCATTGTGAGAGGATAGGTCCGTGCTCAGTAATGGTGATGGGTTGATGTTGATGTTAATAACATTAAAATAATATCAATTGCAACTAGTTCATTTTGGCGCAATAAGAGAAATACTGTTATCTATTCCAATTTACTTTGAAGAAATAGTATAACATTGACACAGACAGATTAACCAGGAATCGGTACCATTATTATAAATGCGAAAGTGTGATTGTTTGTTGGTTTGTCCTTCAATCACGTCACATCGGTGTAACGGATTGGCGTGATTTTTTGCATGGGTATAGACTATAGAGAAAAACCCGGAGAGTGACAAAGGCTACTTTTTATCCCGGAAAATCAAAGAGTTCTAACAGGATTTGAAAAACCTAATTCCACGCGGACGAAGTCGCGGGCATCAGCTAGTAGTCATTTATGTAATATTTAAAATGTATCTTTGTTTAAAAAAATGCTGTTCCAGACTTTCGTCGCAGTGTGCCGTAGCCTTTTTAAATCACTGACATTCATTGAAAGCACTGGATAAAATATTTTTATTTTTGGTAAGACGTTCGCCAAACGCTATTTCACACTGGTCGCTATCCTTTTTAGCTGAGTTGCCTAACAGTAAGGGTGCGTTTCCACTGACGCGGAGCTAGGTGAAGTGGAGCGGAGCGAACCATTTCAAGCTCTTTTTGAGCTGTTTCTGAGCTGCCAAACGAGGCAAAGCCTCGTGAGGCTGCCGCGCTTAATGTGTACCTTGCTTAAATTCGCTTTGAGGTGCATGAAGCAAGCAACTCTTATGCTGAAATCGTGAAAAGCGTGCTTAGACTTCGCTCAGACTTAAGCTACCGTTAAAACGAGACAGCGTTATATCTTTTACATAAATCTCTCTCTTTTTAACTAAGACTTAAGTCTGAGCAAAGTCAAAGTACGCTCTATAGATTTCAGCCGTAGATATGTACAAAGCTTTAGGTTGTATCGAGTTTTCGAGTGAAAATTCTTTTTTGGAAAATCGGTCGGCTATCGCAAATTGGATGTACAGTCCGTTTGCATGTCTTTATCACTGGAGTGTTTGGCTGGAGATTGAGTTTTTTCGAATTTGTACGTGATCGGTTTAGGAGCATCGATATAAATGACAAGATATGCCCAAGCGAACAAAATTTTTCACTGTTTTGGAACCAAATAAATCAGCGCCACCTCTTAGATACTACTGAACGACCCGTTTGAAATCCAGACGTCACTGAGGTTGCATTGGTGCTAAAGCACCACTGAGTCGGTGCCATTTTGTTTGTTCAATGGCCCTGTCCATACGAAGTAATATATAAGTCAATGTTTAGGAGCGTATTTTGTTACGCTCAGATTAAAATTCATATAAGTGCTTTGGCAAATTGAAATGCAATTTTCCTTTGCCAATATTTGCGCTGTGTGACGAGAATTTTTCTGAGAGCTATTTTTAAGGGTACCTAAACTTCTCGCCAGACGTTTCTTTTTCACGAAGTGTCCAGTTCAATTTAGGGTTTGAAGTAAACTAGCAAGTAAAATAAACTTTATATGACTCTTATTTACGGTTCACAAAAGTTAATGGACTTTAAGTAAATTGTTTAAATATATTAATGGTAATTTAGCTTAGTGATAGTTTTGTGGTTAAAACGTTCGCCTTCTATTCGGCAGGTCACGGGTTCGGGCACGCCTAACTTTTTGGAGCTATGTGCGTTTTAAGAAACTAAAATCACTTGCTTGAGGAGGCTCAATTGTGGAAACTAACACGCCTGAAAAATTTTCATAATGCCATCAAATGTGTGTGAAGTCTGCTAATTCACACTTGGCCAGTGTGGCTGACTATAGTCTAACCCCTTCTCGTTGTGAGAGGAGACCAGTTCTCAGTATTGGGCTGGCGATAATTTGACTAGTGCGTTAGAGGTACGGTGCTAGATCGAATCCCCGACCTACCCAATAGCAGGAATTTTAACCACTAGGCTATCATGGCTCTCAATATTTGACTACATTGAAAGAAAATGCTCGAGAAATGAAATAAGTGCTTCAAATGTGACCCAAAAAATATCAGCCAAAAAGCTTATTTCAAATTATTAAAATGGACTTATTGTTTTGCTGTTAAGTTTTATTTTAGAATAAATATTTTGGTTGTTATTTGAAAAATTCGAATATTTAAAATTTATTGTCGATGACACGTCACACGAGGTCTTTGCAAACGCTATTAAACTTTGTGTTCAAGTGTTAAGGTTTGGAATAAACTGAAGTTGTTGATATTACAAGACTTTTTTCTACATTTCGTAATAAGAAACATAGATGTTTATGTATGCAAAGCGGGCCACTTGAGCAATGTCGATTCGTTTGTGAGCGCTTGTCTATACCTACTATTATAAGTCAATGTTTGACTATAACACCCTAATTATTCAAAGAAATAATATAATATAATGGATACTGACGTCACAACGCGGGTTCAAGTGTAAACATAAGCCGCTCTAATCCCGGTATTATGATTAGTAAACAAGCGATAACTCCGCATAACGCCCTCGGTTGCGTTTCTGTCACGAACACAAATACATACATACATTGAAACGAATACAGTTTCTGCAGTATACAAGCTGATGTTTAAGCCCTTTGACGACCTCGCTGGCGCAACACTGTAAGTGGGTAGGTAAGCACTGTGGTTTTGTTAGTGGGAGATCCCGGGTTTGATTCCTGGCAGGGGTTCGGAATTTTATAATTTCTTAATTTCTGGTCTGGTCTGGTGGAAGGCTTCGGGCGTGGCTAGTTACCACCCTACTGGCAAAGCCGTGCTGCGAAGCGATTTAGCGTTCCGGTACGAGGCCGTGTAGAAACCAAAGGGGCATGGGTTTAATAAAAACTGTCGTCCCCTTCCAGGTTAGCCCGCTTCCATCTTAAACTGCATCATCACTTACCACCAGGTGAGATTGCAGTCAAGACGGTGCCAATGGGACCCTATTATTAAGCCTCCGCTGTCCGCCCGTATATTTGTCCGTCCATCTGTCTGTCTATCAGCGGACTGTATTTCATGAACCGTAATAGGCAGGGAGTTGAAATTTTCTGTCTGTGTTTCTATTGCCGCTGAATAACAAACAATCAAGAGGGAAAATTGGAAGTGGCCGCCGTGCAAATTAAAAAAATTAAAGATTACCTCTACTGCCCATCTTTGAGAACATTATGGAGAACTCTCAGGCATGCAGGTTTCCTCATGCTGTTTTGCTTCACCTCTTAAACGAGTGATATTTAATTTCTTGAAACGCACATAACTCCAAAAAGGTGCGTGCCCGGGATCGAACCAACAACCTCTAACCACTAGGCTGCCCCTTTTGTTCAAATAAACTGAACTATGATGATAACTGCGATGATGATGCAAGCTGTGATAGCCTAGTGGTTATAACGTCCGCCTTCTGATCGGAGGTCGGGGGTTCGATCCCGGGCACGCAACTCTAACTTTTCGGAGTTATGTGCGTTTTAATTAATTAAATATCACTTGCTTTAACGGTGAAGGAAAACATCATGAGGAAACCTGCATGCCTGAGAGTTCTCCATAATGTTCTCAAAGGTGTGTGAAGTCTACCAATCCGCACATGACCAGCGTGGTAGGCTATGGCGAAAACCCCTCTCACTCTGAGAGGAGACCCGTGCTCTGTAGTGAGCCGGTAATGGGTTGATCATGATGATGATAACAATATCGCTGGGACGCGTGTGTTTTATTGCTAAGATAATAATACCATACACTTTAGTTTGTAGGTACATCGCATGCGTGTATGACATGTGTGTATGTACGTGAAAATTTATTACTACCTTATTGTTCCTAATTGGGTTATCTAAAAATTTATATCCAAAATTAGGGTAAATATTTTGAGCATTATTTCGAGGTTTCGAGGTAATTTATTTTGTTTTTAATTAAAATAAATATAACTAGCTTATGCTCGCGACTGCGTCCGCGTGGACTACACAAATTTCAAACCCCTATTTCACCCCCTTAAGGGTTAAATTTTCAAAACCCTTTCTCAACGGATACCTACGTCATAATAGCTGTCTGCATGCCAAATTTTAGCCCAATCCGTCCCGTAGTTTGAGCTGTGCATTGATAGATCAGTCAGTCAGTCAGTCAGTCAATCACTTTTTCCTTTTTAAATTTAGACAAGAGTGTTCTTTGCTATGCAACCATTAGTTAGTATGCAACCATGTTTAGTTTTTCGTTGTGTCGAAAGTAGGCTTCATAAAATCCCCTGTTTTGATAATTAAAAAAAACGTAGTACATTTCGAAATGTATACTGTAGAGTCTACGGTATAGCATTTCAAAATCTACGGCGTAGAGTCTACGCCGTAGACGATAAACGTACGAAACAAACACATAAAGTGTACCGTATCAAGCGAAGAAAGATTTCATTACTGCATAAAAATGTATAGAGGAGACTAACCTGCTAAAGATGCACATATCGGATAGACGTTCCCATAAAAGCTTTTATAGTAAACATGAAACTTGGCATTTTCCATGCAAATTCCATTTAGATCTTACGTAAAGACTGCATGTACGCTGAATGGAAGGAGCCAATAACAATTGATGTTACAGAGGTTCCGTGTAGTATTGATGTTACAGAGGTTCCGTGTAGTATTGATGTTACAGAGGTTCCTTCATCTGTCAATATTAATCCCTCAGCTAAGCCAATAAAACAAACTATAATTATTTCTGACAGCTTAGGTAGAGGTCTGGGCTCCATAATGAGCTGTTGTTTAAAGCATTCAGTGATTAATAGATGTTCTCCTGGAGCTAGTTTTAACTATTTAATTAATAACTTAAATGAAAAATCATTGGATAGTAATACAAATGTTATATTATTGTTTGGGGACAGTTTACAAGTCAAAAAACAACAGATTGTAAAATGCATTCAAAAATTATTGCTCCTAAATGAGAAAACAAAATGTAAATTTGTTTTGTGTGCTTTTCCTTATTCTGGTACATTAAACAAACAACAAAATGATAAAATACATACTTTAAATTTGAAAATGTATAATCTCACTAAACATTATAGTGAAGCTATTTTTTATTTTGACATTAATAGTATTAAATTGACTAATAAGTTTAAATTGACCGGAGACAGTATGTATCTGCCGAAGAGATGTAAGATGCATATTGCCTCACTATTAGCACATAATTTAAATGATTCAGTTACAAGTGTTGTAACAAACTCTTTTGACTCTTATACAAACTGTACTTCTAGTACAAATATTTATAATATTGACTCAAGTACTTCTAGTACAAATATTTATAATATTGACTCGAGTACTTCTAGTACTAATTTTTCTATTATTGACTCGAGCAATAGTGTAAGTACTATTAGGAACCCTATTGCTTGTTTAAACTAGACAGTAAGACAACGGAGGAGCCCTGTCACATGAAAAATGTACATCAAAGTATACAGAGCTTCACCGGCAAAGAATTAGAAATTGCAAGTTGTTGCAAAAAATCTAATGTTATCAATCTGGTGCACCAAAATATTCAATGTATCAGAGGGAAAGATCTGGAAATAGAACTTTTTTTGAATAATTTCAATATTGATATTTTATGTATAACTGAGCATTGGTTAAAAAATCATGAGTATACATTCAATTTTGATAATCACCAGGTTGGTAGTTCGTTCACCAGAACCAATGCGATTCATGGCGGCTCGTTAATTTTGCTTAGCAAACAATTAAAATTCAAGAATCGAAATGACATAGAGAGCCTGTCTGTTGAGCGAACAATAGAACTATCCTCAGTTGAACTTGAGCAATTCATTGTTGTGTCTGTATATAGACCACCCTTGTCTAACTTTGATCTTTTTGAAAAGGTAATGGATGAAGTCTTATTCAAAATCTCAAAATCAAATAAAAAGCTGATTGTGTGCGGAGACTTTAATGTAAATATTTTGGAAAGTAGCCCTTTAAATGGCAAATTATTAAATCTTTTCAAATCCTACAACCTATCCAACATGTTTATGGAGCCTACAAGAATAACTGTAACTAGCGCCACATGTATAGACAATATTTTTACAAATATAAATCCAATTACTAAAACCATAATTAGCAAATTGGATTCGGATCATTGTGGACAGTTGATCCAGTTTGAAAATTTGAAGAAAAAAAATTCTAAACGTAGAATAACCTTTGTACCAGTAACGTCTGACCGAATTGAGAATATGAGACTAAGCCTTATAAAACACCTTCCATTTTTGTCAAATGGGTTTAGTCCTGATGAAATGTATAATACATTTTTTAATATATTCAATACTATATTTAACTCAATATTCACCAGTAAATCGGTCTTGACTACTGATGCAAAAGTTTTTAGTGAATGGGCAACAGTAGAACTACATAAAAGTAGACAAAAACTATATGAATTGTATGCGGAGCGACAATATGATACTGGTGACGAATTCAAGCAGTACGTTCAACTGTTTTCCAAAAAGTTTAAGAGAGATTGCATTGCAGCCAAGTCAAAATATATCCAGGCAAAAATTAAAAACAGCTCCAATGTAGTAAAAACTACCTGGAAAATAGTTAACGAAGAAACAGGAAGAGTGACACATAAAACTTGTAATTTTGAACTAAAATATCATGACAAGTTGATTACGTCAGACCCCGAGGTTGCAACCGTTTTCGAGACCTTCTTTACAGATATTCCTGTTTCTACTACAAAATCATTGAACTCTTCAGCAGCCGCCGCTCTCTCACTATTGGAGGATAACGTGCCTGAATGTAATAAAATGTTTGAATTCAGTCACGTTAGTTGCTCTGACGTTATCAAAGCTTTTAAATTAATTAATAATAAGAAAACAAATGATCTGTGGGGCATTTCCGTTAACGTTGTGAAATCATTAATTGATATTGTTGCACCCGAGTTAGCATTAATATTCAATAATTGTGTTGACTGTGGTGAGTTTCCAGACTTAATGAAACATAGTAAAATAATTCCATTATTTAAATCAGGTAGTACTAGTGACCCCACTAACTTCAGACCGATATCTGTACTACCCACTTTTAGTAAAATCTTTGAAAAAATAATTTTAACTCAACTGCTTAATTTTTTCAACATTAATGATTTATTTCACACCAAACAGTTTGGTTTTACACGGGGTCGCTCAACAACCGATGCTGGTGTTGAGTTAATACTAAATATATTTGAAGCCTGGGAGGAATCACGTGATGCGCTTGGCGTTTTATGTGATTTATCCAAGGCTTTCGACTGCGTTGATCATGAAACATTGGTCGCGAAATTGCACCATTATGGAATTAGGGGTGCAGCATTGGAATTGATGAGTTCTTACCTAAATGATAGAATACAAAGGGTAGACGTGAATGGAAAGCGATCTCCCGGATCCGTTGTAAAAATGGGGGTGCCACAAGGTTCCATCTTAGGACCTTTTCTGTTCCTTATTTACATCAATGACCTTCCTTACCTCGCTAAGGACAATTACGGGATAGTCTTGTTTGCTGATGATACATCACTTTTATTTAAAATCAATCGATACTTAACAACTTTTGATGAAGTAAACAATTCTCTCACCAAGTTAGTACAGTGGTTCGAAGCTAATAACCTGCTTCTCAACGGGAAAAAGACAAAGTGTATTAAATTCACTTTACCAAATGTTAAGCAGGTGAAAACCACTGTGCAACTTAATAATGAGGAATTAGATTTAGTGGATACCGCTATTTTTCTTGGAATAACGTTAGATGCAAAACTTCAATGGGGCTCTCATATAAATAACTTATCGAACAGACTTAGTTCTGCCGCATATGCGGTAAAAAAGATTCGCCAGTTGACAGACATAGAAACTGCGAGACTAGTATATTTTAGTTACTTTCACAGCGTTATGTCATATGGTATATTATTATGGGGTAATGCTGCTGATATTAATTCTATTTTTGTGCTGCAGAAAAGGGCTGTTCGAGCCATATACAGTATGGGGCCACGAGAGTCGCTGAGAACTAAATTTAGGGAAGTTAAAATTATGACAGTGCATAATCAATATATTTTTGAAAATTTACTGTACGTACATAAAAACATAAATAAATTTAAAAAAAAAAGTGACTGTCATAATATAAATACTAGAAATAAAAATAAACTTGTAATTCCCGCCTCTAGGCTCAGTAAAGTTAGCAATTCATTTGCTCGTAATTCCATACGTTTCTATAATAAGCTTCCAGAAGACATATTGGAGATGTCTCTCAACAAGTTCAAAGTTTTCATAAAACGTAAACTAATTGAAAAATCCTATTACAATGTAAAGGATTATTTAAATGATAAGCAAGCTTGGGAATGAGTTGCTTAACGACTTTGTGATAGTTCTAATAAGTTTCAATAAATTTGTAAAGTGGTGATAATAAAAAGAATACCCGGCTGAGTTTGTTGTGGGCTCTTCTCAGACCTGGGCGCGTTTGGAACCCTCGTAGCTTTAGTTTTAAGTTTGCGTTATAATTATCACCACTATATTATCTTACAAATCTAACACTATACCAGACAATCAATAAGAGTAATTTATTACCTATTTTGAATAAATCATTTGACTTGACTTGACTTGAACAACTTAATTCGTTCACTTGAGATTCGTTTCTTTTCTTTATAAAGGTGAATACTGAATGCTAATAGGATATTACTATTCTTAAGGCTCCAATACACAATGGCCAAATAAATATAATTAAATTAAAATAAATATTCCCGTCGAGTCACACCCAGAGTAACATGTGACTCGTTGGGAATTACAATGGAAAAAAAAGTTGCAACCAGTAACAGTGTGACTCGATGGGAGAAAAATTTCGATGAGCTCCCAACGAGTAACACTGTGACACAACTGCATGCCAAATTTCAGCCCGATCCGTCCAGTACTTTGAGCTGTGCGTTGATAGATAAGTCAGTCAGTCAGTCAGTCACCTTTTCCTTTTATATATTTAGATTGACTGACTAACTGATCTATCAACGCACAGCTCAAACTACTGGGCGGATCGGGCTGGGCATGGAAATAGCTATTATGACGTAGGAATCTGCTAAGAAAGTATTTTTGAAAATTCACGGGGGTGAAATAGGGGTTTAAAATATGTGTAGTCCACGCGGACGAAGTCGCGAGCATAAACAAGTACGTATGAGAAGTCATCAAAATAAAATTTTGACTATTCAACATCTTGAGGAACCTTATTATAATATTAAATTCGCTTTTCATCACTCCACTGAAATAGCTGATGGCAGTTCTCTGTCTTCGATCAAATTATACGGCACGCTCACGCATTTTCGTGATAAATGTATACGCAAATGCGCATCAAGCGGGACAGAATTATGTTTATCTGATGGGAGTAAGAGGGACGGGGAATAGGGTTGTCACCAGCCATCTGTACTTAGGTATGTTATGGTACCTTTATGTATTTGCAGTTCAAGAAAGAGTCCTTTCTTAAGAGTACTTATGCGCTTTATATTGGTTACCTTGCAATATAACAATTTATTAGAATTTGACAGTGACATTGGACACGAAATATAAAATGGTGGAAGGATCGGAGGCAGGCCTTTGCCCAGACGTGGGACAGCACAGGCTGATTTAGATTAGATTAGATTAGTTTACAGTGCTAGATTATTATCAATATCTATACTTAATTCAGACTAATATTATAAATGCGAAAGTGTATCTGTCTGTTTGTCTGCTAGCTTTGCAAGGCCCATCAGTTTAACGAGTTTTGACCTTTGGTACAGAGTTAGTTTATATCACGAGGACGGGCATAGGCTACTTTTGGTGCCGGAAAATCAAAGAGTTCCCACCAAGCTTTTAAACCTAAATCCATCTGCTTGGTACTGAGACAGCTTGCATCCTGAAGACTTATAAAGGCTATGTTTTACCACGGAAAATCAAAGAGTTCCCTCAGAAAATCTAAATCCATTCAGATGAACTCGGGGGCTAGTTTTTAAATAAAGATGCTGTTGGCAACCCTAGATGGAGAACACGAAATTCGTTTCCCGCGTAAAGTTAAGTGAGTTAAATCTCCAAATAAAAGGTAGGCAGTCGAGTCAGCAGTGAGTTGCTGACTGGCTTGCTATGCTAATGAAGTTGCGAGGCCCTCCTTCCCTTCCTCACGAAACACTCCTTATCTGTACCGGAGATCTAAATGTAAGGGGCTGCGGTGATTACTGCCGCCTCCGGACATATGATTGTTACCACGATAATAGCCTGCCGACTTGTTTTGGAAGTATCATCGCATAAATGACTGATCCTTGAGTATTTTTACACAACTGCCCAAAAAAAGGAATGTTATATTTTCAGGGTTCATGTATCTAACTACTTATGTGAGTTTCTTAATTCCACCATAACTTCTTAATTGGATGTATGGAATATCGTTAGAACCCTTATATCATCCCAAGTACTATTAATTTTTTTTGTAAAAAAATAATTGATATTATGGCGGCTGTATGGCGTCATTTTCAAAATATGTAAAAAAAAAAAATCATTTTTGGGAGGGTAGTCGCATTATTTTAAAATTACGACTTGTTTAGACTACATACAATAGAATTAGCCGCAATGTGCAACCGTACGGGCCACCGATATTTGGATTTTGGACCGACATCAGCGCAGAAAGAATTCAGGACAAAATCACAAACTCTACAATCACAAGCGAATCTTGTTTATCATAAATTGAGATACAAAATAAATTTTAACTCAATAACACACAGACACCAAAGTACGAGTCGAAAAGTTAGATACAAATTCTAAGAGGCAAATGTAATTTATAATTTTCTAACTGAAATGAGCATTTCGATATCAAAGCTGAAACTTTCGCAATCTCGTCATCAAATAAAGATAGAATCTCTTGTAAAACTTAATGGCCTCTTTCCTAGAACAGTTTACTTATCTTTTACTTCATCAAACTCTCGAACTGACCTACATAGCTTATTATTTTTTAACGACAGACGATCGGTTTCCGCTCGACAATGATCTCATGAGTTCGATTAAAAATAGTTCTTCATAGAATAAATAAAGTCGAAAAGTAAAACCAGACTATGATCGTCTTTTGTTTCTTACTTTGGAATTTACATGTTACGAAGACAGGGGCATAAGGGTGCCTTTCCACCAGAGATGTGCTATGCAGCTATGCTGCGAAGATGTGAAATTTATGCTGCGAAAATATGTGACCGTTTCCACCAATACTACGCTATGTAGCTGTGCGAGGAAGATGCGCTATGAAGATGCGCCGCCGCGCGGCATATTGTAGCTACTCTGCTCTGCACATAGCGCCTCGCGACGGCCCATAGCAGGCATCCATAGCACGCATCCTTCCATATAAAAATATATCTTAGTTGAATCCGTTTCCACCCGTGCTAAGCTATGTGCACCAATGAATATGATTGGTGGATATCAAACGCATCCATAGCAACGTAGCATAGCACATCTCTGGTGGAAAAGCACCCTAAGACTTTAGAGTATGAAAATTGAAAATCCGTACAAGAGACTTATGAATGTATGTTCATTGTCCAGCTATGGACATCCACACGTTGAGACAACGATGAAAAACATAACGTTGATATTTTAATCTTAATCCATACTAGTTACTAATATATAAAATTCAAAGTCCTGACTGACTGACATAATACATCAACGCACAGCCTAAACCGCTGGTCCTAGAGACATGAAATTTTGAGGGTGTGTTCTTTGTAAAGAGTCCACTAAGAAAGAATTTTTTGAAATTCCACCTCTAAGTGGCTTAAATAGGGGATGAAAGTTTGTATGAAATACGTGTTTCAGGATTTTTGGAAATTCAACCCCCACCTCGATTTTCTAAATTCCACCCGAGTGAAGCCGGGGTGGGTCAGCTAGTTAATTAATAAACAACAATCTTACAACATTAATAAAACAATGAACAACCGTGATCGCAACGCCACTCTTGTAAAGCTATTTCAAGAAAATTAAACTGGTTTGTAATTATTTACGATTATTAAGCCAAGTAATGAGAACTAAGTGGGGGCGTGAGGGTATTAACATAATTACTGTTAATATCAGGCACTCCAAGCAAAAATGAGTGTTAATACCGTGATAATAGTGTTCATTTTGTCGTTTCAGAGCACTCGGGAATGTAATCTCAGCTGACTGGCAGTTACTTCTAGTAGTATAGGAATAGAGTAGTCTACTCTAGGCTTCTATCAAAGGTTGCATTGTAAAAGCTTCTTTCCTTTGAATGTACATTTTTAGGGGCTCAAATGAAAGGAATATTATACCTATGCCTTTAAAGTGTCCTTTAGGAAAGTAATATTGAAATGTGAGTAAAGTGAAAGTTGTACCTTTGCTTGATTAAAGAGCTACTAAGTAGCTTTGAGTTGGTTAATTTAGTTTCAACGTCCTCTATTCTATTAGTAGTAATTGATCGGCGACTGTGTTCAATTGAGATGAGTTTGTCTTTCAATTAGTCTAAATATTTTTTATGGTGAAAGCAAAGATATCATAATACTCTAGATAGGCAAAGCTCATACAACTGTATTTTAAAAAGTTAAGATTTATACGCTGGTTTCTATGACACATAACAGCACGCGGCAGAAAGCAATGTAATGTACATCGGCCTTTAGAATGACATTTCGGCTTTGTAGAGCGTTTTCTCTGTCACTCATACCTATATGAAGTTTTGTCGGTCTCAATGACAGGGACAACGCTCTACTAATCTGATGCTATCACCTTCTAAATGTCGATGTACATTACTTTCTGCCGCGTACTGTACGTACGTGTAACGACACAAAATAGGTGCATAGATTAACCCAGTGCGGGATGGCGCGGAACTTGTTGATTTTCCGGGATAAAAACTAGCCTATGTCTTTCCCCGGGATGTGAGCTAACTATGTAGCTTACGTCAAAATCGGTTAAAATGTTGGACCGTGAAAAGCTAGCAGACAGACAGATAGACACTTTCGCATTTATAATATACTAGCTGATCCCCGCGGCTTCGCCCGCGTAGATTTAGGTTTTTAAAGATCCCGTATAGCCTATGTCACTCAGGAATAATGTAGGTTTCTACTGGTAAAAGAATTTTTCAAAATCGGTTTAGTAGTTCCAGAGATTACCCCCTACAAACAAACTTAACTACATTACCTCTTTATATAATAGTATAGAAGTATGGATTAAATCGAAATATCTACAACCCTGCATCAAAAACCTTTTGCTGCTTTGCACTTGTATTTTTAAATAGGTATCACTCCCAAACAATTTGTAGTAAGGGCGGTTGTAAACTTGGTGGTAGGTAAAGTACCTTCGCGTTTTTAGGGTTCCGTAGTAAACCAGGAAACCTTATAGTTTCGCCATGTCCGTCCGTCTGTCCGTCCGTCAGAGACTATAGTGCTAGAAATCTGTAATTTGGCGTGACACGCCGACAAAGTGGTGAAATAAAATTGTAAAGTGAAACCATAGACTCAGACTATGACCTAAGCCCTTAATCCTTCTCATTCTGAGAAGAGACCCGTGCTCATTAGTGGGCCGGCGATGGGTTGATCATCAACATCATCATCAACCGATAGGCATCCATTGCTGGACATAGGTCTCTTGTAGGAACTTTCACACGCCACGGTCTTGCGCCGTCTGAATCCAGCGGCTCTCTGCGACTCGTCTGATGTCGTCCGTCCAGCTAGTGGGGGGGTCTTCCAACGCTGCGCCTTCCGGTGCACTTATTGATCATAAATTTAATTGCAATTTCCATTCCAATGACTGTTTTAGACTGAAGTAAATTAACTTCAAGATACCTAAAGCGTTCCCCCTTGAAATGTCTCAGCGAGTGTCTCGATCAGGGTTCTTCCTGGATAGCTTAATTATCTACAAGTTCTGTTAGCCAACAAACAGAACCGATTGTAATGTAAGACATTCCGGAAATTGACATGAAAGGAACCAATTTGCCTGCAGAACATTGAAACTACGCGCGATTGGCGCGAGTTACAAGTGTTGAGCGATCGAGTTCAAATAGTTCGTAAAGTATTTGAACGGTTTCGTAGTACACTACAGATAAGTACATAACTTAGAGTAGTTAGAGCACTTTATGTATTTAGTGCGTAAAGATTGTCCAAAAACGAAACGTGCACTGAACGAAAAATGTGCACAAATGCGATGGATAGATGACAGAGATCCAATTAATTGCCGAGTGTTAAATTGGAGGATCGTAGAGGCCGAAGAAAGACCTTAAGACATGTGGATTAGCGGAGAACAATATGAAAGTTTTGGACTTCAGAGCTGGAAGGAAGCTGCTTCTGATAGCTTCCGATGGAGAAGTTTGCTTGACCAAGATAACCAGGGCTGTAGAGGTTTGATAGATGATTTGAGGGTGAGTTCTTAATTCTAATCTATCAATGCAAAGCTATGCTTGGAGTTTCTCTACGTGATCAAATCAGAGTGATTAGATCCGTAGGAGAACCAGAGTAACCGACATAGCTTAAACGGGTTGCGAAGCTGAAGTGGTAAAGGGCAGGATATGCTAAAATAGCGACCTCACACCGAAAAATTGAACACTCATGAATCAGGCGGCAAGACCGTGGCGTCCGGAAGTCCCTACAAGAGACCTATGTCCAGCTGTGGATTTCTATCAGTTGATAATGATGATGCTGAATGCAAACCTTAAATGACTGAACATATTAAGATAAAATTTTAAATAGATAGCCTAGGTTTTTGTCTAAGCAATAATTAGTTAATCCCCATCGAGATAATCTTGACGGAGACTAGACAGGATACATTCACTGTACAAGTACGTACGTCAACATTGATGCATTTTCTATTGCTTCACTCTCATAATCAGATGGATTTCGATTTTGATACGAACGGTGAGATATCACACGCAGGATTAACAACTTTAGGAGCACTAACTAAAAGAGGATTTTAAAAACCCACTGGTTGCGATATTATATTATATGAAAACAAAAGCGCCATGAATTTTTATTCATGACAAGCCACACTATACAAGAATAATCACATATTTCTATTATTATTGGCGAAATAAACGATAATCCAATAACATAACGTCGAACAATGAACAAAGTAACACGTAAGCCTAAATCAAATTCGTGTATTCGGAACACGATCAAACTTTTATAGTTTATCGCACGGGCTCCATAACTTTTATAAGTTCGCTTCGATTGCAGGCTTATACTAATGACTCTTTCGAAACTTGGAAACGAAATTATCGCATAGGTAAGTACTGTCTACACTCAGATCTGCGGGAATTTCATATGTAATACTTACAATAGACATTACTAGACTAGATGATGCCCGCAACGTTAATTATTCAATATCATAAATCCCGTAGGAACTCATTGAATTTTCTGGGATAAAAAGTAGCCTATGTCCTTCCTTGGGATGCAAGCTATCTGTGTACCGAATTTCATCAATCAGTTAAACAGATGGGCCAGAAAAGTTAACAAACAGAAAGACAGACAGATATGCTTTTACATTTATAATTTTAACAAGCTTATTCGTCCGCGTGGACTTCACAAATTTCAAACCCCTATTTTACCCCATTAGAGGTTGAATTTTCAAAAATCCTTTCTTAACGGATGGCTACGTCATAATAGCTATCTGCATGTCATTATTTCAGCTTGATGCATGCAGTAGTTTGAGCTGAGCGTTGATAGGTCAGTCAGTCAGTCAGCTTTTCCTTTTATATATTTAGAAGTACGGACGATACTCGCAACTTCACTCACTTAGTTTTAGTCGTTTGAACAACACTGCAAATATGAGACCACATTCTCTATAGTATTATTTTTAATATCGTTTAAAATTCTTCACGAATAGCTTTGATATTCGTATACTCGTCGTATTCTTATGAGTTTGCATAAAAAGGAGCATTGTGTTTTAAAGTTTATGTTAGATGGTATCTTATGTATGTATAGTTTATATGTGAGCTCATAGCCTCGTATAAAGATAGACGTTTCGTGTAAAGTCATAGGATAGATAATGGATGCACTAAAACCAAAGTATACGCGTGAACTGTCTTCAAATATACTCTGATATTATTCTTTTTATTACGTTTGACTTGTTTTGTGCTCCTAATGTAGATGTAGTAAAACCACTATATTTTTTCTCTGTGTCTACCGAAATAAGAGCTTTGCTAGGAGTTTCTCTAAGCGATCAAATCAGAAATGAGGAGAGCCATAGGAGAACTAGAGTAACCGACATAGATCGGGTTGCGAAGCTGAAGTGGCAATGGCCTGCGCATTTTTCGTAAGACCGATAGACGTTGGGGTCCCAAGGTGCTGGAATGGCAACCTCTCACTGGAAGACGTAGCGTTGGAAGACCCCCCACTAGGTGGACGGACGACATCAGACGAGTCGCAGGGAGCCGCTGGCGTTAGGCCGCAGGTTTCAGGCGGCGCAAGACCGTGGTGTGTGGAAGTCCCAACAAGAGACTACGAGAGAGAGAAGAGAGAGAGCAGTGGACGTTTATCGGTTGATGATGATGATCTATCGAAATGCTAAATTGACTAGTCACGGTAAAATTCCTGTTTTTTAATGCTTCTCCTGGAAACTAAAAACGGCACTTTCATATTTAATAATTCTAGAAATTTATAGTAATCGAATATGAAAAGCCTGGCTGATTCTATGCGCAAAAAATGAGTCAACCCTTCTGTTACCACTTGCCTTCAATGGCGTATTTAATAAGTTGTTAGTTATTCAAATCTTAGCCACTGAAAGCACTGAACAACATGAATAAGACTTTAGATTACAGATTGTCATATTATAAAAAGTTGCACCTAGGAACTAAATGTGTTTTATGTGTGTTTCGATCGCTAAATCTTGTATTTTGGGCCACATCACAGAAAGTTAGCACCGTCGCATAGAGACGGCGTCGGTTGGCTTAATTGGCCTTTAGTTTAATAGTGATTTTGTCTTCACCAGTCTGACTATAGACTATACATGTACGCAGAACGAAAACAATATGAGTTAACAATAAAATTAGGGTATTTTACTATTTTGAAAAGTATCTCAATTTGATCCTAAAGGGACCACCAAAAAATTTACATTTTTATTCGATCGAAAAGTGCAATAAAAATGCATTTAAATTTTGATTTTTCCGTGAAAACGCTATTCGCCATATTTTTTCCGGTTCATGAGCTGTCATGACGTCACACGGATTGGTGATTCCGATGTTTTTTTAAGTGAAATACAATATTACAACTTCAATCCATGTGACGGAATTCACCATAGCGTCATCGTGCGTTTAGAATATTTTGTAGAACATAACATATAAAAATGAAATCTTTAAATATAAAAATGAAATCTTTAAAATACCTAAATTATAAAATTTATTATATTATAATTTAACGAACTAAAATTAACATTTTTCGATTGCTTATTGCTAATACATTTTTCGATTTTGTTTCTCACTTGGTGTAAAAAACCGTATTACAATCAAGTCCATTGCAAATGAAAATTCCAAAGTTTTATCATTTTAACATAAACTTTCTAAAAATATTCCTTATTAGGTATCATCATAGCGCAAAGATAGCAATATTCGAGCAGTTCTTTACGAGTATTTTAAGGCAAAACCAACCATCGGATTCTATGCTACTAGTTCGGATGCTCCGCGCGAATTTCTACTTGAATGAAGCATAATATTTTGAGTCAGAGCTTGAATATGTAACGTTTTCAAGAAAAATATGGCGCAACGTGAAAAAAATCTGTCATAAAACGAATGTATGAAGACTGTCTTATTAAGAGTCGTCGTAGTAGCTCGCTATCTTATTTCAATTTCAACGCTCCATTGATTGCAGATGTCGGGAGTGGTCTTCTTTTGCAGCCACGAGTGATAGAGACGACTGGATCTCACCCCTTTCAGGTGGGAAGGGGACAGGTGATATTTTTCTACGGGCAGACGAAAATATCGAAAAAAGTTATCGCATCAAAGTCTCCGCGTCCGTAAAGGTCTCATTAAAAGTGCTTTTGTGAAAGAATTCTTTCCAATTTATAAGGCAGTAAGCGGTAGATTGGTTGGAAAGTAAATAACGACATTCTCTGTTGTTTAGCGCGGGATGTATACCTGCAGCTTTCACGCTGCGTTTTGAATGGTCAATTAAACTGTTCAATATATATATATAAAACCAGCATTGACTTGTATATTACTTCGTATGGACAGGGCCAATGAACAAACAAAATGGCACCGACTCATTGGTGCAAGGCACCAATGCAACATCAGTGACGTCTGGATTTCAAACGGGTCGTTCAGTAGTATCTAAGAGGTGGCGCTGATTTATTTGGTTCCAAAACCGTGAAAAATTTTGTTCGCTTGGGCATATCTTGTCATTTATATCGATGAAAATCAGCCAGACTGTGAATTGTGTACTTACTTGTCAGTAGGACTGGCGCATTTTGAAAAATACAGACAGAACTCTACTACCTTTATTTCGAAAAATTGTGAAGCTCCCACGAGATTTAAAAAATCTAAATCCTCAAGGGAAAAGTTGCGGACATCAGCTAGTAATGTGTAGAATTATACAACAGCTGTAAAATACAAGAATTTATACCTTATGTTACTGTTCAGTTGAATTGAAAAGTACACTGAATAAAAAGAGCAACCGCCGAGATTCTAACTGGTTCCTGGTGGAAGGGAATTCACTTGACGATTCAAAAGCACTTGTAAAAGTTTATTTAAATATAAATAATATTTCTATTTTTTATTTTATTAAACTTTTAGCGTTTAAACTATTGTAAGTGTAGTGTAGTACATTATTAAATCTTAAATCTAAACATAAAAAAGGAAAAGCTGACTGACTGACTGATCTATCAACGCACAGTTCAAACTACTAGACGTACAATCAGCCGTCAGACATTTACCTATACCTACCTACCTATCTATTAAAGTTGGTAAAGCCGCACGGTTAAAACTACAGATGTGCACGTAGCCTAAGCGACCTCTGCAGTTCGCCGGGTTAGGTTGTACACTTGTTAGTGCCAAGACTGCCAAGCTCGTCCATATCGTATTTATTATTGGGAAAGAGGAAAGGTATCGAATTTTCTGGAATTTTCGAAACACGGACAATTGGAGTTTCCTTCGGAACAGACACGATTGTTGTATTCTTTATTGTAGTTACCTTTGGCTGTTTCGGGATTTTTGAAGATTCTTTCCTTTTTAGATTGGAATGTAATGTTTTGAGTTGGATTGGTACAAACTACTAATCTATTTTTTTTTGCTTGTCTCAGTTTATTATTATCGCTACCCATATTATAAATGCGACAGTGTGTTTGTTTGCTGGTTTATTATTTATTGGTTTGTTGGTTTGTCATTCAATCACGTCACAAACGTAGTAGAGCAACGGATTGATTTGATTTTTTGCATAGGTATAGTTTAAGACACTGTTAGACTTTCATAATAAGAGCTAACTCCAATTATTGAGATAGCTGGTTATCACTTTCTACATATTTTAATGTATATAACGGGTACATATTACCAAGATTAATTTTTGTTTTTATTTGTCGATATTTCAAACCAATTGCACGGGTCGTGGTTACGACGGGACTGCATTAAAAATCTCGTTAAACCACGAAATAACCTTAAAATCATAAGCACTTTCTAGACTACATAATTACCTACTAAACATAGCCTAAGATTTCTATAGACGCAACTTCCTCATCAATGTAAAATATCTACCCAAGTATAAAAAGGTAAAAAGGGTCGCGTTTTAAATTGAGCCATGCCATTGACAGCCACCGGAACTCCATCTTAAGTTCTGAAAGGAATTTACATTTTTCACTTTTCCCAACATCTGCGGACCAAAAATTTTTGGTCGAAAACTAGTTGGCGTTGCCGTGAAGTTAAATAAAATTTCATCTTGGCCATTCAGTGGGAACTTTTCGACGTCTTATGAACTCGGTCCGGTGTTAAGATATTCGTCATTTTTGAGCCTTTCGTATAATGTTAGAGCGTTGAAGTAAAGTTAGTATTGCGATTGCACTATTTTTTGTGTACTTTTTACTCAGGATTGTCAGTAATTGTACGTAATCATAAATGACAATTTAATCATTATTAGGTGATTAATACATTCAATAATTAAATAACAAAACAAAAGCCTTGTACTGAAATCACATCATTAACCCATGTCAATGACGTGTTTTTCTCAATAACACCATCATTTTGAATGATTATGTTTAGTATTATATATTTTAAGAACAGCTTTGTACTAAAGTTACATCATTAAGCTGTGTCAATGACGCGTATTTTTCGCACAATCTGTCAAGTCAGAGTTAAAAGACGGGCAGGTACATGAACTAAGAACACGACATTATTTTTTTATTATGAGCCACGAGCAAAAATGTACTTATTTCTCGCTCCGCTGGGCTGAAAACGTGACATAGCGTGGAGGCGTGGCGCCTGTGAGAGTGAAGCTACGAGTATGGACTAAGAGCCAGCGCGTGCCGGACCTTCGTCTAAATATATAAAAGCAAAAGTTGATTGACTGACTGATCTATCAACGTACAGCTCAAACTACTGGACGGATCGGGCTGAAATTTGGCGTGCAGATAGCTATTATGACGTAGGCATCCGTTAAGAAAGGATTTTTGAAAATTCAACTCCTAAGGGGGTGAAATAGGGGTTTGAAATTAGTATAGTTCACGCGGACGAAGTCACGAGTATAAGCTAGTTATTTTATAAAAGCTGAAAGTTTCTCTGCGTATAATTGTTCCTAACACGTGGAGGAACGATCAGCGACTATGAAGTTTGGATCATGGTGTCTTTGACGGATAACAGGTAATAAAGGTTTATACTTATAAAGTCATTTTTTTTTATATTTTCTTTAAATTAGAAATCATGTCATGCATTGCCAGACGCTTAGTATTGTGGCAAGCTCCTGCCAAACAGTCTTTAAAGTAAAATACAATATCAAAAAATTAGACTTTATACTTCGACAAGATTTTTTACACTTTTATCACCTGTTATCTTCCAAAGTCACCACTTCATAGTCGCAGATCGTTCTTCCCTGTGTTGGGGACAATACGCAGAGAAACTTTCAGCTTTTATAAAATAATGAAGGTCTACCAGGCACTGGCTCTATCTGGTAGGTATATAGCGATATTTACGAGGTGCTGTACTCGATATCTCAACCTCTTCAAATTACGGTCACTGGGTTTTATTTGGGGAATAAAACAACGGGGCTGTCGCCTTGAAAATATTACCCAAAGTGTTTTTGATGCTTCAAGGTTCAGTTAAATGCCTTCTTGTTATAAATAGCCACCTGGCACGTTTCGAAAACTATTTATTAGTAACTTAATTAGCCAATCAAACGTTCTCTGTGTTTACTACACACACACCTACTAATTAATCGCAGATATATTATTTTTTGAACATTTTTTTTTAACTATTATATATTACTCCTAGGTTAACTTTACTATAGTTTTAGATTTATTCAATTACTATTGCACCTTGAATATTTTTTTTTGTGTTTTCACTATTTCGGAAAGTTTTTAGCTACTTTTTGTATCATTTTACTTATATGGTTAATAATATTGTTCCATGTAAATTGTGTGAATATGCATGTAGTGTTTGCTTTCAAATGATTTTACCAGTGATGTGGTACCTAGTATCATAAGTCTATGGATTTTACATACAACGTCATGTAATTTAACGTTATATAATTTAAGATCATTTTTGGAAAAATCGCTAGCGAACCTTATTAATAAAAAATAAAATAAAAATAGCTGAAACCGGAAATTCAGACTTTTTTGATAAGGAAAAGTAATCAAAATCGATATACGTAATTCTTTTTTTCTTTGCTGTTTTTAAGTTTAGTTATAGTACAGCAGCTGAAAACTGTGGCTCGATTGCGGTAGAATGCCAGCTACAATGACACGATCGCAATCACTTCTAGTTCTGATTGGTCGATGCTCGCTCACTATTGGCTACAATGTATTGTTGCAACAAGAATACCATAAATTTAGCCAATCACAACGATTGCGATTGTAATTTTATTTTATTTTATTCATTTATTTGTAATAATGATTGATGCAGTTTTCGCGCAGTCTATATTTCAAACCAGACTCAAACGTGATTAGTTGGAGTATGTTGTAATTCATAAAGCTTATTTCACACTACGGGATATTAATTATAATATTATAGTCCGGTAAATATTAGTGTTTCCAACATACGTACCAATTTTTAGAGTTAAAAATTGGTGCGAATGATGAGAACACCAATATTGACCGCATTAAAATATAATTTATATCCCGTAGTGTGAAATAAGCTTTAGCAAACAATTGTACCTAACTATAAAATATAGTTTACCTGAAATCGTCAACCTTTAATCAACACATTTCCCGTCACCGTGTCACGAAATTAGTCACAACCTAACGAGGCGCGGTGTCGTTAGCTGAAAAACGGCTGTATGACGCTAGGGTGACAAAGGGCCCTAACGATGTGCGCCAGAACACGGCCACTGAAACTTTATCACTTTGAGGCGCCATCAAAGTCAAAGTCAAAATATTTTTATTCGAAGTTTGAATACTGTTGGTGAACTTTTTGAATGTCATTAGTTGAATTTAACAACTATAAAAATGAGGTAATGGTGATAAATTAGAGAAGTAAATGATAAAATTAATTATTTATTTAATTGGTATTTAAAAAATAATTATATTGTAATAGTATTTATTGCCTTGATTTCCAAAAAAAAAATACATGGGTTTTTAAAAACAAAAGCGTTGAGTTTAATGAATTTTTGCGTAAATAAACTTCAGTGACAACCTTTAATCAACACTTTTCCAGTCACCGTGTCACGAAATTAGTCACAACCTAACGAGGCGCGGTGTCGTTAGCTGAAAAATGGCTGTGTGTCGCTCCGGTGACAAAGGGCCCTAACGACGTGCGCCAGAACACGGGCCACTGAAACTTTACCACTTTGAGGCGCCATCAAAGTCAAAGTCAAAATATTTTTATTCGAAGTTTGAATACTGTTGGTGAACTTTTTGAATGTCATTAGTTGAATTTAACAACTATAAAAATGAGGTAATGGTAATAAATTAGAGAAGTAAATGATAAAATTAATTATTTATTTAATTGGTATTTAAAAAAAATTATATTGTAATAGTATTGCCTTGATTTCCAAAAAAATACATGGGTTTTTAAAAACAAAAGCGTTGAGTTTAATGAATTTTTGCGTAAATAAACTTCAGTGACAACCTTTAATCAACACTTTTCCAGTCACCGTGTCACGAAATTAGTCACAACCTAACGAGGCGCGGTGTCGTTAGCTGAAAAATGGCTGTGTGTCGCTCCGGTGACAAAGGGCCCTAACGACGTGCGCCAGAACACGGGCCACTGAAACTTTACCACTTTGAGGCGCCATCAAAGTCAAAGTCAACATATTTTTATTCGAAGTTTGAATACTGTTGGTGAACTTTTTGAATGTCATTAGTTGAATTTAACAACTATAAAAATGAGGTAATGGTGATAAATTAGAGAAGTAAATGATAAAATTAATTATTTATTTAATTGGTATTTAAAAAATAATTATATTGTAATAGTATTTATTGCCTTGATTTCCAAAAAAAATACATGGGTTTTTAAAAACAAAAGCGTTGAGTTTAATGAATTTATGCGTAAATAAACTTCAGTGACAACCTTTAATCAACACATTTCCAGTCACCGTGTCACGAAATTAGTCACAACCTAACGAGGCGCGGTGTCGTTAGCTGAAAAACGGCTGTATGACGCTCCGGTGACAAAGGGCCCTAACGATGTGCGCCAGAACACGGGCCACTGAAACTTTACCACTTTGAGGCGCCATCAAAGTCTAAGTCAAAATCTTTTTTTTCGAAGTTTGTCATGATTTAGCATGGCTAATATTCTTTCAAAAAAAAAGAAAAGGAAAAGTTCATCGTCTGCTGAATCTAACAGTCCTAGACCTAACACTTATACAAGCTCGAGTAATTTAAGATCAACTAAGGGTGTAATTATTATTATAGTCATTATATTTAGTGCTTTATACTAAATGATTATATATCGCTCGGGTATCAAAGAGGGATTAATGAAGTGTGCTCGTGTAACACGAGAGCTTTGAGGTGTACTTAGGTACTTCGTTAATTATGATTGTTAGTAAACTTTTTAAGCACTTTTTTTGGATTAAATAATAAATAAACTACCTACCAAAGTTCTTAATAGAGTCTTGAACTGTAGTAATAAAATGATGTGATTTTTTGTACAGCGGTAGAGTATGGGGCTAGAATTCATTTTATTAAAGAGAATAATTTAAAAATAATGTTTTTTAATTATTTTCAACATAATTGATTATTAACAGTGTATAAATATATAAGCAGTGATAGCCTAGTGGTTAGGACGTCCGCCTTCTAATCGGAGGTCGGGGATTCGATCCCGGGCACGCACCTCTAACTTTTCGGAATTATGTGCGTTTTAATTAATTAAATATCACTTGCTTTAACGGTGAAGGAAAACATCGTGAGGAAACCTGCATGCCTGATAGTTCTCCATAATGTTCTCAGAGGTGTGTGAAGTCTACCAATCCGCACATGGCCAGCGTGGTAGACTATGGCCAAAACCCTTCTCACTTGGAGAGGAGACCCGCGCTCTGTAGTGAGCCGGTGATGGGTTGATCATGTCATCATGATGATGATTATTAACGTCACGCTGTACGGAAAGCGAATAATGACGTCACAACGCGTAAACTACAAATATTTTTCAATTTTTTAACATAAAAATAGAGTAATTTCTACTGGAATATATTTTATTAGATTTTTTGGTATGTCCGGACAGCGCTGACGTTAATAATTAATTATGTTATTTTATTTTTATTTTTCTGTGTAATAATGAATTCTAGCCCCATAAACTACCACTTTATAAAAATTACATCATTTTATTACTACAGTCGATAATCAACCTCTTCGACGAAAATCATTTTCGTTGTATGGGAGCCCCTTAAATATTAATTTTATTCTGTTTTTTAGTATTTGTTGTCATAGCGGCAACAGATATACATATTCTGTGAAAATTTCAACTGTCTAACTATCACGGTTCATGAGATACAGCCTGATGACAGACGGACAGACGGACGGACTGCGGAATCTTACTAATAGGGTCCCGTTTTACCATTTGGGTACGGAAACCTAAAACCAACCGCTTATTAGATTTTCCGTGGCATCGTGTTTAAATCATTTGGTGGTAGATACAGTTAATCTCATTGTAAAACCCCACATCTATACCCTGTTGTTACCCTTTGAACACCTGAATTTCGCGCCTATTTTTTCCGCCCCCCCCCCCCCCCCTTCGCCCCACCCTTTGCTTGTTGACCACGCGTCCGTGCGTGAAAAGGTCGGACCGCTCCAACCGCAGAGGTTGCTGTAAAATAGGTATATATACCTATTCTAAAATAGAAATCGGCGTTTAGCTGAGAATTCAACCTACCGACCTACAAAGCTTTTGCCTTTTAGGAAATAGTATGTTAGTAAAGGATTTTTCAATAGGGACGCTCAAACTTTGACAGCATATAGCAGCCATCTTGGTTAATCAATAGCTGTCAAATTTGACAAGAATACTTATTTAGTATTTACATTTTACCAGGGAAGCCTACACGCTTCAATAACGCAATTAAAATGGTTAAATTTTGTATCAAAAGTCCTAGTTATAGTAAACTATAACTTACTTTAGTAGTTATTTTAGTTTGTTCCGTGTGCCATAAGTTGTCACCTACCTAGTTTTCATGCGCGTGCTATACCCAATTGTTTAGTTGTAAACATAATTTTTATTTTAAGTATTAATTCCTCATTGGAGACTGCTTAGGTTTAAGTGTTTTATATATGTACTAACTATTCATGTAATTGTAACTTTATGTCTCTATAAAATAAATGAATTAAAATTATTTTAGCGTTTAAACTACCGTGAATGATTTCCATTATATATAATATCTGTCCCGGCTTTACTCACGTGTTTAGTCGACGTTAGCCCGACTAGTTTTAAACCCATCCGGGGTCCTTTTTAAGGGAGTCAGTTCGTGCACGCGTAAATTAAAATTAAATCAAAATGAGTGCTCTGTTCCCCTAACGCTCCGTGCGTTGAGGGCAATTGCCATGGCCACCCTGCCAAGTTTACAATCTGTCATTTAATGAAAAAAATTAAGACAACCGGATCGGTAATCGAAGAAGCAGCCAACACGTCAAAGAAACGCAAGATCGTTGGAGAATATTGTTTTCGCAGTTAGTAAACTATGGTACTTATACTAGGAATGCAGGAACATAAGAGAACAAAACATCTAAGAAGATGCGAAGGAGTAGTAAATCAAATACAACATCTAAGATTTTGTTTGTCATCTGAGACGGAGTTGTGGGCTCAGACTAGTTGAGCACAGACAGAATTCATCACGTAATCGAATGCACGGCGCTCCCCAAGGGCTCGCTCCTCGAAGGCAATTTGCATCGACTGGGGGTATACGCTGTTCAATATTTTACGTGGATGGCCGTATATACAGGTATAGGTGTGTGGAAAATGATTTTCTTTGCAAATTTGGAAGTGTCGTAAAAGTTATTTTGCATTTACGCTCTTTTAAAAGATGGAAGTTTTTGGGGTTCCGTACCCAGAGGGTAAAACCAACCCCTATTGATGTCACTATGCTGCTGTCTGTCCGCGTGTCACGGGTCTCTAACTCGTACACGGAAAGAGTTACAAAACAGAAGTTTTGATATTTGGTGTAGAACGTTGACCTAAACCCGAATATTGAATTATTAGAAACGAAAATGGAGCCCGAATTTTTTTTTCTTAACCTAGTCTAATATCATTGTCTAGAACTCAATGAGTAGAGTACGAATGTATTTTCTATTCTTTTTTATTTAAAAAAATAAAGGAATGAATTTGTTAGCCGTGACCAAATACTTATGTACGGAACCCTGAAAGAGCGAGGCCCGAATCGCACTTGATCAGTTTTTTTTTGTTGCGCTCATATCTGATGGTCCATGATGATACAGGTAGTGATGGTGAAGGAAAACATCGTGAGGAAACCTGGCATGCCCAGAGTTCTCCGTAGTGTTCTCAAAGGTGTGTGAAGTCTACCAATCCGGACTTGGCCTGTGGACTGTGGTCTATGGTCTATGTGTATGTGAACTATGGTCGAAACCCTTCTCATTCTGAGAGGAAACCCGTGGACTACCGATGGGGGTGTTATGAATGAATGAAATCCATTAAAACCAGAAGCAAACCTAAGTTAATACCGTAGAAATTATTATTTCAAAAACTTAATTCCCTGAAAAAAAAAAACCAGCCAAGTGCGAGTCAGACTCGCGCACCGAGGGTTCCGTGCTACAGTCGTAATTTTGCGACGTTTTGCACGATAAATCAAAACTCTTATGCATAAAAATAAATAAAAAACTCTTTTAGAAAGTTTAAGTAAAGCCCTTGCATATAATACCTCACTTGGTTTAATTATTTTACTTTGAAAATTGAAAATACCTACTAATTATTAGTTCATGACCACAATTTAATTTTTTTTGTGTGATGTCACCACAAATTCACGGTTTTCAGATTTTTCCCCTAATGTCTGCTATAAGACCTACCTAGCGGCCAAATTTCATGATTGTAGGTCAACGGGAAGTACCCTGTATGTTTTTTGACAGACCGACAGGCAGACAGACAACAAAGTGATCCTATAAGGGTTCCGTTTTACCTTTTGAGGTACGGAATCCTAAAAATTAATTAAAAAAGATTAACTTCAAGTGCAGGAAGTGACATTATTACGTCGTAAAAGAAGTCACAATGATTTGAATGGGAGCGGAGTGGAACGGAGCGGGGGCGGAGGAAGGCAAAGAAGCCAAGCCGGAGTCTTTGTGTCAAAACGTCAACTTTATTAAAAGCGGGGAAATTTATAATTGCCGACAGAACAATGTAATTCTTAGGGTACTAGCACAGTGTCCACTCGCGGGTGTAGGTGGGTGATTCGCTAACTCAGTGTCTAACACTGAATGATAGCCACCGAGCTCATTTTGACATTGGCTGGTTCTAAATTGCTGCATTTTGACATTGGATGGTTCTAAATTGCTGCTTCACTGAGTGATAGTAATTTTTGAGAGTTCCGTACCTCAAAAGGAAAAAAGGAACCCTTATAAGATCACTTTGTTGTCTGTCTGTCTGTCGTGTCTTTCAAGAAAACCTTAGGGTACTTCCCGTTGACCTAAAATCACGACATACCTACCAAAGTTATAGCACAAGTAAAGGAATAAATCCGAAAACCGCGAATTTGTGGTTACATCATAGTAAAAAAAAAATTAAATGTGTCATGAACAAATATTAGTACATATTTTCAAATTTCAAAGTATAAGATAACTATACCAAGTGGTGTATCATATGAAAGGGCTTTATTTGTATATTCTAAAACAGATTTTTATTTATTTTTGTGCAGACAGACAGACAGAAAAAACGTGTGATTCAAATATGGTACAGTTCAAATAACCATATGAGCTTAATTTGTGGTAGCTATTTCGAAATTACAGACAGACACTTCAAACTTCAAATTTCATTAGGCATGATTGTCGCCAAGCGCAAGCCGATCTTCAATAAAAAAAGGTAACTATGCTAAGGCCCTAAGCTTTATAATTGCCGACAGAACAATGTGATTCTTAAAGAAGTAGCAAAAAATAGGCCCATCTGAACCGGGGATCCCCGAGTTCACGCTCTGCTGATTTATGTAACGGACAGCCTATTCATCATTTTTGATATATTTATACTATATTTTATTTTGCGTAAAAAGCTTTGACGGTTCGACCTCCAGTTTACGTAAGGCTAAAAGCTTGTTTGTTTAGGGCACTGTATAATATTTAAGTACTACAAGTTTGAACCGAACAATAACTAAACAATCAGTTTGTAATCAACACGGATCATAGATTTCGGATGAGAGATTTCCAATATACGACGTCATCTAAATGTATAAAACGAAAAGGTGACTGACTGACTGATCTACCAACGCACAGATCAAACTACCGGACGGATCGGGCTGAAATTTGGCATGCAGATAGCTATTATGACGTAGGCATCGGCTAAGAAAGGATTTTTGAAAAGTCAACCCCCTAAGGGAGTGAAATAGGAGTATGAAATTTGTGTAGTCCACGCGGACGAAGTCGCGAGCATATAAGCTCGTGATTATTATAATATGTTTTGTAGGGTATAAATTTAGTAGGTGATTCGATACAGCTTCGGATGATATGCCTAATTTTTTTTAATTTGTAATAGCTACCTATAAACATAATTTCCTAAATTGATTGAAAATTGATTTTATGATGCTGATGACGAAACTAAAATCGTAAATTATAGGCGTGAAAAATCCGTGGATAGTCAAGTGGTTAAGATGTCGTAAACTAATTGAAAAATCCTATTACAATGTAAAGGATTATTTGAATGATAAGAAAGCTTGGGAATGAGTTGCTTAACAGCTTTGTGTTAGTTCTAATAAGTTTAAGTGATTTTGTAAAGTGGTGATAATAAAAAGAATACCCGGCTGAGTTTGTTGTGGGCTCTTCTCAGACCTGGGCGCGTTTGGAACCCTCGTAGCTTTAGTTTTAAGTATGTATTAATTATCACCTCTATATCATCTTACAAATTAAAATTTTGACCATTAGTAAGCGTAGGTAATTTTTTTTACTTATTCTGAATAAATAATTTGAGTTTTTTTTTTTTTTTAAAAGAATATAAGACATGCTAATCAGGACTAATATTCCCCTTTCCTCTCCAACTAAGCGTAAAGCTTGTGCTAGGAGTAGGTATGACAATAGTGGAACGAGTGGGGTTTGAACCGCCGACCTTTCGAAATTCAGTCCGCTCCTCAACCGTTGAGCTATTGAGTTTGAAATGGAAATATTTCTATGTTAAAATAAGCCCAATAAATATAGACCTCAGACTAAATTAGACTCATTTTGACTTCCATAAGCACTGTGCACAAAAAGTAATGTATGAAAAAACTGGTTAATAATACATTTTAGTACACAAATCATAAACTACCAATACGCGAATTTCATATCAACGTAAAAAATATACCCCTTAGAATTTGTAACAAAGATTTAGTTCGTTCATTCGTGTATGAGTATATGGCCCTCAGAATTGAAGTACAATAGACACTGATGGCTGGGAAAGGCATTGAACATCGAAAATAAAATCTATTCGGAAAGGGAAAGTAAGATTGATTTGGAAAGTTGTACGGGGTTGTGTAAGTTGAGTGTACCTACGTAGCTTTCACTAGGAGTGTAGTAGGCATATCTACCATCGAGAATATTATAGATGAGTGCCTATAATCTCAATAATCTGTATATAATACAAAATTCAAAGTCTTGACTGACTGACTGACTTATATATCAATGCGATGCCTAAATTGCTAGTCCTAGAGACATGAAATTTGAAGGGTGTGTTCTTTGTAAAGGGTAGGTATCCCATAAGAAAGGATTTTTTGAAATTTCTCCCCTAATGTGGGTTGGCAGTTTATTTGAAAGTCGTATATTTTTTAAGTTACAGAAGTGAAACTCGGGATTTAGATTATAAGTTTTAAATAACAAAAACCTATTTAAGTTATTTTGGAAAATCCCGCTTAAGGGTGGAAAAATAGGGGATGAAAGTTTGTATAGCAGGTTTTTCTGCATGTTTAGCAGTGGGAGGGCGGGCGGTGCATATGGCATGCTGCATGTTGCATACAGATTTGATCTGTTTCAGCAGATTATAGCAAAATTAAGCTTTTGGTTCATCGTATATCATCATAAATAATATATTATTTCTTTCTTTCTTCTTCTTTCTTCCGCATAAAACACGATACAATGGAAATCAATAATATTGAATGTTCCTCAACCGCAGGAATAAAAGAATGGTCGCAAATTCGGTGAATTTCGGCGCAACTTGTCGTATTTTACGGTGTATGGTTGCCCACGTATAAGTTTTTAGTTGGGGTATACGATGCGCGCGGAATATATTCCCAATCGTGTTCGCATGAGCGAAGCATCTCACAGATTGATATTTGATCCCCAACATGGAGCCCGATCCGCGCCTCGGGCGAGGCACAGAGTACAGACTAACTTGCGCATAGAGATACAGTGCAAACAAGCTTTGATGCCCGTGACTTCATCTGCGTTGATTTACGTTTTAAAAATCGTGTGAGAACTCTTTCAATTTCCAGGTTAAAAATCAGCATGTCATCCATATCCATACTAATATCATAAATGAAAGTGTGTACTGTCTGTCTGTCTGTCTGTCTGTCTGCCGATTTTGACGAAATTTGGTACAGAGATAGCCTGCATCTCGGGAAAGGACTACTTTTTATCCCGGGCAATCAAAGAGTTTCCACGGGATTTTAAAAACCTTAATCCACGCGGACGAAGTCACGGGCATCATCTAGTTTCCTATATATATTTAACATACATAGTAATAATCATGTCAATTATGACTATGTATGCGTGGATTTGGAGAATGGGATGCGTGGATTTTGGACAGATAAAGCCATCAAAATAATGTAAAACCACGAAATAAGCGTAAAACCAAAAGTAGAGTCGAACTATAATATAATTAAGTGTCAATAAAAATAAAAATGAATAACCCTTACTTCAATTTTTTCAGCGGTTATCCTTTTAGCTTACCTGAAACAAAGATTAAATGATAAGTAACACCTTTTATAAGGACCCAATAATACTTATGATAAAAATAATGACAGCCTGTATGTAGTAATATCGGCCTTCTATGCGGGGTCAGGGGTCCGATTCCGGACACACACCTCTAGTTTTTGAAGATTTTTGTGTTTTAAGAATTTAAATATAAGTATCTTGCTTTAACAGTGAAGGTGAAAATAGTGAGGAAACTACATGCCTGAGAGTTATTACCCATAATGTTCTCAAAGGTGTGCGAATCCCGTATTACTGTAAAGTCTGCCAATCCGCACTTGTCTACGATGGAGGACTATACCCTTCTCGTTCTGAGAGGAGAGCCGTACTTAGTAGTAGGCCGGCCATTGGCTAATGTGATGCTGATGATGTTGATATAACAATGGTACTGATTCTGAGCGCACCTAATTTTTAGAGTATTCACATTCTCTTCTTCTTACTAATATAATATGAAAAGGACAGATACAGTTTGACAGTTAAAATTTCATTTAGAACAGCCAAACCTCGTGATTTTAGCTGCCAGTCGCGAGCTTATTGTTTAAATTTCTAGCGTGCTTTAAAATTTGGAGTATTTAAATGTAAAATTCATTTTTTGTCCTTTTCTAGCAATATTAAAAAGAAAAAGATACTCTAAATTTAGGTTAGAGAAAGACAACAGAATCGGCGCCACTTTTTTAATATCACAAGAAAAAAAATCTGTCTAGTAGCAAAAATATCATAATGTCATTAAATAGGAAAGAGGCCCTAAAAATGAAGGCTTTTACCGATATTATAATAAAATCTTTACAACCTCGGTAATTTTTACCGTAAACTTTTACGATACAATGACGAAAAAAATTACCCAGAGGGACGGCTAATCATAATAACTATTAAGAATTTGGCAAAATTGGTTGATAACTTCGAAATTATTCTCTCTATTAGATTAAATAATATAGAAAAAAAAAAAAAAAACGACTTCGTCTCTCTCTGATTCTCTGTGATGGAACTCTTTGATTTTCTGGGATAAAAAGTAGCCTATGTCACTCTCCAGGTCTTTAACTATATCCATGCAAAAAATCACATCAATCCGTTCTCTGTTGCAACGTGATTGAAGGACAAACCAACAAACAAACAAACACACTTTCGTATTTATAATATGGGTACTGATTTAGCAAACCACAGATATATAATATATATCTGTTATTCTAGTACGTAAGTATAATGGATATAAAATTTCGTCAAGTTTGATTTTTTTTTCCTACCATTAAGCACCATTATAAAATGGCAGCTTTATTACTACTACCATCTAGCTTATGGGTTAATAAGTAATATTATTCTAGCTTAAACTTCTACTTATGATTAATTTTTAAATCTAATTTACAGTCCAATAACTGTCCTTAGTTTATTCTAACACGTACTTACAGTGAGATATGTTGTGGCCGTATGGTAATAATTAAATGCGGCAACGGTGAAAGATGTTTATTGAGAGCCGTCTTATGATCTACTCTCGCTTATGGACTAACAATATTAATAAAGAAATCTTACATACTATTGTTTTAAACTTATTGCTTAACGACCTAACCTACATAATTTTGCATCACCTCTCTTTCAATCCGATGTGCAGGCAACCTACTTCGATATATTGAGGAGTTGCATTTTTATGTTACAGTTAATATGAACATGCTACGTTTAAACTGACAATTCGTACATATTACAACTCCCCTGAAAATGTATGCGGTTACCCCTTCCCTTAAAAGAAAAAAAAATGTTAGACGCTACATCGAATCAGAAGAAAAGATGATGACAATCACAAAAATAAAATCTAATGCTAAATAAAATTAAAATTATGTAAGGAAACATTTTTTTTAGTTACTTCCTGTGCTTAAAGTGCAATTTATCTTATCTCTTACTTCGTATGGGCATACTTTTAACCTTACTTATATAAATATAAAAATCGTAATCTATTAAGTGCACAGTCAAGGATTTAACTTTTACAAAAGTTTCGAAAAATCTCATCATAATAAAATAATCTCAAAATAGCATCATAGGTATTAGATATGTATAAGCTGAGGTATCGATTTCACAAATCGACTTCAAAAGATTCTTTGACCTATCAAATCGTCGTCATCATAAGTATACAGCTGTCGTATAGCATCGTCGTAAGACGGTAAATATAAGGTTTCTATTCTATAACCCATAATAATACCTATTATGAAGTAAACATCTCAGGTATTCATATTTCCTGGACAGTCAAAATAAATCTCTCCTAGTCTTCATCTTCCTTTCAAGTTACTTCTTCACATAATACAAATAAATAAACAAAACAACAAACGCGGCGCGTACTCTCCTAATAAATATTTAACATAACATGCTTGCAAGCATTTTTCATAAGACTTATAGTCTTCATCAAACTTATTTCTTTCAATAAGTATTTCAATAACATTCAACTTTTCATAAAAATTCTAGGTCTTTCACTAACACCAGCGCGGTAGATAATGATCAAGAGTCTAGACAAATATAGTTGAATGAGGAGGTACTAAATATGCGCAAAATATCGCGTTTAAACAAATAAATAACAATCATCTTCCTACGTCAGTATGTCTCAATCCCAAAATAAATATTGTATATTTTATACCTATGGCACTTCTACAGCCGAAGGGTGATCAAGCCTTTGGTTTGCAGAGTCCTAATTCGTTAAAGCCGGGTATAGTCTTATATCGTCAAAACTAGCATGAAACTAGACGAAAAACGTCTGTAGGGGAAAAATTCTCCTTATTTCATATTCATTTCCTTGTATTTGCAAATTGCATCTCGAGCAAAACCATTGTCTCGTATAACAATACAAAATGTTCGGGTACGCGTGTGTCGTTGACCACGCGATGACACCGTTATAATTCTCTGAATTATTATAGTTCGATTTTAACACCGAATATTTACGAAAGAAGTAAGTATCTACCTACTTATTCATTTATTAATTATTATCTATTATTAGTTTAAACTATCCTACACACTATATAAAATCTTACAAATAAAGCACGAACGGAATTTATTAGTAGATAGTGGAGCAAGTATTATTTATTTAAAAAAAATTACCAATATTCTCCTATCCTATACGTACAAAATTAAATTATCTACCCAAAAAAATAATTACAATACCTACACATTCTACCTATTTGCCCATTACGAGAGATAAATTGCACTTACTTTAACTGTTAGCGACGCATTTTATTAATCAATTTCGTGACCGCCGTGTAGTCGCCGTCGTCATCAGGACTGGTTTTGGTCATCAGGTCCGGAGGTCTGGAGTCGGCGCCTCTTCTTTACTGCATCTTAGTGGGCCGGGAAAACCCTGGACTCCTCGAACTGGGCCGGGAATACCCTGGACACCTCCTAGTTGTGGCCGGGATAACCCTGGACGCACGATGATGCTGGGCCGATCAATGAAGCTTGAGATTGTCTTCTGTTCATAAGCGATTCATTTTTGAACTTATTTCTTGATGTTAGTGTTTTTTGATTTTTAATACAGGACGTGGAATTATTTTCTTCTTTTTGTTCTCATTGAGTCTTGAATCTTGATATTCTTTAGAAAATTGTGTAGTCTTCTTCTTGATCGGTGCCCAGCCGATGCACGCACTTAGATTAGGCATGCACCGACTGGCAAGGGTCGCCATGAGATATGTTGTGGCCGTATGGTAATAATTAAATGCGGCAACGGTGAAAGATGTTTATTGAGAGCCGTCTTATGATCTACTCTCGCTTATGGACTAACAATATTAATAAAGAAATCTTACATACTATTGTTTTAAACTTATTGCTTAACGACCTAACCTACATAATTTTGCATCACCTCTCTTTCAATCCGATGTGCAGGCAACCTACTTCGATATATTGAGGAGTTGCATTTTTATGTTACAGTTAATATGAACATGCTACGTTTAAACTGACAATTCGTACATATTACAACAGTTCACTATGTTCTTGTGACCTAGAAAAATAAAGTAGCACAAGCACTATTACACAAACGCTGCACTTATGTACTTTTTAACACTAATTCGAACGGCTTGGTTCTTTTGAGCCTCCTTTTGATGTCCATGTTATCTAGATGCTTCACAGCCTCCAAATTAACATGATGGCGAAGTCGATGTTGGTGAGCTTCTGCGTACTTTTGGATGATTATGTTTACGAACTCTATCTTAATGTCTTTATTTGTGTGTATTGAAGTTACAGTTATAACTACATACGTTTTATGGAGAGCGCAGGGAGCATGCTAGGGAGGCTTCTCTTAACAGACACATCTGTATCCAAATATTGCACTAAGTAGTTTTAAATATAGCAAGTCAGATTTTTTCACAGTGGCCCTTACTAGGAGCCGGTTCAATTTTTTTTTTTTTTAATTCAGCTAAAAGTTAGCCCTTGACTGCAATCACACGAAGTGATGATGCAATCTAAGATGAAAGCGCGCTAACCACACACCCCTTTGATCTACACGGCATCGTACCGTAATGGTAAATCGCTTGGCGGCACGGCTTTGCCTGTAGGGTGGTAACTAACCACGGCCGAAGCCTCCCACCAGACAATTTGGTTCAAGTACCTGCAACACATCTGCAACCATGGCTCAACAGATTTCGAATAACATAGCAAATTTTACTGTCTCAAAATATTGAATGAAATGATAGGTAGGTACTTTAAAAGAAAAGACTAAGTCAATATTTTATAGTCGTTGACTTGGAACGTAATTTAGGGTTTCTCCCTCCTTCAGTTGCCGCCGACTGCCGATAAAACTCGCCTTTTTACAACAATTTTATTGAATATCATTTTAACGACCCAAAAAAGTTTACCTTCTTGTTCGAGGGTCGGATCGAGTGTAAATTTACTCGAATTTTATTAAAAAAACATAACAACGATAACTTTGAAGGTCAGGATATCGATTAAGGGCATAAAGTATCGCGCATCTCCAGGAGTCACGCTCTAGGAAACATCCTTTGCAACAGTATTGGACCATTTGGGCAGGAAAATGTATTGATTGAAGGTGTGAATGAGGTCTTTGTTTTTTTGCCATTTTTTCTTGTAACGTCGTCATAAGGACGAAGTATTGCTTATTTTGTCAAAAGATATCTGCTTTTTTCGATTCAGTTTAGCCGTGTTCGTGCATGGATGAGTATTGATAAAATTATTTTTGCACAACCGCGGTATGTCACGGTTCGGAAGAATGTTAATTGAATAAGGCTATTAGTATAGATAGATTTTTTCAAAAACATTACAATATACAAAAAAAAAACAAACAATTATTATAGAAAAATAAAGTACACACCACAGAGGTTTTATCACTAAAACATAATATCTCCTCCAGTTAAGATATTGAAGCTAATAAAAATAAGTCAGTGATAGTGATAATACTTATTACAAAACAAATTAACTTGAAAAATTTGTCAATAAATTATAAACCAATGTCAGTAATTCACGATTATTTTTTGCTAAGAGAGATTATCCTCAGGTAACTACCAAATAAGTGAAAATAACTTCTCCATATGGATTCATGTATTTATCAAAAGTCTACTACTAGACACGTTTTCGTGCCACTCGTAGAAAAAATATATTATTTTTAAACTGCCCTTAAAGCCTCATCAGCAGAAAATCGTTCGCTCATTTTTTACAACTTTTTCTATTTACTTACTTTTTCAAAGGCTTACTTATTTAGTTAAGGGAAGAAAACTTCATTTATGCTAAAACATTAAATTACCTACTGTGCTTTGTAAGAAATATATTTTGTGATTCATATATACATAAAAAACGAATGTTTGTGTTTATTTGTTCGTTCATTACATATTATTTATGCCTTCGCGCATCGTTCATACGATTGATTTGACTACCTATCAACCTACTACTAAAACTAAAATCAGTTTTTAGGGTTCCGCACCTCAAAAGGAAAAACGGAACCCTGATAGGATCACTTTGTTGTCTGTCTGTCGGTCTGTCAAGAAACCTACAGGGTACTTCCCGTTGACCTAGAATCATGAAATTTGGCAGGTAGGTAGATCTTATAGCAGACATTAGGGGAAAAATCAGAAAACTGTGAATTTGTGGTTACATCACACAAAAAAAAATGAAATTGTTGTGGTCATGAACAAATATTGCTATTTTCAACTTTCGAACTACTTATATCAAGTGGGGTATCATATGAAAGGGCTTCACCTGTGCATTCTATAACAGATTTTATTTATTTTTATGCATAATAGTTTTTGATTTATCGTGCAAAAAGTCGAAAAATTCGACTGCAGTACGGAACTCTCAGTGCGCGAGTCTGACTCGCACTTGGCCGGTTTTTATTACCTCCTTCACCGATTGACTCGACCTAAGGTTAGGTTATTTTAGTTCAAGTATCGAGCTCAGTGTTTTTTCTGAGCGCGAACTCTCCAACAAATTACTGTGTCTACTTATCATGAATAAATAAAGATTAGATTAGTAATTTTAATCTTATCTGTTATATACATAATTTACGTTTGTAACTGTGGCGTCACCCGGGTCACAGCTGAAAATCAGCGTCCTGCATCTTATGTGTGTTAACGCATATGATGCAAGACATTATGCTGAGCTGTACACCCATTTGGGGTGGTGTCACAGATGAAAATGTTACATTTGTACTTTGTTTTTATCTGTGACACCAACAACAAATAAATGCATTTCTTTCTTTTTTCTTAAATATATAAATAAAACCTCGGTTCTGCCGATGTGCGTTGCGCCGTAGAGTATCGACGCGCAACGATGCCATCGCGCATCGTGTGTGTTTCAGGTTTATACTGATTCGAACAAGCTGACCGTGTCTCGCAAGTACCCAATACTCATTAAGCCGTGTTTGTGTTGTCCCCCGTTCCGTGCTCCATCAACCATAGTTTAAACATACCTGTTTGCCATTCGCTTTTATTAAAAACCATTGAGCGACACGCATAGCAGAGCATAGAGACTAAGAGCCCGAGCCCTATTTTCAGTTTAATGTAAATTAGTGGACTTACCCTGGCCATTGACTTATATTATTTCGTATGGACAGGGTTATTGAACAAACAAAATGGCACATTGGTGCTTATGCACCATTGCAACATCACTGACGTCTGGATTTCAAACGGGTCGTTCATTAGTATCTAAGAGGTGGCGCTGATTTATTTGGTTTCTAAACCGTGAAAATTTTTGGTCGCTTGACCATATCTTGTCATTTATTTCGATGACCCTGGCAAAAAACTTGTGAGTTATAGACTGCAATACAATCTGATGTCCACGACACCTTCGTGTGAATTTAGGTTTATCAAAAATATCCTGGGAACCCTTTCATTTTACGGGATGAAAAGTAATCTATGTCCGTCTCCGGGATGTAAGCTATCTCTGTACCTGTCCAAATTATTTTAGCGGATGGGCTATGAATAGGTAACAAACACACCTGCGTAATTATAATATTATTAATATGGATTAATTGTATATGGATTTCAATCAACACTTGTAACGGCTTTTTATAAAATATCAGTACCCTTATAATAAATGCAAAAGTGTGTTTGTTTGTTTGTTTGTTGGTTTGTTGGTTTATTGGTTTATTGGTTTGTTGGTTTGTTGGTTTGTCCTTTAATCACGTCGCAACGGTATGGTTATATATAAAGACCTGGAGATTGACATAGGCTATTTTTTATCCCGCAAAATCAAAGAGTTTCCTCGGGGTTTTTAAAAACCTAATTCCGGATAATTAAATGCGGACGAAGTCGCGGGCATCAGCTAGTATTTTAATATTTAAAACGGCTTTACTAATAACATAGTAAAATAACGTTTGTAGAAAATTGTCACGTCACAAATAGTATGAATTTCATGAATCTTTAGGTGAAACCTACTCACGTTGCATTCAGTAATTGTTATCGGTACAAAACAGTGCCTACTGAAAATAGCGTATCACACAAAATTAATAAAATTTACTTCATAACTGTCTAAAATGATTGTTTTCCTATTTTCGCACTCTCTCTCGCTAGGCGATACTTTTGAAGCCATAAGAACTAGGTATATGAATACAATCTCTGCCAGATTGTGTTCTTCTTATACCTTCTTCTTGCAGTGATAAAATTATTTTGATAAAAAATATTTTGATACCTAACTTGAATATTTTTTCAAAAATTTGTAGGGTTCCGTATCTCACAAGAAAAAACGGAACCATTATAGGATCACTTTGTTGTCTTTCTGTCGGTCTGTCAAGAAACCTACAGGGTACTTCCCGTTTTGACCTACAATCATGAAATTTGGTAGATAACTATATCAAGTGGGGTATCATATAAAAGGTCTTCACCTGTGCATTGTAAAACAGATTTTTATTCATTTTTATGCATCATAGTCTTTGAATTATCGTGCAAAATGTCGAAAAAATACGACTAGTACGGAACCTCGTTGCGCGAGCCTGACTCGCACTTGGCCGGTTTTTTTCACTGGAGGTGGATCTTATCCTTATCACCTGCAATCACATATTTTTTTAGGACCGTGTGGGCCGATGGTTTGGCAGAAAGAAAAGTTGCGTCGTCATCTCTTTAAAAGAATGCGTTGCTTTTTTATGGAAGCTGACATCGCTGTCAAATGACGCGGCAATTAAGGGCAACGGTCAACCTGGCCGTTTATTATTCATTAATTTGTAACGCCTCAATCACTTCATAGTTAATAAAAGCTATATTAAATGCAGTTTAAAAATAAGGTTCTTTATTGCCCTTGTGCTTAACCTACAGTAAAAAAAAATTGAAATTTTCATCTTGTAGGAAAATTAGTTGCCAGTTATGCAACGTTACTAACGCTAGATTTCGAAATATCTAAGTATTTGTGGTTGATGCATTAAGTATGTCGTCTTAAGAGGCGAGGTTTGCGGTTCTTAAGATCGTATCAGGTTAGATGTAGTCTGACTGTTTAGAAACGTAATATTAGTGCACGCTAGTTTTGTTAGCGTCTCTTAATTGGAGTGCACCTAGTTTGTGTTTACGGCTTTAGTCTTTCAATCCAAAGCTGTATTGCTAAGCGATTTAGCGTTCCGGTACGATGCCGTACAACTTTGAATCAATTAGAGATACATAACTATACAAAGTAGATACTATCTATGCCTTTGCCAGGTTAGTTAGTAGATATGAATGCAAAATTACTACAGTTTACTGTACCTTCATTCCTATACAGGGTGTAACCAGAACGCTGGCAAAAACGACAGGTGATAGTACTGATGATTACATGATGATTACTGATAGGGGCTGATGCTTAGGTACGTCAAGCGCGATTCATTCTTCGAATCATAATCGGATTATGATGATCGGCGGGGTAATTACGTATCTCGCGACAGGTTTGCGACTGGCGTCAATCTCGCAATCATTGCTATCAAAAGTCCGGCTGGAGAGAGACAGCAATAGCCATAAAGCAAAATAAGACGAAGAAGAAAAAAGACAGCAAATGAACTGTCGCATTGCTACTGCTGTCGCTACTGCAAAGTTTATGTAATCAACCCGCGCGGATCGGATTGGATATCATCAATGATTATGATTATGCATAATCACTAGCCAGCAGGTCTGATTGCAGCCAAGCGCTAGTCTATAAAATAAATTAAAAGAAAAACTTCATTAACGAAAACCGTTGAAAACCATTTTTGTTTGGAATGCACCACCAAGACTACTTAGAACAGACTATTTGAGTCGTTGGTTTTATTTTACTGAATGGGTTTTCAGTTTTCACGCAAAAAGTTGCTCGGCGATACAAACTTTAGGGCCCTTCGACCATTTCACTTGACATTCATTAATTTTACCGCCATTACGAAAAACTGTTAATTACTAAATGTAACCGAATACTTGTTAATAATGGCACTTGGCAATGTCATCGCGTCAAAATATCGCGTTCACGTTTAATTACTTTCCACGGACAGAATCGCGTGCGACTCCTATGTTTATTACATTTTGTTCGAGCTTCCATGTTATTTAAATAGGGCTGTCAAATTGAAGGAAAATAGCTATCGCTACTGACAGAGTGAACTGGAGTGAGTGAGCTCTTGGTTTGATCCTGCATAACATCTGCCAAATAAATGGTATTTGAATAATTTTGGGCGCGATCCCATGAGACGCGGGTTCGATTCCTGCCAGATCGCAATTTTTGATGTGTATTTAAAATTACTTAGAAATTTTCTTGAAGTGTTGGTAAAACACTATAAAATTATAAAAAATGGTATTTGAGCCCTAGTGGTGACATGCATCCTCCAGGAGGAGCCCGTCGCGCTAGAGAGGCATCGACGTTCGTAAGAGTCCCCTGAGCCTCTTAATATGCACTGAGGATGTCCACTGAGGGAGTATTCCAATCCAATCCAATTCATCAGCCTGTATGCGTCCACTGCTGGACATAAGCCTTTCCAAGAGTGCGCCACCAAACACGGTCCTCCACCTTCCTTATTCATCCGCCTCCACCACCTTCTTCAGGTCATCGGTCCCGCCGCAGCCAGCCCGCTGGTTGGAGATCGTCCCACACTGCACTTACCGGTATCTACGCAGTCTCCACTCCAGAAAATGTCTGCCCCATCGGCCGTCGTCGGTTCTGCGACAGACCTGACCTGCCCATTGCCACTTCAGCTTCGAGCTATGTCGGTCGCTTTTGTTTTTCTTCTTCTGAGAGGGTTTTAGTAGGTAGAAATCCCATATAACCCGATCTCTCCTCAAGGATTGGGTATCATAAGAAGATTTTCCCTCGTCAACAAAAAAATAAAACGGGGACATGAAATCAGTATTTAGGTGTTTGTAATGTTAAAACATTATACAACGTTTGAAAAAAAGTTCATTCACAAAAGTTTTATTAACGAAAGTGTTAATTTAGAATTCGCACTCCATTGTCAGGAAACCGCAAGTGACAGCCCTGGTAAACTAATTAAACAGCGAGGTTCGATGGCGTGCCTCTAAATTATTGCGACAATGCATCAATTAACTTTTAATTGCCCTATAAAGTACACCTCGTAAACATCACGTGTCACGGAGCTTTCGACAGCAGTACTACTACAAAGTTAACTAGTTTTAGGAACGAGTGCTACGATAATTGAAATTGTAGTTGCACAATAAAAACGTTATTTAACCAGTAGGGCGATTGTCTAAAACCTGCATCAATCATTATTATAATCTCAATTGTTCTGATTGACTGAATTTGTGCGATTCTTGTTGCAACAATGCGTTGCCAATAGTGAGCGAGCGTTAACCAATTAGAGATGATTGCGATCGTGACATTGTAGCTGTCATTCTCCCGCAATCGCGCAGCTGTTTTAATATCAAACTATCTAAAGTTTCTGAATATGTATCTGAATAAAAATATGCCATTTCTCAACTGCTACGATCTGAATGAAAAAACACAAAGAGCGTATAACATTTGTAGATATCAATTCTTTTGTAACAAAAACCTGCTACAAATCTTCACATTGATATTCCTACAACTTATTGGATTACATCTATATAGTGATGTACCTTCTATTGAAATAACGCTATAAAAATCTTAAATTAATCGACTTCTAAAAAAGGTTCTCAATTTGGGGCGTATTTTTAGGGTTCCATACCCAAAGGTACCCTATTAATAAGATTCCACTGTTCGTCTATCTGTCCATCTGTCACCAGGCTGTATCTCATGAACCGTGATAGTTAGACAGTTGAAATTTTCACACATGATGTATTTCTGTTTCCGCTATAACAACAAATACTAAAAACAGAATAAAACAAATATTTAAGGAGGCGCCCATATAACAAACGTGATTTTTTGCTCGTTTTTTTGTAGATAATGGTACGGAAACCTTTTTATTGAAAAAGTTTTATTTAGAAAAAATATCTCGATATCTTCATTTTCCCAGCTCTAGCGGCAGAACATCTCATAGAAGCATGCATAACTCTTCAGTAACCACGCACTCCATCTTTTCGTGTCGCCCGAAATGTAAAGGGATACGTGAAAATTTGTCTTCCGCGTCGTTAGAGCGAATAATGTTCCCAACTATTTATTTTGCGAGCTTTTGAGAGCTTGTAACTGTGCGAATTTAAAATGAGATTCGGTGTTCATTTCTGAATTTTGTATTTTTTTGTTGCCCTGTGAAAAACACGTGTCACACAAATGTTAACGTGAATGTGTAGCGGAATGTACTAAAATTTTAAAAGTTCAACCATTCAGTATTAAAATGAAAACGGACTGAGAAACAGATTCCTAGAATAACAGCGTTTAATTTTATTTGACTGTGTGAAAAATACGTGTCACACAAATGAGTGTATAACAGAATGTACAAATATTTTAAAAGTTGTTCGGCATTAAAATAATATAAAAACGGACTGAGAAACAGATTCTTAGAATAACAGCGTTTTTTATTGAGTGAAAAATACGTGTCACAGGGTTAAAAGAGTGTAACAAAATATTCTAAAATTTTAAAAGTTCATCCTATTGTGATTTTAAAATTTTAACTCTCATTACTATAAATGCGAAAATGTGTCTGTCTGTCTATCTGCTAGCTTTTCACGGCCCAACAATTAAACCGATTTTGATAGAATTTTGTACAGAGTTAGCTTATATCCCGGGTACGGACAATGGACATAGGCTACTTTTTATCCCGGAAAATCAAAGAGTTCCCAAGAGGATTTCACGGAAAATCCCCGCCGACAAAGTCGTGGGCGGGCGGGTACATACACGAACCCTAAAAACATTTGACTCGCTCCAGCAATGCACGGGGCTGCAATGGCTTGTATAGTACGGTATAATAACATTGTAAATTGAAAAATTAAAAAGAGCAACCGCCGAGTTTCTTGCTGGTTCTTCTCGATAGGAACGGCATTCCGAACCAGTGGTAAATTAAACCTGACTATTCATAAGCACTTTTAAAAAGTTTACATGAATAAAAAAAAAACATTCCATTCTATTCATTCTATTCTATTCTATTACACTTCTTTTTTGGGCACGCGTGTAATAAACATATCATTAATTTAGTTCATTTCGAATTGAAGTAAAATACGTTAACAATTCATTGTACGAAATGAAATGTGACAAATTACATCCGCTAACCACGTTAACGTTGCTTGTTTTTCACGCTTTTCACGGCACGGTTTTTTTCCCAAACCGCTGTTATCAGGAAAAATCACTGTCGAACCGCGCCGCCACGTCGATTGCCATGACGTATCGGCTGGCAGGGTTTTACGATTGGACAAATTAAACTAGTGTCCGAGTCCGACTATTTTTTTAAAACTAAGTTCAATAAAATTTTTTTACAAAAAAAATAAAAACCGACTTCGTTACATAAACACTAAAAATTGAAAAATAATTTAATTTATTACCGAATATATTATTATGTATACAAGAGTTAATATAGTTCCATAATAATACTTTTTGGTGCCGGTGCCAATTAGCTTTAGCTGCGCGAATCGTCTAGACTTCATATTTTTATGGGACTCCACAATGGCACCCCATTGGCACCGACCCCAAAAAATATTATTATGGAACTATATTAACTCTTGTATACATAATATATTCGGTAATAAATTAAATTATTTTTCAATTTTTAGTGTTTATGTAACGAAGTCGGTTTTAATTTTTTTTGTAAAAAATTTTTATTTTACAATTTTTAGTGGCCCCATGGAATTATGCTATGACTGGTTAAAAATCTACTGTTTACTAAGCTATTACACTGATCGCGAGCAATTTACTCTTATCCGTTGAGGAGTTCCAGTATCTATCTTCGAAGATGTTCATCAGATCTTCACCAAATTGAAATGGGACCAACTTTGAAGTATACCCTTTCAAACAAAAAAATAATTTTCAAAATCGGTCCAGGCGTTTTTGAGTAATCGGGGAACATACATAAAAAAAAAAAAAAAGATTCCGACGAATTGAGAACCTCCTCCTTTTTTTGAAGTCGGTTAAAAAAGCTGTGATAGCTTAGTGGTTAGGACGTCAGTTTTTTTAAAAATAATGTAGCTTGTTTGTTTGTTGTCTTTTTGGCATGCTTTATGGAAAAATTAATAATAAATGCAACTGAACACAATGGTACCTTGTAATTTGATAGGTAACTTGTAATCAATAATGCTTGTAAGTTTCCAGTAGAGATTTTAAGAAGTACTTTTGCAGTTTCGTTGGCAAACTTAAACACACCTTTGAGAACATTATACCGGACTCTCAGATTTCGGGTTTCCTTAAGGTGTTTTCCTTCACCATTAAAGCAAGTGTATCACTTGCTTACTCCTAAAACTTAGAGGACAAAGTCTTAACTACTAGGCCATCACTCCATTTAAGCCAAATGCCAAAGTTCAAAAGTCTGTTTGTTTGTCGGTTTGTCCTTTAATCACTCGCAACGGAGCAACGAATCAACGAGATTTTTTGCATGGATATTAATAAAGACCCAGGAGAGTGATATACACTACTTTTTTTCCCGGAAAATCAAAGAGTTTCCACGAGATTTTCCAAAACCCAGATCGAGGGCATCAGCTAGTTTGTAACTAAGCTAGAAAAGCAAAGACAAATAAGTTCTAAATTAAATTTCTTATACCGTATTAAAATAAATAACACGGGATTTGCACTCAACCGTCCCACTTCGTAGAAAATGAGTTAAGTAGGCCCAAGGTGAGAGTGAATCGCATAAGTGGAGAGAGAGTGTCACTCGTTTATACATTCAGAGGTCTGCCTTTGCATATTTAAAGGACTGGACTGAACTCTGATTTACTCACTTCACTCCCAGAGACGACTTGAGCGGTTTCATAAAGTTTATCTTTCATAATTGCGGACAACTAAGTTGACTGTGTTTTTTTAGCACTAGCCATATTATAAATGCGAAAGTGTTTTAACCGACTTCAAAAAAAGGAGGAGGTTCTCAATTCGTCGGAATCTTTTTTTTATGTTATTTTTTTATTTTTTATGTATGTTCCCCGATTACCCGAAGACGCCTGGACCGATTTTGAAAATTCTTTTTAGCGTTTAAACTATCGTCAGTGATTTCCATTACACATATCTCACACACTTTACTCACGTATTTAGTCGACCTTAGCCCGACTAGTTTCGAACCCATCCGGGGTCGTTTTTCAAAGGTAGTCAATTCGCGCACGCGTCGCGGACTACTTACTGGTCATGAACTAATAATTAGTATTTTCAATTTTCGAAATAAGATAACTATATCAAGTGGGGTATCATATGAAATGTATTCACCTGTGCATACTAAAACAGATTTTTATTTATTTTTGTGCATCATAGTTTTTGAATTAACGTGCAAAATGTCAAAAAAATACAACTGCAGTACGGAACCCTCGGTGCGCGAGTCTGACTCGCACTTGACCGATTTATTTAATATTATATATCTACTCATTATGCTCGCGACTTCGTCCGCGTGGACTACACAAATTTCAAACCCCTATTTCACCCCTTAGGGGTTTAATTTTCAAAAACTCTTTCTGAGCGGATGCCTGCGTCATAATAGCTATCTGCATGCCAAATTTCAGCTCGTGCGTGCGTTGATAGCTCATAGTCAGTCAGTCAGTCAGTCACCTTTTCCCTTTATATATTTAGATTGTTTATATTGTAGAGAGAAAATATAGTTAAGCTGTCCCGGCGGCGGCTCAATATCTCGCCGGGCACGTTCGGAAACAAAACGGATCAGTTTGTATCTCGCGCGCGCAGCTTCTCTGTTGACCTGCTGTACAGCTTCTAGATGTGGTATAAACATAATCGTTTTTCTATGCTGACTAAATAAATCGCAGAAAAATTCTAGTTACAAAATATTCGTGTTTTAAAACGAAATTTTAGAATTAATTAGTTAATCCACACTTCCATACTTAATATTATAAATGCGAAAGTGTGTCTGTCTGTCTGCTAGCTTTTCACGGCCCATCCGTTTAACCGATTTTGATGAAATTTGGTATAGCTTTTGGTTTAGCGTTTAGATACCTTGCATCCCGGGGAAGGACATAGGCTTTTGATCCCGGAAAATTAAAGAGTTCCCACGGGATTTTGAAAAACCTAAATCCACGCGGACCAAGTCGCGGGCATCATCTAGTATTTAATATAAACGTAAAATTAAAATAAGTTCGCAACTTTACTTGCCTACTTATTATATGGCTGTCTCATGTTTAAAGAAATAAACGTATTTTTCATTCAATTAAACTTTTACAAGTACTTTTAAATTGTCAAATACATCTTTGTAGATATCAGACAGTCATAGATCTAACTAGATCTACTATTGTTATGTTATTACGTACGATACTATTGAACAAAACATTCACATTTTTGAGCTCGTGTAGCGTAAACTTTAAAAGTTAGAAATACAAAAACTGAAAATATTAACAAATCACAGACAAAGATTTTTTGTTTTGTTTTACAAGTAAAAAATCTATTTACTCATATATACTCATATGTATGAGTTTTTAGAGCTTATCTATGAAATTTCAATGACTTTGATTGGACTTTGTTTGGGTTTAAACAAGTAAAAATCAATCTTGGTTTGTATTGTATGAGGCGCGCTCGGGAGCATTTGAGATTTCTGAAATTGGCACATCTAGAACTATAGTTCGTTGCAAGATAAAGTTAGCAAAGCCTGGGAGAAACGTCGCGAGGACCTTATTTTTCGCACATTACACTTTGCAATTGTTTGGAATATATTGTAGTAGCTAGTTACTAGTAGCAGTCATCGCGTGAGGCGGAGGCGGAGGCGAGCTTGTGAACGACATGTTTAGTTTTAAAACAGTTCACAAGTTCATTGCAATGAATGCTTATTTCGAACATGGTTGTATTTCAGGCATTTTATTTTCAGCTTGTTATGTTTGTTACCTTTATTTTAAGGTTTGTTTTAATGTTTTTTTTCGTATTTGTTCAACTATTATGGCATCCATTATATTATACTCTATCCACAGAAAAGTTAGTATAATATATAAATAAAAGGAAAAGGTGACTGACTGGCTGACGGACTGACTGACTAACTGATCTATCAACGCACAGCTGAAACTACTGACAGATCTGGCTGAAATTTGCATGCAGATAGCTATTATAATAGCAGTCATCGCGTGAGGCGGAGGCGGAGGCGAGCTTGTGAACGACATGTTTAGTTTTAAAACAGTTCACAAGTTCATTGTAATGAATGCTTATTTCGAACATGGCTATATTTCAGGCATTTTATTTTCAGCTTGTTATTATTTCTATTATGTTATATGGTTTGTTTTATAAATTTTTGTTTGTTATATCCTAATCCAGATCTCAAATAGTCGACTAATACAGCCGCTACAACTACTAGTGTAGCAAATAGCGCTATTAGCTCGCGCAATGAGCTCGCAATAAGCAGATGTTTCTACGATTTCCAGTCAGCCCACATTACACTAAAAAAAACGGCCAAGTGCGAGTCAGGCTCGCGCAATGAGGGTTCCGTACTACAGTCGTATTTTTTCGACATTTTGCACGATAATTCAAAAACTATGATGCATAAAAATAAATAAAAATCTATTATAGAATGTACAGGTGAAGACCTTTCATATGATACTTGATATAGTCACTCACTTTGTAAGTTGAAAATACTAATTATTAGTTCATGACCATAATTTTTTTTTGTGTGATCTAACCCTAAATTCATGGTTTCCAGATTCAGAATGTCAGCTATAAGATCTACCTACCTGCCAAATCTCATGATTCTAGGTCAACGGGAAGTACCCTGTAGGTTTCTTGACAGACAGACAGACAGATAGACAGACAGACAGACAGACAGACAGACAGACAACAAAGTGATCCTATAAGGATTCCGTTTTTCCTTTTGAGGTACGGAACCCTAAAAAGCGCGCGCACCACGGTGCGGCGAGTTGCGGTGCGTTTTAAAATCCGTAAATTTGAATTTAAATCTATTAAAATCCGGTGCGGAATTATGTAGTTCTAATTATGCACTTCTATGTAGTTTTATAGTTTACAGATTTTGCGGCAAAAAACGTACGGAAATTTATCGTGGTGCGCGCCAGCTCTAAAGCGCGACTGCCTGCCTTTGATCATTGCCGATACACATTACACACAAATTGATCACATAGATTGATACAGGGGTTTCGAATGGGAGAAAACGAAGACTACATCGATGGCTCATTTATCTTTTAACTAATTTTTTTTTTCTTATAATAAGGCTTGAATTTCGAATGTGCTACCCAAAATTTTTCGGAAACAAGTTTTTGACTGACTGACCGACTTATAAAAGTACAGCTTTTTACACTGAGTCTAAAAACTTGAGATAACGAAAGTACTTAGATTCTTTAAGAGTAATATAACTTGGACCCCATATAAATGATGGATCTTGAGAAATTCCAACGGTATTTAAAAAAATCTTTTATCTGTACCGCAAGGGATAAATTATTAAACAACTAGGTACTAAAAATACACACAGATGAAGCTGCGGGAAGAACTAACTGCTAGAGCTCTGATATTTGAAAGTCAGCCTTCAAATAGGTATTAGAGCTCTAGCAGTTATAGTATCAACAGTTTAAAAAATCACTCTAAAGTTTCACCCATTAATTTGTTCCATGATCTAAATAGTTGACTAATACCGCGCTATAATAGCGCTCTTTGCTACACGTAGTAGCTGTAGCTACAACGTAGGCCGTAGCAAATAGCGCTATTGACTCGCGCAATGAGCTCGCGATATGCAGACGTTTAGGCAATTTCTATTCAGCCCGCATTACACTAAAGCGCGACTGACTGCCTTTGATGATTGCTGATGGGAAATATATGGTTGCGAATGGGAGAAAATGAGGAATACATTGATTGCCTATCTTTGTTATTTATTTATTGCATTGAGAAAATTATTTCATTCTTTTAAGATAGATTGCTATGGGCTAAGCAAGCAATATGCACCGCTATCGCGCAGCACTACCAAATCCTCTTAAACACACTCGAGTGGCTTTTCCTGTATGTCTAGCAGTGGAAGGGCGGGTGGAGCATAACTTATGCTGCATGTTACATACAGATTTGTCTGGTACAGTAATTATGTATAACAGATATATAATATATTATAGCAAAATTAAGCTTTTGGTTCTTTTTAGGTAGGTATATCATGCACTACCGAAAAATAACGCTTGCTTCTATACAAAACGAAGTTTTTAACATTTCAGAGGTGATCGCTTGTTGGGTGTGGTCTTATAAATCCAAGATAATGGGTTTGATTACCGGCAGGAGCAATTTGGAAATAGCTATAGATAATTTCTAAATAACTTCTTGTCTTCTGGAAATCGGTCTTGGCTAGTTACTATCCTTACTAACATGCAAAGACGTTTCATAACCTCCAGATAAACTTTATCTATTGGATAATAATTTGACATTTTCACAGATTTCCAATACAAAAACTGTCATAACGTCAAATTTATTCGTTAGATAACGTTTATCTGGAGATTGTGAGACAGGCCCTTTGTGTAAAAATTCATTAGTTTCATCATCATTCATTCAATTTTATCTGCTAAATAGCCTGCGTCCATCTAAATTTTTTAGACTGCATCATTCATCACTTAACACCAGGTGATTAAAAATTAATTAAATCGAGTCAGTTTTTGTATTAAAAACTTGAAAAGGGTTACCTACTTACGATCAAGTGTATGTGGGAATTATCAAGTGAAGCGATTTAGTTAAAAAACACACTCGTCGGCGGTTTCCGGTTGGGTTGAGTATTTGAGCAACAAAGATCTGAGGGATCAGTACAAACTCGGAAGAACATGTTAACGCTTTGGTGTATGCCGCGAAATAAAAGATATAGCGATGTTATAAATTTTGTAACTTTTTTTAGTGAGAATTTAGAAAAATCTAAAATTTAAAAGGAAAGGGTGACTGACTGACTGAATGATCTACCAACGCTCAGCTCAAACTACTTGACGGATGGGGATGAAATTTGGCATGCAGATAGCTATTATAATGAAGGCATCCGCTAAGAAAGGGTTTTTGAAAATTCAACCCCTAAAGGGGTGAAATAGGGGTTTGAAATTTGTGTAGTCCACGCGGACGAAGTCGCGGTCATGGGCTAGTATTATAATAAATAGTAGTTTTTTTTTATTCGTTTATTTGCAATCAACAGCGATACATACAATATAATTTCTGTAGACTACATACAGTAGATTGCTGACATGTACCGCGTACGTGTGGAACCTTCCAGAGCTCTTTCAAATGCTCCGTTTAAAATTGTAAGTGTTTTAAAATAATTATTAGTGAGTATCAACCCTGTAAACGCTTCATCGGGTCGCTTGTACCACACCCGAGGGCGTCATTTTATTAAGTCTAAGATAAAATCGCGATCGGCAGTAGATTGCTGACATGTGCTGCGTACGTGTGGAACCTTCCAGAACTCTATCAAATACTACGTTTAAACTCGTAAGTGCTTTTAAAAGATTTTCAGCGTATCATGTGCGTTTAATATGCTGACGCGATGTGTGGAATCTGTCTTATGGAAGGAACATGGTTTTCAATACCGAGCGAGAAAATAGCAAATAAATCTATTCTAATTCTCACCTATTTTTTTTTAATTTATAGTCTAGGTAGCGCTTGGCTGAAATCCGACATACCGACAAGTGATGATGCAGCCTAAGATGGATGGATGGATGGATGTTTCATTATAAGCAGTCATCTAGAATCATGAGAGAAAAATCTTATCAATTCATCAAAGCGATACGAAATAAGCTACAATTTTTATTTAAGAAAATGTGTATTTTTAACCGGAAGTTCACAATATTTCCAAAGAAGAAAATCGAATTCACCCCCAATCCGCGCGCACGAATTCACCACCGAAAAAAACACTGTTTAAATATGTATTTTAGAACAAGACGTAACGTAGCTACCAAACAAAAGGAAACAAAAGAATCTTTTAAACCGGCGTTGAAATTCTAAGACGCGAGCTTAACAGAACGTTTGGAGTGAAATACGAAATTTTCTAACGTAATAAGAGCGCGGTGAATAGAAAAATGTTCCTTTTAAAAAATCAATGTTCAGGTGAGACTTTATCGCTCGCGCATGCATTCAGCAGATTGAGGGTTAAGATTTCCTCATTTTGTATTCAAGGTGCGATGCGGTACGAGGTACCTTGGGCCATCGCTAAAGGTTTTCAGCCTCAGCGGGCCTTAAATGCCCCCCGAGTTTCCATTAGCGTTTTGTTTTCCGCCGTTGTATTTAATTTGGTTGAGGGTTAGTTACGCTAAATATTGTTATTTGCTGGCTAACGAAAGAAGAGACTGGAAAAGCGCGGAAAATTTTAAAATATATCAGTATAGCAGCTCTAAAATTAGCACGACAGACCTGGAAAAACCTAATCTGATAGGACAGAAAATAAAAATAAATAATTCTAAGATATCAAATTAGGTTATTCCAGGTCTGTCATACTAATTTTGGGGCTGCCATACTGATATATTTTTTAATTTGCCGCGCTTTTCCAGTCTCTTCAATCATTCATAATTATCATGATCAACCCATCGCCGGCTCACTACAGAGCACGGGTCTCCTCTCAGACTGAGAAGGGTTTTGGCCATAGTCTACCATGCTGGCCATGTGCGGATTGGTAGACTTCACACACCTTTGAGAACATTATGGAGAACTCTCAGGCATGCAGGTTCCTTCACGATGTTTTCCTTTACCGGTAAAGCAAGTGATATTTAATTAATTAAAACGCACATAACTCCGAAAAGTTAGAAGTGCGTGCCCGGGATCGAATCCTCGACCTCCGATTAGAAGGCGGACGTCCTAACCACTAGGCTATCACAGCTTCGCTTCTATCATTAGCCAGACTATATTAGGTAGGTATGCTTTAGTTGTAAACTAAGCACGGAATATCAATAGAATACTTTAGGTATAGTGCTTAATATAAATATCCACTGTAAATATCTAATATCGGAATAGTATTATAAGTTTCCACGAATAGTTGGATTCCTTCTTGAAACACTTTATGAGAACTACTAGAACTAAAACTATTGCCATTGGTACAACTTGGTTAGATTCTATAGTACGCGACAGTTTGAGATAGCAATCGGGGTATGGGGCGGAGGGATGCCCCGCACATCCGCAAGTCACCCGCACTAGGCTGTGCGGGTGTACGGGGCGTTCCCTCCCCGATTGCCGTCTCAACCTGTCCCTGCTATATATTATGTGATTAACAGGACGCGGCCAAAATTAATGTACATCGGCCTTTAGAATGACATTTCGGCTTTGTAGAGCGTTGTCTCTGTCACTCATACCTATGTGACGTTTCGTCGGTCTCAACGACAGAGACAACTCTCTACAAATCAACTAAATCGTTTTGTTTAGTAACATGTATGTTTTTACTAATACGTAATCTCCAATCTACCAATCCGCACATGGCCAGCGTGGTAGACTATGGCCAAAACCATTGTCACTCTGAGAGGAGACCCGTGCTCTGTAGTGAGCCGGCGATGGGTTGATCATGAACCTATCTCCAACCGGTGATAGTGTAATGGTTACGACGTCCAACTCCTAATCGGAGGTTGGGGGTTCGATACCGGGCACGCACCTCTAACTTTTCGGAGCTATGAGCAATTAAATATCACTTGCTTTAACGGTAAAGGAAAACATCGCGAGGAAATCAGGTCCATGCTGAGAGTTTTTCTTAATATTCTCAAAGGTGTATGAAGTCTACTATTTTTTATTTTTTTTATTTATTTATTCATGTTAATTTTACAGAGTTTCCTACATATCTATCTCGCTAAACTGGTGGGCCAGTTTGTTGGCGAGGTGGCGCTCTTAATACTATGTACATAACTTACTACTATATGCCACACTTGCCCAGCGTAGTGGACATCTATCTGTTCATAAAGATGATGGTGATAAAACTCTCATACAGATCATCGACACAAAAAATGAAATTCAAGGAAGAAAAGACGTTAATGTGAAAATACTTTCAGGAATATGGAAAACACGCAGATGCCGAGAGTAACAAAGGTATAAGCGGATGATGGATGACAGATGCAGATGGAATAAATTAAGGAGTATCTAAAACCTTATAAGTGACTTTTTTTTTTTTTTTTTTTTTTTTTTTTTTTTTTTTTAATTTTAAAGAGGCGGATAAAATGTTTATATTTAATAATTTTATGATTGATATGACTGACTCATTGATATGGATATGACCTTAAGTATTGTGGTGTTAATCTAAGATTGTTATTTCTATTTTTTTAACTGATGAACATGTATACTTCTTTTTTTTTAATAATTATTATTGACTTGACAGGGGTTTTTTATATTTGAATAAAATCATATTGTTAACATTAGGTACTTTCTAGATAGATACATTTAAATATAAATAAGTTAAGTAGATTATTGATTGTTAATTTTCACACTTTATTATTCTATGATAATGTAGTTACTATAATAAGTTGCACACCAAATTATTGGTTGAATGTCAAGGGCTCAAAATAGATTTAAGACCAAATTGTACCACATTCTGGCAAATAAAAAACTATTTCTATTTCTAAAAAGGTAACATAGCACAGTAACCTCACCATATATTTTGCACCTGCCAAAGAATCGCTCACTGTGACTTCAGCTAATCCTATCGGCACGATAGCGATCCGATATCGATAGTTCTATCTTTATCGATGTTACTATCATATTATCTGTGTTGAAATATATTTTCTATAAAACGCCGCCGATCTATAAGACCGAAATGAGAGCTTTAACTGTGGCTTAACTTTATAAATAGTTAGGTAAGTTGAAATTAAATTTTGCCCTAACTTGCCGCTTCTGATTTTATTCAGTTTCAGCTTTCTTTTTATAATCGTTATCAGTAAAAATAAGAATGTGTAATGTTTTTTTTGAAGAATAGTCGCCTTTTTAGAAATTAGGATTACGACTAATATTCTCCTTTCCCCTCCAACTAAGCGAAAAGCTTATGCTAGGAATAGGTACAACAATAGTGCAACGGGTGGGGTTTGAACCGGCAACCTTTAGGAATTCATTCCGCTCCTTAACCGTTGAGCTATTGAGGCTCCCGATCATGGTAATAGATAATGGTTTTCCTGACGTAAAACTGATATTCCACATAAACTGAAATAATTTTCATGATAAATATTCCATGCTGAGTTAATTTTTTTTTTTAAATAATTACCCTCGACCCCCAAACTAGGTTAACCCGTGTCATGGGGGTCAGTCTCTTCCCAGATATGCAATGACAAAGATTAATGTTCTTACTTTAGAGTGTGTAGGAGCGCGCGCGTGTTTCGGTGTATGGGTTTGTGTATGTGTGTGTGTTTGTGTATGTATGTATGTGTGAGTGTGAATGAGTGAGTATATTCCTATTATAATTATTTATTTATCTATTACACAGCAAAAAAAAATACATGATGGTAATAGATAAAGATTTATTCATGCTTTAAAGCGCTTGACGGCTTTATCATAGCACACTTTCTTATTTTTTAATATCTTTATTATATTTATTACGAACCTTATTATTAGTGAACGACCTAGCCGCACCCGACGCCTACTTTATTTTAGATATATTGAAAATAATGTAAGGTATTATGTTTTGTTCAGTAATGTAACACTCGCCATAAGTCGTACGACATAACATCGTGAGGTGTAAAGGCCTCCGTTGATGATGTATTCGGCTCTTTTCCGCCTGAACTCATCGTAATTTCCCTTTCACGTAAACTTGATAATAATTTCGGAAACAAAACAAGACGAGTGCGTACATAGGTACAACTTTTTATAGAGAGCCTCCGAGGGTACATAATTAGGGGCTGTGTGAGTTGTTATACATTGTATCCTTTACTGTTATACGATAATAAAATATTGAAAAGATTCCGAAAATAAACATAAAACAAGAAAAAGTAACCGCGCCTTATTTTTAACTTACTGAAGCTCGCGACTCTATCCGCGTGGTTTAAGGTCTTGGAAAATCTCGTGGAAACTCATTGATTTTCCAGAATAAAAATAACTAATTTTCTTATTAGTGGGAGGTCCCGGGTTCGATTCCTGGCACGGATTTGGAATTTTATAATTTCTAAACTTCTGGTCTGGTCTGGTGGGAGGCCTCGGCCGTGGCTAGTTACCACCCTACCGGCAAAGCCGTGCCGCCAAGCGATTCAGCGTTCCGGTACGATGCCGTGTAGAAACCAAAAGGGTTTAATAAAAAAACTGCCATACATACACCTTAGACTGCATCGTCACTTACCATCAAGTGAGATTGCAGTCAAGGGCTAACTTGTATGTGAATAAAAAAATAACTTATGTCACTCTCCAGGTTTTTACGGAGTAAAAAGTAGCCTATGTCCTTTCCCGGGATGCAAGCTATCTGAGCTGTACCTACGTATCATCTCATCAAAATCTGTTAAACGGATACGCAGTGAAAATCTAGCAGACAGAGGGACATACATGAATACGTAAACAACAGCCTGTGTCAATCTGGAATAATATATCTTTCAAATGGTGAAAGAATTTTGGAAATCGGATGAGTAAACTACTCGAATCAGATTACCTCCTAATTACAAAGGAGAATGACAGATCCTGACCCACCAATTTACACACAATATAAGTTAATGATAATTATTATCCTAGTATTAAATAACCACTTAAAAATTGAAAATTGTGATTTTAAACTTGCGGATGTTTTTATTAGTTTCCATTTAGTTTCACAATATTATAGGTAAATTGCATAATATAACCTAGAATCATTGTGACATAGACTTAGATTTAATGAAAAACCGCAAGTTCTAGAGGAGTTAACTCCTATGTTTAGTTATCAGTGATGAAACAGCAACAAAATGCTCCATAAAGCATACCTACGTGTAAACGACTTTTAAATAATAAAATGGGTCACGGTTCTATAGAAATTGTGTCATTGGTGCCGATTCTCTTGTACACAATCATTAAACTAAACTAAAATGACACGTCGAAATCTATTGCTATCCCTGTCATAATGTTGCTGGCGGAAAAGGATAGCACTAGATTTAGATCTGTTAATTTAGTTTAGTTTAGAGATTGTGTACAAGAGAATCGGCCCCAATGTCCTTTACCTACAAAGTACAAACTGCTTTATTTTATAAAGTAAAGTAGTCGTCGATTTCGTCTTTACCTTGTTGTTTACGATAAGAAAAACATTAATATTTCATCGTAACCTAAATAGATGCGTCACCTAAATTCTATAGAATCAACAAAAGCACAAAATGTAGCCCACATTCACCGAGCAAATGAATAATTAAAACATAATATGACGTGTGTGACAAGAACACAAAACACAGCCACGAATACGAATACAATAGGCAAGGGAGCGTCAATTTTGTCCAATTTCCGTGCATCTAGACATCATACAACCATTGTTAGGGCTTAATGTGGCACGCCATTGTGACCTCTATTCCATTTGTTATAGAGTCCATGTAATTGTATGCCAGGGCCCTGTCCACCGCTAATCCATTAGCAATGCTACTCTTACAATGGTTGATGTGAAGCCCAAAACTGTCCTTTGTGCTTTATCATTGCGTCACAGAAATATCGAATATAGGTAGATATACTTAAGTATACCATTGGATGACCTCGGGTACAGACAGCAGCGATTGTTATTTAAGTACTTAATATAAATAGTTTCGTATTTATTTATTTTTTACAAGTGCTTTCAAATCGTCAAGTGATTTTACCCGTGGTTCAAAATGCCCTTCTTACAGTTCTTTGTCCGAACCAGAGCTTTTTCTTCATAGCTTTCTAGCCAGCAAGAAAAAGCTCAGCAGTGCTTTTTCAAAACTTTCTGTATTGTATTACTAAGCACTAACACTGTGTTAACACAGACCAACATCTATAGACGCTCAATTGGACACCTCCGATCGCCAAGCTTAGGCAGTTGCTGAGCATAAAAGTCAGCTCACGCCCGTTTGGTATCCTCATTCCGCATATTGTCTTGATTACGTGACTTTTGAGTCCACCAATCACAGAATTCTCTCCTGTCCCCCGCCAATATTTTACGATATTGTTTTCATGCAAAATCTTGTATATGCGTCCTCTTGAGGTTAAATTATCTGTGAGTATAGGTAATACGTAGCTACGTCATGGCTCTAGGTATACTATCGTCATCCTCTCGACTCATCGCCGACTCACTACTGATCGGGGTTTCTTCCCAGTATTAGATAACTTTGGCTACGCTGGCCAAGTACGGATTGACAGACTTCACACACCTTTGGGAACATAATATAATAATAATAAAATAAATCTTTATTTATTCCAAATACAATTTTGCTTAAAATTACCCTTGACCCCCAAACTAGGTTAACCCGTGTCATGGGGGTCAAATTATGGACAACGCATACAGGTTTCCTATCGATGTATTCAGTATTCTTTCACCGTCAAAGCAAGTGAGGGGACTCAGTTCGGTGCTTTCTTCATACAAACGTAGGAGGGAAATTACAACAATATTCGATATTGTACGCACAAAACTAAGAATTATATCGATTTATCTTGTCGTTATCTATTTTATTGATATATAAAACATTGAAAAAAATATTGATTTAAAAGTTACGAGGCTCAAAAGATTCCTATTTTAACACTAAATTAATGACAACTTTGGGCGTAAATAAATAAGATTAGGGATATGAAAATTCTAAAACAATTTATCATTAGACGTAGTTTATTTATTCATTAGTTGAAATAACTTTACTTTGCAAACATAAATTCAGCAGTTTTTTCTCAAAAATACTTTCCCTAAACCCTTTTCGCGCGCTTGATTTCGGTGAAAATCATCGTGCCTCTCAACTTTCTCATACAATGTCAAGTGAAAAGCAAACATGTTACCCACGTGCGCTGCCAATTTCGGTCGTGCGTCCTGCGTCACCTTAAGTATTCGAAAGTTAATTCGTCGTGGGCATCAAACCCCGGACCCCACAAATAGGTAGGTACAGTACCTACACGGCAGAAAATATTGTATATTGACTTTTAGAAAGAGACAGCGGCTCTGTTGTTGAGACCGACAAAACGTCACATAGGTGTGAGTGACAGAGACAACGCTCTACAAAGCTGAAATCTCATTCTAAAGGACGATGTTATGATGGCCAAATTCTCAACCTTAAATAAGTTATCACTGCTTACTGGAATATACACCATTATAAGCAAAACGAGTCCCTAAAAACAATAAAACTCATTTATTGTTAAACTTTATTTAACAATAAATGAGGCAAGCCTAGTCAGGTGATGACTAACAAGTCAGGCCTAGTCCTAGTCCTAGACCTAGGTCTACCTACTTAATTGTTATTAATTGTTCTTTATCCGTATTATTAATATTTTTCTGTGATCCTTATATAATTTATGTCAGCACTCAGCAACTTAAAGGCAATATTTATGATATGACATGATATAAAAAAAACTTGAAAAAAAAAAAAGTTTGCAAAGCAAATACAAGCGCCCATATTCCGAGCAGTAATCAACTCCAAATATACTGAGCCTCACGTACGATCAGCGCGAAGGCGAAATAAAGTTTTGATGTAAAAACTTCTCTTTTTATACGACGTTCCCCAAACTTGTCGGCTGCTGTGTTACGTATGTACCTAAGGAACTAGGTTATTATCATTATGTTTGGTTATTATATAAAATATTTATGTCTGTCCGTGGAACCGGGGTATCGCGTCGTCCCTTTTGCGCATCATTTTATTGATTTATTAATTTATTAGGAAATATACTCGGTATCAACGCCAAATCACATGCTAAGTCAGAAGTTACATAATTATTGAAAATGAAAATGAAAATGAAAATCTTTTTTATTCGTATTTAAACTTTTACAAGTGCTTACGAATAGTCGGATGCATCTACCACTGGTTCGGAATGCCTTTCCTGCCGAGAAGAACCAGCAAGAAACTCGGCTATAAACTATTATTATACATAGTTTATAGAATTTATATACATACTCCTATTAAAATCAACTTATACCTACCTCCCAGTGTGCCTGGGTGTGGGTGCTGCTGGTCCCTTTTGGACGCATCGGGCATCCGAGGGGAAGAGCAGTATTCGGGCCGGTGCACCCCGGCAACATGGCTAATAATCTCTCTTCGGGGATATTGTTAGCCATGGCTAATGACCTTGCCCTGTTTATCAAACATTACAAGTCTACAAGCTCACAAGTTACAAGTTACAAGAACTTTTTTACAAACTCTTGTAAATTATGTTTATCAAATAATTTCACAAGACTTGTAGGATTTTACAAGACTTGTAGAACTTGTATTTTTAATTTATAAATTACCGGCAGGAATCGAACCCGCGTCTCCTGGGATCGCGCCCGACGCTCTAACCACTAAGCTACAGCCCGCTTACTGCCAGTGACGAAATTTGTAATGTGTATGCTCACTCAGTAGGTACTGAAGCGACTGTTTCTGCCATCTAGTAGCGACATCTTTTTGCAGTTATCGAAACTACTTTCAAAGGCCCATATTACAATGCAGCTCTCTGAACGAGAAATGACATACTTGCTTTTTACTATTTAATTTAATTTTGTATTAAATAACCTATTTGTAAAACCTTCTTAAAAAAAATTGCTTCTTATTTTATTTACCTACCTACTTTTATTTATTCTATTTCGGTACACCAACAGGAAGTACCTACACAAAAAGTTTAAATTAAAAATAATACATTATTTTTCATGAATTAAGGTTAGACTTAAAATTTGGAAAAATAGATAGACTAAAAATTTTCGCTATTCGAATTACACCGCAAAAAATGGCGAAATCTGATGCGAAAGTTACAATTATTCTTCAATTAAGTAATTCGTGACAAAAAAGATATTTTATTTGGCGCATTTACTGATAAATTATCTAAAGACCAAAAAATTGCAGAGTGGAAAGAGATACTATTGCTATGTCAGTCGCTTGGACTTGTATCTGCCGAAAAAGATTATGCCAGACGTGCGACGGGGGACCTCGTGAGTGGGTCCCCGGAGGGTCTGCCTCGGCGGACGTCGCTGGCTGGGTCGCGGTGGTTTGCTTCGGCGTTCCCGTGACTCAGTCGCCAGGCGACGCGCAGGAGTGCCATTGGGTTTTGGTGGGTATTCCGCTCGCCTCTCGGCCGGCGAGTCCCACATACCTTCCCTCCAGTTGGTTGGCTGGCTGGTTAGTTGGCTGGCTTCCAGGAGGGGGGGATGCGTAAGTAAATGCATTTCCCAGCGTTAATTTTTTTTATCTACTATTACACGATTACAAATACTTATATTTAGAGATATTATCGACAGTAGTTCGATAATTAGCTGCGGCGTCGATCCTCGTTTAATGATGTATTTTATTTTCGTCTTAATGAGCACTTTCGCAAAAAGCCCTTTATTGTGGCTTCGGCGGTAAGCGTCAAATGGATTTTGTATTAACCATTAACCGTGGCTCGGTTTATGTTACATTTATTGCTATTAATTAGTGAGATAATAAAGCTGTTAGGAGAAATACTTTTCAGGCCTATTTAGTTGTTAGTATGACGGTTATTTAACTTTTTACCGGACAGAGTAATTATGTATGTAATCATCATCGTCATCATCATCATCATATTAATTTGTGGACGTCCACTGATTAACATAGGCATTGCCAAGTATCGCCACCGCAGCTTTCTTCATCCAGCTGGCTTCCGCCTTTTTTACTACGCTTCCTCTCAGAAAATCTGCTTTCCGAACCCGTGTTAGTCTTGATATATAGGTACCTATAATTTATCATAAGTTTGGTGGCTACATGCTGTTACATTTCGTTTCAACCTCTATAGCATCAGTCCATGCACCGTGCCAAAAAAACTCAGGATATTTTAGAAATACCACCCTAAGAGGGTTAAATAGGGGAAAACTCATCATTTTTCAAATTATAGTCATCTATTAATTATATTTTCAAATTTTGTTTGTTGGGTTTTCATTATTACGTCGCAATGAAGCAAATGATCGATATGGTTTTTTGCATGGATAATGGATATAGTTAAAGACCTGAAAAGTGACATAGACTACTTTTTCTCCCAGAAAATCAAAGAGCTCGCACGGAATTTTCCGAAATCTAATTCCACACGGATGAAGTTATAGGCATCAGCTTATTCAATAAACTAGTTATTTCCACACGAAAACTCTACCTACTTGAAAAGTATTTATATTAAGTACAACACCTCACCCCTTTCCCCCTTTCTTACCGGCGCTGAACGAAAAACTTTTACCAATTAGGAACTCTGTGATAACAATGTCACAACTTTGAGAGCTACTCCTAAATAGATGTGACAAATCGTTGATACTTTTATCATTTCCACATCAATTTCTGGACACTTTATTCTACAAACTTTTCTTAATAATAATATATAAAAGGAAAAGATGACTGACTGACTGATGTATCAACACACAGCTCAATCTACTGGACGGATCGGGCTGAAATTTGGCATGCAGATAATTATTATGACGAAGGCCGCATCTGCTAAGAAAGGTTTTTCAAAATTCGACCCCTAAGGGGGTGAAATAGGTATTTGAATTTTGTGTAGTCCACGCGGACGAAGTCGCGAGCATAAGCTAGTCATTGACTCGTTTCGTAATTAAATTGTAATCAAAAAGATGAACACAACAAAATTATCTCAACAATGATATCTCGTCGAACAATAAAACCGGAACGCAACAAGATATAAACCGTTGCGCCGTGAAAAACTTGCTGATAGACAGACAGCCAGACAGACAGACACACTTTTGCATTTATAATATTAGTATGGATTGTTACAGTGACAATACAAATACACACTCTGTGAAAATTTCACCTCTCTACCTGTTACGGTTTATGATATACAGCCCGCTGAGAGACAGACGGATAGACGAACGGACAGTGATGGCTCAATAAGCACACTTCGGGTATGGAACTTCAAAAAGGTGTAATACGGCAAACAGCAGCACAGTTTTATCTCAACAATGATATCTCGTCGAACAATAAAACCGGAAAGCAACAAGATACGTAACAAGATACGTCCGAAAAATTCCTCGCAACGGAAGGCGTACCCTCGCTCTCATTAGCCTCTAATTACGGCCCACCAGCCCCGACGTCGGAAATTCAAATTTAAATTTCATACAACCCTCCCGATGTATCTAGAACGAGCCAAATTCGTTCACGCTAATGTACTTCCTACTCTTACCACAAAAAGACTAGAATCCCGAGCGTCAAAACAACGAAATTGCATCATAATCTATACCCACCTTACAAAGATGCGTGCCATCTGTTCAACTGTGAAGAATCGCAAGCGATCTAGTTTCCAAATGGCTCATTGCGGTACATTTCCCTAACAAACGTGATTTTTGACCACTAAAACCGATAAAGTGTGAGACGGACTCACACATGACTCGGACGGGTTCCACACCTTTGAAATTTTGTTTAGTTTGCATGGCAGCCATTTTGAATTTCGCCATCTTGGTTTTTAAATTATTGATTGTTACAGCGACAATATCTGTAACGGCTTATGAGACAGATGAGACAGAGATGAGGTTTATCCGCTGACAGACAGCTCAGTAGGCACCCTTCGGGTATGGAGCGTCAAAAAGGTGTAATACAGCAACAGCAGCACAGTTTTATCTCAACAATGATATCTCGTCGAACAATAAAACCGGAAAGCAACAAGATACGTAACAAGATACGTCCGAAAAATTCCTCGCAACGGAAGGCGTACCCCTCGCTCTCATTAGCCTCTAATTACGGCCCACCAGCCTCGACGTCGGAAATTCAAATTTAAATTTCATACAACCCTCCCGATGTATCTTGAACGAGCTAAAAACGTTCACGCTAATATGCCTCCTGTTCCTATCACAAAAAGACTAAAATCCCGAGCGCAAAAACAACGAGATCGCATTCGAGATCTGTACCCTACAAAGATGCGTGCCATCTGTTCAACTACCTATATTAATTCGTCGCATTAACAAGAGTTAAGAGTAGAGATTCAGATCGCAAGCGATCCCGATGGCTCATCGTCCGTTTTCCACACAAATTGATATTTTTGACCAATAAAAACGTGTTTCCAATGCTAATTTTAAACGGTTATTGTTTGATTTTTAGGGTTCCGTACCTCAAAAGGAAAAACGGAACCCTTATAGGGTCACTTTGTTTTCTGTCTGTCTGTCAAGAAACCTACAGGGTACTTCCCGTTGACTTAGAATCATAAAATTTGGCAGGTAGGTAGGTCTTATAGCAGACATTAGGGGAAAAAATCTGAAAACCGTGAACATCACACAAAAAAATAATTGTGGTCATAAACTAAAAATTTGTATTTTCAATTTTCGAAGTAAGATAACTATATCAAGTGAGAGATCATATGAAAGGTCTTCACCTGTGCATTGTAGAACAGATTTTTATTTATTTTTGTGCATCATAGTTTTTGAATTACCGTGCAAATTGTTGATAAAATACGATTGCAGTGCGGAACCCTCGTTGCGCGAGTCTGACTCGCACTTGGCCGGGTTTTTATGATAATGGCTCGTATTGAAATTTGGAACGGAGACATTGTCGCTGATCGCGTAACTTCCGTAACGATCGCACGGGATTGAGTCGTAGAGCGGTTTTATTGCTGTTATTCCCTTTGTTGTTTGTCGTAACGAGCCTTGATTGTTTTTCTTTTTCGTGTCCGAGCAACCCGTCGCAAGAAGCTTCCCTAAAGCCGAGTATAGTACGCGACAGGTCGAGAAGGAAATCGGGGTATCAGATGCTAAAGATGGGCGTTATTGGCTATTTACGGCAACGGTTAATCAACAGTTACTTAGTTTCAATACCGATATTGTTAACCGTTGCCGAATATCGGTATCAGAGTTGTGTTTCAACTAATTTAATATGCGCAACGCGCAGCGGTTTCCGTAGTAGTAACTAAGCTAGCTGCCGTATCAATACCGTCTGTATAGCTAGCGCGCGCATATTCACTAAAATAAAACCAATTTTACTTTCATGAATATCGTGAAGTAATCACAACATTAAGTTCATAGCAGTAAAGTTTAATTTGATCATTGACATAGGTTAAACTATAGTGGACGCCTGCACGAATAGTTTGCCACAGTCCAGTTAACCAAAAACATTTCATGAAGATTGATAAACCAAAGAGGACCTTATCTCTATTACTCTAAGGCTAACTGTATTTAGAATGATAGGTCAAAGTGTAATGGACAAGTACTTGTACAGTTAAGCCTTAGCGTAATAGAGATAAGGTCGGCTTTGGTTTACCAAGTTCTTAGTTACTAAGCCGGTAGCCAATAACCGCTCCTTCTCAGCTTTCAGTGAAAGAAAGAAAGAGAAGGCATAATTATTGCGTTTCTAGTTACCAAAAAACCAAACAATGCATTGTCAGTTGCCAGTTGGCAGTGTTGCGTTGTCAGGTGGTTCGTCATAGATGATAACTGAAAACCGTTGCTAGCTACGACAATAACGCTACGTTACGCTATAGGCACGGCAGCGGTTTTCAGTTAAGTTAAGCTATAGCGGACACATGTCTATCAGATGCTCCGCACACCCGCGATATCCCGCACCGGTGATTACGTATCTCGCGACAGACTTGCGACAGGCGTAAATCTCGCGATCATTGCTGTCAAACGTCTGGCTAGAGAGAGACAGCAATAGCCACAAAGCAAAATAAGAAGAAGAGAGACAGCAAATGAACTGTCGGATTGCTACTGCTGTCGCGTTGCTGTCGCTACTGCAACGTTTTACGTAATCGCCACCGGTTAGCGCCGGGGCTGTGCGGGTGCGCGGGACGTCCCCACCCCGATTGCTATCTCCACCTGTCACGTACTTATATGTACAATAGCCAACAAATGCTGCCCAAAACATTTTGAAAGAAAGGAGAAAGAAAAGCCGTTTATTTTCCAAATTGTGTCACTCATCGCATCTTATAACTAAGAGCTGGTTATTTACTCAACGTTATTATGCTCAACCATCAATATCATCATCATCATAATCAAACTATGACCGACTCACTACAGACCACTGGTCTCCCCTCAAATGAGAAGGGTTTTGGCCGCAGTCACGCTGGCCAAGTGCGGATTGGCAGACTTCACACACCTTTGAGAACAATATGGAGAACTCTCAAGCATGCAGGTTTTCCTTGCGATGTTTTCTTTCACCGTTAAAGCAGGTGATATTTAATTACATACTTAAAACGCACATTACTCCGAAAAGTTAGTGGTACATGTCCAGGATCGAACCCCTGACTTCCGATTAGGAGGCGGACGTCTTAACCACTCTGTAGGCTATCACAGCTTCCATTAATTATGAGTATATAGTCACTAACCGATTTCCAAAAGGGAGGTGGTTCTGAATTCAGCCTGTTTTTTTTTAAATACTACATTCAAAATATTTTTCACCGGCACATTGCTAACCGAGGGCGGGCGGGCGGCTACAAAATAATTATCATCCCTCGTCGTCCTGCCGGCCTGGATCGCGTATTTTTTAATTTCTTCCCAAATTTCGGGTGTAAAGAATTAAGGCAAAAACCGTTACTTCTTATTAGAGCCCCTAATAAACTCTCGCGCTTAAATAACAGTCGTGTAATAGTATACAAATTAAAGCACAAAAAAGCGGTCAAGTGCGAGTCTGACTCGCACATATAGGGTTCCGCACCATCGTACAAGTAATCTCAAACAATTGTTTAATATTTTTTTATTTTTTTATTTGTACCACACACATTTACAGAAAAGAGGAAAAGAGAGCAAAAGTGGACAGGGAAGCACTTATCTCTATGAGAGATCTCTACCAGTGACCCTTGGCAGTGCGAGAGGTTGTAAAGGAAGTAGAATAGGTACAAGAAGTACACTTTGGAAGTTAATGACGCCCATTTTTATGTGATTTAGGGTTGATTTTTCAATCGCCAGATAAACTTTAACTAACGAATAGGTTTGACGTATTGACAGATTTTCTATACAAAAACTGTCAAAACCTCAAAATAATCCATCAGATAAAAGTTATTTGATGATTAAAAGTCAGCCCTTAGTACATTTCTTGCAATTCAAGAAGGCTAGTGAACTTTACTTGTGGTATTGTCGTTTACATGGACATTGCGTAAGTGTGCGTACATGTCGGACCAATCAGTCGCGAGCAAGCGCTGTCAAACGCACACATTTAGTGTACCTTACGTATACCGAAACGATTTAAACACAAGCATGAGTCAGTGGCCTTCGTAAAATGCAAGAACTATAAATGGAACCACAAATTCACAGTTTTCGAATTTTTTCCTTTACTTAAGGTACTCGTATAAGACTGCTACGTGCTAAATATGATCCTAAGTCAACTGAAACTACAATATAGGTTACTTGACAGCCACGACAGATAGACAGACAGACAACGAAGTAATCCCATAAGGGTTGTTTTTTTCCTTTTGAGGTACAGAACCCTAAAAAAGTGGAGGACGCGGGAGCACAAAGGACGCGGGAACTCGTCAGGATGACTCGGGATAAAGCCGGGCATTCGTGTGTCGTTTGAAAGGAGTTAGGCGTCGCTCATAGACAGCCATCGGGCCGTGAATGCCGGCGGAACTGGGAACATTAAAATATTCCGCACGCTCGCCCGCCACGCCATGCGTGACACCCATCGGACCATATTTTAAAACTGAGTTTTGTTTATAAAACGTCATGTCTCGGTTTCACTCGCGGCGAATTCGAGTTCCGGGGCACTTTTTAGGGTTCTGAAATAGTAAACAAAGTAATTTAAAAAAACCTTACTGCGGTTTGCAGTTTGCACTGCTGTCTCATGTTTGTCATATTGTGTTCATAAATGGACAAATAATCGTTTTTATTTCACACTAGCTGACCTGCCCCGGCTTCACTCGGGAGGAGTTTAGAAAATTGAGGGGGAGGTTGAATTAAATTTTTCTCTCCGTAAGAACCATCCTTGTACTTCAAGGAATATGATAAAAAAAGAACACCACATGATGACAACGATGAGCAACACATTTAGTGATTCATTTTTATATTATAGATTTGAAAATGATGCCATACAGCCACTATATTGTTTTTTTAATTTAATTTATAGTCCGTCAGTCGGATGTAAGAATTCTAAAAAAATCTTTCTTTTTTTGGGCTATGTAAAAAGGGACATAATATGAAGGATCACTTCGTTGTTCAATTGTTCATCTGTCTGCTTGTCTTTTTATCTGTATGGTAAGATCCTTTTTCTCAGGAACGCGAGTTTATCGAGTTGAAATTAGTTGCAGCTGTAAAAAGATCAAGCTTTTAAGTCAACGCAATAAAAAATACATGTAAACAATTTGAAAATCGTTAAATTCTAGCTGTTGTAGTATCATAATATTATTTTAATTTTTTTTACACTTACAAAACTCAACTTGTAGGTAATTGGAGATAAAATTTAAACAAAAAAATAACTACACATATCCTTCTTAACTACGGGACCCTTGGTGTTCGAGTCCAACTCGCACCTGGCCGTTTTTTTATTTTATTTTCGTGTGTCCCGTCGCGGAGTGTCGTTTCGTAAATCAGAGGACGCCATTAAAAATAATGAAGCGAGATTTTACATGTGAAATTGTTGGGGTGTAGTGTTTTACTCTTTATTGTACGATAATGTGAGACGAAAATGACCGTTTACCAGCCGCGGGCAACATGGCTGTTAAATCATCGTTTCAAATTTACACATGTCATTCCGCCTTCACGGTTAATGTGTGGTGTTTTGTTGCAAAGGGATCATTAATGTTACAAAATGGAATGAAAATAATAAAGGACGAAAATGTTTAAGCGTCGGTTATACGAGCCTACAAATTTAACTACCATAACAAACACAATATCAATATGAAGCACATAAATCGTGACTTTTTTGAAATAACATAGCGAAATTTTACATGACGCGTGAAAATGTACGGGTGTTATTTCAAAGTGCCTCATATATGGTACGATTCGTCGCTTCGATCATTAAGAAAATCGTGACGATCCATCGCTTCAAAAATGTTACTTGTTCGAAACGGAACGATAAAAACGCGCTCAAATAATTCAATATGTGGCCTATAAAATGGGAAATGAACTTCTTTTCCTTGCTTATGAGGCGGTAACTTTGATTCGGCACAGAAGAAAGAACCTAGAAGTGTGGGTTAAGAAATAGCTATTAAAGCGAAATTAGTATTTCTTCTAGACACTTTCTTGAGTTATTTTTCACTAATATTTTAAGTTTCACTGGTAGTTATTGATAAATAATGTTCATGTACGAGAATTATCACTTTTTCTTATTTTTAAAAATTATTTTTTATGGAGCACGGTGAATGTCGACTTTAGCGCGCGGGGCTCCCCGAGTCTTGTTAAGATCAATCGTAAAGATCAATCGTACCGTATATGGGGCCCTTAATCTTGTTAATTAATAAAACAAGCAATCATATGACCAAATTTCGTTAAAATCGGATGAGGATACATGAAAAGCCAAAGACGGAAGATCTATATACACTTTCGCATTTATAATATTATCTTTTTTTTAAAGAATATTAACCATGCTTATCAGGACTAATATTCTCCTTTCCCCTCCAACTAAGTGTAAAGCTTGTGCTAGGAGTAGGTACGACAATAGTGCAACGGGTGGGGTTTGAGCCGCCGACCTTTCGTAATTCAGTCCGCTCCTCAACCGTTGAGCCATTGAGACTCAAATCTAATAGTATGAATTTATGTTATCCAAATAGACGTTAGATACAAAGGTTCTTCTATACCTCTACAATAATTGTTCCGGGGCCGCCATATTGGTAAGTAAAGGATATTCTTATCAAAGTCACCTAAGTAAAGGTGAAAATATAAAAAAAGGATAAGGCGCTAAATACATTTCGGAGTTTATTTTCCTACGCGTTCTTTCTCGACAAAAGTATCTTTAAGTGTGAAACTTTAGTAATAATCTCCTTAAACTCGAACAATACTTCAATCTACAATACATTCGAGTTCGGAACATTTCCATTCCATGAAGTTTTGTTGAGACGCCGGGGCATTACGGTGACGATTCAATACACACAGTGGATGTTAAAGGATTACGTTTGAACGCACTTTGAAAAAGTTTTGGGCTTTCCGTTTTGGAATAATGTGCCTTGGATCTGACGATTACCTACCTTATGAGTGAAAGAATCTACGCCCTTCCATCATCACCATCGTCATCATCAACCCATCACCGGCTCACTACAGAGCACGGGTCTCCTCTCAGAGTGAGAAGGGTTTTGGGCATAGTCTACCACGCTGGCCATGTGCAGATTGGTAGACTTCACACACCTTTGAGAATATTATGGATAACTCTCAGGCATGCCGGTTTCCTCACGATGTTTTCCTTTACCGTAAAAGCAAGTAATATTTAATTAATTAAAACGCACATAACTCCGAAAAGTTAGAGAAAGTTAGAGAGCCCGGAATCGAACCCCCGACCTCCGATTACAAGGCGGGCGAACCACTGGGCTATCACAGCTTGTGGGAGTGCGCATTATATGAGGACCTCCGATGCGCCCGATGAATATTATGGATAACTCTCAGGCATGCCGGTTTCCTCACGATGTTTTCCTTTACCGTAAAAGCAAGTAATATTTAATTAATTAAAACGCACATAACTCCGAAAAGTTAGAGAAAGTTAGAGAGCCCGGAATCGAACCCCAGACCTCCGATTACAAGGCGGGCGAACCACTGGGCTATCACAGCTTGTGGGAGTGCGCATTATATGAGGACCTCCGATGCGCCCTGCTGAACGGGATCGTTCGTGAGGAAGAGGGTCCGGTTTACTACCAGGACCTCGTTGCCTCGGCGAGAAACTTCGGCAAGCTACGGGAGTTCGCGCACCACTGGCACAAGAGGCGGTATAGCACGGACCATGATCGTGGACCAGTGGGTGTTTGAGGAAGGATCCGGCGCGCAGGGCACGCGGGGATCTGCGTTTTCGTGCACGTCTGCCCCAGAAAGGGAAGAAAGACTCAAAGGGACAAGGAACGGATAGAAAGAATTCGTAGGGAGTCAAGAAGGTGCCCCGGGAAAGAACCAACGAGCAAGTACCGAACGGGCGCCCTCCCGCGTTTCGGCCCATATAACCGCGAGGTTAATAGGGCCATGGGAGGTGGTGTCCCCCGCCAACATTTTTCGATTTTGTTTTGATGCAAAACCTTGTATATGCGTACTCTTGAGGTTGAATTCTCTGTAGGTACAGGTCTCTTAAAAGATGGAGATTAAGTAACAAAACAAATTATGAAAAACCAACTTATTTCGTAACAAAATAATACAAACGATAAGAAAAACTTAATAGGTTATGTGTTTGTTTGCCAATGTTGTTATAATCATAAATCTCGGGCCAGGTAAACAGATCGATGCGATGTTTTCTGATAAGTTTCCCTGTTGGAGCTCCGTGCCAAAACTCCAAGTGGGGGGATAAAGAGAAATATCATAGTGGCTACATGTTTTTGGGTTCCGTACCCGAAGGGTGCCAGTGGAACCTTATTACTCCGCCCCCGCTGTCCGTCCATCCGCATGTCTGTGTATCAGTTTGTCTGTCATCAATCAGTACCCATATTATAAATGCGAAAGTGTGTTTGTTTGTTGGTTTGTTGGTTTGTCCTTCAATCACGTCGCAACGGAGCAACGAATCGACGTGAATTTTGCATGGGTAGAGTTTAATACCTGGAGAGTGACATAGGCTATTATCCCGGAAAATTAAAGAGTTTAGTTTAGTTTTAGTTTAAGTCGCGGGGAATAATAAAATCGGCTACATCTAATCTCTAGTTAAAAACAGAGTCGCAAATCCTCCACAGCGGTCCTTAAATTCAGTCGTTAGAACATAATACTCTCAACGTGGTTTAAATAATTAATACCCGCCAACCGGCGAGCGTGACAAACGGGATATGCGAGACTCGCCGGCTGGCCTGAACAATCATTATGTTGTGCGATGCATCCCTAATGATCTCTGACTGATGTCTTCTGACCGGCCGCACCCACAAGGGTATCACGTGTCATCTGACTCCCTTGCCCATCACCCATTTGTGATATATTGTGCGACGCATCTGAATAATCACTATGCTCTCTGAGTAATGTTTTCTTAACCTATTATTATTTATGTGTGTCCTAGTTGGACCAGCACATAATATCAAACAAACACACTGGTTTGCCTCTTCTGCTTCGGACACGCAGGACTAGTTGGGTGTACCAAAGCTAAGGAGCAGTTTTCTGATCATCATCATCATCATCATCAACCGATAGACGTCCACTGCTGGACATAGGTCTCTTGTAGGGACTTCCAAACGCCATGGTCTTGCGCCACCTGAATCCAGCGGCTCCCTGTGACTCGTCTGATGTCATCCGTCCCCTTAGTGGGGGTTCTTCCAACACTGCGTCTTCCGGTGCGAGATCGCCATTCCAGCACCTTGGGACCCCAACGTCTATCGGTTGTACGAACTATGTGCCCTGCCCATTGCCACTTCAGCTTCGTAACCCGTTGAGCTATGTCGGTTACTCTAGGTCTCCTACGGATCTCCTCATTTCTGATTTGATCACGTAGAGAAACTCCAAGCATAGATAGAGACTACATACAATATTTCACTTGAAACAATTTCTTAAAGCAAGTACCTATTAATGAAAATGAAAATAAATATATAAAAGGAAAAGGTGACTGACTGACTGACTGACTGACTGACTGACTGATCTATCAACGCACAGCTCAAACTACTGGACGGATCGGGCTGAAATTTGGCATGCAGATAGCTATTATGACGTAGGCGTCCGCTAAGAAAGGATTTTTGAAAATTCAACCCCTAAGGGGGTGAAATAGGGGTTTGAAATTTGCGTAGTCCACGCGGACGAAGTCGCGAGCATAAGCTAGTGATATTATAATTTGAAACTCAGCAGAAATCACGTCGCAATGCATCCGGCGAGAGGGCAAAACGCGCCTAATTATCATATTGTTGTATAAAATTGTCATTAAAACTCAACAGAAGTCGATAACGTTCAACTTGCCCCATTGTAAAAACAGGCCTCCAGAGGCAAGGCCCGTTCACACCGCGTGAAAAACTCGCGCCAGTGACTAACTTCCTGAAAATGTCAGTGAAAACTGCCACTCAGTACACTCATTCAAATACAGTATGCTTAGTACGAGATTTTTTGTCTCACCAACGTTGTACAAATTCAGTTACGTCAAAGTAAAATGAACCTAAGTCGCATTGAAATAAAATTAAAAATTTAATGCCACTGATTTTAATTTCGCAACGTTTCTGCTTGGAGCTCTGGCTGTAGATGTGTAGACAAACTTGAGCTTTAAAACAGTGCAGTTAAGATCCAGTTTACTATAACTCGGAAGAGTTTAGACACTCAAATACAACATCATCACTTACCATCAGGTGAGATAACATTCAAGGGCGAACTTGTATCATAATTCATTATATTTAAAAAATGCCTCGCGAGGAAAGGCCCGTTCACACCGCGTGAAAAACTCGCGCCAGTAGCTAATTGAAAGTTTCAAGGCCGCAAAACTTTTAATGACTGAAGTATGCCGACCGTTTTTCTGTAGCACTATAATAGTCTACAACTCAACAATTCCCGCAAACAGTTACAGCACGCTCTTTTTCAGTTAGTTTTATTATGAAACACGAAACAATACTTCACGCTTTTACAACTTTCGTAGTGTACAACTTTCAAACTTTAAATGTAATGGAAACAATTGTGTGAAGCAGAATAACTGAAAGCAGCATTCAAAACTGTTAAGTATCTAATTTATTACTAATATTTTGTAATCTATAGGCTTATTACATTCTCAGTCTCAAAACTTTATAAAATCAGAGTAAAACACAGAATACCTGCTATTAGGATTTCTGTGGAGTACACGAACCGAAACTTTCTTGTTTCACGTTTCTAGTTCGTCCATTTATCTACAGTCATCGCTCCAAGCCAAAACATTGTACAAAAAATTGGTATTCTTAATTAATTATCTTTATCAAAATATCCACATTTTACTCTGACTTTATACTGCTTAGTGCTTTGATATGGGATGTAAGTGGTTTGAGTTCCTTTAGTTTCACTATTTTTGCCTTTCAATTTTTAATATGGTTTTAAATGTTCATTCTACTAATCGTACCTACCACAAAAATATTTTGTGCTAAGGAGATAATGCCCACGAATTCGTCCGCGTGGATTTAGGTTTATAAAAATCCCATGGGAACTCTTTGAATTTCCGGGATAAAAAGTAGCCTATATTTAAATCCAGGGCATAATCTATCTCCATTTCAAATTTCATCCAAATCCGTTCAGCCATTGTTGCGTGATTGAGTAACAAACATCCAAACATCCACACTTTCACATTTATAATATTAGTAGGATTAGGATTAGTATATTAGTATTAGCATTAGTATTAGTATTTATTTTAATTAAAAAATTGAATAAGAAACTAATTCTTATAGTATTTTATTATAAGTATAGATAATACTCGAATTCATTAACCTTTATTGAGTCCAGTTGACTTACCCAAGTATCCAATTTGAAGCAAAGGGAGCCCAATATTTGTGAGGACAAAAAAATCTTCAGTTCGGTCACGTAGTTACTAATTCGCTCTCCGGGGCGGAGGTTGGAATCATGCCGGGAATTCAGTATATTATTCGGTCAGTATAATTCTGTGGGATGAGCCTTTTGCATATTTATTTAAAAAAAAAACCGGCCAAGTGCGAGTCAGACTCGCACACTGAGCGTTCCGTATTACAATCGTATTTTATCGACATTTTGCACGATAAATCAAATACTATTACGCATAATAAAAATAAATAAAAATCTATTTTAGAATGTACAAGTAAAGTCTCTTCATAAATGATACCCCAGTTGGTAATTAATCTTACTTTGAAAGTTGAAAATAGCAATATTTGTTCATGAACACATTTCATATATCATTCTATATTATCTATCTTCAATATTATCATTCTATCCTACTTCGAAAATTTAAAATACTTATTATTAGTTCATAACCACAATTCTTTTTGTGTGATGTAACCACAAATTCACGGTTTTTAGATTGCCCCCTCATGTCTGCTATAAAACCTACCTTCCTGCCAAATTTCATGATTCTAGGTCAACGGGAAGTACCCCGTAGGTTTCTTGCCAGAGAGACAGAAAACAAAGTGATCCTATAAGGGTTCCGTTTTTACTTTTGAGGTACGGAACCCTAATAAACTTAAGGAGGAGTCCCGAAAGTACATTGAAGGGAAAGTAATATAGTTGGTAGAAATAGTGACATAACGATGACCTCTCGAATAGCTTTGAAAGCAAGATGTAGAAACCTCTATTTTTGGACTAATTCCGTTGCCACGGTTCCAGAATAGAATAGAATAGAATGTTTTTTTATTCATGTAAACTTTTTACAAGTGCTTATGAATAGTCAGGTAGTTTTAATTTACCACGCGTCGTAAATGAAAATAAGGAAAACAGGCGTGGTAAAAAATCTTAAAATAGAAATTGCATGAAAAGCGTCGATTCCACGGACTAAAAGGGGCTGTTTTTCGCAGAAAATACTTGATTTTCACCAATTAAAAAAATACTCGCGATTGAAATTTGTCCGGCCATCCGTCAATTTGTCAGAGCTTTATAATTTCTGAAATAATGAACTCAACTTCAAATTAATTTGTTATGAATTAGCGTTGGACGCGCAGCGTGGGAAGTCTCCCACTAGGTGGATAGACGATTTCAAACGAATCGCAGGGAGCAGCTAAATCTAGGCGGTATAAGACTGTAGTGTGTGGACGTCCTTACAAGAGGCCTATGTCCAGCTGTGGACGTCTAATGGTTAGCGACGACGATGATGATGATGAATTATGAATGTACTTCAGAATGTTTTGATTACCTTCAAGACAAGAGTGAATAGGCATCTTCTAGGCAAGCGCGCTCCATCTTAGGCTGCATCATCACTTGCCACCGGGTCTGATTACAGCCAAGCGCTAGTCTATAAAAATTAATAAAACAAAATTTTAAAAATGATGGAGCTGTATTTCACCATTCGTTTGAACTCCCATTTAAACATTGTAACAGAAGTTACGGCTTCCAAATTTATAGCGGCGGCGTATAGAAATTCAATCAAATATCCGTAACTTTTAGTGTATCCCTACACCCGTCATACAAGACCGATACAATGATCCTTTCCAATAAACTACTCCCTATATAAAACCGGGACGAGCTATACCCGACAAGTTGGGCATAAAAACAAATAAATAGATCCGAGTCGTGCTCTCGCGTTTTATTTCCCTTCCACTGGTCGCCGGGATTGCTCCTTGCCATCAATGTTTACGTGACCTTAGTTTATTAAAATTCCTACTTTCGCCCTTACCAGTTTTAGTGTTCCGTACCTGAAGAGTGCTAACAGGATCATATTATACTAAGCCTCCACTGTCCGTTCTTCTATCCGTCCGCCTGTCCGTCTGCCTGTCCGTCTGTCTATCAGTGGGCTGTATCTCAATAAGAGTTGAAATTTACACAGTGTGTGTTTCTATTGCCGCTATAAGAACAAATAATAAACATTTAACCTGACAAGTTGGGCATAAAAACAAATAAATAGATCCGAGTCGTGCTCTCGCGTTTTATTTCCCTTCCACTGGTCGCCGGGATTGCTCCTTGCCATCAATGTTTACGTGACCCTGCTTTATTAAAATTCCTACTTTCGCTTCTACCAGTTTTCCTCGTAAAGGAAGTCACCCACGGTGACTTTTGGCAACGATTGACTAGCGATGCAGTCGCAAAAAGACAGCGATTATATATACGTATATATACGGTTGTATACGTTCGCCCACTGTTGTAATTGTGACGTCACTCAGGTCACAGCTGAAAATCGGCGTCCTGCATTTTATGCGTGTTGATGCATAAGACGCAATGCACGACATTGTGCTGAGCTGTACCTACACCTGTTGAGGGTGGTGTCATAGATTTTTTTTTAAGAATATTAGCCATGGCCCTTGACTAACATTTCCCTTTCCCCTCCAATTAAGCGTGAAGCTTGTGCTAAGAGTAAGTAGGTGTCGACAATAGTGTAACGGGTGGCGTTTGAACCGGCGACCGGGGATTTCAGTCCGCACCTATAAAAGTTGAGTTATTGAGGCTCTAGATATAGAGTAATCTAGAAATGTTACATTTATATGCTTGTTTTTATCTGTGACACCAACAACAAATAATTGTATTTTATTTATTTATTTCTTTCTATTTTGCATCGATGCAAACGCGATGCAACATTAATACATACAGGGGAGCGATGTAGTGACTACCTTGAGTACCTTGTAATTCTTGTGGACGCTTCAGTTGCAAGATGGACTCGGTCGAGACCAAGTTGAGAGCGTCGTCTTTGTTACTGCTTTTATCACACTCACAGCGTGGGCAACGTAAATATAATAACCCATAGTAACACATAGTATGTGAACCCATATAATAACGAAACGAAAAGTAGCGCTGCAGACGCGTATTAACGAAACGCGCTACTAGATCGTTGCAATAAGCCGCCGTGGGTGACCTTCCTTATTTGACGGCGCTTTATGGTAAACTTAATTAATATCCACTACGCTATGCTCTCCTAAGCTGTGTACTTGGATATATATTTTCTTTTCGTATAATTGTTGTTTATTTAAATTCAAAGACTATTAAGGCCCGGTTTCCACTCAAGCGGAATGGAGTGAAGAGTGAAAAAAATATCACGGCATCTATCCATAATCTGATTGGTCTGCTAACACATCTCCCCCATTATCACATAATCAGGCATACTTTACTTAATTTATTATTTGAAATTTAAAAATTTGTTAATTTTGTGAAATCACCCTTTCTGTAAGATGACATTTTTTTATATCTAGACCTGTAATTTTTAACCGACTTCAAAAAAAGAAGGAGGTTCCGATTTGACTGTATGTTTTTCAACTTGTTAAAGTTAATTTAGTTATTAAAGGCCTTAAAAAAGTTCTCTTATCGTTTTTGGAATTTTGTTATACACTATCTTCGACGCGACTTCGTCCGCGTGGACTACACGAATTTCAAACCTCTATTTTACCCCCTTAGGGGTTGAATTTTTAAAAATCCTTTTTTAGCGACTGTTCACGTCATAATAGCTATCTGCGTACCAAATTTCACCCAGTACCGATCCATCCAGTAGTTTGAGCTGTGCGTTGATAAGTCAGTCAGTCAGTTAGTCACCTTTTCCTTTTATATTTAGATTATTAGATCACAGTATTCAATCAAAAAGTTCAAGGCTCGTTAAGTATCATCTGTAAAAATATCCTTTAAAAATGTATATTGTGTCGTGTTTAGTAGTGGCCTTCAGGGAAAAGTTCAGGAGAGTTTATTGAACGATTAAACAGATACGAAGCCCCGACGCTCCCGCCCTTGGGGACAAATTTAGTTACTATTTATATAATGAGTTCCTTTGTGGAGCTTTATTGGAGACATTTTTACTTACTAACAGAAGGAAAGACAAATAGAATTACAAGTTTTTAGATCTGCTCCCTTAGGACGAAAGCTGTAATTATCACATTTATCTTTGGCTTCGGTCGTAGCTGGCCGGCAAAACGTGCAGCCACGCAGTTAATTATACAGGGTGTCACCAGAACCCGGGTCAATGCCCCGCCTACAACGCGGCATTGACCAAGTTTTGCGCGCTGTACATTGCCGGTTTGAAAGATACTAAATCACTAAATCTACAAAATGAGGCAAATAGTTATTGGTATTGGATTGTGTTTAGTTAGTATAACAATAACGGTAAGTTTTTGCTAGCGTTCTGGTTACACTCTATATAATTTACAGTTCATACAGTGAGCGTTACGTACTCACTAACGAAAGAAAAATACAAACTTATTACATTTTTTTTACAGCAGGGGTAAATTATTGATAGAAAAAAGCAGCATTAATTTAAAAAAATATTATTAGGCACATCTTTCTTAAAAACACATGAATTTAAAGTGAACTTTTACGACTATACATTACTATATTGACGCGCAATAAAACTCCCGCCCGTCTTCCTAACATTTAACACTGTCATAACTCACGCTACGACGTCCCCCGCGACCTGTTACTGTCTCATCCAGTACCCGTAGTATAAGATTTTACGTCTCACCAAACGTTGCTAGAATTCGAGAATCGAAACACAATAACATCAAAGTAAAATGGTCCTACAGAGCCTTGAATTGAAGTCAAAAATTCAATGCCACTGATATTAATTTCGCAAGGTTTCCGCTTGGAGCGCTGGCTGTAGATGTGTAGACAAACTTGAGCTTTAAAACAAGGCACTTAAAATCCAGTTTACTATAACGCAGAAGTGTTTTGACTCTCGAATTCTAGCAACGTTTGGTGTGACGTAAAATCTTATAGTACGGGTACTGTACCCGAATGTTCCCTTCTTTACCTTTGCTTAGGAAATTGACTCACGAATTCATTGAAACATAACTTTTACTACATCACCTATATTGTGTAAACAAGGCTACGTATGTTTATCTCCAGATTACAAACTATCCGGGCCAAATCTAGATATATAAAAGGAAAGGCTGACTGACTTACGAACTGACTGACTGACTGATCTATCAAACGTACAGCTCAAACTACTGAACTATAAGCTAGTTTCAATATAATTGGATAAGCGTTTGAATTAAGAATAGGCAGTACAAACATTTTTTCGCAGTTATTTTATTACTAGCTGTGTGCTTAGTATGAGATTTCAGATCTTATCAATAACGTTGATAGATTGCGAGTGTCAAAATACAATAACGACAGATAAGTATTCATCATGATCAACCCATCGCCGGCTCACTACAGAGCACGGGTCTCCTCTCAGAGTGAGAAGGGTTTTGGCCATAGTCTACCACGCTGGCCAAGTGCAGATTGGCAGACTTTAACATTATGGAGAACTCTCAGGCATGCAGGTCTCCTCACGATGTTTTCCTTCACCGTTAAAGCAAGTGATATTTTAATTACTTAATAAATTAACTAAACGGGATCGAACCCCCGACCTCCGATTGGAAGGCGGACGTCCTAACCACTAGGCTACCGTAGCTTTAGGCTAGCATAAGTATTCAGTACCACCAATTTCACTTTCGTAGTAGTATAGATTTTCTATTTCACGAAGACCGTATGGCTAGGTTTGTGTGGGTGCACACGTACACATTGACGCGGTTTAAAATACGCACACAAAGGCGTTAAAATTTATCTTTACAGTCACTATTACAAGCAAGGTTGAGTGGTCATCGTGAAATAAAACATTCAGCTTCAAAGTAGCTAACGAAGTTTTCACTTAAATAAATCAATTCGCTTATATATATAGAGTGTTGGGGTCCGGGGATGTGATAGTAATATGGATATTTAGTATGAATAATGATAGTTTCTATTTCTATTTCCATTCCGTGACACGCTCATTACACCTCAGCAACAAGCCTGTCACGGCGGTGTCATTTCACGTCGTCACTGTCACTGTCACTGTTAATGAAGGCTGCCATTTCGCACCCTTCGGCTGCAAGCAATGACTAAATAATAAGGCTGTAAGGCTGAGCTGTAATCAAGCGGAGCTCGCCTTGTCCTTTATTTACGGTATTCGTTAAATATTATTGAAATATCGTGTTGTTCATTTCACGGAAGAGAAACTTCACCAGGAGACCAGCTGTGGCTCGATTACGGTAAAATTACAGCTATAATATCACGATCGTAATCACCTGTGATTAGTTGACGCTCACTATTGGCTACAATGCATTGTTGCAACAGAATACCATTTAGCCAATCACAACAATTGTGATTGTAATTATGATTGATAAAGGTTTTCTGCAATCGACCAATTGTAGATGGAAGGGATATACCTTCATACTTCTAGTTTCTACAAAGTAAAGCCTATCATCATTTATCCATCGATGCATACATCAGACTGGGGAGGTTAGTCCATATCCATTAGATAGTGGTTTAGCGATGGGATGAGCATGATGATGATGGACTCCGATATTAAAATGTTTCGACACTCGGAATTCGACAACGTAGTCTAAGTTAGTTAACTATGTGCAACTTGTACTAATCATACAGATTTTAATAACAAGCTTTGGGCAACTTTACAAGTAATACTGGCTTCCCACGGTGCGTGATTCTGCGGATTGTCACGCACGACCGACGACCACAGACAGCCACGCACCGCGCGCAAGGCGAACGATACCACAGAGTAGGACCAGAGAGGAAGCTTCATACAAGCGGCCGGCTGTAGGTACACTCACTCGTAGCGCTGCTCACGCACACCGCAACGTGTCACAGATGCTCCGTGTGCGCCCAGTTTGATGGCGAACGGCAGGGTTGTGGGTCGTGCGCGTTAAATTAATACTTACTTAGCGAGAATATTACTTCAGAATTAGTTACGTGTAAATTGTACAAAAAATTGACTTATTATAGATTTAAGTGCTGTGGTTGAATAAAAATGCCTAACTAATGTTCAGTATGTTTCAGTTCGTCTAGAAAAAATGAGGACATTTCTTTTTATGTGTACCCAAGAGATCAATTGAAATCTAGTGATGACGTCACTAAAATGGCGGCCGTGTGCATTAGCAATTTGCGGGACTTATATATAGAATTTTTTTTCTTAAAAATTTTCACTTGCAATAGGACAACCCTATAAGAATAGGTATCAAATTTTGAACGGTATTAGGAAGCTTCCCCTCTGTAGGGATATCTACTCGTGTGACGATGTTCTTCCTATGGTGCGTCGGTGCGGGTGGGTCCTTCAGCAATATCACGTACCGTGGGAAGTCGGTATTAGACGGTAATCCTTCCTACAAATAATGTAGTTACAGATTAAATCGTTTGTTGGTTGGATTAGGAGCAAACCTTCATTCAAATTACTAAACAAAACATCCAACTATGTTTAACACTTGTAACCGGAGTACTTAGAGGACCATTTGTGTCGTCTTACACGGTCCCATGGGACGAACTACCAAGACAGGACTCTGCCGCGATAAATGCTTTGTCTTTAATTAATTAATGTAAACAGGGTAAACTAGAGGTTCCTGCATTATCAGAAATCACTAAGCAATTTTATCACTGCACATCTATATATATATATAAAAGGAAAAGGTGACTGACTGACTGACTGACTGACTGACTGACTGACTGACTGACTGACTGATCTATCAACACACAGCTCAAACTACTGGACGGATCACGCTGAAATTCGGCATGCAGATAGCTATTATAACGTAGGCGTCCGCTAAGAAAGGATTCTTCAAAATGCAACCCCTAAAGGGGTAAAATAAGGGTTTGAAGTTTGTATGAAAGTCTGTCAGTTTTGAAGTGTCTATAAAGAAGTTTTGTAGTTAATGTTTTTGCAATTAGCAGTATGACATATTCTATTAAGCTCATGTTAAAATCTCATAGTTAAAGATCAAACCTGAGGGTGTAAAATAGGGGTTTCAAATTTGTGTAATCCACGCGGACGAAGTCGCGGGCATAAGCTAGTCTAAATATATGAAAGGAAAAGGTGACTGACTGGCTGACTGATCTATCAACGCGCAGCTCGAACTACTGGACGGATCGGGCTGAAATTTGGCATGCAGAATGCAGATAGCTATTATGTCGTAGGCATCCGCTAAGAAAGGATTTTTGAAAATTCAACCCGTAAGGGGGTGAAATAGGGGTTTGAAGTTTGTGTAGTCCACGCGGACGAAGTTGCGAGCACAAGCTAGTATTATTATAAATGTGAAAGTGTGTTTGTTTTTGGTTTGTTCTTCACTCACGTCGCAACGGCTCGACGTGATTTTTTGGATTGTTATAGGTAGTTAAAGACCTCGAGAGCTAGTTAATACTTGACTGCAATCTTGTGGTAAATGATGATGCAATCTAAGATGAAAGCTGGCTAACCTGAACGGGGTATGGTAGTTTTTATTAAACCATTACCCCTTTGGTTTCAACAGGACATCGCACTGGAACGCTAAATCGCTTGGCGGCACGGCTTTGCCAGTAGGGTGGTAAGCCACGACTGAAGCCTCCCACCAGACCAGACCAGTGAAAATTTACAAATTGTAAAATTCCACGGGAATCGAAACCGGGACCTCCCACTTATAAGATCACAGCGCTCTGGTGCGCCAGAGAGGTCATCGATGGAGGAAATTCCCACAGGAGTTTTAAAAACCTATACAGACGTAGTCCCGGGCATAATTAAAACTATCAGGTGTAATTAAAACACCATTTGACTGTTTTTCAATTAATTTAGCCTGAAAGTGTCTTTCCTCATCTACGTATTCATAGTCATTACGTTCCCGCTCTCTCAAGGTCCCCATTTAAGTCATTACCTCCCTCAAGTGTCCCTCGTCCTCATTTATTCATTAAAGGTAGAGCATTTTATTACGGGGTACTGAAGTGCCGTGGTTGTAGGCCCCTTGGGACTGTGGAAGATATTGTGAATAGTTCCGCAAATACCTACTGTATTTAAGTAAATTTATAGTTACGAGCGTTGTTACATATTATATATAGTCACTTGCAGAGTTTGACTTGCTACTTTTTATGCCGGAAAATCCGAGTTCCCAAAAATGTTTTAAAACTAAATCCATAAAGTCGCGGATATAAATAAAACTATCAAGTGTAATTAAACCACTATTTGACTGTTTTTCAATTAATTTAGCCTGGAAGTCTCTTTCCTCATCTACGTATTCATAGTCATTACGTTCCCGCTCACTCAAGGTCCCCATTTAAGTCATTACCTCCCTCAAGTGTCCCTCGTCTTCATTTATTCATTAAAGGTAGAGCATTTTATTACGGGGTACTGAAGTGCCGTGGTTGTAGGCCCCTTGGGACTGTGGAAGATGTTGTGAATAGTTCCGCAAATACCTACTGTATTTAAGTAAATTTATAGTTACGAGCGTTGTTACATATTATATATAGTCACTTGCAGAGTTTGACTTGCTACTTTTTATGCCGGAAAATCCGAGTTCCCAAAAATGTTTTAAAACTAAATCCATAAAGTCGCGGGCATAAATAAAACTATCACGTGTAATTAAACCACTATTTGACTGTTTTTCAATTAATTTAGCCTGGAAGTCTCTTTCCTCATCTACGTATTCATAGTCATTACGTTCCCGCTCACTCAAGGTCCCCATTTAAGTCATTACCTCCCTCAAGTGTCCCTCGTCTTCATTTATTCATTAAAGGTAGAGCATTTTATTACGGGGTACTGAAGTGCCGTGGTTGTAGGCCCCTTGGGACTGTGAAAGATGCTGTGAATAGTTCCGCAAATACTGTATTTGAGTAAATTTATAGTTACGATCGGTGATAGCATAGTGGTTATATGACATCGGAATTCGGAAGGTCAGGGCTCTCACAATCAGTTAATTGTGAGAGCCCTGATTATAAATGCGAAATTGTGTTTGTTTGCTGGTTTGTTGGTTTGTCATTCAATCACGTCGCAACGGTGCAACGGATTGACGTGATTTTTTGCATGGATATACCTGGAGAGTGATATAGCCTACTTTTTATCTCGAAAAATCTAAGAGTTCCCACGGGATTTTTAAAAAACCTAATTCCACGCGAACGAAGTCGCAGGCATCAGCTAGTAAATAAACAAATAGAAAAAAAATTCTACCCTCATAATAAACACCTATATGCCAGCGCGGCGATTAGACAACAAGCTTTTAAACAACCAACACAATCGAGTCTAGAGCGCATCGCAAGTGGCTATTAATTCCCGCGAAACCTTCAAGTTAGCGTGACGCAGCATGAAAGGCGTGTTATAAGCCAAGTCACTGTGATGAGGCGATGGGCTCAAATACCGGTATTGATGGTAAACGATTTATTTGCCAACTCACTTATTTATTGTGCTTTTCGAGGTGTTTCCCGTCAAATTATGAATTACACGGAGGGAAGTTAATGTAAAAGCTGTGAAAGCCTAATGGTTAGGACGTCCGCCTTGTAATCGGAGGTCGGGTGTTCAATCCCTCTGATTTTTCAGAGTTATGTACGTTTTAATTAAATAAATATCACTTGCTTTAACGGTGTAGGAAAACATCGTGAGGAAACCTGCATGCCTTAGAGTTCTCCATAATGTTCTCAAAGGTGTGTGAAGTCTACCTATCCGCACATGGCTAGCGTGATAGACTACGGCCAAAACCCTTCTCACTCTGAGAGGAGACCCGTGTTCTGTAGTGCATTTTTATTTATTTTTACGCGTCATAGTTTTTGAGTTATCGTGAAAAATGTCGAAAAATACGACTGTAGTACGGAACTCTCGTTGCGCGAGCCTGACTCGCACTTGCCCAGTTTTTTGTGTGATGTAACCACAAATTTACGGTTTTCAGATTTTTCCCCTAATGTCTGCAATAAGACCTACCTACCTGCCAAATTTCATGATTCTAGGTCAACGGGAAATACCCTGTAGGTTTTTTTTTTTTTTTTAATAGATATAGCGAGCAAGCGAGCAGGCGGGTCACCTGATGTTAAGTGATTACCGCCGCCCATGAACATTTGCAGCACCAGAGGAGCCGCCGATGCGTTGCCGGCCTTTTAGGAATTTGTTGGTCCGCCCCTTGAATAACCCCATGTTATAATCTAGTGGGAACACCGCCGATGGGAGTTGGTTCCACAGTTTGCACGTGCGAGGAAAGAAGGATCTGGTTTCTTGACAGACCGACAGACAGACAGACAATGAAGTGATCCTATCCTACGGAACTCTAAAACTTCGATGAATATAACTTGACAAATGTAGAACTTTCTTACAAACCTTGACCCGCCATATTTAATATCCATAGGGATAGAATTTTTAGAAATATAAAAAAAGCAATTTTACTAGTAATAAATTACTTAATTTTTAATAATACCTAAGTAATTTATTTTGAATCATTCACTTATTTATTATTCTAGTGCAGGTAATAATCAGTGTTTTGCTTTGTAACTTAATTAATAGATGTTGGTATAAAAGATATGCCTTTAAAATATGCACCAGCGTGTCGGTTGCAAATTATATTCCCCATGACATACTGTAATATCTCGTTACGGCATATTAATTAAGTGCATTAAGTGTCCGTCCCAAATTGCATACGGCCATTGCATAACCACCCAGAATATTATATTTACATGATGCATTACAGCTACTATTTATATTTAAACTGTTTCCCGAAATATTCTTAATCTGCGTGAAGTTTTTATTTTTTGTGCAGTAAAGATCATTAGATGGGCTTTTGATCTGGATCCTTAGCCCCCCTGACAGCATGTCTTTCGTGTTGCGGGGACTTGCAGTCTCCTTGCCATCGCGTCACGAGCCGAGGCCCGTTGAAAAAGGACCCCAGATGCGTCTGAAACTAGTCGGACATACTCCGACTACCCGTATTATAAATGCGAAAGTGTGTTTTTGTTGGTTTGTTGGTTTATTAGTTTGTCGGTTTGTTGGTCATTTCAATCACGTCGCAACGGAGCAATGGATCGCCGTGATTTTTTGCATGGGTATAGTTGAAGACTTGGAGAGTGACATAGGCTACTTTTTATCCCGTAAATAAAAGGATGTTTAAAAACCAAAGTCCACGTGAACGAAGTCGCGGGCATCAGCTAGTTATATTTATAATCGATATTTTAAACGCTAGTGCTAATACGGTGTGGATTAGTTAGGAATTATAGATAGGTATTAGACACCCGCGTAAATATTCTATTTGTCTTGTTTACAAAATAAAGACATTGTTTACAGTCAAGTCCAAAGTACCAAAAGGCTCGCTTAGTACACGGATGGGAGGTGTTTGAATAATCCCCTGCTTCCACGAGCCGCGTCATTAACTAATAGAAAAATAAATAAATATAAGTACCTAGAGTTCGACTGAAAACCAAAAACCTAACTTGAACCAAATCTTCGGCTTCGGCCAAGCGCCAACATTTTGCTTTTTGGCAGGGCAGTCATGTTTTAATTATTTAATTTAAAAACGACTTGTTTACAATAAAAATAAAGACATTGTTTACAATTAAGTCTTAAGTACCAAAAGGCTCGCTTATTACACTGATGGGAGGAGTTTGAATAATCCCCAGCTTCCACGGCCCGCGTCATTATCTCGATATTGCCACGGTAATGACAGACAATAAATCGCTCTGTTGTCTGCGCTATAGAAATAATTTGGCCTGGATTCGAGGAGGAGATTAAGTTTTTAATTGAGTCTCTGTAACACACTTGAGTTATTGGTTTCAATTTTGCCTACTAATACTATCTACACATCGTCCAAATGCTGAAATTTTACTTTTTTGGCAGGGCAGTCATGTTTTAATTATTTTTATTAGAAACGACTTGTTTACAATAAAAATAAAAACATTGTTTACAATTAAGTCCGAAGTACCAAAAGGCTCGCTTATTACACGGATGGGAGGTGTTTGAATAATCCCCAGCTTCCACGGCCCGCGTCATTACCTCGATATTGCCACGGTAATGACAGATAATAAATCGCTCTGTTGTCTGCGCTATAGAAATAATTTTGCCTGAATTCGAGGTGGAGATTAAGTTTTTGATTGAGTCTCTGCTAACACACTTGAGTAATTGGTTTTAATTTTGCCTACAAATAGTCTACAAATAGTAATACGTCGGTCCAAATGCTGAAATTTTACTATTTTGGCAGGGTAGTCATGTTATTTTAAAACGACTTGTTTAAAAAAAATAAAGACATTGTTTACATTAAGTCCGAAGTACCAAACGGTTGTCTTTTTTTATTGGGCTAGGAGATGCGTTGATCATGGTGATGATCACTGTACACAGGTGCGCAACGGAGAGGAAACGTGTTTGATTTGACCCATATATACGCGTTAGTGGACAGACCCTTACCAGGGCTCTTTCTATTAAGTGCCTAATTAAGCCCCGGCATTAGTCATTACCGTGTCCACAGGTCTCGATTAACCTGAGGGCTATCTTGACATCCGATCTGAAATATATCTGCGGCGCTGACAAATTACTAGCATTATCATGTGAGTTTTGTGGTCTTTTAATTAAGTACGTTAGTATCAACATGATAATTACAAAAATTAAAAACGCGACTGCAATACCAAAAAAACTAAAAAGTAAAAATCAGTATGAGAATTATTTGGCCATAGTCTACCACGACGGCCAAGAAAAAACGCAAATATATTATGGCTCCGAAAAAATGTATATTTTCACATTTATAATATTGTATTAGGATATAAGGATTATTAGGGTGGATTGAGGTTCTACAATAGCTCGGTTTTATACTGCTAATAACTTTAGAATCGCTACGTATGATGCCATAATATCAACACAACTTGTTGAATGCCTAACGTTGTATAAATAAATCTATAGCGTGTTTCTGTATACGTCATTACCACGCGGCGTGACGCGACAAAAACTGCGGTTGGTTAGCTTGATCGGTCAATATGTTAGCTCCAACATATTTAAGTTATTCTGGAAAATTGACACGCCAATTTTATTCAAACTCCATTATACGGTTGCATTGAGTTACTATTCGCAAATCCTCAATCCATACTAATATTATAAATGCGAAAGTGTGTCCGTCTGTCTGTCTGCTAGCTTTTCACGGCCGTGGGTGTAGTTCACCTACTCGCCTCGAGGTTTTGTTACAAGTTTCATAACTGTTGTGAACTGTGGCACAGTAATGAACGCACCGCAAGCTGTCGCTTATGCGATAAGTTTACAGCTCTAAACAGTTAGAGCCTATGATCGATCAAACACTAACCAACCTTACTTTTTGCTGCGTCACGCCGCGTGTAATGACGTAAACAGAAACATGCAAGCGACTTATTTATAAACCGTTCAGCATTCAACAAGTTGTATTTATTATTATGGCCTCAAATGAACATATATTTTCTGTCGTGTTTTATTATCACACTCCCTGATGACCTTTTACATTTCATGGTATATTCTTGGTCATTTTAACGACCTTTTGATCAAAGTTTTCTAAATGCTTGCGTCACAAGCTAAAGTCCTAGCTTATCCTTACGACTTCGTCCTACGACTTCGTCCGCAGACAAAGTCGCGGGCCTCATCTAGTATGAGTTTATAAGACAAAATCATAACAGTAGGTTATAAGGTGTACTTCTGACTGAGCTGCGAGGCTCATGGTTTTGAATTCATTCGGTTTCTTGATTTTTACGTCACTGTCAGCTTTCCGTAATCCGTACCCTTCCTCACAAGCCATGTCAGTGAAACGGTATACCTACCTATAATATATCATGTAACATGTTAATAATGTAACTTTAGACCCACCTTAACATCAGCAAAGGCCTATTTGACGTGAAATTGTAATTATATGTCACGGAAAACCGGCGGCTAAATTATGGCGAGCGTTGACGTAACAAGGTTGTGATGTGTTACCGGGTAACGTTACCGGATATAATAATATGCACCCAATATCAAAATTTAGGCTTCATCATGATCAAACCATCGCCGGCTCACTGCAGAGCACGGGTCTCCTCTCAGGGTGAGAAGGTTTTGGCCATAGTCTACCAGACTGGCCATGTGCGGATTGGTAGACTTCACACACCTTTGAGAACATTATGGAGAACTCTCAGGCATGCAGGTTTTCTCACGATGTTTCCCTTCACCGTTAAAGCAAGTGATATTTAATTACTTAAAACGCTCATAACTCTGAAAAGTTAGAGCTGCGTGCCCGGGATCGAGCCCCCGACCTCCGATTAGAAGGCGGACGGCCTAACCGCTAGACTATCACAGTTTTTAATTATATTTAGGCTTCTAATAACTGTATTACCTACCACTTTTATTTTATAACCTACTATTAGGCATACTGTATTTTTTATAATACCATAGATATTGTTTAATTTTATGTATAGTCCGCGCTAATAGCCGTTCTTGAAGTTAACCGCAAGACGCGTCACAATAGCATTTTTAGGCATCAGTGGGGCACGCAACACGAGGAACACACCAACCCACGCGCTGCGCCGCACTCCGCGTTCGCCATCTGCATTAGTGTGAGTGCTACATCCGTGCACAGTATACGAGTGCTTGGAACAATACCTGCGCGAGCTCGCACTCGCCGGGAACTATAACAAACGTTCGAGTGACCAAATTTGTTTTATTACTAGATAGGCTTGCCCTTGACGACAATCATGCTTAGAAAAAAGCAATGATGAAGTCTAGGTTGTAGTGCCCTTGCCTCGAAGATGACTATTCACTCATGCTTTGAAGGTGTTTAATACATTGCAGGAAACTCTAATGGAATTCAAACATTTAAAAACTATTTCTGCGGGGTATAAGGGAATGGATTTAAAAAAATCTGCAAATAGTGCAGATTCTTGAGCAGCCATAATATTTAAGATTCTGTGCATTGGAAGATTCTATATAATATCACAAAAATAAAAAAAATATCACTCACGATAGTTTAAACGCTAGTATACATAGTAAAAATACTATTGCATGAGTGTACTATCTATAATACAATAGATCTACTTTCTACTTAGAATCTACTTTAAAATAATGTAAAAATAATTTATGGTACAGCATTGTAAGCATACAAACCGCAGGCTAGGCCTTTTCAGCGTGACAGTGTAATTATATGTCACGGCACGCCGGTGCGGTTGATTTGCGGCGAGCGCCGGCGTTGTAACGTGACGTGACGCTGGCGGGCGGAACTGACAGCTGTGGGATTGCTGGGAACCGGGTAACGAGGACGACTTTAAGGTTTCTCTCTATGTTTTACAAGAAAGGAATTTTAAGACATCTCCTTTATAGAATGTAGGTTGAAATTTATTTCATTTGGCAGGTTTGTCTATATTGAAGCTTAATTTTAGATAATAATATTGTTTTCATTAATTATCGTCGGTACAAATTCAATAGTAATTGTAAGTTACGAAGTTCAGGAAATATAAAGTTATGTTTAAAATATTAATCTGCATGAGTTACAATGATGTTGCTATGTGTTTAACATACAAACTAGGCCTTTTTAGCGTGACAGTGTAATTATATGTCACGGAACCGGTGCGGTTGATTTGACAGTTGCGGAATTGCTGGGAACCGGGTAACGAGGACGACTCTAAGGTTTCTCTAGATGCATTCGAAGAAAATTTCAACCTTTTTATTCTTTTGTTATGAAACTTCAATTTTTTTCGTTCTCAATACATTTTTATTATTTCTTGTCGGGACTTTGGACTTCTTTAAACTAAAATAAATCATATCCAGTATCACTCGGAATTCTAACGATAAACCAAATCTATATTAATAAATAAAATTGAAGTGTCTGTCTGTAATATCCAAATATGTTCAGGCATTTAGAAGTTACGGTGAAATAAGGAAAATCAGATACATATAGTCCGCGACAGGTTGAGGTAACAATCGGGGTATGAGGCGGGGGGCGTGCCGCATACCCGCACGTCACCCACACTCGTCCGCACCGGGTTAACACCGGGTTAGCGCCTAGTCCTCGTCCTGTCGCGTACTAAATAAATAAATAAAAATCTTTTTATTCAAATAAACTTTTACAAGTACTTTCGAATAGTCGGATGCATCAACCACTGGTTCGGAATGCCTTCCTACCGAGAAGAACCAGCAAGAAACTCGACGGTTGCTCTTTTCAAATATTTGATATAGGTACAAGATTATGCCATGTATAAATTAGTATTTGCAGTCTTGTGCGTTGCTGGAACGAGCTGCAGGTCAAATCCACGCTCTTTTATCATTTAGATAATCTTCAATTGTGTAATATGCTTTTTTCAGGAGCATATTTTTAATAGATTTTTTAAACTTGTGCAAAGGTAAGTCCAAAATAGTTTGCGGGACTTTATTATAAAAGGTTATACCCATACCCACAAATGACTTTTGGACTTTCCTGAGGCGGAAGGTAGGATCTGCAAGCTTGTTTCTGTTTCTAGTTAGCCTATTGTGTAGATCACCAATTTTCTTGTAACTAAGAATATTTTGTCTTACAAAAACTATGTTATTATAAATTTATTGAGAGGCTACTGTAAGGAGGAGGAAGAGTAATTTCCTTAAATTTCTCTTGAAGGGAATCGCGTGGTAATATACATATACTCACGTGAACCCTGAAAGCATTACAATCCTTTTTGGGCAGTCATGTAATAAAAGCTATCCATCCTTCCACCAATTATACATCTGTACATTATACGTAGATGGGACACTTTTCACCGTAACCTCGTTCCGCATTCGTTTCCCTAACAAAGGACAATAATAAATGTGGGTATTCCCTTCCAGCGATTATGTTGCTGCGTATCGGAGTTCCGGATCGCGGAGTTTTTACACAAAAGTATAAGAGCTAGAGGAAAGTTTATTTAAACAATTTATCCATACTAATCTAAATATATAAAAGTAAAATACCACTCACTGACTGACTAATCACGAAATCTCAGGAACTATAAAGCCTACAATCTTGAAATTTGGAAGGTAGGTTCTTTCCAGGACGTAGGTGTCAGCTAAGAAACGGTTTTGAGAAAAAGGTGAAAATGGGGGTCGAAGGTTGTATGAAAGTCCTATGTTTTTGAAGTTAGAGATATGAAAATTGGCATTCTGGGTTCCGTGCCTTAAGGTGAGACTAAGTGAGTAGGTAAGTGAGGCCTTTTGCAGCGGGATTTTTTTTTAGATCTCATAAGAAACCAGAAATTTTACGCGGACGAAGTAGCGGGCAACTGCTAGCATTATAAATGTGAGTGTGTGTCTGTCTGTCTATCTGCTAGCCTTTCACAGCGCATCCGTTCAACCGATTTTGACGAAATTTGGTACAGAAATAGCTTGAATCTCGGGGAAGTACATAAGCTACTTTTTATCCCGGAAAATCAAAGAGTTCCCACGGGATTTTTAAAAACTAAATCCGCGCGGACGATGTCGCGGGCATCATATAAAATTTAGATTTACTTCATGCTAACATATTGTTTGGAAAGACTAGTAGTACCAAGGAAATGTGCGAACACTGTGTTGTATTGTAAACAGACTTTTTTGGTACTATAAAAAAGACGCGCGAGTTCAGTCTCTGCCGTGCCGACCTACAGGGTACACGCCTTGTTAATTTTTATTTTGGTATTATTTATTTCAACCAAGTAATAATTGTACATTTTTCCGCTTGACATCCAGAAACTCTCTTCAGTTTTTGCCGATGTTGCACATTCCTCTTATAATACTGAACTAAGCTAGATAATAACAAGGTACAAATCAAAACTGAAAATGGAATCGATGCAATCATAATAGTATTATTTAAGTTGCTATTCTAACACTTTAGGACCCCAACGTCTATCAGTTTATGTATACTGCCCATAGCCCTTTGAAATCTGTCGGTTACCTTATACCTAGTCTGGTTCTCCTAGGGATCACCTCTTTTCTGATTTGATCACGTAGAGAAACTCCGAGCGTAGCTCTCTCCATCGCCCGTTCATATAAACATCTTGGTCTGGTATAAACATTAAATCACCAGCTCTGATACTACATCTGACATTACCAGATAGGGGTTCATAAAGCAACAGTACAACATTAGAATACCATTTGTTTTTGAATCGAGTGCTAAGAGATACGAATCGCGATACCTTGCAAGGGGTGAGTACTGAAGCGATATCAGTATCTGGTACTATGTACATTATAGGGATAGGAAGTACCGATAACTGACGCTTAGTAAAACTGATCCTAAAGGTGCCTTTCCACTAGAGATTTCCACCGGCTGAAAACCAGCGCTGTATGCTTTTTTGCATGTGCAAGGCATAGATCATTATGTTGAGTTTGGGCCTTTTTAAGGGAAAAACGGAACCCTTATAGGATCACTTTGTTGTCTGTCTGTCTGTCTGTCTGTCCGTCTGTCTGTCAAGAAACCTACAGGGTACTTCCCGTTGACCTAGAATCATGAAATTTGGCAGGTAGGTAGATCTTATAGCTGACATTTGGGGAAAAATCTGAAAACCGTAAATTTAGGGTTAGATCACACAAAAAAAAATTAAATTGTGATCATGAACTAATAATTAGTATTTTCAACTTTCGAAGTGAGTGACTATATCAAGTGGGGTATCATATGAAAGGTCTTCACCTGTACATTCTAAAACAGATTTTTATTTATTTTTATGGATCATAGTTTTTGAATTATCGTGCAAAATGTCGAAAAAATACGACTGTAGTACGGAACCCTCATTGCGCGAGCCTGACTCGCACTTGGCCGGTTTTTTCAGGTTGTGCCACACAATGACATAGTTTATTCCGGTGCTTTTTCTGCTTGAGGCCTTTTGGCTTTAATGATCAAGTGCCTCTGTCGGACGCGAGAGATCAACGAAGGTTGAGTAGATAAATGCGAACTGGCAGACAGATTGGCCAAGTGACAGTTCTTCATGAGTTCACAAAGGTGTGTGGAACTCGTGAACATTATGGACAAATCTCAAGCATGACTCTCGTTTAGTTAAATGCACCCTTGCTATTCCAGAGATCAAAAATTTTAGCCCAAAGTCCAAACTAAGTTTGGATTGCGAAATTTTGTTGTTTCAACTCCGACCTCGCAGCTAAAACATCCCGCCGCCGCTAACCTTTCCGAGTTTTATTTTTAAAAACAACATCTAAAAATCTAAGGCAACATCCATCCATGTTACTTCTTGTTATCGTTTCGTCCGACCGTAATAAGGGTGCAAGTCACGACGTGCGAGTATAACCATCGTAAAATTGCCGCAAACTAGCTCTCTTTACAGCCTCTGGTAACGGCTAGGTCGTAAAATATCACCAATTTACTTCACACTTAGCGACGGCTCACGAGCTCGCCTGACGTATTGTCTTCCCTAGGAAATAACGTATGATAATGGTAGACCGTACGCTTTAAAAGGACGGTGGCCTACTTAGATGCTTGCAATACAATATCACGATCCCTACTAATCCATGTTTTTTTAGAAAGAATATTAGGCATGTTAAATGACTAATATTCACCTTTCCTCTCCAACTAAGCGTCAGGCTTGTGCTAAGAGTAGGTACGACAATAAAGCAACGGGCGGGGTTTGAACCGTCGACCTTTCGGTTTTCAGTCCACTCCTTTACCGGTTGAGCTATTGTGGCTCTATTGCTCAATGTTTTTTAGATTGAGAGACTGATTTTATTAATGCAAAAGTATTTGGACTTTTATTTAGAAATGGGAACACAGTGGTACTAATTCTGGTGGCAACTAAATTTTAGAGTAGCCTTCTCCATATTTTAAGAGGAAGGGGTGATACAGGCAAATAATACATACAAACTTACATTCATACTAACACATTCAAGAGACTGTCGTATCGAGTCTGCACTCCACGCAGTGTGCGTGGGAGGGGTAATCGTACTGAGGCAGTGAGTCGAGCTCGGACCGCCACACAGTGAAGACGTGGACAGTGAGATGGTCGAGCCGATATTTACACACTATAATTAAATACTCATACATTTTTATTAAACCCACACCCTTTCTAGACGGTATCGTAACGGAATGCTATAGCGCTTGGCGGTGTAGAGAGATAGTAGTAGAGTGATAACTAGCCACGGCCGAAGCCTCCCACAAGACCAGGCCAGAAACTTTCACAGCTGTTCTGTGGTGCAACGGTGAAGGAGGAATCAGGTTGTAAAGTTGCTAAGTATGATATCCGATAATCGACCGAAGATGCTATTTTTTTTTTTCTTTTTTTTATAAAGAATATTAGCCATATGAAATGACTAATATTCCCCTTTCCTCTCCAACTAAGCGTCAAGCTTGTGCTAGAAGTAGGTACGACAATAGTGCAACGGGCGGGGTTTGAACCGTCGACCTTTCGGTTTTCAGTCCACTCCTATACCGGTTGAGCTATTGAGGCTCAAGAGAAGAGTAGTATTGAAGAGTATTTTTAATTATTAACAGGTGTTAACTTAAATTTCGACAAATCGATATCCGCCAAGAATACGACCGCAACGTTACCACGGTGAGTCGCGGTGATAACGCCAGAAATAGCAGATTAAGGAGACTTTTATTGACCGTTACCCGGTTCTGTAACTCGACGAAAGTGATTCCGTTCCGGTTTAATTGTAAAGGTAAAATACGCGGGTACTTTGCGGCGCAATTCTCCACGAGTTATGTTCGCTGCTGATATACGGGGATTAATGTTTTAGACTTGTACGAAGTTGCTTGCTAAAACTAAGTAGGAACAAAATGGGGTGTTAAGGAGTTACATCTCAACTAATGTCTCTTTTCTATGCTAACTTAAGTATATATATTTTTAGGGTTCCGTACCTCAAAGTAAAAACGGAACCCTTATAGGATCACTTTGTTGTCTGTCTGTCTGTCAAGAAACCTACAGGGTACTTCCCGTTGACCTAGAATCACAAAATTTGGCAGGTAGGGAGGTCTTATAGCTGACATTCGGGGAAAAATCTGAAATACCGTGAATTTAGGGTTGCATCACACAAAAACATGAAATTCTGGTCATGAACTAATAATTAGTATATTCAATTATCCAAGTAAGATCATCAAGTGGGGTATTATATGAAAGGGCTTCACCTGTGGATTCTAAAACAGATTTTTATTTATTTTTATGCATCATAGTTTTTGATTTATCGTGCAAAATGTCGAAAAAATACGACTGTAATACGAAACCCTCGTCGCGCGAGCCTGACTCGCACTTGGCCGGTTTTTTTTTTAAAGAATATTAGCCATGTTAAATGACTAATATTCCTCTTGTCGAACTAAGCGTAAAGCTCGTGCTAGGAGTAGGTACGACAATAGTGCAACGGGCCGAGTTTGAACCGTCGACCTTTCGGTTTTCAGTCCACTCCTTTACCCGTTGAGCCATTGAGACTCTATTGCTAAATGCTTTTTAGATTGAGAGACTGATTTATTCATGCTTATACTAAATTGTTTGGACTATTATTCAGAAATGGGAACACAGTGGTACTAATTCTGGTGGCAACTAAATTTTAGAGTAGCCTTCTCCGTCTTTTTCTTACCAATGTAATAAGCAAAGGACAAGCAAACTTAATTTAATTTAAAACGGTTCAACCTGTGATTTAGACACCAGTCTTGAGCATATTGAGTACTAAAATTTAGAATCATTACTTTAAAATTTATTTTCCGTCCTTTTTTAGCAATATTAAAATAGCCTCCGCTGTTCGTCCATCCGTCTGTCTGTCAGCGGGCTGCTATCTGGTGAACCATAATAGGTAGACAGTTGAATTTTTTACAGATTGTGTATTTTTATTGCCGCTGCTACAACGACAAATAATAAAAATTAAAAACAACCGCCATGAAAATTAAAAAAATAGTGTTATTTCTTGTTCGACGGTACGGAACCCTTCGTATGGAAGTCCGACTCGCACTTGACTTTTTTTGTCATTTTAACTCGAGTGTGTTATATTACGATAAAATTGGATACATAATTATTATGCTAAAATTCATCTAATCATAAACTTGGGAGTCTGAAGTAAATGTTTGTTGTGATGTTTAAAACAGAATCGTTATTCCGTTTCCGGATACAATGTCAATGTTCCTAGTTTCTTACTGTCATCATACAATACAATAGTGTAAAACTATTATTGTTTATTCTTGTTTAATTTGGTATCTAGGAATATGAAAATATGAAAAATAATATTATATAAATTATCAATACATGTCACTAATTATTCATTGTAAATTAAATATTGTCAATATACTAAGAGTGACATTATATTAAGCTATTGTCAACATACAGTTGGCAATAGCTATTATGTGAAATAATAATGTTGTGTAAACTGACAATTTAAGTCGCTTATTATTATTGTAAATTATTAATACGTAGACCATCAATGTCACTGATTTTATTATTGTAAATTGGGCGTGTCAACATACCTTTTGTCAACAAACCTAAAATAAATAATGATTAATATTAAGATCATGTGATAGTCGATATCCGCCTTGTTTGCGATGGCAGTGTTATAAAAGTACCCTACCTCGACAGAGAGGGGACAGTCTTGTATCGACAGCCCAGAGCAAACACAGCGGACCTTACTGAAGTTAAGTATTCTTATATTTTATTATAATGTAATAATGTAATGTAATCATTTGCCTTTTATAGGTTACCTGTTGTAACTGTGTACCAAATATGTACCTACTACTTTACTCAACGTTCTAATCTTTTAAAAGATGTGTGTTATGGAGTTTCTTTGCCCTTTCTTCTCCATGACTAAACACCTTAGCGAAACGGGTGGTAGATTCATTTTAATATAAATAGATCAATGCTGAACAATACAATTCAATTATTATTCGACTTGGTTGGTTTTACTTCTGTATTTATCACCTACCCTCTTGTGCTATTTATTTTATACATTGAGATAAAAGTAAACACTAGGTTGTTAGCTTCTAATTATTATAGAAGCCTGTTTAGATGATTAGGATTCTTACTTTGAAATAATACGGCAGATGCTTTGCTTGAATTTTAATAACTTAATATTGGCCTTACCTGACAAAAATTTACAAGTACCTACATTTTCAAATAATTGATAAATGATAACTTTCATTAGTAATCATTGGATTTAATTTATCATCACTATTAAAGCCCACTGTCTTAACTTCTCTCTTTATCTAAATCTCACAAGTGCATAAAGTGCGATAAGAAGACGACGTACTTGGGAGAACTATTTTAATTCAGAAAAAATAAAATTAAGTTACACTAAGTAAACGCCGTGTAACCTTTATGTTAATAAAGGTTATCTGATGTAGATAATTAAATTTAAATGCGGCAAATGAAATTTAAAAGCCTCGAATTTTTTCCATGTCTCCTTGACACCGGCCTTTATTATATTAAAACTTTAAAATTAATTCAGAAAACTTTTGTCTAAAACTAAAAGACTTTCCGAAGCTTTTTAATCATTAAAAAATTAAAGGCACACCTTGGAAAATTGTAATTAAATGTGGATTAAATGGGAAAGTTTGCACGAGGACTCTCGTAGGCGCGCTGGCAAAGTAGCTTGAGATCGTTTACTTTTTCCCAACTTCGAGTATCAAAGACTGAAACGCGAGCCTGAAATCCCACTTAATTTGTAATTAAAACGTCGACAGCGATAACGTTGAGGGCTCATAAAAATGAGTTTATCGTGCCGTGGTGCCGTGTAATTAAAGGGAATTAACAATTTGGTCCTACATCTGGCCCTACATTAGTAACGATGTTAATAACGTTATCCTCCTATAATGACGGAGTAGGCGTAAAAAGCTTATCGACTTGCCGCCCGACAAAATGTTGCTGTACCTACTTAATGTATAGAGCAACCACCAAGTTTCTTGCTGGTTCTATTTAAGGCATTCCTAACCAGTGGTAGATGCAAGTAGGTACTTGCAAGTACCTACTTTTGAAGTAGGTTGTAGGTAGGTTTTTCCTTTTATATATATATTAATAACAATTAATTAAGTGAGCCAAATTTCTTCATGTTATGAACGAGGCTTTGATAGAGTTTTATAAAGCAGTCAAAGTTATTTATGAGGCAGAATTTTACGCTACTGCGGCAAATAATATTATGTGCTCCACCTACAATAGTACAAAAAGTATGCCGACAAAATAGTCTATAGTATGTCCTACCTTTTAATCACAGACCACCATCTATAGACTTCTAATAGCCGGACACCCGCGATCGCCAAGCTTAGGCAGTTGCTTAGCATAAAAGTCGGCCCACGCCTGTTCGGTACCCTCATTCCACACATTGTCTTGATTACGTGACTTTTGAGTCCCCAATCACAACAAAGCATTCTCTCCTCTCCCCCGCCAACAAGATGCCTCCGAGCAAGTACCGAACGGGTGCCCTCCCGCGCTTCGGCCCATATTACAACCGCATAGGTTGGTGGGGCAATGGGAGGTGTTGGGTTTTCCCTCGCCAACATTTTACGATTATGTTTTCATGAAAAACCTTGTGTATATACACTCTTGAGGTTGAATTCTCTGTGCTTTTAATATACATAAAGACAGCATCGCTTAGGCAACTAACAAACCACGCCGCGTTATCCCGAGTTTACGAGCACAAACTCAATTAAAATCCGGCGAAATTCAAGCGAGAACAAAATGAAATTAAAGTTGCGTAACGCCGAGACGGGCTGTCGCTGGCGCGATGACGTATTATGTGGTGGCGGCTGTGACGTAGAGATGTACTGTTCTTGCAATTCACGAAGGCGAGTGGCTCATCATCAACATCATGATCAAACTCATCGCCGGCTCACTGCAGAGCACGGGTCTCCTCTCAGAGTGAGAAGCGTTTGGCCATAGTCTACCACGCTGGTCAAGTGCAGATTGGTAGACTCCACACACCTTTGAGAACATTATGGAGAACAGGCATGCAGGTTTCCTCGCGATGTTTTTCCACCGTTAAAGCAAGTGCAAACCGCACATGACTTCGAAAAGTCAGAGGTGCGTACCCAGGATAGAACCCCCGACCTCCGATTAGAAAGCGGACGTCCTAACCACTAGGCTATCACAGCTTAAAAGTGGCTCATGCTTGTGTTTAAGTCGTATCGGTATATTAAGTAACATACACTGAATGTGTGCGTTTGCGAGCGCTTGCTTGCGACTGATTGTTGCCACATGCACGCACACTTACGCAATGCCCGTGTATCCGACGTAACCACAAGTAAAATCCACTCGCCTTCGTGAATTGCAAGAACTGTACCTACTGCTTCTCTACGGCCAAAATTAATAAGTCGCTTCGTCACCCCTTCATACAGCTTCATCTACGATTCCAGTCAAGCGTGCTCCATCTTAGGCTGCATCATCACTTGCCACCAGGTCTGATTGCAGCCAATAGCGCTACTCTATAAATAAAACCGGCCAAGTGCGAGTCAGGCTCGCGCACCGAGGGCTCCGTACTACAGTCGTATTTTTTCGACATTTTGCACGCGGTACCTATGTCTATTTAAATGACAATATAATATCGATATTCTTGTTATTTAGCGTATTGGACAACCTTATACTGTTTCAATTTGAATTAGTAGTAAACATTTGCTTGCTAGTCAACTTCAGTAATTGTTGGTAACAGCCGAATTTAATGCCACTGTTGAACGTTTGAGGTTTGAGTTATTACTTGATAAATTGATTTTTATACTCCTGTCGTATATCTGAACCTAATAAAAGTCCCGCAAATTAATAAAGCGCGTGGCCGCTATTTTAGTGACGTCAGCACTAGACTGAAGTTTCGAGCTGACGGTATATTTTTATTTCGACTGACATCAAAATGACGTCATTTTGATGTTAATGAGACATGGTTCCAGCGCAATAGCAATTTGCGGGACTTAAATCATAATAATGCTCTGCCAATATTAATGTCGTCAATTAAACCTATCGCCAGCTCACTACTGAGAACAGTTCTTCTATCAGAATGAGAAGGGTTTAGGCCATAGTCCACCACGCTAGCAAAATGCAGACTGGCAGACTTCATGCATTGGCTTTCACTAGCCTATCACTGCTTTGTTTTTGTGTTTGTTTTAAAGTATCTATTCACAACTATTTACTAACTTAGAACTATAACAAAATATAATGTATTCCAATTTACAGATTTATATACTTAACAATAAAAAAATAAAGCCTACGGCACATCAAATTACGCACGTTTCATGAAATCCTCGCCTCTGTCATGATACGCGTTCTTATATTGACCTTACCGTCTTTATTGGGCGCGCTTTCCATTTTATGTCAGAGCAAATTGGGTTTTCAATTTTCGCGAGCTCCCGTTCGTACCAGGACAACAGAATTGGAGCGGGAGTGAAATTTATCGTATCAACTTCTTACGTCTGATTGCTTCCCGGACGTGCGAATATTTCTCCTCGGCGTGCGGAAAATATTACCGAGCAGGGCTCACTAGGTCACGTGACCTGACAAGTATACCTACGGTGGTGTGTCACTATATCTCTTATAATAGAGGAGATAAGAGATAAGAGTTTACGGGATAGATAAAGACCTAAACAAATTTTAGGCCGTAGCGCTGTGCGAGCTAAATTGCACTTTATTATAGTACAAGAAGAGTCGCTATTTATTTAAACGGTTTTGCTGTGATTCAGTTAGTGATTCTTCTGTACCTGGAAGATAGGTACTATTAAGTTTTGCATGATTATACACTGCCCAGATATAATAATACTAGCTGATGCCCGCGACTTTGTCCGCGTGGATTTACGTTTTTCAAAATCCCGCGGGAACTCTTTGATTTTCCGGGATAAAAATTAACCTATGTGTTAATAATTCAGGGTATAATCTATCTCCATTCCAAATTTCAGCCAAATCCGTCCAATACTTCTTGCGTGATTGAGTTCAGAGACATCCAAACATCCACACTTTCACATTTACTCGTATAATATTAAAATATTAGGATTAGGATTATTTTGACAACTTTGCTGGCGTTGTGGTTTTATAAGTGGGTGGTTTTACTTTATTTCTGACTAGCTGATGCCCGCGACTTCATCCGCATGGAATTAGGTTTTTCAAAAATCCTATGTCACTCTTCAGGTCTTTATCTATACCTACCTATGTAAAAAATCACGTCAATTCGTTGCACCGTTGCGACGTGATTGAAGGACAAATCAACAAACCAACAAACCAACAAACCAACAAACCAACAAACCAACAAACCAACAAACCAACAAACAAATACACTTTCGCATTTATAATAAGGGTACTGATTTGGTACTTTATGATTTACTAAATTGTCTCTGTTCTTCTCCAGTTGGATGCTTTGGCTGTGGATAGCTGACCGATAAAGCTGTACCGCTATTAAATGACTATCGACAAAAGATGTAGGCGTGAAAATCAGTAAGTGGATTATCAGGTTTTAGCTATTATATGTTTCTAATTGACCGTCCTTTCGCATAAAATAAAATCGTACATCCATCTTTTTACACAAACATGTTAATATAAAAGTAAAAAAACGTTACAGAGCATACCTTTTAAACAATTTTCGTCCATAAAAGACGAACGAAACGTTGTCTCATTTACAGATTTATTTAACATCAAATAAAGCTCTCGGCTCATTCAAATTACGCACGTTTCGCTGATTCCACGTCTTTGTCATGATACGCGTTCTTATATTGACCTTACCGTCTTTATTAAGCGCACATTCCATTTTGCGTCAAAGTAAATTGGTTCTTCAAATTTCATATGCTCCAATACCTATAGTCAATTAAATTGAGAAAGTCTACACCCGTGTGCTAAGAATGAGATATTACGTCACAGCAATTGATATAACTCCAGCATCTAAACACCTCTGCATTAAAATAAAATGAACCTCTACGATTTAAAGCGCAAGTTAGTTCATTTGTATATAGCTAGCGCTCAGTTCATTTGTATATAGGCAGAAACGTTGTGAAACTAAAATCAGTGGTCCCTACTGAATTATTAATTTTAACTCCAGGAATTTTAGGTCCACTTTACTCTGACGTTATTATGTTTTGATCTCGAATTCTATCATCGTTGGATTTGATATCCATCCCATACTAAGCACACCAGTTCGTAACTGGTTAAATACTAACAAAGAGTATTATTTTTATCCGGATTCGTAAGGGAATATAAGATTAATATTGTCTTTTTGTAACTGGTTACTACAAAACGACGTAGTTTTAATCTTGTTCCGTTACGAACCCGGACAAAATATTCTTGATTAGTAATAACCAGTCATGAAAAGACGAAATTATAATCTTATTTTGTAGCTGGTTACGAAAACTTGGTAACCAAGGTGAACGGAACCTTATTAACACGAGAATTATTTCGTATTCTCATTTTTTATTCCATGTAATTTTGGTAACAGATTTTTTCACCTGCGCTGATAATTGAATTATTCGCTTAATTTTGCACCAATATACGCATCACTGATCTGATTATTAATACATCAGTTTTGACAAATCTTCTTAGAAAATTTTCAACTTATATCTATAAGTCCACCGTAAATGTTACCACCTTCAGTTGTCTCGTTTTCTCTGTAAATAAACTAAAAACTTACCTTTACTCGCGCCGTCCGGGCCACGAAGTATCGAGCACTCTTCTATTGTACCGAACGGTGTGAACAACTGGCGCACATCCTCCTCAGTCTGTTGTTTGCTGAGCATGCCAACGAACAGCTTCCGATCTGCGAGAAAACTGGGGCATTAGCTCACTGTATGCACACTGGAAAACTTGTAACGTATATTTAGCATATAACAATGCAGTAGCAAAGATTTCAGACTGTGGAACTGTCAAAAACACAAAAATGTCTGGGAGTTTCATTTAATGAAGGGGGGGAATAAAACGGTTCATTTTTCGGTTGATTAGGTCTATATTTGATGTTCAATCCGCAATAATGAAGAACCATATAGCTAGGGACAAATCTATTGTAATTTCGCGAGCGAAAAATCACGAACAAAAAATCCCTAGCCGTACGGTGAAGTGGAGTTGAGATGAGTTCAATAGACCAATCACATTATTAAAAGATGACGCGATAAAATTATCACATGATCTATCATTAATCTGATTGGTCTGCTGAAAACACTACGCTTCGCTTCAAATGACAGCACCCTTAATAAAACGTGTTTATTTAAGTTTATCTTTCATTACTATTACCAAGTAATTAAAAAAATCAAAGAACATGACTGCACTGCCAAAATAGGACAAAAAACAAAAAAAAAAACACATTTGAAAATGGCGCCCGTACAGCCGTCATTTTTTTTAAAATTATAGTTATTAGTTAGTGACCCTCAGAATGATGGTGAAATTCTAACAATACCCCACACGTCCAAATTTGTTTAAGCATTTAGAAGTTATGGTGGAACAAAGAAAGTAAACATGAAACATAAACTTTGAAAACGTTACAATTTTTTTGGGTAGCCATGTAAAAAATTATCCACTTAAGATGAACCATTTTATTACACCCTCTTAACTTTATTAGTACTCGTCCATTCACGAAAAAATGCATTTTTTTGACACACCACGGCCCAATTTTGACCATGATACTGCATAGTTACATGTAAATAAACCCTTTAGTATATAGTTTACAGTAAACAAACGTGACCTGGCATAATGGTTTGTACACATTTCGCCAACGAGTGACTATAAAAAGAGCATTGACTTTCACCGTTTATAAACCATCGAGAATAACCTTCATTTGGTATCCATTTGGACCAAATAACACCAAGGAAACCAATAGCACTCCTTGGCCAATAGTGTACGCACCAAGTCTCTTTAAGTATGAACAGTCAAACGTTTTTTGACAGCTTCATAACAAAGCAAGACCACAATACCAGTGCCACGTTTGTTAACTTGAAAACGTACACTATTGAGACTCTGAGGCCAGGGTAAATCCATTTTCCGCACACGTTTCTTAGGCTAGAGACACATCACACGAAATCCCGCGAGATTTGTCCTATAGCTTTAGCGTCAAGTTAGAACTTATGGAAATGATATTTGCTTGAGAAAAATCAGCGTGACTGCATAAATAAATACAAATAATAAAAAACTACGTCAAAGGCTGTTTGAAACGTCAAATCTATCCGTTTTTGTAACTCTACCAGTTGAACCGATTCAATATTAGACTATACTAAAAAACTGAAAGTAAAGTAACTCAACGTTTACTTATTTAAATTAAACATAGATTAAAATAACACGCGGAAATTCATTCATATAAACTAAATATGAATAAGAAAAATAAATGTGAAAAAGCATTATATTATTCCATTCCGTATTCAGATACAGCAAGGTATAATACTCACCTACGGAAAGGGTTTCTGTATTTTGCTCATAATATGATATGGTTTGAGAGCACGTAAGTAGAAGATATAGTTTACCATATACAGACAACGCGGAAATTTTCAACTTTTATCCTCCTCTCGTTGTTCTCGGGTTAAAATAACGATGTTTCTAGTTTAAATAACAGTTACGTGAATACAAAATGTCATTCCATACAATTTTATCTTGACACTTACTTAACGTGTGTGTTAAACGGATTTTGCCAATAGGATCTGAACACTGAGCCACACCACAAAAGCCCAGCGGCGGTGCGTGGAGCGGCGGATGTATGAAAGGTCAACGTGCCAATTGGTACCCCAGGGGACTTGTCTGCTGTGCGGCGGTGACGGGAGGAACCGTGGGAGTGACGGGCGTGACTTTGGAGTCATGTGCGTCAACCATTACAATCGATTTGAAGTGTTAATTTCTGTACCAGAATGTTCACTTTTTGAGCATCATTAATTTATGTTGTAAGTGTGATTTTCGGAGTAGTACTATAACATTTGAGGATTTACTATCAACGCCGCTGAGTGAAAAAATTGTGTATTTAGTGTACCTTTTGTCCGCCCTATCTAACCACTTGGTACAAAAAATTTGCCCGTCTTCAAAACCCTTTTGAAAAAATTTATGTCAGTGTCACTTTTGCGGCTTTTCGAGATGTTTATTTTACAAAAAGTATGATTTGAAAATAGCACCCATTTCCAAATCCATAATAATGAAATGAATAATAATAATATGGGTGTCGTTTTTGAGATTTCTCGGGATGCTTACGAAAATATCAATTTCCAGTTGATTACAAAAATTATACATCATACATATTAATTTTCAAATCCAGTGTAATTTTTTTGTTGATTTGAAGATTCACAGCTTTCCCATATTGTGAATCCAATATGTACACATGTACGCAGCCATATTGTTTTTTTACTTAAAAAAACTATTTTAGAAAAAGTGAACATTTTAGTAATAATATTCTTATGGTTTATTTTTGATAACGTCATGACTAAGTACGTTCTTTAAATAAAAGAATATTCAAAAAAGAATAACATTATTTTCGTTTATTATACGTAATACTTTTTAATGCCTAAAATTGGAATCGTGCCCATTTTAGTAAAATTTTAATGAAATTTTGAGTTTTTGTGGAGTAAAAATAATTTTGAATTCAAGACTTCGAAGTCGAAAATTCAACAAGGCATTGGCAATCGGTATACTTTGTTGTTATTTTTGTTGATTTTTGTGGTTTTTTTTCCAAAAAAAAATAAAATCACTGGTTGTTTGAAATGGCAGGTACAAACTTTGGTTTACCATTTAAATTAAAAAAATACAACGTTTACATAAATAAATTTGAATTAAAAAATTCAGTATCACCAATTTCAATTTTACAAGGTTTCCACTTGGAGTGCTGGCTGTATAATATGTAGGTATAGACGAATTTGAAATTAAAAACAAGACAATTGGGATGATGTCTATGTCAAAAACAAATTATTTCTTAGGAATTATTAAATAGAGGGTCTTCCAAAATTCGTAAAATCCACGTCTGTTGTTAGTTTTAATTTTGCTAACCATTTAAAATTATCGATCTAAACAAAAAAGCACGTCAAATTACGTCAAATTCTATGACATCACATCTGTGTATTTCATACAAGGTCCCTTACTAAGCGAGCGTTTTGACGTTTGAAAAAAGTTGCTTAGTTTTTGACTAGTAGTCATCATCCCTATATTATCGTTTCTTTTTACTTTTTAACGTTAAAGTGTTTTGACGCTCGACTTCTATTAATGTTGGTGAGATGTAGAATCTCATACTAAGCACACAGTTCAAGAAAACTTGGGGCTGGGGTCAGAAGTTTTGATGCGTGTACGTCAACAGTAATAAAACATCAGCGAAACTGCAATTTTAGTCAGCGTGTAGCCCAAATTATCTGAGTAGACGCCGAATTCACCATTATGCCAACACCTTGCGTTAGTATTTTTGCTCTTACCGCCGCCCCGGCACGCCAGCCCGCCCTTCACCGTTATCATGACACAAAAAACAACCACAGCGTCTATAAAAACACATATAACACACAGTTTTAGTCAAAATGAAACAACGAACAAAATCCAAATCCAGACCAACACATAATTAGCACATTACACTAAAACGGTGACTCGTTATCAAACGCAGAGGGTTCCGTAGGTGTAATATAAACAAAAATGTTTCTAAGGGAAGTGGGCAGGGGCGTACTTAGGCATGATTTTTACCACAATGTTCTACGGAAACCTCGAATCAAAACTCAAATTAGTTTGGACAGTTTTTTTTACGAATAGCGTTTGTCTGTCTGCATGATTCAAGCGCGGCACCCAATACGTTTTAGTTTTACCTCAAACATCTATCTAAACTAGTGGCATTTTCGGGCTGTTTAGCATTGGACTTTATACAGAAATCAACGCCATTTGAACATACGAACGACAAAATAACAATAATACACTAATTACGTCTCGAAAAGAATACGAAAATAAAATGTTTCTTACAGCACGACGATTACTAAGTGCACAGTGAGCGTTGCTTTTTCAAAAATGTCGAATCTACGCGAGACCATAGCAAGTGCGCCATTTTTGTTATAATACTTATACTTAATAATATATTAAATTACTTATATAAATACAACGTATAAATTGGATAGGTATTTGGTGAACGAAAACAGTTTTCTTATTTTACAGGGTAACCCTGAAGACCTGTACTTTGTAAAAAAATCGAGTTAATTCCAATTATTACTAGAAACGATAGTAAATTAAAAAATTGCAGTAAATTAAAGTAATATTTCTAATTAAAGTTACAGTTAAGTTATATTTAGAAATAATATTTATTATGCAAAACAGTTAAATCTTTTTAGTTCTATATAAGTAGGTATTTTTGATTAATAAATTTGAAAACTGTTGTCGTACACTAAAAGTTGAAACAAAAGTTTGTCGTACATTATTATGCACATAAATAATAATTGAAAAGAAATCGGAACAACAGAAGGAAAACAGTGAAAGTCCAAAACAACAGAAATTAAAAACGGCAAATTTCACCACAAACTTTACTCCAAGTAGCCTGTTAAAGCTTTGACGCGCATAATTAATTTTATTAATGTCGTTTAAATTGAATCCATCTCTGTCCATTACCATAAAAAGTACAGCCGTCTACCCAAAGCGTTAGGTCGTTAAACGAATTACATTAATGCTATATTATTACCATAATAATTCTCCACCTACCTATATAATTTTCGCTCCCAAATTTCTTTTAAAACAATTTTGTTGTGATTTATTTTTGCTAAATCAGTCAAATTTTGGTGGAGCAATATTAATCAAATAAGCGTGTTCTAAAGGTGCTGATAAACCTGAGCATTCACTTGTAACAAAACATTGAAAATTAAACTGGTTTAAAATTAAACTGGTTTTAAATTGTCAGAACAAGAAATACAGGGAGTTCCCAGAACGCTAGCAATAACTTAGCGTTATTGCTGTTTTATCTAAACACAATCCAAATCATTCACAATTTTGTAGTTTTAGTGATTCAGTATTTTTCAAACCCGCAATGTATAGCGTGCAAAACTGGGGTCAATGCCCTACCTACTACGCAGCATTGACTCCAAGTGGCCTACTTACGCAACGTTCGTTAACCTCTAGCGTCAGTCAGATGTTTTCTTTGCAATATTATATCGTGAACTTTTATAAAATATAGGATATTTGTTTATATTTTTTTTGTGGTATCATATCAGTAATCATCAGTACCATCACCTGTCTTCGTTTTTGCTAGCGTTCTGGTTAAACCCTGTATAACAAATATCTTAGTGATTAAGGTGCTATAACTTAATGCTTCGTCAAAATTTAAAGCGGTGAATGCTCAATGTTGTGAATGCTTAGGTTTATCAGCACCTTAAGACAAAAGGCATGACATATTTTTGAAGGAAAATTGTCCTTCCATAAATCAAAATCCATACAAATATTGTTATAAATGCGAAAGTGCGTGTGTCTGTCTGTCTGCTAGCTTCGCTTCTGTTAGGTTCTGTTTACTCAATTTCGACGAAAGGTACAAATATAGCTTGCATCCCGAGGATGGTCATAGGCTAATTTTATTTTTGTTCCGGAAAAACAAATGTCCCCTCAGGAATTTATAAAACATGGACGAAATCGCAGGCATCGTCTATTTGGTACAGAGGTAGAGAGGCTAATTTATATTCCGGAAAATTGAAAAGTTCCCTTTGGGTTTATAAAAAAATCTAAATCCACGCGGACTAAGTCATGAGCATCATAATAATAGTTCATTATAAATCTTATTATAATCGGTGATGATTCTCAATTTAACCCACCTTTTTTAAAATACTTGCACAATTAAGGTCAATGTTCACGTACTTAAGCACAAAATATAACTCTTCAGTTAAGTGTCGATAAAGTGAGAGGTAAGTCAGTGATTACCAATACATTCCTAAGGATTGCTATACACATAGTCGAGTCGGCACATTCGTTTCGGGAAAATTTATTGAATTACAATTCCGACCCAATTTAATCTCTATCGGTATTACATTTCATTGAGATGGGTTGTGAGGTACGGTACGAGTAGCGGGAGAATGACAGTTGACGTAAAAATCTAAGCTTTTAACGTCACTGTCACTGTAACACGCACTCTACCCCACGAGCTGTCTTAGTTAAGCAGCACATCTAAATACATACATAATATGTTTGACTTTCATTCGGCTCACTTGTTAAGGTGCAAATAGACCTGACCATTCAGTTGTAACAAAGCATTGAGCATTTGGCATTTCAAAATTTTGACGAACAAGGAATAAAGCACCTTAAAGGAATTCGGTTACGGTGTTCTACTGCTTATTCGTCATAATTTAAAAACAGTGGGTGTTAATTGTTTTGTTACAAGTGAATGCTCAGGTGCAGTACAGCGCGTAACCTATCTTCCTCAGATCGGCAGTTTATTGCTCGCCTGGCCCGTCTCACTCAGTTCCGCTTAAGCGGCACTTAAGCGGAACTGAACATGTCTATGTGCATGTAGGCCTGCAGGCTTATAATTGTCGAATACTCCTTTACGTGTATCTGATTCTACTGTCCAACTGCGCTGAGACAACTATGTGTATAGCACCCCTTAAGCGTTCAAAACTACGTGGTGAAACAACCTTTTACAAAAAAAGAAAAGAAAACAAAAACATCGAGTTAGGAATTAAAAAAAAAGCAAGGCTCCTGTAGATTCGACGTGAACGCTCTCACTTAGCGCGCTATTTGACAGACAGTGATAACAGTACAGCCTAGGGCACGCACAACAAAACGCTACCTTTGTCCGCCTATGCGCGCCGCCTTCCCGCACCCCCTGTAACACAAAAACAAGCTACACACGCTTACTCCACCGCTAGGCTTCTTAGGTAGAGACACATCCGTCGTTTCGACTATCCTGAAACGTCGGGTCGGCACGACATATCATGTAGTAGGTGAGATACATTTTGGGTTCGTCGTTTCGACTATTCCGAAACGACGGATCGTCACGACAAATCATGTCGTAGGCGAGGTACGCTTGGATCCGTCGTTTCAGGACATTCGAAACGACGGATCCAAGCACGACATATCATGACGTAGGCGTAGGTGGTCTCGAAGATAGGTAATTTCGATTCATCGTTTCAAATGTTTGAAACGATGAATCGCGATGACAAGTCGTCCGTATATCGTTGAGTTATACTAACTATTACTATGTTCTTATACTATCTTTAAAAATTAAAGTAAATTGGTGTTTTATACTTTCTATGCATCGATTTAGAATTGTATGTACCTACTAATTCTAAATCGATGTTTTAATCAATTCAATTTTGCTTTGATATTTAGTTTACTTGAAGATCGTATTATTAGTGTTACTTAAGTGTAATAAATAGTGTTCTTATTGTTTTCTTAATATTTAGCATGCACAAGAGTTCATATCATTTCATAATTATGTATAATCCTACTAATGCATTATCAGTTTGGTAGAAACAATAGAAAATATGACACATGTAATAAAAACTTTCGTAATTGTATTTCCACATTATGGAATTTACATTATATAATTACAATATAACACACGTGTGTCAATATATTATTGTAATAACAAAGTTAAATGATAATATGTTGTTTTCTCATTTCAACAATTATTACAAGTCTACTTATGTAAATATCCTTGCACAATATTGTATCTATTATTTACAAGGATTATACTGATTAATTTTATTTAATTGTGTTACCCTAGTTGCGGACTAAAATAGTCAGACACCTGTACCTACTAACTTATTGTATTGTAAACTAGCTGCCCTGGCGAACTTCGTTCCGCCTAACAGTCGATTCAAATTTTTTTAAAAAATTTCTCCGTAAGAACCATCCTCGTACTTCAAGGAATATTATAAAAAAAGGTTAAGAAATTTTTACTTAAATATACGTCGAATGACGTAAAAATGACGTCGTTTCGATGTTAATTAGGCATGGTTCCAACGCAATAGCAATTTGCGGGACTTTTAACAGAAAATATTGCCTTGAGGGATGAGTAAACAAAGTTACGTTACTTGAGTAATTTGATATAAGTAGGAGTAAAAATTAGATCTCTAATTAGAATAAGGACTGAGTAGATATTTTTTCTGCTTATTATATTATGTAAAATTCTTTGCAATTTGACACAATATTTCTTTTTACTTATACTTGAGCATCAAACGACCGTCTTTATAAAGAACCCGGAACAGGCCATTCAGGATATTACCGATGACTAAAAAGTAATTCACAAATGCTACAGTTCAAAGATAAATAATTCACGATTTATCATGGACGGCGTGAAAAGCTCTGTTCCGATGAATTTTTATGTTTATTAAAGATTCTGATGATCCATTTATCCGGATTTGCCCGGATAAAAACTCGTAATAGGAATGATCGTGACAAATACAGCGAAACAAAAAGGATGAAAAGAAAAATATGGTTCCGTCGAGCCGGATAGTAAAGTTTTTGAAGCGGTTCGGCTTGGTTCAGTGCGAGTGGATGTTACTTTGAATGTGTAGCAATTTTTTTTAATCTGTCTCCCGATGCTACAAGTTTTGCTCATGTTGGTTTTTATTTTTTGCCATTTTGTCAGGCTTTACGCAAATACTGTCCCTGGCCCCAATTCAACGTTTCAGTAAAATATTAGAAATTATCTTGATGAATTTCATAAATTTCACCACTAAGTAAGTGATGGTGTATCGAAAAGTGAAAGAGTGAAATTGCAAGTTTTCAAAACGCACGCGAAAACGTTCATAAAACACTAGTACAACTACTACTACTAACTACTAACTCTAGCGTGAAATTACCGCAGTGTACAGCCTGATTTCGTGCCCTCTTGTGGACTAAAAATATTTTTAGACTTTTTGTTTCGCTATAATATAAAATATTTTGACATTATGTGTCAATAAAATAAGAAGTAAGTACATACCTATTGATACAAATTTACATCAATGACGTTGACAGATTAGAAGTCTTTGCATTCAGCTGCCCAAAAATGATGATGATGATTTGTTACATTAGCAAAGGTACCATTTTTCATTGTAAAATGAGTAACTTCTGGGTTTTTTGCCAGGTTTTTGGTGTTTCTCAATACAATCAACTATGACTTTTAGTAGCCTTGATATAGAAATCTTTAAGTTGATTTACAAGAAATAAAAAAATGGATTTTTTGATTTGACTTTGTTATTCTAAGAGCGGTCACGCACTACGCACTACACACGATCCGAGTCCGAGAAAATACGTTCTTTTTCGTTTCGTATGGGACCTTATGACTGTTTGTACCTTGGGCTGTTGGTTAGGCGCTGGTAAGTTTCGAACCTGCGCTCTCCTTGGCTGTCGCAATTGGTTTTGTGGAATTTTGAGTTTTCCTTTATTAACTTGTGTGTTGAAATCGATGGTAATGTGAAGGTCCGTTAACGTTACGTGTTGAATGAGTCTGAAGCTCGTTAGTCCGTTTCCTGCCTAATGTCAGGCTGTCACATTATAAATGTCTTTAGAGTAGACCACAGACCCAGTGCCTTGTCTATGATCTATTTGTTTATAGTTTTTGTGTTCACAACAATGACGTATGTCGTAGATAATCGCTGGTATTCTCACGGATGACGGATAGAACTCGGATGACGGAAGTGTAGTGCGTAATCGCTCTAACATACTGATTATGTAAAATCTCCCTGTAATTTTCGCGTTAGGGAACACTGCGTGACATCGTGTGATAGCATGGAGCCACGCTAGCTGCGTTTATCAGTTTAGCTAAACTAATATATGGCTAAACCAGACCGGCGCCAAGCTCTGTCTCATTACTTGCGAGTACTAACTCCAGCGTGAAATTATCACAGTTTAGCCGGTCATTAGCGCGGTCGCACGGGAGAGATATCCCGGCCGGGTATAAATCTGAATTTAATGACCGCCGGTTCTGATATTAGCGAACAATGTTTTGGAACACGTCCGAGTACGTGCCCCCTCGTGGACCGTTCCTTGTTAGACCTTTGTTTCTTCCTATTGTTGGAATCCTTCGGGTGATATTCAAACTTTTTGTTCGCGAGTTAGGTACTACGGCGTATTTTGGTAGATGCTATTTATAGCTTGTAGGTAATAATTTATTGTGAGTTGTTTTTATAGGAAATGTTTTTAATGGTAAAATGTAAGAATTTTGGTATAGGTAAAGATAAGGAAGATTCTAATACATCTGAGTGATTAAAACTAGTGCCCAATAGTTTCTTTATAACTTATACTAGCTAATGCCAGCGTCACCTCACACTGTCGCGGACTACAGTTACTTACCTATAACTTTGTTGCAAGTATTTCTTACGGCATCGGCAACTAGTGGTCATTAAAATTATGATAGCACGTAGGCAAACTTGTTCAAGCCGTAGACTCAATAACTTCCGTGTTTTTAATAAGCTCTAATAAAGCACAACATTACTGCCGCCCCCTCCAATCCCCATGAATAAATAAGCACCGCCCACTTCATGTAATTGACAGCCGAGGTCAGGGTAACATGTTAGCTGTCATGTCGGCGCTACCCTTTATAGACAGCTTTATACAATTTTCAAGTGTTATTTACGTCAGTTTTCAATCAGTATAAAATAATGCTTATAGGTCAATATATCATCGACATAGGAATACACCTACGAAGTAGTACTTAGAAACTCTTTGCAATATATAGATTTGTATTTGTATTTGTATTTATTTATTTTATTAAAGAAGAATATTTACAGTTTACAATAAGTTTGGTGCATTCATAAACTTTAAATAAGTTTTTCCGTACACCAGTGCCGTCGACAGTTGATATGTACCTACACGTTAATTTATTGGTATACTTAATACTTAACAGCTAACTAACAATTACTTAATAATATAAACTAACAACATTGAGCTAAATGTGGGTTATTTTAAACTTAATATACATTAAAAAATTATTTTAAACTTAATATACATAAAAAAAAACACACAATCATTTATATAATGTAGGTAGGTAAAAAAAAAAGTTCATTATTAAATATCACAGCGGAGTAGTAGCAGTAGTAGATAGTTTGATACTTACGTGTTTAATATTAATCCTAATCCTAATATTATTTTATGTAATACAAGCTTATGCTCGCGACTTCGATCGCGTGGACCACACAAATTTCAAACCTCTATTTCAGCCCCCTAGGGGAAAATTTCAGCCCGATCCGTCCAGTAGTTTGAGCTGTACGTTGATAGATCAGTCAGTCAGTCAGTCAGTCAGTCAGTCAGTCAGTCAGTCAGTTAGTCAGTCAGTCATATAAATGTAGTCAGTCAGACAGATTATAAATGTGAAAGTGTGGATGTTTGGATGTTTGTTACTCAATCACGCAAAAACGGCTAAACGGATTTGGATGAAATTTGGAATGGAGATAGATTACACCCTGGTTTAACACAAAGGCCACTTTTTATCCCGGAAAAATCAAAGAGTACAAAACTATATAAGTCCAGAAAATTTCTAATACGCGTGGCCGCCATTTTAGTGACGTCAGCACTAGACAGAAGTTTCGAGCTGATGGTATGTTTTTATTTCAGCTGACTACAAAATTACGTTATTTCGATGTTAATTAGACATAGTTCCAGCGCAATAGCAATTTGCGGGACTCATACATATACTTGCGATCCCGCTGTTTGTCAGAAACTATCCGACCGCCTCGGGAAGTCCGGCTCAACGATAATTTGATCACTATTAAAGGGATAGAATAAGGCTAGGACTACACCAAGTTCCAGTTCTATGAGTCACACCAAGTCTGGTACAGTCAGCAATAAAGCTAGGTATGCACCCGTTCACAGTCGCATGTACTGGCAGGTGCAAACCTAGCTTTGTTGCTGACCCTACATCAATCTTTATACGATCCGATACGGCTTGATAGCCTAGTGGTTAGGACGTCCACCTTCCAATCGGAGGTCGGGGGTTCGATCCCGGGCACGCACCTCTAACTTTTCGGAGTTATGTGCGTTCTTAAGTAATTAAAATATCACTTGCTTTAACGGTGAAGGAAAACATCGTGAGGAAACCTGCATGCCTGAGAGTTCTCCATAATGTTCTCAAAGGTGTGAAGTCTGCCAATCCGCACTTGGCCAGCGTGGTAGACTATAATGGCCAAAATCCTTCTCACTGTGAGAGGAGACCCGTGCTCTGTAGTGAGCCGGCGATGGGTTGATCATGATGATGATGAGTCTATTTTTTAATCCCAGAGACCAAATTGACAGCTAGAAGTGTCAAACTTAAAAACAATTATACCAGCTTAACAAAAATAATGGGTCCTCATAGTTCCGGTTCAGATAAAAATCAGTACCCTTATTATAAATGCAAAAGTGTGTTTGTTTGTTGGTTTGTCCTTTAATCACGTCGCAACGGTGTAACGGATTGACGTGATTTTTTGCATGGGTATAGATAAAGACCTGGAGTTTGACATAGGCTACTTTTTATGCCGGAAAATCAAAGAGTTCCCACGGGATTTTTAAAAACCTAATTCCACGCGGACGAAGTCGCGGGCACCAGCTAGTCGTGAATAAAGTAATATTTCGTGCACAACGAGTAAAATAAACATACGAAATGTGTAATTACGAGATTTAAAATAATTAGGTGTAGTGTAGTCCAAGCTTAAAGGGCTAGGAGACTAATAAGACAGGACGGAGTACGGGACGGGGACGCGACGGGACCGACACGGATTACGCTAAACCCACAGAGGAGTTTCATAGTTAAGCTTTGTCCGATTTGCCGTAAAGTTAGAGTAGCGCTGCCAAAGAGAACTGTACCCTTAGTTCAAGTACTTACACATTTCGATAACGTTGATAGACTTCGAAGTTCAAAACTTTTTTGTGTTGTTTCAGATTGACTATGCTGCGTAGACCCTACTATAACCCCAGTGAATAAACCAGTCAAGTGCGAGTCGGACTCGCACACGAAGTTAATGACGGGTTGCGCCATCTATATGTGATTTAGTCAATTAATTTGTTAATGAACACTTTTTTGTGAGACTGCCGCGATCCTGTTCGGCATCCGGAAGCCTTTACGTCAGCTCCAACTGCGAGGGCAGGGCATAGAGTGGCAGACTTCGGTGTGCTACTTGGGGTGTCGCATCGACAATAACCTGAGCATGATCCCCACTGTGAACCACGCCGTGGATCATGCCAAGGCTGCCACGTCGATGCTGTACCAGATCCTCACCTCAAGCCTCTCACTGAAGACCAAGCTCCGGATTTTCCCGGCCAGCCTATCGTCCGCAACGCGGAGAACACGACCGGACCAGACACCACCCCCGCGCGCGACGGCGACTCTATCGCCCTCAGCGCGGGGAACACAACCAGCCACGAGGCCCCAAGCCAAGATGGCGGGCCCTAGCCGGTGAAATTCCGGCTAGAAGACCAACACCGGGGTAATTGAATACCCCGCGCCTTGCCCGGGTAAGGAGGCTATGCCTCGAGGCCCGTACCCCCGCTTGGCCTTCGGCCAACCGGAGAAGACCCTGTCGTCGTCGTTTTTTTGTAATTTAATCACAAATTCACGGTTTTCGGGTTTTTTTCCTTTACTGGATTTATAAGACCTACCTACCTACCACATGATTCTAGGTAACGGGTACCCTATAGGTTTTTTGATAGACACGACAGACAGGCGGACAGTCGGACAGACATACAGACAACGAAGTGATCCCATAAGGGTTTCTTTTTCCCTTTCGAGATACGGAACCCTAAAAACATGTTCACGTAGGATACATAGTGATCTTCTCCGTTTAGTCTCATCCAAGACGAGAAGTCTCCTTATAGGTATAGGGAAATACAGACCCTAACTAAACATGGTTCTTGTACCTACAATAATTTTTCGATTCTCACGTTGTTAAGATACCTATAATGCAAACTCGTACTAAGCCCATTACAGATATGATCAGATTCGATCTAATTCATAGTAATTCTAATTAGATTTAGATGTTCAGGCGAACAATTTCTGTGTGACATTGAATTCGTTACAGTAACTTTATGTTAAACTAGCTTAAGAGCAACCACCGAGTTTCTTGCTGGTTCATCTCGGTAGGAAAGGCATTCCGAACCAGTGGTAGATGCATCCGATGATTCGAAAGTACTTGTGAAAGTTTACATGAAAAAAAAATATTATTATGCTCGCGACTTCGTCCGCGTCGACTACACAAATTTCCAACCCCTATTTCACCCCCAAGGGGTTGAATTTTCAAAAATCTTTTCTTAGCGGATGCCTACGTCATAATAGATATCTGCATACCAAATTTCGGCCCGATCCGTCCAGTAGTTTGAGCTGAGCGTTGATAGATCAGTCAGTCAGTCAGTCAGTCAGTCAGTCAGTCACCTTTTCCTTTTATATATTAGAAGACTAGCTTCTGTTCGCGACTTCGTCCGCCTGTACTACACAAATTTCCAACTCCTACGTACCCTTACGTCAGAATAGCTATCTGCATACCAAATTTCAGCCCGATTCGTCCAGTAGTTTGAGCTGTGCGTTGATAGATCAGTCAGTCAGTCAGGCACCTTTTCCTTTTATATCAATCAATCAATCAGCCTATTTGCGTCCACTGCTGGACATAGGCCTTCCCAAGAGCACGCCACCACACACGATCCTCCGCTTTCCTCATCCACCCACTTCCCGCTATCTTCTTAAGGTCCAGCGGGTTGAAGGTCGTTCCACACTGCGCTTGTTGATACGCGGTCTCCACTCCAGAACACGTCTGTCCCATCGGCCATCGGTTCTGCGGCAGACGTGGCCTGCCCACTACCACTTCAGCTGGCTAATTCGTTGGGCTATGTCGGTCACTTCCTTTTATATATTTGGATGAAAACAAATACCTACAAGAAACTTTGTCGGAGAGTATCATACATTATCATAAACAACTTACATCTCAAGAGCATCAATCAGTCATCATGACTTTTTGCAAATGGATTTTCCAGCGCACCTGATTGAATGAAGTACGCGTAGGTAGGGCGGGCGGCGCCCTAGGGTCTTCGATCAATCATACCAACATATTGTTTGGCTGCACGGATAACACCGCATCAGTTCTAACGCAAATTTATGAGGGTACGCGCGATTATTGATGAATTTCAAGCAACATTAGCGAGTAGATTTGTCGAGTTGGCGTAAAAAAATCGCCCCCAATTTTTAGGGTTCCGCATTTCCACTGCGCTGCGGCGACCAATCCTTAATCTGAGTATTGTTTAGTGTTTAGAGTTTAAGGAGGTATGTAAGTTAGAATATAAGTTAAGTAATGTAGGAATATACATATAATGCAGGAATCATATATTACTTAGAAACTAATTATTTTTAAGGAGCGCCAGCTCGCCAACAAACTGGCCCATCAGTTTGGCGAGAGTCAAAAAATGTACATATCTTGTATACCTACTACTTGATTATAAACAAGTAAATTTTTAAAAATACAGGAAGTTATAACTAAGCCCCTACTGTCCGTCCGTCTTTCTGTCCATCCGTCCGTCCGTGTCTGTCAGTGGGCTGTATCATGAACGATAGTAGGTAGAGTGGTGAAATTTTCGCAGAAAGTGTTATTCTATTGCCCGTAACACATCATCATCATGGTTAAACCATTGCCGGCGCACTACAGAGCACGGGTCTCCCCACAGTATGAGACGGATTTGGCCATAGCCCAACACCAAGTGCGGGTTGGCAGACTTCACACACCTTTGAAAACATTATGGAGAACTCTCAGGCATGCAGGTTTCCTCACGATGTTTACCTTCACCGGTAAAGCAAGTGATATTTAATTACTTAAAACGCACATAGGTAACTCTGAAAGTTACAGGTGCGTGCCCGGGATCGAACCCCCGACCTCCGATTACGAGGCGGACGTCCTAACCACTAGGCAATCACAAATTTAAAAAAAAACCATATTATTATACCTTGTATGATGGTACGGAACCGTTCGTGTGCTAATCCGATTCGCACTTGGCCTGTTTTTTGAGTTCCAGGTAAGATTGATGATGAATGGGAAAATAATAAATGCCATGGCGGCGCTTTTTGGGTGGATTTTTTTTTTACTTTCGTTAAAATTTCCCGTGAATTTTGCCTTTGACTACCTCCCGAAATTTGCTGCTGCATATTATTTTAATGCCATTGCTGTAAATTCAGATATCTGCTGTTCTGGCTAGGATCTCTTCTATTGTTTTGTTAGTTATTTTCTTTCAGACTATTTTTGTTGTGGCGCGTCGCTTGTAAACACGTGCGTAACACCGCCTGGGAACTTGTCCCACTTAGTTGACGGGGCGCGAGTGAGTGGGCAGGTAATTATTTTGCACCCTGTCCCTTAGTTGGTTCGTTGGTTCGTTGGTTCGTAGATGTTACAGCAAGTGAGCGAACAGGTGTTCGTTTGGCTTGCTGACTCGCTAATATTATGGGCTGGTCGGCGTCCCGTCCTGTGCACCCCGGTCGTGCACCTCTACCGCGACAGGTAGACCTAGCGTAGGTAGGTACTTGTAGTGACGAAGAATGGATACTACTGGATGGTTGTATTAATAAAAGACTTATTACGTGTACCAGTGCTCTAGACTGACTAACTTTATTTCGCTCAACGAGTGGTATTTATACAGAAAAATATTGAAGCGAGTTGAATATTCCCACGCCAATATACACACTGTTTTAGAACACTCTTAGTTAACACTTAGTTTTACCCATAAAATAGGTTGATTTACAATACAAAAACTACAAGCTAACATAAATTCAAAACATTGTTTTTGTTGTTGTCGCTAAGATTCAATAATTTTAACCGTACCTACTTGAAACGCACCCTTTTTTTTACCAAATGACGAACCGTAGGATTTTAATCTACGCATAGGTACGTCGTGTTCGGAATAAACGCAATACTTTAAAACTAGTCGCTAACAATTTTTCTTATTGGAATAACGTTTGTCTGAATTGATTCTTTGTGAAAATTCTTATACCTATTCGAATATATGAGTTACCTACTAGCTTATGCTCGCGCCTTCATACGCGTGGACTACACAAATTTCAAACCCCTATTTCATCCCCTTAGGGGTAGAATTTTCAAAAATCCTTTCTTAACGGATGCTTACGTCATAATAGCTACATGCATGCCAAATTTCAGCCCGATCCGTCCAGTAGTTTGAGCTGTGCGTTGATAGATCAGTCAGTCAGTCAGTCACTTTTTCCTTTTATATATTTAGATTAGAGTTCGCAGATCCAACCGAAAATTTATCTTCTGTTAACGAATTTGTCTTTCTTTACATCTTTTTGTACTGACTTACTTACTAAAAGCTATTCAAGTCAAAGCCATTCCACACAAATTCACTTGAAATTGCTTCCATGTAGCTTTAGACTGTTGGAGCGAAAATTTCAATGTTCAGTTGATTCTATTAATTAACGATGTCGTGCTCGCCCCATCGCGCCAACTTTGAATAGCCAATTACATTGATAATTGGAGGTCGCGCAGGTATCTTGGGGACAAAGACGAATGGGAGCATGGTCCAAGTTGAAAGACATTGCGAGTGTGTTAAGACAACATTGTAGGGTCGATGATTTTGTCGTAATCGTTGAGAGCTCTGCACTTGAAATTGTTGACGAGCATATATACCGGGGACACACAATTGGGTATTTGCCTACTTTTGAATTTATTAAATATAATTACTTTATTATAAACTAGGATAAAAATAATGACGTACGCTGAAAAAAATATTAAAATCTAACAAAGATTTACAAAGTTACAGGCATTTTAATTTTGGAGTGGGAGGGTCTTCTAGCCCTTTCTCGCAAAACGAAAATTTGTATGAAACCGCACGAAGCTACTATGGCATTATTAGGTGTGACGTCAAACTGTTGTATCACTTTCTCTGTCTAATCAGAAATATTTAAATGCTTATAACTTTTTTGTTATTTGATTGATTTAATTAGTTTTTTCAGTTAACGTCATTATTTTTATTCTAGTTTATAATAAATTGGAGTCAAATACCCAATTAGTTGAGTAGGTCAAATTATGAGAAAGAGGTTAGTTAACCGCTGAATCCAACGCGGCTGGACTGCGTTTTGATAGTGATGACATATGGATCCCAGACATAGTCGCTAACTATGGGCCTCATAATAAATCTCAGAGTCACTAGACGATGGAGAAAACTATGCCTTGGGTTTTCTACGTGATCAAATCTTTAATTCGACTAGGTATAGGTGGACAAACGACATCAAACGAGTCGCAGGAAGCTGCTGGATTCAGGCAGCAGAAGACAGTAGAATGGGAGTCCATACAAGAGATCTATTCCCAGCAGTGGATGTCTATCGTTTGATAATGATTTCCGCTACACGTGTATGAATTAATCCACCATTACTAGCTACATGCAAGTTTAGTTATGTTTAGGCCGCAGTGTACACAGTACGTGATGTTTACTAGCGCCAGTGGTATCACAATGAAGTTATTACGGCCGACGAAATAACAAGGGTCGCAAAATTGTTTGTTGAGATATCTATATTAACCTGTGTCAAGGCGCGGGCGTGTGGATACGTGCGGCCCAAAGCACTTAAAACGTCGGTACACCTTGTATATTGGACATCTATCATGTACCCGACCACACAAGGTTTATGATTTTAACAGACTATGTTTTTGTGATCTCAACCGATGGATCATGTGATCATCATCATGATGGCTCACTCCACAGGTCTTCTCTCAGAATTAGAAGGGTTTTAGGCCACAGACCGCAACGCTGGCCAAATGTGGATTGGTTGACTTCACATAGCTTTGCGCTAAATTAGGAGAACTCTCAGGTATGTAAGCTTCCTCACGATGTTTTCCATCAGCGTAAAGCAAGTGATATTTGATTCCTTAAAACGCACGTAACTCCGAAGTGTTAGAGCTGCGTGCCCGGGATCGTACCCCCAATCTCTCGAATAGAAGTCTGAAGACTTAACCACTGAGCTATCACTGGTTTTTGAAGTTGTTACGGTTGTTATGAAGTTATTACGGCCTACGAAATAACAAGGGTCGCAAAATTGTTTGTTGAGATATCTATATTAACCAGTGTCAAGGCGCGGGCGTGTGGATACGTGCGGCCCAAAGCACTTAAAACGTCGGTACACCTTGTATATTGGACATCTATGTACCCGACCACACAAGGTTTATGATTTTAACAGACTATGTTTTTGTGATATCAACCGATGTACCGTTTGTTTTTTCATCCTTACCTTTGTATTATAACTAGCTTATGCTCGCGACTTCGTAAGCGTGGACTGCACAAATTTCAAACCCCTATTTCACCCCCTTAGGAGTTGAATTTTCAAAAATCCTTTCCTAGCGGATGCCTACGTCATAATAGCTATCTGCATGCCAGATTTCAGCCCGATCCGTCCAGTAATTTGAGCTGTGCGTTGATAGATCCGTCAGTCAGTCACCTTTTCATCCATACTAATATTATAAATGCGAAAGTGCGTCTGTCTGTCTAGCTTTTCACGGCTCAACGGTTTAACAGATTTTGATGATTTTTGGTACAGAGGTAGCTTACATCCCGGGAAAGGATATAGGATACTTTTTATCCCGGAAAATCAAAGAGTTCCCACGGGATTTTTAAAAACCTAAATCCACGCGGACGAAGTCGCAGGCATCATCTAGTTTTATATATTTAGATTATTGTGGATGCACAGCGATGAAAATGACGACGACCACTGTATAACAAGTGCGTGTCAGACTCACGCATCCCGGGTTCTGTACCAAAAACTATTTAACATAAAAATAAATAAAAACCTGCTTTAAAATGTGCAAGTAAAGCCCTTTCATTAGATACCTCACTTGATATAGTTATCTTACTTTGAAAGTTGAAAATACGAATTATTTGTTCATGAACACATTTTAATTTTTTTTTCGTGATGTAAACAGAAATTCATAGTTTTCAGATTCAAATTTCATGATTTTAGGTCAACGGGAAGTACCCTGTAGGTTTCTTGACAGACACGACAGTTATTCGTTCATTTTATAAAACCGTTCACTCATGTCATAAGTTTGACCCGAGGCCACTAGTAGCGACGCCACCGAACTGTGACAGTGACATGCTCTGTAACGCACCTCCACCGCTCGGATTAATTTACACGCATCAAATAAATTCATTCACTTACTGCTATATTAAACTTACTGCGTGATATACCTACCTACTTAAGAGCGCTAAAGAAACTTTAGTGAAGAGAAAAATGGACTAAAGTAGAAAAAAGTTGGCCTTACCAAAATGAAACATTTTTCTTATGAAACTGTTATCCGTTCATTTTATAAAACCGTTCGTTCATGTCATAAGTTTGACCCGAGGCCACCAGTAGCCACGCCACCAACAGGCCACGTCCACCGAGCTCTGACAGTGACATGCTCCAAAGTGCACCTCCACCGCTCGGATTAATTAACACGCATCAATTAAACTCATTCACTTCCTGCTATATTAAACTAACTGCGTGATATAAAGAAACTTTTGTGAAGAGAAAAATGGACTAAAGTAGAAAAAAGTTGGCCTTACCAAAATGAAACATTTTTCTTATGAAACAGTTATCCATTCATTTTATAAAACCGTTCGTTCATGTCATAAGTTTGACCCGAGGCCACCAGTAGCCACGCCACCAACAGGCCACGTCCACCGAGCTCTGACAGTGACATGCTCCAAAGTGCACCTCCACCGCTCGGATTAATTAACACGCATCAATTAAACTCATTCACTTCCTGCTATATTAAACTAACTGCGTGATATAAAGAAACTATAGTGAAGAAAAAAATCTACTAAAATAGAAAAATAGTTGGCCTCACTAAAATGTCATATTTTTCCTATGAAACAGTTATTCGTTTATTTTATAAAACCGTTCACTCATGTCATAAGTTTGACCCGAGGCCACCAGTAGCCACGCCACCAACAGGCCACGTCCACCGAGCTCTGACAGTGACATGCTCCAAAGTGCACCTCCACCGCTCGGATTAATTAACACGCATCAATTAAACTCATTCACTTCCTGCTATATTAAACTAACTGCGTGATATAAAGAAACTATAGTGAAGAAAAAAATCTACTAAAATAGAAAAATAGTTGGCCTCACTAAAATGTCATATTTTTCCTATGAAACAGTTATTCGTTTATTTTATAAAACCGTTCACTCATGTCATAAGTTTGACCCGAGGCCACCAGTAGCCACGCCACCAACAGGCCACGTCCACCGAGCTCTGACAGTGACATGCTCCAAAGTGCACCTCCACCGCTCGGATTAATTAACACGCATCAATTAAACTCATTCACTTCCTGCTATATTAAACTAACTGCGTGATATAAAGAAACTATAGTGAAGAAAAAAATCTACTAAAATAGAAAAATAGTTGGCCTCACTAAAATGTCATATTTTTCCTATGAAACAGTTATTCGTTTATTTTATAAAACCGTTCACTCATGTCATAAGTTTGACCCGAGGCCACCAGTAGCCACGCCACCAACAGGCCACGTCCACCGAGCTCTGACAGTGACATGCTCCAAAGTGCACCTCCACCGCTCGGATTAATTAACACGCATCAATTAAACTCATTCACTTCCTGCTATATTAAACTAACTGCGTGATATAAAGAAACTATAGTGAAGAAAAAAATCTACTAAAATAGAAAAATAGTTGGCCTCACTAAAATGTCATATTTTTCCTATGAAACAGTTATTCGTTTATTTTATAAAACCGTTCACTCATGTCATAAGTTTGACCCGAGGCCACCAGTAGCCACGCCACCAACAGGCCACGTCCACCGAGCTCTGACAGTGACATGCTCCAAAGTGCACCTCCACCGCTCGGATTAATTAACACGCATCAATTAAACTCATTCACTTCCTGCTATATTAAACTAACTGCGTGATATAAAGAAACTATAGTGAAGAAAAAAATCTACTAAAATAGAAAAATAGTTGGCCTCACTAAAATGTCATATTTTTCCTATGAAACAGTTATTCGTTTATTTTATAAAACCGTTCACTCATGTCATAAGTTTGACCCGAGGCCACCAGTAGCCACGCCACCAACAGGCCACGTCCACCGAGCTCTGACAGTGACATGCTCCAAAGTGCACCTCCACCGCTCGGATTAATTAACACGCATCAATTAAACTCATTCACTTCCTGCTATATTAAACTAACTGCGTGATATAAAGAAACTATAGTGAAGAAAAAAATCTACTAAAATAGAAAAATAGTTGGCCTCACTAAAATGTCATATTTTTCCTATGAAACAGTTATTCGTTTATTTTATAAAACCGTTCACTCATGTCATAAGTTTGACCCGAGGCCACCAGTAGCCACGCCACCAACAGGCCACGTCCACCGAGCTCTGACAGTGACATGCTCCAAAGTGCACCTCCACCGCTCGGATTAATTAACACGCATCAATTAAACTCATTCACTTCCTGCTATATTAAACTAACTGCGTGATATAAAGAAACTATAGTGAAGAAAAAAATCTACTAAAATAGAAAAATAGTTGGCCTCACTAAAATGTCATATTTTTCCTATGAAACAGTTATTCGTTTATTTTATAAAACCGTTCACTCATGTCATAAGTTTGACCCGAGGCCACCAGTAGCCACGCCACCAACAGGCCACGTCCACCGAGCTCTGACAGTGACATGCTCCAAAGTGCACCTCCACCGCTCGGATTAATTAACACGCATCAATTAAACTCATTCACTTCCTGCTATATTAAACTAACTGCGTGATATAAAGAAACTATAGTGAAGAAAAAAATCTACTAAAATAGAAAAATAGTTGGCCTCACTAAAATGTCATATTTTTCCTATGAAACAGTTATTCGTTTATTTTATAAAACCGTTCACTCATGTCATAAGTTTGACCCGAGGCCACCAGTAGCCACGCCACCAACAGGCCACGTCCACCGAGCTCTGACAGTGACATGCTCCAAAGTGCACCTCCACCGCTCGGATTAATTAACACGCATCAATTAAACTCATTCACTTCCTGCTATATTAAACTAACTGCGTGATATAAAGAAACTATAGTGAAGAAAAAAATCTACTAAAATAGAAAAATAGTTGGCCTCACTAAAATGTCATATTTTTCCTATGAAACAGTTATTCGTTTATTTTATAAAACCGTTCACTCATGTCATAAGTTTGACCCGAGGCCACCAGTAGCCACGCCACCAACAGGCCACGTCCACCGAGCTCTGACAGTGACATGCTCCAAAGTGCACCTCCACCGCTCGGATTAATTAACACGCATCAATTAAACTCATTCACTTCCTGCTATATTAAACTAACTGCGTGATATAAAGAAACTATAGTGAAGAAAAAAATCTACTAAAATAGAAAAATAGTTGGCCTCACTAAAATGTCATATTTTTCCTATGAAACAGTTATTCGTTTATTTTATAAAACCGTTCACTCATGTCATAAGTTTGACCCGAGGCCACCAGTAGCCACGCCACCAACAGGCCACGTCCACCGAGCTCTGACAGTGACATGCTCCAAAGTGCACCTCCACCGCTCGGATTAATTAACACGCATCAATTAAACTCATTCACTTCCTGCTATATTAAACTAACTGCGTGATATAAAGAAACTATAGTGAAGAAAAAAATCTACTAAAATAGAAAAATAGTTGGCCTCACTAAAATGTCATATTTTTCCTATGAAACAGTTATTCGTTTATTTTATAAAACCGTTCACTCATGTCATAAGTTTGACCCGAGGCCACCAGTAGCCACGCCACCAACAGGCCACGCCACCGAGCTGTGACAGTGACATGCTCCGAAACGCACCTCCACCGCTCGGATTAATTCACGGGCAATAATTAAACGCTGTATAGCAGAGCACGGTGCAGTACCAATTTAAACTGCCGATGTTTTTAGTACAATAATAATTTATGATGATAAAGTTTTAATTAAGTTTGATCTTCGTTGAAAGCTTGCGTCATAATATTTTAATTAGGATAAATATTATAAACTAGCTTATGCTCGCGACTTCGTCCGCGTGGACTACATAAATTTCAAACCCCTATTTCACCAACTTAGGAGGTGAATTTTCAAAAATCCTTTCTTAGCGGATGCCTACGTCATAATTGCTATCTGCATGCCAGATTTCAGCTCGATCCGTCCAGTAGTTTGAGCTGTGCGTTGATAGATTAGTCAGTCAGTCAGTCAGTCACCTTTTCTTTTTATATATTTAGACTACTAGCTTATGCTTGCGACTATTGTCTAGACTACACAAATTTTAAACCCCTATTTCACCCCCTAGAGGGTTGAATTTTCAAAAATCTTTTCTCTCTAAAAAAAACTGCATGCCAATCCGTCCAGTAGTTTGATGTGCGTTGATAGATCAGTCAGTCAGTCAGTCACCTTTTCATTTTATATATTTAGACTTTGCTCTGTTTTTGTCATTATTTTAAAATTTAATATAATATGACAATGATTATATTAATTTCTAGAGCTTTTTTTTAATTCAGATACAAGCCAGCCCTTGACTTCAATCTCATGGTGTTAAGTGATGATTCAGTCTAAGATGGAAGCGGGTTAACCTGAAAGGGGTATGGCTGGCCTTCTAATTAACCTAGGACAAAAAATACCCGTCCTTTATTAATTTATTTTCTTTTAAACATTAACATCTCGTAAAAAACCTATCGTCCACTAGTCTAATATATATCTTCTAATAATTATGCGAGTGATTTGGCTTAGCGTGTTTAGTTTTCTTTCTAATGGACATAGTGTAAATACAGGAAGGAGTCGATTTGATTTGATTCGACCAAATGGACGTTAGGCTTAAAAGTATTGAAATTACGAAATCAACTGGGGTTACAAACTAATTTTCCAAGTAATTATACAGTCACCCACATAAAAGTGCCAGCACTTTTGCTAATTGCATCTCCATCATTAAGCGGTTATCTGATTAGTGGACCTGAAATTGTGGTTAGGATGAAGCAAGCAGGGGGTCAAAAGGGCGTATAAAGGGGGGAGGGGGGATAGACATTAAAACGCTGTTATCCGAGTCGTTAGGCCTAATAAATGTACTAAAGATAACAATACAATATGGTTATAATCCAGGTCACTTTGCCTTTCAAGTCCAAAGTATAAAAGGATTTTATCACGTTATAAGGTACTGTTAATTGTGACTACCTGTACTTTTTAATTTTCATTATGAAATGAAATGAATATTTTCTTAATTATTGTATACTAAATATACAGAAAACAACTAGCAAGAAAATAAAAGCCGTGTGATTGGCGGCCTTAATACTGCAAAGTTCTACGTAAAATGATAAATTTTAAACTACGTGCTGTTTGGCTGTGTCAAGCCAATTGGGTATTTGCCTACTTTTGAATTTGATAAATATTTTTACTTTATTATAAACTAGGATAATCACAATGACGTACACTGAAAAAAATATTAAAATCCAACAAAAATTTACAAAGTTACCGGCATTTTAATTTTGGAGTGGGAGGGTCTTCTATCCTTTTCTCGCAAAACGAAAATTTGTATGAAACCGCACGAAACTACTATAGCATTAGTAGGTGTGACGTCAAACTGCTGTATCGGTTTCTCTGACTAATCAGAAATATTTAAATGCTTATAACTTTTTTGTTACTTGATCGATTTAATTAGTTTTTTCAGTTTACGTCATTATTTTTATTCTAGTTTATAATAAAGTAATAAAGAAAATTTTGTCAAATATCCAATTCTATAAGTACCTACCTATTATTAAAATTATCAAGCCTTGCAAAAGTCTTGTCAAAACAAACTTATCATTCTGGCATTGTCAATGCCCTTCACTGTATTGGATTCTGACACATTAAATGCGGTGCGATTAAAAATGCCACACTCTCGTATGTAGTGGAAAGTTCATTTAATAGTCATAATTAGCAGCGAGTATGGTTTGATTCTGTAAAGCCACTTCTATATATAATTAATTGCTCCTTAAAATACAAAAGAGAAAATGGCAAAACAAACTGTCGGAAACAATACATTCGTTCAAGAGTCTGGCATTGTCAGTCAACCCTTCATTGCATGCGTTTCTCATGTAATATTAAATGCCGTGCGGTTGAAAATGCCACACGCTCATATGCAGTGGAAACTTCATTTAATAGTCATAATTGGCGGCATGCGCGGTTTGATTTCGTAAAGCTGGGATGCAATTAATTTATCGAAATGATATGTCTATCAGGCATTTTGTTATGGGATTTTGTTTACTATTGTGGCGGATATAGACAATTATTTGAGTTCCCTTTATAAATTTCCAGGACGCAAATTTTATAAAAATTTCATACAAATCGGTTAAACGGATGGGCCTTTAAGAACTCTTTGATTTTCCGGGATAAAAAGTAGCTTGTGTCCTTCCCCAGAATGTAAGCTAACTCTGTACCAAATTTCATCAAAATCGGTTAAACAGTTAGGCCGTGAAAAGCTTGCAGACATACAGACACACTATCGCATTTATAATATTGGTATGGAAGTATGGATAATTGGATTGGAAAATTGTAGTTACAAAATATCTGAATGAATGTTTTATCAGGTTCTTTGTCGAAGTCCGAATTTCCTTGTTAAAGTCGATTTAAAAGAAGACAATTAACAGAAGACAACAGCTCTCCGAAATTCATAATGCCTCATAATAGGCAGTGCTCATTCAATTTGTTATTCGCTAACCATAAACACTAACAGTCAAGGAATTGTTGATAAGACTTAAACCGCTTTCAGTTCTTTTTTTTTTTTTTTTTAGTTTCAATCTCGACCGCCACAGCTCAGTATGCTTAGAATGATATTTTACGTCTCACCAACGTTGCTAAAATTGGAGAGTCGAAACACTAACGTCAAAGTAAAAAAGACCTGAGGCAGTGGTCCGACCGCCGGCGAAAAGACGACTAACTATCTGCGATTTTCTCTTTCAAGAAACGCATAGTAAACGTACATTCCGTGTAAACGAAAGAGATGCATATATCAAAAATTGCTCTCTGACTGTTCACACTGCCGGCGATGACTCGCTTTACTAGTTTTGTCACTGAGCGACGAGCTTTCAAAAATAAATTCGCTCAGCGATATTCGTTCAGCGATGCTCGCTCGCTTGAACATGTGTAACGCGCGCGCAGGTTTGCACAGGACTGAGCGACCGCGGGCGAATGGCGCGAGTAAGCGCTCGTCGCACTTGCACACTCACTTATAACCCGGCGACAAAACTATCGAAACTACACGCTCGCTTCCCGCTGATCGCCAACTCGTTTATAGTTTCTAGTTCTACTCGTGTCTCGTTCATCGTCAGCGGTCGGACCACTGCCTAAAATTAAAGCGCCTTGAATTAAAGTCAAAAATTCAATGCCACTGATTTTAATTTCGCAACGTTTCCGCTTGGAACACTAGCTATAGATGTGTAGATTCCACAATATCCAGTTTACTATAACGCGGAAGCGTTTCGACATCCGAATACTATCAACGTTGATGAGACATAAAATCTCGTACTAAGCGTACTGATATCATTAAAATGCACAAAACAAACTGAAAACCCCACCGAGTGAAATTATTACGGCGCTTTGTCTCCAACAAGCCTCAAACTTTTAATTGTTTACAATAAAAACTTTTATTATCATACACGGAACAAGCGTTTTTCCTGTAACGGTGAGCACGTTTCGTTTTTTTGTTACAATGTGAATAGAATTCACGTTTTTTAATGTACGAGAACAATTCCTATTAAGAGACAAAGGGGTTGTTTTGATTTGCACAAAAATGATTATTTTGCAAAGAGATTAACTAGGTAAATGTTTGTGTATTATTCAACAAGAATAATAGAATATAATTAAAATAAGTTTAGGATATAGGTACATTGAAATTTTTTGTATTATACATAAATTAGTAGGTTATTCATAGGGTTATTCGAGGGGCGGACCAGCAAATTCCTAAAAAGCCGGCAACGCATCGTCGGTTCCTCTGGTGCTGTAAATGTTCATGGGCGCCGGGCGGCGGAAATCACTTAACATCAGGTGACCCGTCTGCTTGTTTGCTCGCTATCTCTATTTAAAAAAAGGTAGTAAGTAAATGAAATTAGGGTGCATAAAATTGTAACAATTCTTTATCCTTTGATTTTAAAGAACGACAGGTTTCGGTCGTTGAAGAAGGTATAATGTACTGTCATCATTCCGCACAATTGTCGTTATAGCGTCATTAAAGGAGCTATGTAGCGTCCTCCGTCGGTCGCTGTTTCGTCTGATTAATTTACGTGAGCTCCCTAATGCACCTCGCTGAACGCGGATGTAGAGAAAAAAAAGGGCCAAGTGCGACTCAGACTCGCTCACTGAGGGTTCCGTACTACAATCGTGTTTTATCGACATTTTGCACGATAAATCAAAAACTATTATGCCTGAAAATAAATAAAAAACTGTTTAACAATGTAAGTAAAGCCCTTTCGTGTGATACCTACCCCACTTAGTATAGTAATCTTACTTAGAAAGTTGAAAATGGCAATGTTTGTTCATGACCACAATTTTTTTTGTGTGATTTAACCACAAATTCACGGTTTTCAGATTTTCCCCCGAATGTTTGCTATAAGAAATACCTACCTGCCAAATTTCATGATTGTAGGTCAACGGGAAGTACCCTGTAGGTTTCTTGACAGACCGACAGACAGACGGACGGACATGGCGTAACTATAAGGGCTCCTTGTTTACTACGGAACCCTAAAAAGGCTCAATTTAATACTTCAAATAGCTCGCTTGCAACAAACAATTTTGGTCAGGCTATGATTAACTGTCAGCGTTAGCAATTTTCATTATAGCGTCGTTAAAGAAACTTCGTAGCGAGCTTCTATCCCTTGGCCGTTGTCTCGCTTGATTAATTTACTGGGGCTCCTCTAATACACCTTGGATCACGGAGCTTGAGGAGATGGAAGCACTATAATGGGTGCTTTTTTATTACTATCGCAATAAAATACTCCAGTAGGCCCGATTTTCACCTAAGCGGAAGGGTAAGATATGTTCAGTCGACCAATCATAGTCTACTAGATGATGCCCGCGACTTAGTCCGCGTGGATTTAGATTTTTCAAAATCTCAACTTTGAACTCTTTGATTTTCGGGGATAAAAAGTAGCCTAGGTGTTAATCCAGGGTATAATCTATCTCCATTCCAAATTTCATCCAAATCCGTTCAGCCGTTTTTGCGTGATTGAGTAACAAACATCCAAACATCCACACTTTCACATTTATAATATTATTAGGATTAGGATTATCCCAATAAAATACTTCAATAGGCCCAATTTTCGCTTAAGCGGAAGGGAAAGATTTATGTTCAGTTGACCAATCATAGTCTTTATAGATTTTTCTCCTTTATCCAATTCCTCTTCGATTTCCCGGGATAAATAGTAGTTTATCACTCTCCAGGTCTCTAATTATATCCCTACAAAAAGTCAAGTCGATCTGTTGCGCTGTTCCAGCGTGATTGAAGGATAAACCAACAAACAATATCACTTTTGAATTTATTATGTGGGTGGTGTTATAATTAATTATATTTTGATATAGTAGTATATTAAAATTTAAAATATTGAAAGGGTTTTATTCGTTTATTTGCATGCAAACCAGCTTTTATTTTCTCATATCACGATATATTGAGTCTGCTCGACAACTTTTGAATTCGTCTGGGATTTTTAAATGCAAGCTAATCACGCAAGTGTTCTTCGATAGGTTCAAATTGATTATTTTAGCGTTTAAACTACCGTGAGTGATTTCCATTATAAATACTATCTGTCCCGGCTTACTCACGTGTGTAGTCGACGTTAGCCCGACTAGTTTCGAACCCATCCGGGGTCCTTTTTCAAGGGAGTCCGTCCGCGCACGCGCCGCGGTTTTGACTGCGGGACGCACGTGCCGCTGCCCGTAGAGCCCGTTGTGAGGGTGGCTGGGGTGGGGGGGGAGACAGCTGCCGATCGTCTCCCGACAGTTCCTGCTGTTCTTCATCACTGGAACCGTCACCGAAATCCAGGCACGCGGAGCTAATGGTGTCCCGTCCCACGACCCCACCCCAGCCACCCTCACAACGGGCTCTACGGGCAGCGGCACGTGCGTCCCGCAGTCAAAACCGCGGCGCGTGCGCGGACGGACTCCCTTGAAAAGGACCCCGGATGGGTTCGAAACTAGTCGGGCTAACGTCGACTACACACGTGAGTAAGCCGGGACAGATAGTATTAAATTGATTATTATCGAGCCAGCATGTTATCGAGTCTTAAGAAAGTTACATTGCAAAATAATCACACATTTTTTAAAAATGTTCTTGAACATTCTTTACTTTTGTCTTCATTTCCTTTTTCCCTTTACCTTTTATTTCTTTTGTTATTTTTGATGTTTATAAGACAAGTGTACTTTCTTTTAAGTTGCATTATCTTTTGCCATTAGTTGAGATAGTAAGTACTTCGTTAAGCACGTCTTTTCATTTGAAACAAAAATCTTTGAATACTAGTCTTAACTATTTTCATAGTTATAAAAATCTGTTTTAGAATGTATAGAAAGCCCTTTCATATGATACCCCACTTGGTATAGTAATCTTACTTTGAAACTTGAAAATACTAAATATTAGTTTACACCACAGTTTTCGGATTTTTCCTTTACTTGTGCTATAAGACCTACTTACCTACCTGCCAAATTTCATGATTCGGACGAGACGGACATACAGACAGACAGACAACAAAGTGATCCTATAAGGGTTCCTTTTTCCTTTTGAGATAAGGAACTCTAATATAGACGAACCTGTACGCATTTTTGGATTAATTATAATATTAAATAATATTAACATATTTTTGGTCACATCTAGATAACCTGAGTCTGTGTAGAGGGGACAGAGACGGAGTGTAACCACGTAGCACGCTGTTGTTTTATTTAAAGCCTGCGAGCGTATTTAAGTGAACGTCCGTTTAATTTACAGATGTTTAGTTTGTAGCAGACTTCTGAAATGGAAATCGACGGTTAGGTATATTTTTGTATCGAATGAAATAATACGTTTTGTCTTATTTAGGGCCGATTACACAGACTACTAGCTTAAAAGTTTTATCTTAACAGTGGTAGAAAAGATGAGTGGTAATAGGCTGGGATGGTATGGGTATGTAATGCGAAGGGAAGAAAACCATGCCACTAGAAGAATATTAAATATGCAATTTGTTGCGATAAAGGGATTATAATATTATTGGCACCGATTCCGTTGTCTTTCTCTAAACTAAATTTAGAGTATCTGCATCCGTTTCTTTTTAACAATGCTAAAAAGGACCAGAACATGAACTTTACATTTAAAGACTCTAAATTTTAGTGCACGCTACAAATTTAAACAGTAGGCTCGCGACTGTGCGCTAGAATCACGGGTTTTACCATCTAAAAATTAAATTTAAAACTGTCAAACTGCGTCTGTCCTTTTCATATTACATTAGTAAGAAGAGTATGCGAATACTCTAAAATTAGGTTGTGCTCAGAATCAGTACCAATGTGTGTAACAGGGGTGGATAGTGCGATGACTTATTAACAGAAGGAACACCATACCAGACCATCAATACGAGTAATTTATTACCTATTTTGAATAAATCATTTGACTTTGACTTTGACTTTGAACACCCACTTCTGTTATTGTTGTGCCGACCCCACGTAAGTAAGAAGACCAGCTGATGTCTGCAATATTTACTAGATGTTTCTAGCAAAACATATATCGGACCTTATTTGAGCTCTGTGTGCATAATAATTTTCCTTTTCGTGTAATATGTATAGCGGGTTTGCATCTTGCAAAACTTTGCGAAGTTTCAATATTACTTCATGTAAACTTAATAAGCTGACACTGTAACGATAAAAGATTGTTAACAGTTTCGAAAACAATATTGTATTCTGTAAGTAATCTAGAAGATGAAATTTTAAATTCACATGCCATATCTTCATCTCATCGTCACCATCATGGATCAATCCATCATCAGGACACTTTTGAGCACACGTTTTCTCTTATGAATGAAAAAGATTTGGGCCATAGTCTGCCAAGTGCGGATTGGCAGATTTCACACACCTTTGAGAATATTAAACCCGTGATACATATGCCAGTAAATGGTATGCTAGTTTCTAGTAAGGCTGCGTACCGTGTTAGTGTCGTGAAATGAATATTATTTATGAAAAATTAAATATTTTTACAACACAACTCGCGATTATATTAGTGAAGAAACTTTTTAGAGCAAGGAATAGACGCAAAAAATCTACGCCAAAAATACAAAACAAAAACCAGCACAAAAAATTCAAAAGATTTGGCAGAGGTTGAGCGTGCAATCTACTAGCAAACACCTTACAACGTATTTTGCGTGCTTGTAGCGGCATGCAAGTCTCCAGTCCTACTTCCTCTCAAGGGGAACTAATCAAACGCGTTGCGATCTACTGGTATGTCTTGTACTCGCACATGAGCTACTGGCAGAATCTCGATATACATGTCAGTTGCTCGTTTTTAGGGTTCCGTACCTCAAAAGGAAAAACTGAACCCTTATAGGATCACTTTGTTGTCTGTCTGTCTGTCTGTCCGTCTGTCTGTCAAGAAACCTAGGTACTTCCCGTTGACCTAGAATCATGAAATTTGGCAGGTAGGTAGATCTTATAGCTGACATTTGGGGAAAAATCTGAAAACCGTGAATTTAGGGTTAGATCATACAAGAAAAATTAAATTGTGGTCATGAACTAATAATTAGTATTTTCAACTTTCGAAGTGAGATAACTATATCAAATGTGGTATCATATGAAAGGTCTTCACATGTACATTCTAAAACAGATTTTTATTTATTTTTATGCATCATAGTTTTTGAATTATCGTGCAAAATGTCGAAAAATACGACTGTAGTACGGAACCCTCATTGCGCGAGCCTGACTCGCAATTGGCCGGTTTTTTTGCTTGTAATTTGTCTGCTCTTGTGCGAGTAACAAGCATGTGTATCACCGGCTTTATGGAGAACTCTTAGCATGCATGTTCCTGACGATGATTCCCGTCACCGTTAAAGCAAGTGATATTAAATTTTTTAAACACACATAACATTGAAAAGTTAGAAGTACGCAAGTCTAACTTTTCGGAGCCCACCCGGGATCTACCCCGAATAGAAGGCTGACGTCTTCTAGGTGATCCCACTTTATAGTATCTAGCTAATAACTAGCTTATGCTCGCGACTTTGTCCGCGTGGACTACATATATTTCAAACCCTTATTTAAACCACTTAGGGGTGGAATTTCGAAAAATCCTTTCTTAGTGGATACCTACTACCGAAAGTGACATTGTTTGTTGGTTTATCATATCTAGTTAAACTCATCTGTGTAGAAAGGTGTACCTATCGTAACCACGTGCCGCGCTGTCACTCGAAACACCCCGCGGAACACCAGTCGATGTTTTATGTAACACGCTACCTGCGGGCTGGGGGAGTAATTAAGTAAACGTCTGTTTAATTTGCAGTCTTCACCCCATACTAAATGCAAAGTATCTCTGTGTGTTAGTACCTTTTTACGTTACATCCGCATAACTGATTTTGATGTGCAAAGGTAGCCCGAAAAAACCAACCTTCTTAAGCTACTTTTTAGGGTTCCGTACCTCAAAAGGAAAAACGGAACCCTTATAGGATCACTTTGTTGTCTGTCTGTCTGTCCGTCTGTCTGTCAAGAAACCTACAGGGTACTTCCCGTTGACTTAGAATCATGAAATTTCGCAGGTAGGTAGATCTTATAGCTGACATTTGGGGAAAAATCTGAAAACCGTGAATTTAGGGTTGGATCACACAAAAAAAATTAAATTGTGGTCATGAACTAATAATTAGTATTTTCAAACTTTCGAAGTGAGTGACTATATCAAATGGTGTATCATATGAAAGGTCTTCACCTGTACATTCTAAAACAGATTTTTATTTATTTTTATTATGCATCATAGTTTTTGAACTATCGTGCAAAATGTGTAGTACGGAACCCTCATTGCACGAGCCTGACTCGCACTTGGCCGGTTTTTTAACACACCGGAAATAGAAGGAAATGGATGTACAATCACGTAATTTTCAATTGCCATTGCCATTATTAAAATGGGCGCCATTAAATTCAATAGTGGAACAACACCTCGATTTACCCATTAAATTAATAATGAGATCCCCGGACAAATCAACCCCGGAGTGTGGGGGCCATTATGACGGCCGGGTTCGACCCGGGCGTGATCGGATCGCGTCATTGATTGTTTAATGGCGCCCCGATTGCAATCAACGTCCTGTTCTCAAGTTTAATTACTTTATTTGTCGCCGTGATTGTGTTCCTGTGGTTTCTTGGGCGCCTGTGTTTGCTAACTTATTTTGTGGCGCTTTAGACTTCATTATTTTCAAGGTTTTAGTAACCTTGCTTGCTAACAATAATTTGCATGGCAGCCATTTTAGATTTCGCAATCTTGGTTTTTTATTATTTGTTGTTATAGCGGCAGTAGGAATATAGACTCTGTTTAAATGTCAACTCTCTACCTATTACGGTTCATGAGATACAGTCCACAGACAGACAGACGGATGGAAAAATTTACGGTTTTCAGATTTTTCCCTTAATACCAACTATAAGACCCACCTACCTACCAAATTTCATGATTCTAGGTCAACGGGAAGTACCCTGTAGGTTTCTTGACAGACCGACAGACAGACAGACAGACAACAAAGTGATCCTATAAGGGTTCCGTTTTTCCTTTTGAGGTACGGAACCCTAAAAACCACACGGAAGAAGCCAAGCTGTGGTAGCTAATTTTTTACTATTTCTAAGCAGTATTTTTTATATTTATTTTTATTTTATTTCTCAGTTTCAAAACAAAATTCAACGCTTCTGTTTACTTCGTTGTTTTTTTTTCATTACAACTTTATTTTTTTACGATTTCGAATAATGAAATAAATATTAATTAAAACTAATTCCAGTCGTAAATTCTTAATCAGACTTGTTTATTGTTCGCCCTTCAATTGAATAAACTCCAAAACTGGCTGATTTCTGAAATAAAGGTAGTAGGCACTTATAAAGGTTACGCAAGCGGCTGGGAAATGTCGAATATTTTGACAAAGGTCAGGGAGTTTCATTTATTATTACTGTAGGTGTCTAGCCCATAGTTCATTGATTTTACTGTGAATTATTTATGATAGTTAACTGCCACAATATTATCTTCGATCAAGTTTTGATTTTGTTTTGACATTCCTTGGAAATATTATTATGACCGCTAAATCTTCTATTATATCTAAATATATAAAAAGAAAAGGTCACTGACTGACTGACTGACTGACTGACTGTCTGACTTATATATCAACGCATAGCCTAAGCCGCTGGTCCTAGATACATGAAATTTGGAGGGTGTGTACTTTGTAAGTTGGTATCCACTAAAAAGTGTTTTATTTTAGGAAATTACTCTATAATTTTTAAAATTGTACTGCTAAGGGGGTTAAATATACCTGCTGCAAAATAAATCAAAATTTGTTGTAGAGATAGAGATGTAGTTTATTGCAAGATAAATTCCACTAACGTTAGTCGGATTTTATTGACAAACAATACAAGTTACGCTTTAGATAATATAAACATCTTTATTGTTATAATCCCAGCGATAGTTACTATTAAGAAACTTGGCAGTCTGTAATATATCGGCGAAGATCAGGGATTTATCGCTTGAATATCTGATGCCTGACAAAGTCTTAAAACTTGAGCTGCCCAACATTAGGTTATTAAACTCCTCGTAAGACTCTCTATAACTAGGGTTGGCACTTCATTTGAATATTAGTTTAAGTTTCAATATAAAAAGTTATACCAAAATACTCTTAAAGTTGACATTGTCATTTGAATTTTCTGTAGTTTGAATTATAAAAAATGCCTCATCTAAATATATAAAAGGAAAAGGTGACTGACTGACTGACTGATCTATCAACGCACAGCTCAAACTACTGGAAGAATCGGGCTGAAATTTGGCATGCAGATAGTTATTATGACGTAGGCATCCGCTAAGAAAGGTTTTTTGAAAATTTAACCCCTAAGGGGGGAAATTGGGGTTTGAAATTTGTGTAGTCCATGTAGACGAAGTCGCGAGCATAAGCTAGTAAAAATTATAGTTTTTGCAAGTCTGTATAAAGTCGTAGAAAGCCGTAGCTCTACGGGATGCGAAGTTGAAGTGGCAACGGACAGGGGACGTAGTTCGAATAATCGATAGACGCATGGGCACAAGGTGCTAGAATGGTGACTTCGCACCGTAAAGCGCAGCGTTGGAAGACGATCAAACGAATGGTAGGCAGCCGCTGGATTCAACCGGCGCAAGGCCGTGGCGTGCGGAAGTCCTTACAAGAGACCTATGACCAGCAGGACAGGACGTCTATGGGTTGATAATGATGATGATAATTCAATTAAATAAAAACAAGCCTCTTTATTAGACAAATTTTTACTCAAAGATGATAAACGTACTATATTAGATTTTATTTCATTCGATTAATATTTTTGAAAACTATTTTGGGGTTCGTCTATAGGTAGTAATATTATTATAAAGAGGTAAAGTTTGTTTTGTTTACAGAGGAGTAATCTTTGGAACTACTGAACCGATTTTGAAAATTATTACATCAGCTCAGCATCATTTACATCAGAAAGCTACACTACTCCCGAGTAACATAGGCTAAATATCATTTTAAAAAAGTTAAGAGATCCCTACAAAAACAATTGTAATAAGCTACCCATGTGAAGCTGGGGCAGGTCGCTAGTAATCGATAATTCGATTACAAGTTGTGACACCCCTATTTACATTACGTCACTTGAAACATAACACTCCAGATTTATCGATGCCATTAACATGGAAATAATAATTTTATACTTTATTGTCTATAAAACGGTTTGATATCCGTACATTTGATAAATAATTCAATTTTGACCGACATTTGCGGCATTATTGCTTCGGGGGATATCATACGTTGAATAGCTTATTGCATTCCAAAATCTGGATATCGGGATCAAATCGTTTAAATTATGGTTGGAAATTCCCAATAATAGAAATTCCGATTCGCTTATTTTTATGATACCTACTGAATGGGATTATATTTTTATTTTTCGTCCGCGTGGACTACATTCATTTCGAACCCCTATTTTATCCCCTTAGGGGTTGATTTTTCAAAAATCCTTTTTGATAGATGCCTACGTCATATGTCATACGACATAATATATGCATGCCCAGTTCGATTCGTCCAGTAATTTGAGATGTGCGTTGATAGATCAGTCAGTCAGTCTAGTCAGTCAGCTTTTCCTTATATTTTTGCTTTAAATAGTTGTAAGGATTAATGATAACCTGAAAAAGAGAAGTTAGTTTCTTTCAAATTTCTTTATTGCTACGTTCACCAAAGTTCACTTTTCATGAATTTTAGTATTTTAGAAAAATTACATATACCTACGAATTTTGTGCAAGTCGTGATAGACATTCGGGGATCGATTCCGGTCACTCACCTCTAACTTTTCAAAGTTACGTGCAATTGCAATGCAACCAATTAAATATCAATTGCTTTAACGGTGAAGGAAAACATCGTAGGGCAACCTGTATTAAAGCTGTATGAAAGCCGTACTTATTAATTAGTATTTGTGATCTTTTTGCCTTCATGTTTTGTTCTTTGTTGTGTTTTTTTGGTTCTTTTTTCTGTACGTTTGTTTGGTGTTGTTGTGTTTTGTATAATTGTAAACTGTGCGCTATGGTCCCAAATAAAAGATTATTATTTTTATTACTATTATTTCTGAAAGTTCTCCATAATATTCTCAAAGGAGCGTGATATCTGCCAATCCGCACTTGGCCGCGTGGGTGAAGCTGCAAAGTACAAACCCTTCTCATTCTGAGAGGACACTCGTGCTCAGCCAATATAATGGTAAACTCAACACTATTTTCAAGGCCTATCTCACATACTAAAATGGGCATTTTATACTGCTACCACATCAATTTATAGTTCTCGACCACACTATGCTTGCGTTTTAATCAATTTGGTGACAATTTATTTTACAATGAACCAAAAGCAAATGTGCAATTGTGCTTTGCAATTGTGCATTGTAAGGTCTCATTTGTAACATCTCCTGAGAATTCTTCAGTGTCGGGGCGAAACTTGCGTCGAGTGTGTTTCGGGATTTGTGTAGTGCTGCGTGGTGGTGGTGCGTATTGCTTGCCTAGTGGCTGCTTTTCCTGCATGGTTAGCAGTGGGAGGGCGGACGGCGCATTTCGCATGCTGCATGTTGCATCATACAGATTCGACCTGTTTCAGCGGATGACAGCAAATTAAGCTTTTGGTTCATTGTATATCATGGATTTTCGGAAAGTAACGCCTGCTTCTATACAACAATTTATTTTATCAATTTCAACTTTACACACAAAATACACAGTATTATGTGGTATTACTAAACTGAAAATTACCACAACATTTAATATTGCGTGAACAGGCACTAATAACAGTAACTTCCTAATAAACACTTTCCGGAACAAATGAGCCATTCCACTAAATGACATTGCACGCCCGTACCAAAAAAATGGTTCACGAGTCACTGCCGACAAAAACCGATGCGGAATGATGGAAACTCGTAAAAACAGTAAACATTTTTAGGGATTATTTTTCCGACCCAAATGTCGACCAATAGAATTGCACCATTCGACGTCACGTGGTACCTACATGGTATTATACTGATAATTTTTTGAAAATTTTCTCTGGTAGTTGCTATATATAAAAAACAAACATGATCCAGTCAAATTAACCACACGTCAAACTGACAGGTTGAATTCAATTGTGAAAATTGGAGATTTTGGCCGACATTTGGGACGGAAAAATAATCCCCCGAATACCACACGAGCTTCAAAATTATCTGGCATTTCCCTCAAGGTTCCCTGCAAACAAATAAAGTCGTCAAGTTTTTCAGGAAAAATCACTCGCGCTTCGCGCTCGTGATTTTTTAACCTGAAAAACTTGACTCCTTCATTTGTTTGCAACGAACCTATCGGGAAATACCCGATCATTTTGAAGCTCTTGTGGTATTATAAGTGAGTATTTACCGTGACGTGGCAGGAATGTGGCCGGAGAATGATCAGAAAATATTTTTTTACTCTTTGCGCAAGTTCGTGCACACCTTGAAATATTATTAAGAAAGAAAGAAAAAATTTTATTCGAAGAAAAGTTCTACATGGATCAACTAATTATACCCGTACCTATATAATACTAGTAGGGCGCGTGGGTGCGCGGACCACTGAAGTGGTCCGCGAGCATGCAGCGTTGGTTTTTGAAAATGTGGACTTTATTTGCCATACATGTTCTATGGAAAAATAAATTCCGCCATCTTGAATTTTTTTTCTATTCATCGAGTAGACCTTTGGATCCTGATCATCTTTTGCGAGAAAAGTGCTCTTCTATCTTTTATACTCTCCGAGATAGACACCGACGAAGTTTGTATGGCGGCCATCTTTTTTTCGCCATTTTGAATTTTTTTTCAGCTCATTGGCAATTGGATGACGTTTCAAATGACATTTGCTCGAGCACCTCCCACCTATCTTCAATACCTTAAGCGTGCTCTTCACCCGTCTCCGAAATCCTCAATCATCAGCTCTCTCCTTATTTTTGTTCCGAATGAATTTTTGTCTTCTATACGAAACCATCAGTCTAAAAATTTTTTTCACACAAAAATGTTCAGGAGAGGTGATCAATGAGTGAGTCAGTCAGTCAATCAGTGAATCAGCACGAACAGCTATATATATATATTAATAGGCATACCTATCATATAGTATAGGCATACCTATAGAGGAAGTTTAAAAAATCTTTACAGGTCACTTTTGACCCGTCAATTGCATTTACCACTAATAGTAATAAATTAGGTAAGTACATTAGGTACTTGACAATCACTGTGAGAAAGTCGCACGTAACAAAAAGGAACTTATCAGTACCCTTATTATAAATGCGAAAGTGTGTTTGTTTGTCCTTCAATCACGTCGCAACGGACCAACGGTACTTTTTATTCCGGAAAACCAAAGAGTTCCCACAGGATAGTTGAAAACCTAAATCCACGTGGACGAAGTCGCAGGTGTCAGCTAGTTAAACATAAGATGAAAATACACTAACACCAACGAGTACAAAATAAAAACAATAACCGTGCACATATTATTTTTGTGACTAACAAATATAAATCACATACGAGAAAACCAAGAAACAGTGTACCGGGAGCATACTGAGAGACGACAAATACAGAGGTAAGAGAGACCATACAATCAGGCTGCGCTGGCACCCATAATTTATTAACTCCTCATAAGTGCTAAAGTGTGTACATTCATAAGTCCAGCGGAACGTGTGTTGGCTTGGCCTATAAATAATTCAGTCTATCAGAGCGGCGGGAGCATTCCCTCCCGAGTATTCGATTGTACATCTTTTACTTGCGCGGGAAATAAAGTTAATAATAATGGCGGACGGGGAATTGCCGAGTATCATTTCGACTGTCTGTTCGGTTGTAACGTAAAATAACATACACTTTCCTCCGGCCGTAAACTTGAATATAATTTTGTGCCATGGGAGTTGCGGACGTGAACAATCTTTAAAAGAAATACCTACGTGAAAGTTTTTTCTGCTCTTTGCATTATGTTTTTGTTGAAATGAAAGTTTTGACGGAGAGAACTTCCCATTTTGCCAACTTTGATAGGTTTACTAATAACTACCCATATTTTAAATGCGAAAGTGTTTATTTGTTGTTTTGTTGGTTTATTAGTTTGTTGATTTGTTGGTTTGCTGGTTCGTCCTTCAATCATGTCGCAACGGTGCAACGGATTGGCGTGATTTTTTGCATGTATATAGTTAAAGACCTGGAGAGTGACATTGGCTACTTTTTATCCCGGAAAATCAAAGAGTTCCCCCGGGATTTTGAAAAACCTAATTCCACGCGAACGGAGTCGCGGGCATCAGCTAGTAAGCTACATAAAGTTATGAATCGTATTTATATCATTGCTGTATATTTTTTATTCCGATATGAGTTAGCACTTGATTGCAATCTCATCTGGTGATAAGTGATGATGCAGTCTAAGATGAAAGCGCTAACTTTAAAGGAGTATGGCAGTTTTTATTAAACCCATACACCTTTGGTTTCTACAAGGCATCGTACCGGAACGCCAAATTGCTTGGCGGCACAGCTTTGCAGGTAGGGTCGTAACTAGCCACGGCCAAAGCCTCCCCACCAGACCGGAGCAGAAATTAAGAAATTATAAAATTCCAAACCCCTGCCTGGAATCAAACCCGGGACCTCCCACTAATAAGACCACAGTGCTTATCAGTGCGCCAGGAAGGTTGTCAGATATTTAGAATCAAGGCTATTGCCTAGATTCTAGAAGCAAAAAACCGCTTGCAAACGTTTGCAAATATCCTATAACAACCCTACAAATTTTCCTCAACAATCTCCATGTTCCAAATAAGATTTGAAAACCCGTTACAAATGGATTTGGTTCAAGATAAAATGGACCCCGTTAATACCATTGTAATAAAATTTTCAAGCGTATGCCAAAAACCCATAAAATGGTCTCAACTTAAAAGCATTAAGGGCCTTGACACACTTGATATATTTTACCTCAGCGACATTCAATTTTGCGACTGTATTAGTCATCATCGTTATCAACCCATCAATGGCACACTACTCAGCACGGGTCTAGACTTGGAATGAAAAAGGTTTAAGCCACAGTTCACCACGCTATCCAAGTGCGGATTGTCAGACTTGCATTTTAGCAATTCTAGAATTAATTTAGCTAGTGGCAGAATAAACGTACGTAGTAGTATATTTTGGTGAATTTGTGTGGTTAGTACCTATAATATTATTTTACATCTCTCCAACGTTGACATAATTCGAATATCGAAACACAATAACTTCAGAGTGAAATGGACCTAATAATCCTTGATTTAAAGTGAAAAATTCAATACCACCAATTATGATTTTGCAAGGTCTCTGCTTGGAGTGCTGGCTGTAGATATACAGACAAAATTGAGTTTCAGTAGAATGCATTTAAAGTTCATTTTACTTTGGCGCTAAGGTGTTTCGAAGCTCGAATGCTATCAACTCAGCTATTATATTGTAATTATGTGTTTACGTCATAATTTTGCTTGCTTTTCCTACATGTATAATAGCGGTAGGGCAGTAAGGTGATTATTTCGTACTAGCAAATTATAGCATTAGCTAATGTTACAAAAAGTTCAAAATTAAAAAAAAATGTAGCTGCATCTATTTCTCGAAAAATGCTAAAATCGCCGATCGTTGATGCTTAAAGAATCAAGTCTGATAAAGCCCTAAGCTCCCAACTAAATTGAATTACAGACCTTCCCTTACTAAGCTATTTACGAGTGGATAACAAGAGTCCCATTTGGGTCCAGGCAAATAAAATTATAATTGGGACATAATATATGGAGTGCGGGATTATATACTTACGATGCCATTGCATTGCTTTTCCACAAAACCCTTTTCGGATTTAACCCAAATTATCGAGCCTAAAATTGTTTTATTACCTACTTAAATGTTTTGCTATAGGTTAGGGATTTTTATAACTCAATACAAAATAAAAATGAATAAAAATAGAGTATAGTATTTTATTTATTTTTTATTTATTTTATATCTAATTAGAACGGCAGTGCCACTTACACTAACTAGATGATTAATAATAAATTTAAATACGAATAAAGGTACAAGAAAAAAGACATAAAATACATAACGATAAAAGATCAAAGAATTTTGAATATGTACGCTGAGAACATTGAATGACATATTCATGCAATGCTCTCAGCGTACTTCAGTAACTCCCGAACCAGTATTATAGACCCATCATTAAATGGGTCCCATTGAGCATTATTGTCCAAAAGCGCGTTGAATGATGCTAATGAACGGGGTATAGGTGACATAGATCTAGCAACAGTGCGATGATGTGGGACCACGAAAAGTTTATTTTTTCGTGGACGAAGATTACTGTTGGATTCAGGGACATGTATGCGACACAGTTGGTCATGAAGTTGTATGTATGTAAGTATAATAAGTATGTACTTATATCTATAGTATAAGCGCTATAATATAATTAAATTTATTTTGGAACTAGCGACCCGTACCGGCTTCGTACGGTAGCTTATTACAATTTTTGTAGGGATCTTTTAATTGCTTGAAAATAAAATATAGCCCACGTTACTCAGAAATAATGTAGCTTTCTGCTCGTGAAAGAATTTTCAAAATAGGTGCTGTAGTTCCAGAGATTACCTCTAGAAACACACTTACAAACTTTACCTCTTTATAATATTAGTATAGATTGGGACATAATATGTGGAGTGCGGTATTATAGACTTACGATGCTATTGCATTGCTTTTCCACAAAACCCTTTTCGGATTTAACCCAAATTATCGAGCCTAAAATTGTGTTATTACCTACTAAAATGTTTTGCTATAGGTTAGGGATGTTTATGATCCACAACATTCACTAAGGGAGCAGAATATCTAAAAGTATACCTAGAATAATTTAACTTGTAATTAATGTTTTTTTATAATAATTGTTATAATAATTGTATATGCGGTGTATATTATGACAGTAATTGTTAAACAAGGTTCAATTTTTTTTGTAATATAAATGGCAAGCAAACGAGCAGGCAGGTCAGCTGATGTTAAGTGATCACCGCCGCCTATGAACATATGGAGTACCAGAGGAACCACCAATGCGTTGCCGGCCTTTCAGGAATTTGTTGGTGCGCCCTTTGAATAAATCCATGTTGTCAATCTAATGGGAACGCTGCCGAAGTGAGTTGATTCCACAGTTTGTACAAATATAAGTATAAAAAATTCCGAAATTTGAATTTTTGGATGAAAAATTGAAGAAATCCTTTTTTGACGAATCTGAGCGTGTCTCTAAAATTAAATACTTAATCCTACTTTAAGAGATAACTTTCAAAATTGAAAAAGTAGAAATTCCAATGCTATAAGTAAGTACCTACTAGGCCAAAACATCTAGGTACTTACGTAAACTTGACTTTGGTAAAACGTACTAAAACACAGAAAACAACCAACACGAGTGTTAGCGAACAAAGATAAAAGGACTGAGCGTACGAGTGGAAGTATTAACTTTGTTCAGCGTACGCGTCTGAATCCAGGACTATGACAAAAGGTTCCCTGTCCCCCGGGAGCACGGAGAAATGCATTGTTGGAAAACAAACGAGTACCTTCCACCCACAGTGTAGCTATCATACAGTATGAAACTGAACCACTGACATAAAACAGGGTTGACCCTAGACCTATTTGATATTAGTTTTTTAATTTTTTATTCTGTATGGCTACGTACGAAAATTTGATATCTTACCAAACAATATTCTTAAAAATTAATAAAAAGGTAGTAATTAAGTAATTAATTACTTATATATATATAAAAGGAAAAGGTGACTGACTGACTGACTGACTGACTGACTGATCTATCAACGCACAGCCCAAACTACTGGACGGTTCGGGCTGAAATTTGGCATGCAGATAGCTATTATGACGTAGGCATCCGCTAAGAAAGGATTTTTGAAAATTCAACTCCTAAGGGGGTGAAATAGGGTTTTGAAATTTTGTAGTCCACGCGGACGAAGTCGCGAGCATAAGCTAGTTACTTATAATTTTAAAAAAACAGTTTAACACAGACTTTGACGCTAGACGTATAAAATATTACTTTTTTTATTTCTGTGAATTAGTTTTTGATTTCTTGCCAAACAATATTCTTAAAATTAATAAAAAAAAAGGTAGTATTCATTTAGCCACTTTAATAGCTATCAATAACTACAAACTTACTATAGACTATCTACTTTATATAGAATAGAATAGAATAGAATAGAATGTTTTTTTATTCATGTAAACTTTTTAAAAGTGCTTATGAATAGTCAGGTTTAATTTACCACTGGTTCGGAATGCCGTTCCTACCGAGAAGAACCAGCAAGAAACTCGGCGGTTGCTCTTTTTAATTTTTCAATTTACAATGTTATTATACCGTACTATACAAGCCATTGCAGCCCCGTGCATTGCTGGAGCGAGTCAAATCCAAGCTTTTTTATCGTTTACATAGTCTGCGACTGTATAATATGCTTTTTTTAGGAGCATACTTTTAACACATTTTTTAAACTTGTGTAAAGGCAAGTCTAAAATTGCTTGTGGAATTTTATTATAAAATATTACACTCATTCCCACAAATGACTTTCGCACCTTCCAGAGGCGGAGCGCAGGAGTAGCTAGCTTATTTTTGTTTCTAGTTTGCCTATCATGGAGATCACCGATTTTTTTGTAACTGTGAATGTTTTGTCGTACAAAAATTATATTATTGTATATATATTGGGAAGCTACTGTAAGAATACCTATTTCCTTAAATATCTCTCGTAGGGAATCGCGCGGTTTTAAATTATAAATTGCACGTATTGCCCTTTTTTGTAATACGAATATTTTCCCAATATCTGCCGCTTTACCCCACAGCAAGACTCCGTAAGACATAATACTGTGGAAATAGGCAAAATACACAATTTTTGCAGTTTCCACGTCAGTTACCTGTCGAATCTTTCTAACAGCATAAGAAGCAGAGCTGAGTTTACCAGCAAGTGTTGATATATGGGCGTTCCATTGAAGCTTTGCATCTAACGTGATTCCCAGGAACACGGTGGTCTCCTCCACTTTTAACATATCATTATTTATCATTAAGTTAATGTCCTTGGTCGCCTTTGTATTGGGCAGAGAAAAGATATATATATAAATAACTAGCTTATGCCCGCGACTTCGTCCGCGTGGACTACTCAAATTTCAAACCCCTGTTTCACCCTCTTAGGGGTTGAATTTTTAAAAATCCTTTCTTAGCGGATGCCTACATCATAATAACTATCTGCATGCCAAATTTCAGCCCGATCCGTCTAGTAGTTTGAGCTGTGCGTTGACAGATCAGTCAGTCAGTCAGTCAGTCAGTCAGTCAGTCAGTCAGTCAGTCAGTCAGTCAGTCAGTCAGTCAGTCAGTCAGTCAGTCAGTCAGTCACCTTTTCCTTTTATATATTTAGATTTAGGTCACTATTTAATCTTTCGAACTGGATGATAGCTAAACTGTGTTGCTAGTATCCCATCCCAAACTTTTATATTTGAAGTTAGGACACAGTTTCGACGGGGTTATTTTGTCGCGCTGACCACTAAGTTTCCTCAGGACCGTCAACACTCGGTGTCACTTTTCCTCGGGAAGTTACTTTAAAATATTTACGACTGTAACTTCAGCGGTAGAAGAAAATTTCGACGCGTAGAGTCCTATGGCGAATTTATAGTTCCTTGATAGAGAGCTGGACAAAGTTTCCTATAAGAGATACGTTATCTATCCCCGCTGTCATTTCGTGATTTATTTGTATTTGAAATGATTTGGGATCTTTTGTAGGACTTTCTGTATTGTTGTTTTGTTTTATCGCTACTTATACGACGCCCTATTTTACTGTCGAATGTTTTCTAACTTGGGAGATAAGTACGTTCTTAGATGAAATTGGGCGCTCACTTGTAAACTTTCCGTACTTGACATATTATTTGTGTATCGATAAATAATTTAATGGGATGGGTTGCGTAATTCAACTTGAGTTTTATCTTTATAATAAAACAAGATGATGCCCGCGACTTCTTCTGCGTGGATTTAGGTATTTAAAAAAATCCACGGCGAACTCTTTGCTTTCTTGGCATAAAGAGACGCTTGTGTCCGTCCCCAGGATGCCAGCTATCTTTGTAACAAATTTCATATAAATCGGTTAAACGGGTGGGTTTGGATTATCCCGTGGGAACTCTTCGATTTTCCGAGATAAAAAGTAGCCTGTGTGCGTCCCCGGGATGCAAGCTATCTCTGTACCAAATTTCATTGAAATCGGTTAAACGGATGTGCCGTGAAAAGCTAGCAGACCGACAGACAGACAGACATACGGACAGACAGACAGACATACACACTTTTGCATTTATATTATTAGCATGGATTATTTGCCAACAGTTATGATTACAGCTAAGCGCTAGTCTATAATTTTTTTTTTTAAAGTGGTGGCATGTGGCTTATCCCGTTGCACACACGCTTCAGCCGCATACGAAACCAGTGTTTCGGAACCAGCTTTGTACAAAGAATATTTTGTCCTAATACGAAACCTGTTAAGTACGAAGACTTTTCATTATTTGTACGATACCAATAATTATTCGTCCTACGTAACCAGTATCGTACAAAGAATATAATATGTTTTTCCCACTTCGTAACCAGTCAAGACATTTTAAAGTTTCTAGTGCGATCCTTTTCGGCAGGGAGTATTACGAAAGGGATAGCAATACATTTAGACCTATTGTTTTGGTTTACTTTAGACATTGTGTACAACAAAATATTTAGCCGCTTATAAATATTTATATGATGATAGACGATTTCAGTAACTTAAAAAAGTTATTCGTAGCAGTTCTACACAGATTACGGTTTTGGTTGAAGTCCAGAAAAATACTTTTTATTTTCATGCTATTCTCTTGTGCATTTTTAATTAAAATTTTGTGCAAGAAAATGATCTAGTACGAGCGACGTACATTGCTTGTAATATTATTAAAATAATGTCGAAGCTTTGCATATTATTATTTTAATCAACAAACTTAAACAACTTTGAAACAGTTTGTGCATTAAACAATCGATTAATTTAAATTTGTAATCATCTGTATTAGAATATTTAAAGCTATGCGATGGTTTTACATCTACATAAGATTCTTATGAAAAACTAGCTTATGCCTGCGACTATGTCCGCGTTGACTACGAAGCCCCAGTTTTACTCGTTTAGGGATTGAATTTTCAAAAATACTTTCTTTCTACGTCATAATAGCTATCTGCATGCCAAATTTCAGCCCGATCCGTCCAGTAGTTTGAGCTGTGCGTTGCTAGATCAGTCAGTCAGTCTGTCAGCTTTTCCTTTTATATATATAGATTTACATAGCTAGTCTCAAATAGTACCTAGATTAGTACTGAAAGGACTTTGTGAAAATTTCCATCAATAGTGTATCTAGTAAAAGGTATTGATGAAAACTTCTATGATAATCAAAATAAGCCATTCATTGCCACCGAGTCAGTCACCATTGGATGAAATCCCTGGCAGAAGGTAGTCAAAAACTTTGTATAATCCATAACCAAGTTTAAATAATGCTCATAATTCGCACGAAACTCGTCTATCCTGAGCAAATCTCATCGAATAAAGCATCATTGCGATATAAACTCGACTGTTATTCCAAAATTATTCCACCATCAAGCATAGTAGAATCTAATTTATTGTTATTAATGTTGTTCGAAACTTTATTTGATTTGGCAAATACTCTCAGGATTGAAAAGCTAAAACTTTCGCCTTTGAATCTCGCCCGTAAATATTTACCAAATAAATACATTAACGATTTTGTATTTCATAACGTTTCATAGTAGATAATCTTTTGCCAAAGCTTAATATAATTAAACTAGCTTATGCCCGCATGACTTTGTCCGCGTGGACTACGAGTACACAAATTTCAAACCCCTGTTTTACCCCTGGGTTGAATTTTGAAAAATCCTTTCTTAGCGGATGCCTACGTCATAATATTGCCAAATTTCAGCCCGTTCTGCTTTATTTTATTTATATTTTATTTGTATTTGGGTTTGTATCTTTATAACGTTGTTACGGGTTTCCTTCAATAATGCTACACAAAACTGTTTAAACTAATTATTTATTATACAAAACATGCACTTAGGCTAAGTCTTATCCTAGGTTTTAGGCGCCAGGAGAGTTTTTGCTATTTTTGTACTGGAACTCTGCCAAAACCAGACCTCGGCTAGCTGTATTCAGGGTTTGTAAAGGTCAGGGTCCAAGAAGGGCATTCCCGAGAGGCTACGACAATCGAGAAATCAACATTTAAAAAACCACCATAAAGGCTAAAGTGATGCCTAACCTGATATTAATAACTGTGCAACTCACCCCTTCTGGAATTTGATGCAGATACATTATTTGCTAATCGCAAATTAATAAAGATTTCTATAAATCGTAAAATATCCAAAACTAACACATAATTATTGCGTCACACACGCATTATTTCCGTAGGTACACAGAACGTCTTGTTGCGTTGTACAGCTGATCGGTAATGTCGTAAATCGTAATGGCCGACCGTGACCTTCAAACTTCACTATTTTATGGAACAAATTACAAAATAGGTACTAATTAGAGTCTAATATGATTTCGTCGGGATCGGACTCGGGTATCGCGATATACATTTTATACTTAACAAATGTCATAAATCGTACGAAATCTTATCCATTATAACGTATCAAATTAGATATGATCTTTTGTCAAAGCTTAATATAATTTAATAGAAGCGGCAAAGCTTTCGACGAAATTCGCACGAGCTACCATATTGTATGAACTGATATCGAATTAGTGATATTTGATGAAATGATATATTGGCTCTATATTTAATTAATTAGGAGTGGAACTTTCCACGAAATTGGCTCGTCATGATAAAATGTTTGTTGGTTATGTAGTCCTTTTTCAATGTAATAAATTAAAATCATGTTAGCACAATTTCATATTTTTTCACAAGTTTAGAATAGTTTTGAGTTTTTATTATGTATCTAATATAATATATCTAATTATGTAATTAAAAAAATATATTTAAAAACCGATTTCCAAAACCACTACAAAGTAAAAAATAACGAATAAAATTTTATGCTTTTTAGTGTAAGTAGTCATTGCTTGATACCTAAAATATCAATTCACCATCAGAAATCCTCACGGCTTAGGAGTTCATTACCTTGCAGCATCAGCATTGAGGAGTTGGGATCCGAAGTTCAATGGTGTAGTCTATGCTTGGCACCAAAAATAATATTGCATCATCGGCAGTTCCTGAATCACTATAGTTTAGGAGTGCTGCACCCTACCCTCCTCCTCCTCCTCATCCTCCTCCTGTGGGTTGAAGAGTTGGGACTTGGAATTCAAGCATATAGTCATTGCTTGGTACCTACGACATTAATTCACTATGAACACTTCCTGAATCTTGATAACTTAGGCGGGAAGTAACCATGCAGCATCAGGATTGAGGAGTTGGATTCAGAAATTTAAATGGGACCACCACTTTAAAATCCTCTGCTGATTAAAAAAATTGTATATCGGTCCAGAAACCTGGAAAAAATCGATGTACATACATAAAAAGTCAAAAAAAACGGGCCGAATTGAGAACCACCTCCTTTTTGGAAGTCGGTTAAAAATTGCACCCAGGCTTCATCGGCGTGAAATCTAAATCTATAAATATAATAAGAGGAAAAGCTGACTGACTGACAGATCTATCAATAGGTACACAGCTCAAACTACAGGACGGATTGGGTTGAAGAAATGCAAATAGCTATTATGACGTAGACATCCGCTAACCAAAGGATTTTTGGAAATTCTACCCCTAAGGGGGTACAATAGGGGTTTGAAGTCGCGGGCATAAGCTACTTCATAAGCCCTCGGCAACCTGGGCGGTCTACTTGGCTTCTGGAGCGAGCTTGGATGGCTGGAGTGAAGACTTCGGCGGGGAGGGGTGATGCACGCACAACAGACGGAAACGTTTAAGTGCGGAAACCAGCCCAGAATGAAGAAGAAGAAGCTAGTTCTTCACATTTTGTTTACTTACGACGTGCGTTTATCTAAGGATCCCCTACTAAAACTCCCCTTTTAGAAGAAAAGAAAAAGCTTAGCCCTACCAAAAGTTATATAGTTTTACTCAAAAATGACTGTTTGAAAAGTTTTCCCCATATCAGGTCTATACGTTACAGGCGCTCATTTGTAACTGCAAATCGATTTATCACCACGCCACAAGCGGGTGTTCCTCGTGACACCACCGCGGACATTGAAATAAAAGATCCGCATCCGCCGCACTGTAGAGCTAGCACGAGTTTATACATCTCGAAAACGGTGATAGATTTCGAGTATCGTATAACTTGAAAGTACATTTTGCTCAGACCATGACTCTGATTTTGCTAACCCAAACTATTGCTTTAAAACAAGAGATAGTTTGGGTTTTTATTGGTGAATACATCCACAGCAAACGACTTAAGTGGAAACTGTAAAATTAAAATAGCTAGTATACTCTAAATAAATGTGTCCAGTGTGATTTTGAGAAACTCACTCATATAAAAATGATCAAAAAATAATTCGAAAGAACATAATAATATTATCTGTAGCATCTAAAGCGACGTAAATTCAACTATAACATTATGCAAATAGTCTATTTTTACATTAATGTAAAGGTGGTATTATGCATAATATTATTGTACAAATAGATCACTAACCATTCACAATCTCACGCTTTTTAAAAACTTCATTACTTGTAGTTATTTCTGCGATAGTTCAAAACAATCATGATTAGGTTCATTTTAGTGTGACTTTTTGTTTTTCAATGCTCGAAATCTATCAACGTTGTCGAGATGTGAAAACTTGTACTAAGGATACCGGTGACAACTGTATGGGACGCCGCATGGCCGGGGAAGGAAGGAGGCGATTTATTAACTTGCACCCTGAATGATATCGCATGACAATTGAGGGAATAAAAACAAAAGACCACGCCGCGCCGGTCCCTTTGTGCGATTTTTAATAAGTCTGCCCTAAAAATTTGCGAAATTCTGACTGTTTTACAGTTGACTGAAATTCGTGCAAAGGTTTGTTTGACCGTAAACTAATCCACGTAAAGTGACAATGATAGAAGAATTAACGGAGTATATATGAATACCATGAATACCACTACCCATATTATAAATGCAAAAGTGTGTTTGTTTGTTGGTTTGTCCTTCAATCACGTCGCAACAGAGCTACTGATCAATGTGATTTTTTGCATGGGTATATAGTTTAAGACCTGGAGAGTGACTTAGGTTCCTTTTTATCCCGGAAAATCAAAGAGTTCCTATGGGATTTAAAAAAACCTAAATCCACCCTGATGAATTCGCGAGCATCAGCTAGTAAATCATCATCATCATAATCAACCCATCGCCGGCTCACTACAGTTCACGGGTCTCCTCTCAGAGTGGAAAGGGTTTTGACCATAGTCTACCACGCTGGCCATGTGTGTATTGGTAGACTTGAGAAAATTATGGAGAACTCTCAGGCATGCAGGTTTCCTTCACCGTCAAAGCAAGTGATATTTAATAACTTAAAACGCACATAACTCCGATAAGTTAGAGGTGTAAACCCCGATCTCCGATTAGAAGGTGGACGTTCTAACTACCAGGCTATCAGTCTAAGATGGAAATGGCAGGGGTATAGAAGTCGTTAATACATACAGGGTTTATATAAACCGTACAGACGAAGTAAGCAACCTATTCACATACATAGTCATGTCAGTCTGCGGTTCCTTAGGGCTTAACTTCAAAGATACGTCAAAGATTGCTACGTCTGTAGACTACAGTATAACGCCGGATATAATAAATTTGACGAGAACAAAGATACTGAAACGTAAAGGCTCGTTTACGCCGAGTCAACAACGTGCGACAGTGTCACATGCTACACATTGTTGCATGCGGCACCTTGTGGCATGCTACAAATAGAAAGCATTTGCGGCATATGTGGCATACGGCAGCCTATTTTACGCCGAGGCAACATCGTGCGTGGTAATTTCCAAATCTAATACTTGTTTGATCGAGGGGATACATACACCATAGAATATGGCTGATCATAATCTAAATTGTATTTTTGTGCAAGACCAAGTAAAACATCACGTTTCACTCTATTATTTTTATAATTTGAATTGCGGACATCCCATAACACTTCACTCTTTCTATAATCCTCAATAAAGTCTAAATATTTTTCGCTACACCACTCCATGACCGATAATTCTCACTTTCCAAAACAAAAAACATCCTAAAAACTGTTTTGACGCACGAAAAATGTCGCATGGAATCCATTGTGCCCGGATACAAGTTGCGACAGTCTGCCACGTGACGCAAGGTGTTGCCATGCCGCACGGTTCTTGCCACAATGTCCGACATTTTTGACTTTGTAGCATGCGGCCTTGTGGCATGCCGCAATGCCGCACAGTGTTGCCCCGGTGTAATATAGCCTTTAGATAGCGTAAGTAAGTATTTCACTGAGTTGTATCTACTTTGTAAGTATACTTACTAAGATTTTCAATGCGGTGGAATTCTGACGTTGCTATTTTTATACTTGTACTAGCTGACCCGCCCCGGATTCACTCGGGTGGAACTTAGAAAATCAGCGTGGGGGTAGAATTTTCAAAAATCCTGAAATAGGTTTTTACGTATTTTTTCTTTTGTAAACCGAAAACCCAAATATCAATTTTCATGGAAATAACTTGAAAAATTACGGACTTTCATACAAACTTTATCCCTTATTTAACCCTCGTGGCAGTAGAATTTTCAAAAATCGTGAAGTACATTTTTTTTTTTTTTTAATTCAGATACAAGTTAGCCCTTGACTGCAATCTCACCTGGTGGTAAGTAATGATGCAGTCTAAGATGATAGCGGGCTAACCTGGAAGGGGTATGGCAGTTTTTATTAAACCCATACCCCTTTGGTTTCTACACGGCATCGTACCGGAACGCTAAATCGCTTGGCAGCACGGCTTTGCCGGTAGGGTGGTAACTAGCCACGGCCGAAGCCTCCCACCAGACCAGACCAGAAATTTAGAAATTATAAAATTCCAAACCCCTGCCAGGAATCGAACCCGGGACCTCCCATTATTAAGACCACAGCGCTCACCACTGCGCCAGGGAGGTCGTCGAACCGTATACCGTGTTCTTAACCGAAAGCCTGTATACCAATTTTCATCGATGTAACTTTAAAAATGATAGACTTTCATACAAACTTCTATTCCCCATTTACCCTCCTTAGGGGTGGAATTTAAAAAAATCCTTTCTTAGTCTTCTTAGAGGATACCTACTCTTTACAAAGAACACACTCTCCAAATTTCATGTCCCTAGGATCAGTGGTTTAGGCTGTGCGTTGATATATAAGTCAGTCCGTCAGTCAGGACTTTGAATTTTATATTATTAGAAGATGAATGATGATATAGGCTAGTTTTTATTCCGGAAAATCAAAGAGTTCCCAAGGGATTTTTAAAAACTTAACAAGCCTGACTCGCACTTAACTGTTTTTTTCTACCCCTAAATAAAACCGTAACGGGACATATTTCTACAACAGCGAAATCCAATCTAAAACGTAGCCTCCAAACCCTTAAAGGGTTTTAACGCTTCAAAGGGGCCAGATGAAAAAGGGGTATTTTTTAAACAGACGAGTCCCCCAATCAGAATAATTTTATTCCGGCAAAAATGATTGATCACACTCCAATTCGTTATTTACGTACGGTCCAGTATTAATTAGCTTCGAAGTGAAATCTGATTGATTAATCGATCCATTTTTTTTCAGGAAGTTCAAAGAAATCCCCTGTTTTAATGCATACTATACAATGAACCAAAAGCTTAATTTGTTATAATCCGCTGAAACAGGTTGAATCTGTATGGTGCAATGACATGTACCACCCGCCCTCCCACTGCTAAACTTGCAGGGTAAAGCAGCCACCAGGCAAGCAATACGCACCACCACCACACAGCACCGCGCAAATCCCAAAACACACTCAACGCACATTTCGCCCCGACACCGGAGCATCCTCAGGAGATGTAGACCTTACAATTCACTTTTGCAAAGAAATTTGCATGTTTAGCAGTGGGAGGGCGGGCGGTGCATATCGCATGCTGCATGTTGCACCATACAGATTCGACCTGTTTCAGCGGATTATAGAAAATTAAGCTTTTGGTTCATTGTATATCAAGGATTTTCGCAAAATATATCTACTTCTATACAACATCAAATGCATAATGTATTATGCATTAAATATTCAAAATAATAATCAAAAGATTTAAATAAGGTATTTTGAGATTTTTGGTTTACCTAACTTGATTTACAATAGTATTATTTAAGTATTGAAAGGAAAATGCCCATATACCTAACCGATATATATTATACACCCCACTTGAGGGGGTAATTCCTATGGTACCGGGTACAACAACAAAACAAACACATAAGCATTATAACTCTATTCAAACATAAGCCGTAGGATGTACAAAATCACTCGTCCCCATTTCACTACTACCAATATTCATTAAGAGCAAGTGTTGAATTTAAATAACTATTTAGCAAGGCATTGTGGCTAATTCCTTTGTACACAATCCCTAAACTAAACTAAAATATCACGTCTAAATCTATTGCTATCCCTTTCATAATTTTGCTTGCGGAAAAGGAAAGCACTAGCTTTAGACCTGTTAATTTAGTTTAGTTTAGAGATTGTGTACTAGAGAATCGGCCCCAATAATGGCCCAACTGTCTACAAAACCGTAACAATATTCTAAAACCGCGCACGCTAAAACGACCCTTATTTCGATGGGATAAATGTCAATATAGGGTATTAAAATTTAGCTCTTCTTGTCACTATCTTAGCTGTACGTGCAGATGGTGATAGCTTGCAGCAATTTAATAACCATGCCTAGTTGAATACGGACTTGGCACCGAAGCGATTAGGTCACGATCACATTGACGTAGCGTAAGTGCGATTTTCTTATTCAATTCTCGTTCTTTATTCCCGCTGAATGTCTACGGAACACGCCTTTCTACTTCTAGTATTTTAATGATGTTCACGACGTTTCAGGAATTGAAATTTTCTTTTCGGTCCATCGCTCGCTCGGGATGTTTTCTGGTATTCGTGCGTTTTGAAATTGTCCAATGTTTTACTTCTTCTTGAATAACAACTTATACTTAAAGTTGTTTATGTACCAACGCAAATTCGAATTTGGTTTCATATTCCTAAACGATAGGATTTAAGAAAATGTTCCCCAGCGCTTTCCATGCAAACGCAATTTGTTGTCAGTTGAAAATTAACCAATCAAACTTAATAAAAAGTCTAAACGTTCTAGAAAAAAAACAAAGTTTGTCTGGAGCGCGGTATCAATTAACTACTCTACGGAAACGTAAAAATTTCGTGTCAGGGCGTTTGTGCACTCGTCCGTATTTGTTTCGTATCCATGATTCTTCGAAGTGGCCGTTATACAAATACGTAAAACTTACATTAAATTCGTATTTTTTCAAAGATCCGTAAAATCACGGATGAGTGCACAAACGTCCTCAGTTTTTTTGTACTTTCACCCATGATTCTGTATCCTTACTTTCACAATTCAGAATAGTCAAGGCAAGATTCGCCCAGCCGTATCACTACAAAATGTCGTCGTGGGCGCTGACCTTCAGAAAGGATAATTATTCAAAAATTCCACCCGTTCGAAGCCGGGGCGGGCCACCTAATATTAGATATTACTCGTATTATGTTGAAAGCTTTATTTAAGTGGATAATAGAACGGAATCCAAGTCTATATTGGTATTTAAAATAGCTACCATAATATTATTATTGAATAATTTAACAAGATATTATGAGTACTTTCTTCCGCCCTATATTTAAAACTAGCTTATGGTCTCGACTTCGTCCGCGTGGACTACACAAATTTCAAACTTCTATTTTACCCCTTTTAGGGGTTGAATTTTCAAAAATTCTTTCTTAGCGGTTGTCTATGTCATAATAGCTATCATGCTATGCTATCATGCTATGTCATAATAGCTGCATGCCAAATATTTGCTCGATCCATCCAGTAGTTTGAGCTGTGCATTGATCTAAGATCAGTCGGTCAGTCAGTCAGTGACATTTTCCTTTTTATATTATAGTAGTAGAATTGACGTCACTAGTCTTACTTGTCGTAGTATTACGTAATCCAATGTGACTGGCGCCTTATCCGCAACCGCAGCGCCAACTTCCGAGTGGCAACCACAGTAATTCCGTTCCGATCCTGTTCCAATACATCATCCCACCCACTTTCACACTCCACATTAGCAATATGAGTTGTGTAACACGAACACCCTTTCATAACTTCGTGGAAATTTTCAAGAATGTTTACTACATATTCTGAATAGTACAGTACCTAATAATAATTTAATATCAAAATGTTATTTTCTCCTACATTTTAGTTTCCAAGTTTCTTAATAAGTTTTAGGTCTAATTAGGTACCTATATAAAAGTTTCTTTTTACACTTGTATTTTTAGTTTAATACGTAGAATGGTGAATAAATCAAAACTTCCATGCTAATTTTAAAAATGCGAAAGTGTGTCTGTCCGTCTGCTAACTTTACAGACATATTTGTTTTGTATATGTTTTGTACGATAAATCAAAAACTATTATGCATAAAAATAAATAAAATCTGTTTTAAAAAGTACAAGTAAAGCCATTTCATATGATACCCCACTTGGTATAGTTATCATGTTCATGAACACATTTTAATTTGTTTTTTTGTGATGTAACCACAAATTCACGGGTTTCGGATAATTCTAGATCAACGGGAAGTACCTACCCTATAAGTCTTTCTGTCTGTCAGTCTGTCAAGAAACCTACAGGGTACTCCCCGTTGGCTTAGAATCATGAAATTTGGCAGACTTCTAAAACAGATGAAGAATTCTAAAACAGATTTTTATTTATTATTATGCATCATAGTTTTTGAGTTATTGTGCAAAAAAATACGACTTTAGTACGAAACCCTCGTAGCGCGAGCCTGACTTGCACTTAGCCGGCTTTTTTTTCTTTTGAGGTAGGGAACCCTAAAAAGATACCTAAACAAACGTAATAATTCAGTGCACTTTTCATTTCACTCGTGCCTGCCGAAGCAGAATGCGCCTAGCCCTAGCCCGGAACGAGGCGATATTATAGTAAATTCTTGCCACATCGTGCTAAGCGGTGAACACGTATGTGAAGATTGTGGTGGCCAAATTAATACTTCGCGGTCTGAATGCAATGAGATGAAATCTCGTTTACGTTTTACCAGAATCTGATTTTATAGAGAACAAGATTTTACAAGATGAGCTGAGAATAGAATGTAGATACTTTCTCTCTGGATAATAAAATTTTAATGTTATGATTGTAATAATTTTATAGATTGGTATTATAATTTATCAGCGAAATAAACGGAATTGTAATAATATGATAGGAAAATAATCTTCTTTTTTTATATATAAAATTCAAAGTCCTGACTGACTGACTGATATATCAACGCACAGCCTAAACCGCTGGTCCTAAAGACATGAAAGTTTGAGGGTATGTTCTTTGTAAAAAGTAGGTATATTAAATAAAAGGTAGGAAAGTAAATTAAATCTTGTATTAATATTGTAGGTGTTCATGAAAAATATTTTATTTATTAAAATAAATAATTTTCATTGAAATAAGTATGACTTAATTAGGATCTCGATCGATATTTTATTATTGCGGTTACGGCACTATTTTCGTAATAGAAAACATTTTGTTTTCTCAAAATTAAGTTAAAAATAAGTGAGACCACGACTATTCTACTGAATTCAAAAACGATTTTCAAACTCTATACAAAATGGGCGCCCCCAACTCTTTGGAAAGTAAGAAAGCGCTCTCTATGAATAAGACCTCCATTTAGTCAAGAAACTCCTTGTACATACCTACCCCGTTGCCTCGAGCTCGCTAGATGCTCTTAACCAAATGAAAGTCAAACAATCACATTAAAACACTAAACACCTTCACTAAAACCAGTGGTGAAACTAATATAAGACTACGACAAAAATACTTTACGTTTATAGACAGACAGACAACAAAGTGATCCTATAAGGGTTCCGTGTTTCCTTTTGAGGTACGGAACCCTAAAAACAGCGATGTCTAATCTTAACCCTTATCTGAAGTCGAGTAAACACACTTGAAAATTCGACTAAATCAAATTCCATGACATAATTAATTCATGAAAGAGTTTCGGGGGGTTGCGTGCGCAGTGTTTACAAGGCAATTGTAATGAGTGCCAACATCAATTAGTTATATTTGCCGTGTAAACTGAGGTGTTGCGGAAATTATATTTGTGTCGGCGCCCGTGTTAAAGTTAAGCATTTTGTTTATGCTCGGCTATGAGTGAGAATTTGTGATTGATAAAAGTATTTTGTAGCCTACTTTGTTTTACCATTCTTGTTTTGTAGACATCTTGTTAAAACCTAAATACCTACTTATAAAAATTAAATGTGTTAATGAACACATTTGATTTTTTTTCTTGTGATGTAACCACAAATTGTGATGTAAGCAGTGATAGCCTAGTGGTTAGGACGTCCGCCTTCTAATCGGAGGTCGGAGGTTCGATCCCGGGCACGCACCTCTAACTTTTCGGAGTTATGTGCGTTTTAATTAATTAAATATCACTTACTTTAACGGTGAAGGAAAACATCGTGAGGAAACCTGAAAGTTCTCCATAATGTTCTCAAAGCTGTGTGATGTCTACCAATCCGCAGATGGCCAGCGTGGTAGACTATGGCCAAAACCCTTCTTACACTGAGAGGATTTTTCTAATTCTATTTTGTAGCTTACTTTGTTTTATTTTATGGACATTATAGGGTTTCGAAATATGTGTAGTCCACGCGGACGAAGTCGCGGGCATAAGCTAGTTTTTAATATGGAAAAGCTGACTGACTGACTGACTGATCTATTTATTTTATTTTGTACAATTCTCTGTAAGCAAAATACATAAGCACAGCAATAAATTAAACTGTTGTAGAGCTGGTATCACATTGAAAATCGAAATGCCTAACGTCAAAAATAATCCCGTAGAAGATAGATTAATAGGATTTATTGCTCCAGTGATGTAATCTGTGCAGTTTTACCCATGAATATTCGAATATTTTTAATACTTAAAAACATCGATTAAATTAAAATAATTTTGATTAAAGTAAGATTGAATGAATGAATGAATAATTGAATGGTTTGTTTATTCAATAAAATGCAGGTTGAAATAGTTGAAACAATGTCTGATGAGCCTTATACATTTTACCATTGTAACATTATTATTGCTATCACTAAAGTCTTTACTTTAGAAAATGCCTATTCACCCTTGACTTAAAGGTACCCATATTAAAAGTGGAAGGGGAAACTGATGTCAGAAGGGCATTTCACCTATCCTAGCGGTACGAAAGAGAAACCAGGAAGCAAATCACTTTCGACTACGTACGGCTTCTATTTTATTTACCAAAGTAGCTTATGCTCGCGACTTCGTCCGCGTGGACTACTCAAATTTTAAACCCCTATTTCACCCCGTTAGGGGTTGAATTTTCAAAAATCCTTTCTTAGCGGATGCCTACGTCATAATAGCTGTCCGCATGCCAAATTTCAGCCTAATCCGTCCAGTGGTTTGAGCTGTGCGTTGATAGGTCAGTCAGTCAGTCACCTTTCCTTTTATAGATAGCCGAGAGTTTGGTACAAAAACAGGTTTTAACAATAACGAATGTACACATAAGGATTTTTTTGGACAAAATGAAATATGCATCAGACCTAAAATATAAAATCCCGCAGATTCAAATTTAGATTTTCAATTAAGAGACATGAATAACCTAAACATAAAACGAGTTCCAACGCGTAATATTTGAGGGATAAGCTGCCTTTACACCACACGATCTTTCGCTCGCGATCGGAGCGTGCAGGATACAATGCGTGAAAGCGTGTAGGTACACAATCGCGACGGAATTATAAACAACCATTTTTAACCGACTTCCAAAAAGGAGATGGTTCTCAATTTCTTATGCCATATTTTGTACAATCATTTTATTATTGTATTGTTCTATACCGATCTGACTTTCGTAAGCGCTTGTAATGAGTCTAAATAAATACAAATACAAATACAAATACTCCGATTATTTCGAGGTTTCTGGACCGATATGCAAAAGATTTTTTTTAACATTTTGCTGCATAACATTGCTAGGCGAGCATAATAAAAGACACTAGAAATCAAAGCGCGAAGCTCGCTCGACTTCAACATACATACTTACACGTGTGAAACAAAATATTTTTTTTTTACTTTGTAGTGATTTTGGACATTTACAAAGAGGAGCCCAATTCTCATTTCCAAGATTAGTTTTGGAAGGAAGAATTGAAGGCAAAAGGGCTCCAGGTCGCCAAAGACGCAAATGGTTGAACGATATACCTAAGGGGGTGGACAGGGCTTAGTTACCCAAAGTTAAAAGAGGCAGCTTTAAATAGAGAAGCTTTTCGCATGTGACCTCCAAACTTCGTTTCGATGATGAGTGATTTTTGATGTCGGTTTTTTTAATAATTGCACGAAAGAGTGCTCGTGTAAAGTTAGTCAGTTTTAAGACTGACTAAAGATGTTTGATGCGCACAGACTTGCAGGATGGAAATAGTGATTGCGCGAGCGGGCAGCGCATTATATAAATGCACGGTAAAATATAGGTATAACAGCTCTATCTGTTTATTAAGACTATGGTTCGATCCAAATATTGCCATCCAGATCGAGTGTGTAGTATTCGCCTTTCTTCTTGCTCATCTTTACACGCGCGCTCTTTCCTGCACGAAACCCGATTCACGCGTTAAAAAACGTGTGTGTAAAGGCTGACAGCGCGACATAAAACGAATAAAATTCGGGCAAAATGGTCCATCACAACCTAACCTTCATGGCTGTATTTTTTCATATAAATAAAGCGAAGCCATACAAAAATTTTAGGCAAAAATTTCCGTCACCGAAGCCACGGAAGGCTGGCCGATAATTAAATTGGACTCATCAAAAGCCTTTTAGTAACGTGCGTATATAACTGTCGTTAGCAGTTTATATTGTGTGTTTATTAAAATACTTAGTTTTAGTTAAATACCTAATAATAAAACCAGGGAACATGAAAGTTACCTACCTAGCAATTGGGTGATCTAAATATATAAAAGGATTGACTGACTGACTGATCTATCAACGCACAGCTCAAACTTTGGTATGCAGATAGCTATTATGAGGTAGACATCCGCTAAGAAAGCATTTTTGAAAATTCAACCCCTAAGGGCTAGAATAGAGGTTTGAAATTTATGTAGCCCACGCGGACGAAGTCGCGAGCATAAGGTAGTCTAAATATATATAAGGAAAAGGTGATTGACTGACTGACTGATCAATCAACGCATATCTCAAACTACTGGACAGATCGGGTTGAAATTTGGTATGTAGATAGCTATTATGACGTAGGCATCCACTAAAAAAGGAGTTTTGAAAATTCAACCCCTAAGGGAGTGAAATAGGGGTTTGAAGTCCACGTGGACAAAGTCGCAGGAATAAGCTAGTTTCTACTATAATTTGCTAGCGAAAACCTCACAAAAATTGTATAAGTAACATCAAAAGAAAAACAATGGTGTGAGTTTCATTTACTATAATGGATGTTAGTGTTTAAAAGCTTATTTTATATGAGCGTCTAAAATACGGTTATAATTCCAACAAACGACGTGTTGAAATAATCGTAACAGTCACGCGACGGAGTGAGTGAACGTAAATAAAACTTCACATTTTAGGGTTCCATAGCTCAAAAGGAGTTCGGAGTTTCTCTACGTGATCAAATCAAAAATGAGAAGATCCGTACGAGAACTAGAGTAACCGACATAGCCTAACGGGGTGCGAAGCTGAAGTGGCAATGGGCCTGCCCATAGCAAATAGTTCGGAAAACCGATACACGTTGGGGTCTCAAAGTGCTGGAATGGTGACCTTGAGACCCTCGAAGACCCCCCACTAAGTGGACGGACGACATCAGACGAGTCAGAGGGAGCCGCTGGATTCAGGCGACGCAAGACCGGAGCGTGGAAGTCCCTACAAGAGACCTATGTCCAAAAGTAGACGTCTATCGGTTGTTGATGATGATGATGATAGGTTAGTAGGTAAGAAGTTTGGATTATAGACATATATCTATCGTTATATTGTATTGTATATCTGTCATCTTAATGATGACGATCTGTCCTAGGTACGGAACCCTCGGTGCGTAAGTCCAATTCGCACTTAGCCAGTTTATGAATCTGCGAGAGTCGTAAGGAAACCTGTTGCTTAATAAAGTATTAACGATGATTGATGAATTCTCGGATAGAACTTTATTTACCAGGGACTCGTTCGTTTCCGATGTAACTCGCTTTGATTTTATCGCGAAAAATCGTTTCAATTCACTTGTACGTAGTACCCTACGTACCTCCTTACTACTTCTCGTATATTACCCATAGTGAAAAATTCAACTCTCTCTCTTTCTCATTTTCTAAATTTAAATTTTAGTCAAATCAGCCTCGAATATCTAAATATATAAAATGAAAAGGTGACTGACCGATCTATCAACGCACATCTCAAACTACTGGACGGATCGGGCTGAAATTTGACATGCAGATAGCTATTATGACGTAGGCATCCGCTAAGAAAGGATTTTTGAAAATTCAACCCCTAAGGTGGTAAAATAGGGGTTTGAAATTTGTATAGTCCACGCGGACGAAGTCGCGAGCATAAGCTAGTACAGTATAAGTATAAAAGTAAGTAATGGTCCCGGTGAAAGTTTTAATCACTTGTATCCCATCACCACTACAAGTTATTCTATGTTTAAGTTTCTATAATTTCCTTGGGGGTTAACACGGCGTATATATTGGACAACCGCGAATTACTAACCCTTTCGGACGTAAGGGTCACTTTAGGTATGAGTGGAAATAATCCCTCGTATATTCGTTGAATAAAACTTAGCAAAAGAAAATAATATGTGGACGAATTGAAAGGAACTAATTTAACGAAATCTTGTAAGTTTTAATCGAATTTTGTCTGTTCTGTGTGAATGCTTGGACTGACTCTAGTCAAGTTATTTTGTTAATTTATAATATAAGAACACACACTTAAAACCCAATTTACTGACGGTCAAACTGATTTGTACAAACTTTTTTTTTTTCAATTTTTTGGCATACATCATGGTTCCTTATAATTCAGTGGAATGGTTATAATAATGCTGAATACATTTCCCATACATTACATAAGAATACATTCTTACAATTTATATTATATAGTCAATAATTTGTTGTATTTTTAGGTTTTAATTTTAGGATTTTTTATTTTATTGTTTTTATTATTTGTAAAATTTTGGTAGATTAGCTGATGATTTCCGGGACTTCATCAGCTTTTTCGTTCATCGCGGTTTTAGTTTTTTAAGAATCCTGATGTAATTTATCTTAATCCTTTCTTAGTGCGGATAGTAGGTACGTTGTAGAGACAACCTACATGCAGAATATCAAGTTTCTAGATCCATTCGTATAAGCTGTGCGTTGTCTAACAGTCATAGTCACAGTACTATTGTATATTAGCATGGATACGTATGGAGCGGAAACGTGGACACTGACAGTTGGCCTCGTCAACAAACTTAAAGTCGCTCAGCGCGCTATGGAGCGAGCTATGTTGGGTATCACTCTCAGGGATAAAATCCGAAACGAGGAAATTCGCAGAAGAACAAAAGTGACCGATATAGCTCAAAGGATTAGCAAGCTGAAGTGGCAACGGGCAGGTCATGTCTGTCGCAGAACCGACGGCCGATGAGGCAGACGTGTTCTGGAGTGGGGACGACATCCAGCCCGCTGGCCTGATGACCTGAAGAAGGTGGTGGGGAGCGGGTGGATGAGGAAGGCTGAGGACCGTGTTTGGTGGCGTGCTCTTGGAAAGGCCTATATCCAGCAGTGGACGCAAACAGGCTGATGGATTGGATTGGATTGGATGGATACTTAAATAGGTATTGCAGTGTATAGGTAAACTTTTTCCTTAATAACTTAGGTACGTAGCATATATTTTGACGTTACACTGTGTACTAAGTTATAAGTAATAAATCATCCAACTATTCTGATATTTTTACATTGATTAATGATCGCTGACGTCCACCCGTTTGTACTTAATTTACGTCAACAGCCACCGCAGGATCAAATAAATAATTCAAGAATATAAAACCAAAACACATTTCGACAAAAGGTATTGTGCGAGAAATAATTGTCAAAATGAACCCAATCAATACTGAAGTGCTCAGCCCTCGTCAATCCGTGACGTTTTCTCGCAGAAAATTATAGAAATAATTCGATTTCTGATGGCAATATCAATATTTAACCAGCCACCGGTCACGTCGGGTACTCGAGGCCCCAATAAATTGCTATAAAATTTTTACTTACTCACAAAAGATTTTTCGTCCGGGTCGAGTGGGTTCTGGCCCCTTTATTTCGAGAGGGTAGACGTGTTCTATTACGGAAGGAAACATCCAGCAAAATGGCAATATAACAAGTTCACTAAAAGATATTTCGGACAAGCTTACGGGGACAAATTTTAATTAATGGCCTTACCCTTTACGATGCCCGTGGATTGTAAGGTCGCTTGGTACATTGGCAAATTGGAACGAGTATATTTTGTAGGTACTACATATATAATACGGAGTACAAATACTCATTCCAATATGCCAAAATTATTATATTATCATACCTATTCAAATTCAAATTTATTTATTTCATTGTCTTTTAAATGTCACATCTGTCAACATGTGACTCTACTGGTTAGGAATGAAGATTCTACTAAGAAAAACCGGCAAGAAACTCAGCAGTTGCTCTTTAATAATAAATACATAAAAACGTCAAATTTATCCATCAGTAGGTATCTACTGAGATATTATAACAGTGGCATTCTAAGTTTACTATTATTATTATCATTTTCTTTAATAAATTGATTATATAACCTAAAATATCACTGTTGTGGTCTCGATGAGATTTTAGATTTAATTAAATTTATTTTAGGTTTAATTTAAAGTTGTTTTTTTTTTACTTTAAAAAAATGTATTCAAAAACAAATTTGTATGTTTTCATAAAAACTGACTGTAGATATTGAGGCATGTAATTAATAGCCTCACCCTTTACGATACTCATAGATATTATATTCACTTGGTATATTGGTCACTTGGTATATTGACCATTTGGAATGAGTAGGTATTTATACCACATACAATATCAGTGTGTCTCTATTTTTGTTTTGGGCACCTATTTAGATATTGTAATTATTGTGTCTTTGTACAGTTACCATTTAGTTTATTCAAAAATAACAATAAAAATGTACGTTTAAAACTGAATGTAGACTTTCAGACATGCTACGCAAGATAATATACGATACGACATATTTTTTATTATTTTACTATACACATGAATTGTAAGGTCACTTGGTATATTGGCAAATCGGAACGAGTATTTATATCAGTGTGTCTGTATTTTTGTTTACGTACAGGTACCTACTAAAATTTATTTTTATTTATTTTATTTTTTATTTTTGCAACACTTACATCTAGCTTTACAGGCTTATTCCTAATACGCTAGTGTAACATAATATATAGGTACTTCTTAATTTTTTTTATATCTAATGTAAAAATGTTTTAATTGTGTCTTTGTAACTATTAAATCTATGGCCATAATATATTTTATTATAACGTAAAATTAAATATGTATTTGTAAAACTAAATGTAGACTATGAGACAAATATGAGATTAGGTATAGTCCGTGCCAAATAAATAGTCGTTCTTGAACTTAACCGCAAGACGCGTCGCAATAACATTTTTAGGCGTTAGCGGGGCGCGTAATGCGAGGAAGCTGAACATACCAGCCCGCGGTCCACGCCGCGCCCCGCGTTTACCATCTGCATTAGTGTGAGTGCTACATCTGTACATAGTACACGAGCGCGTGGAACAATAGGCTGCGAGAGCTCGCACTCATCGTTAGGTCAGTGGCGACTATTTATCTGCCGGGAACTGTACCAGCTACGAGACAGAATTATAAAATATGCACAATATAAGATAAATTTGCAAAGCTCACTACAAAGTCTACTTTTAGTCTTATGTATAAATCCCTAAGTCTTAAAATTAAGTTAAATTTACAACTAGTAAATAACTTGATTTAATTTTATAAAATAGTAATTTTCCGCTTACCTCCTCTATTTTCGCTGTCCGCTGGTTTCACCTGTATTGCTCGGTTCATCTGCAAAAGGAAATTGATATATTTTAGACATGGTATCAAATAGATAATGCTATGATAGCCTAGTGGTTAAGACGTCCGCCTCCTAATCGGAGGCCGGGAGTTCGATCCCGGGCACGCACCTCTAACTTTTCGGAGTTACTGCGCTTTAAGTAGGTAGTTAATAATTATTATATCACTTGTTTCAACAGTGAAGGAACATGTCGTGAGGAAACCTGCATGCCTGATAGAGTTCTCCATAATGTTCTCAAAGGTATGTGAAGCCTGCCAATCCGCACTTAGTCAGCGTGGTAGACTATGGCCAAAACCCTTCTCACTCTGAGTGGAGACCCGTGCTCTGTAGTGAGCCGGCGATGGGTTGATCAAATAGATAACCGGAGAGAACTGCACTGTACGGGCATATAATAAGCTTAGTAAAGTTATCTTACTTTTAAGAATTAAAAATACAAATTATTTGTTTAGGGTCAGTTTTTTTTTTTGTGATGTAACCATAAATTAACGTTTTTCGAATTTTTCCCTCTACTTGTGCTATAAGACCTACCTACCTAGGCACCTGCCAAATTTCATGATTCTAGGTCAACGGGAAGTAACCTATAGATTTTCAGACAGACGGACAGAGAGACAGACAACAAAGTGATCCTAGAAGGGTTCCTTTTTTCCTATTGAGGTACGAAACCCTAGAAAGGACTAATACAGTGTTGAAATCAAAGTTTATCACAATTTCGTAACTAATAATGCCCTGTAAACCAACTATGTGATGCGGCGCGTCAGACGTTCTGAATTCCGATAACGCTTAATTTGCAACGGTTAATGTATTCTAAAACATACTGCATTCTACACAGTTCGCATAATTAACTAGGGGAATACTTCCACCAATATTGTTTTAAGCTATTATCATATTGTTTGAACTAAAGCAATTATTAGCAGGGTAGGTACGTACAATAAATATTTTTGGGAACATAACAATTTAGGTATTTTGTTATATAAAAGCCCGTTTATGAACTTTTCTCTAAGTAGGGATATAAATTAAAATGAAATGTTCTTCATTGGTAAACGAAGCACTTGAGAACTTAATTATTTTTTGTTTTAAAATGTTACTTAGCATAAAAGTCAGCCTACGCCTTCATTCCTTCGTTCGGTACCTTCATTCCGCACATTGTCTTGATTACGTGACTTTTGAGTCCACCGTCAATCACAACAAAGCATTTTCCCCTGTTCCCCGCCAACATTTTGTTTTCATGCAAAATCTAAATATACAAAAGGAAAAGGTAACTGACTGACTGAAGCTGTCTGTCTGACTGACTGATCTATCAACGCACAGCTCAAACTACGAGACAGATCGGGCTGAAATTTAGAATGCAGATAGCTAATATTATGACGTAGGCATTCGCTAAGAAAGGATTTTTGAAAATTCGACCCCTAAGAAGGTGAAATAGGGGTTTGAAATGTATGTAGTCCACGCGGACGAAGTCGCGAGCATAAGCTAGTCCTATATATGCGTACTTTTGATGTTGAATTCTCTGTGGTCGTACCTATAAGCAGTGAAACACAGGCGATGTCTGAAGTTTCTATAGAGACTCTGCGTAGCGAGTTTTATTCCAGCTAGGCTTCAAGGAAAAGCCTTCAGTTCTTGGGTGTAGTGATATAAATTACCTGTTTCAGTTATTTCTGCACTGACAAAAAGAGATAGGCATACCTATATGCGGCCGTGGGCGGAGCCGCAGCCGTTCGGAGTTAGGTATGAAGTATAAATATTTAGCACATAGAGTATTATACGCTGTGTTGAAATATTAGATTATCAGTTTATTACTTAGGTAGGTTTGTATAAAAATTAAGAATAGGAAAGAATAGAATAGAATTTATTTTTATTCAAGTAAACTTTTACAAGGGCTTTTGAATCGTCAACTAGTTTAATTTACCACTTTAATTTACCACTAGTTCGGAATTCCGTTCCTACGAAGAAGAACCAGCAAGAAACTCGGCGTTTGCTCTTTTCAAATGATCAATTTACAATATTATTATAATGAAGTAAACACGTTTAATAAAAAATTTAAAAGAAAAAAATTATATATACATGGGTACCTACTTACCTACTGATAAAAACTCGAAAACGAAATTTTATAAGATTATCAAATTAGACCATTTTAAAATCACCATAGGTATTTAGTTAGTAAGTAGATACCTATAGTACGCAACAAGTTTAGATGGCAATCGGGGTGGGGACGCCCCGCACACTTGCAATGCCCCCGCACTAGCCCGGTGCGTAATAGTGCGAGTAAAGTGCGGGTGTGCGGGACGTCCTCCCGCTTCACACCCCGATTGCCATCTCTACCTGTCGCGAGCTATAGGTAGTTACCTAATATAAGAGCTTAGAAGTCAGAAACCTATTGATCTACCTACTGAATCTTTTATCATCATCATCATGATCATGATCAACCCATCGCCGGTTCGCTACAGAGCACGGGTCTCCTCTCAGAGTGAGAAGGATTTTGGCCATAGCCTACCACGCTGGCCATGTGCGGATTGGTAGACACACACCTTTGAGAACATTATGGAGAACTCTCAGGCATGCTGGTTTCCTCACGATGTATTCCTTCAGCGTTAAAGCAAGTGATATTTTTAAATATTTAAAACGCACATAGCTCTGAAAAGTTAGAGGTTCGTGCCCGGGATCGAACCTCCGACCTCCGATTAGAACATGGACGTCCTAACCACTAGGCTATCACACCTATACCTACTAGGTTATTATCATATCACAAAATATGTATAGAAGGGATACTTAATGAAAAAAGTCACTTAACTCTATCTTTATACCTATTACTAATGTATTCCGTCAATAAAGATGTTATCCGTGCTTTTACACCACAATACAACAAACTATGTTTACCTTTCAACAAAAGCACACAGCAATATAGCATTTAAAGCTTAATAGTTACAGACGATAATCAAGTATACAGTTTATTTCATTACTCTAGAAGCTTTGTTGCTGGCTGTATTCCGGTCATAAAAGTCATAAAGGTAGGTGAATTAGTAGTCATATTTTATTGCATACCAACGGCGTGTAGGTATGATAATAACTTATTGTATAAATCAACTAAAGTTGTAGGTTAGTGCATAATTTTTATTTGCGTTCAATATTATTAGTACCATTCTGCTGAATTACTAACAATGCTTCGAAATTATCAGCTATATCTACCCATCTAGGTACACTACATTAGATGCATTCGACTATTCGTAAGTGCTTGTAAAAGTTTATACGAATAAAAAAGATTTTTATTTTTATTTTATTTTTATTTTAATAATCTTGCTGGTTTTTATTATAAGTATGAACTGACGACTATGTTCTGGCGACCTCCCTGGCGCAGTGGTAAGTGCTGTGGTCTTATTAGTGGGAGGTCCTGGGGTCGGTTCCCGGCAGGGGTTTGAAATTTTATAATTTCTGGTATGGAATTTGTCATTTTTCAAAAATTGTTTCTAAGCGGATGTCTACGTCATAATAGCTATAGTATGCGACACGTCGAGATGGCTATTGGGGCGGTAGCGCCCCGCACACCCGCACAGCGCCCGCGCTATCCCAGTGCGAGCGAGCACGGGTGACGTGCGGGTGTACGGGGCTTCCCCCCCGCCTCATATCCCGATTGCTATCTCAACCTGTTACGGACTATATTATCTGCATTGGGCATGCCAAATTTCAGCCCGATCCGTCCAATATTTTTCTGCTGTGCGTTGATAGATCAATCACTCAGTCAGTCATCTTTTCCTTTTATATATTTATATAGATTAGAGACATGGTCGCTAACTATGGGCCTCATAAGAAAGCTCAGAGTCACTCAGCGGGCGATGGAGAGAGCTATGCTTGGAGTTTCTCTACGTGATCAAATCAGGAATGAGGAGATCCGTAGAAGAACTAGAGTAACCGACAAAGCTCAACGGGTTGCGAAGCTGAAGTGGCAATGGGCAGGGCACATAGTTCGTACAACCGATAGACGTTGGGGTCCCAAGGTGCTGGAATGGCGACCTCGCACCGGAAGACGCAGCGTTGGAAGACCCCCCACTTGGTGGACGGACGACATCAGACGAGTCGAAGGGAGCCGCTGGATTCAGGTGGCGCAAGACCGTGGTGTGTGGAAGACCCTACAAGAGACCTATGTCCAGCAGTAGACGTCTATCGGTTGATGATGATGATGATGATAGGTTAGTAGGTAAGGAGTTTGGATTATAGACATATACCTATCGTAATATTGTATTGTAACTTGTGTCGTCACCTCAAAACTACTCCTATAATAGGATCGAAGTTTCCAATTAGCGAATGAGATAGCGCTACGATGTTATCCAGATTGTTATAATATTAATATTCATCAATCTATTATAAATTATTATGTAATGTTAAGGAATTCGCATGATATTATTATGGTGACAAGAAATATTAACGTTTATGATTAGTTTATAATGTACCAAATTAATGCATTTATTGTTTTGTAAGTTCAACATAGTTCATAGTTCATTCATTGTTTACTTAACACAAAAGTTCAATAATCTTGTAAGATCACCCACCAAGAACATGATGAACGGTATTATTTACAAGTATCGCATGAATATTTTGTACTTGGTGGGCAGTATGTTCATGACCAAATATAATAAGTTTCATTGATCAGATTATAGATGGCGTTATTTGTCATTAACTGGCGATATTGTACAAGCAGCATAAACTAACTAATTCAAAACTACTATACTAAATTGTTCGTCCTTGGTTTTGTAATAAACCTGCGCCATTAGTATAGGCCGTGGTTTAGTTATTATAATTTATAACTCGCGGCCCCTGAGGTCACGAGTACGTCATGGTGTGCTAGGGGGACACTTTCTAGATTTTTCTGTCAGATACAACAAACGGGTTTTTGATAGATTATAAGAAGGCAGTTTATGCTCATGAACATTGCGAGAGTACCTAAAAATTAAACCTAATTTATATTTGTTACCTTGACAAATAAAAACTGAAAATATAAAGCGACTTTTTTATTTTAATTGAAATGCGTAGAGGAATTAGATAGTGGCCGTGACCGTAACGATCTAGTGGTTAGAAAATGAAAGGAGGTAGAAAGGAGGAGTAGACTGAGCCAAGGCTCAAAAAGTAGTTTAGTGCCTAAAGTAATAGTACATAGAAATAAAGGTGGTACAAGTTATCACATTAAATAAGTCGCAAGTAGACAACCTTCGTATCGATAATCAAAAGTAAATAAATAATGAAGGCAAAAAAGTTTACAAAATAAATACAAATTTCATCCGAAGTTTATTTACGCTCAGGCTTAAATGTTCTTATCGCTCCTTTGCCAAATTGAATTTTTTTGGGTTACAAAGGAATACCTAAAGCAGGAACGTAAGCAATCAATAAAGAAGATCAAAAGACCTAAGCCGCCTCCGAATACAATGAGTGTTTGAGTTGCTTATTTGGAATAGGTAAAACTTGATCCCGTGAAAAAACATAGTTGGAAAACTGGGTCGCATAGTGAAGGTTTGTTTTGAATTCGGTTTATATAAAAAAGGAAAATAATAAACAGGCAACCGTTGACCGGTATAAAATCCATACTAATATTAAAATGCTAAACTGTGTCAGTCTGTCTGCTAGCTTTTCGCGGTCCATCCATTTATGAGATATTATAATATTATTAACATTTGATATAAAAATGTTTTAAGTTATAATATGCTTTCTCTACTTTAAGGTCTTCAAAAGTTGAAAATTTTACTTTTAAGTAACGTGTAAGGTAAAATTTTAAAAATATACTATCCCCTTTCAAAACATAACAAATAATTATTATGCTACAAAGTTTCAAAAATGATGTGACTTTAGAAGGACAATGTCGTCAGCCTTCAGGCAGCTTACCAAAATTTTATAAGTAATGCTCCTGGAAAGTGTGGGTAGATATTATGATGTCAAGAACTTATTCTTTAACCACCTACACTTATTTTGAACATTATTATGAATGTATAATATCTAATAATATCTAATAAAAGGACTCGGCTGGTGCCTCGTCCTTTCAAAATCACTTTATGATACTCGGCCAGTAATCGCTTTATTTCAGGCCTGGACTGTAATATACTATTGCTCTATATATTGGTCTTTATGTCAGGATTTCCAATAGCCGCATTATTATTAAAAACATATTTATCAACGCGTTCTGTCATCAAAATAAATACTATCTGAACACATTATCGTTCGGAAATAAAATAGCGTGTAATAACATGTCGCAACATGTCCGCAGGCCAGAGCTGTCAAACTGAATAAACCGAAGGCGCGTGGCGATATTTTAAGTCGTACAATTGACAATAGTACTGTGTCAACGTTGCTACGCGACGTTACAAACAACATGTCAAAATGAATTATGTAAGTTTTGATCGTCAATTAATTGTCTATTCATTTGTTTCCGGCCTCTATTTATAACTCCTAATTTGACACGAAACCACTTTAGTTGTATTGATGTCCTTATTTTAAAGAGTGTTTTAATAGTTTTGTACAATATGAAAATATTATCTACCGTACATTAGTAAATGGTTTTAACTACTATCATCAATTTTGACGTGACTTTGTTTATTTTCGTTTTTCAAATGGTAGCTGCTATTGAATTGTTTTGGTTTGTCTTAAACAAATTGGTTTATCATTAAGGGACCTAAAGTAAGTGAATTATTATCATTATAAATGCAAAACTACGAATTATCCTCTTTTACATTTTTTAATTTCTGAAACTATTAGGTAAATCTTATAAAAATATATTTATATTATCATCTGTGATATAAGTGCGATATATACAAATAGAGATCACCTTAGTTCTAAATACAAATACATATTACTATAATATGCAAATAATTAATTGAAGAGAAATTCAAAGATAAAAGAAAGAGGAGAGAATGGATAAAAAGGAAAGAAAAATAAATGTTGTTTCTGAAAATAATATTTTCAAAAAGCAAATATTACGTTGGTATTCTTTAAAGCCCAACAACTTTGCTTGCTTCTCCTGCAGGGGCATTACTCGGTAATGAAACTGAGATTTTCACTATAGTAATAAAATCATTTATAAAGCAATGAAAAAACGATTATGATGCCATCATAACTATGGTATTTGTAAATTGGCTTGTTGCAGATTTCAAACTCATTAATTTCTGTTACTACTTTCTAAAGACATTGTTTCCTAACGAAATAGTTGTTTTAATACTTGACTCTACTTTGGTTTGACAAAGTTACCATTTCAGATAATTACTAACAAACACGACTTCCTTATATCTATCTATCTGTTAAAACTATTTATTCATTATATTACGAAAAGGTTCAAATTAAACAACCGGTACACAATAAATTTAAAGTTATGGCTTACCTTAAAATTTTGTCCTAATTTTAAGAGTCTAAGTATTCACAATGTAACTTGAGCATGCCCAAAAATCAAACATGCTAAATTAGGACATAATATTAAATTACTAAAGTTCAAAAGCCGATGTGGTTCCAGCGGGAAAATTTCAAAAACAAATTATTAGCTTTTGTTGGAAAGTAAAACCGATCATAAATTACGAGTACGCGGCCAATCCCGAACCTAAACAAAATTTATTAAGTAATTTGATAAAATAATCGTGCTGCGGCCAGAGGGTAGCACCGAAACTGCAAAAATGTAATACCGGAGGAATTTGTCCTTAGGTTCGGTACATTCCGTCCATAAAGTTTTATACGGTGCCTCTATATTAAGCTATTCCTTGTTGTTTGACCTCTGAAATAATATTATCTTTGACCGAGAGCAAGATATTAAAAGTAATGTTACATTGAATAAAAAGACAAATTCTACTGAGAAAGGGATCTTGAAGATGTAACCCAATAAGTTAATCGAGCAAAACCGGGTTGCTTTTTATTTATGTTACACAGCTAATCAAGGTCAAAATTGTCCAATGGGTCAAATAGCGTTAGAAAAGATCATGGTCAAAATCAACAGGTTATTGGGATATAGTTATGAAAGTGGTGCAAAAATGCAGAAAAAATATTATTTTCTTTTTACTAATAATAATCCTTGATAAAATGATGAAAGATAATCGACATCAGATCAGAAATGAGGAGATCCGTAGGAGAACCAGAGTAACCAACATATGTAGTTCAACAGGATGCGAAGCTGACGTGGTGGCGTGACGCAGGGCACATCGTTCGAAAAACTGATAGATATTGGGGTCCCAAGGTGCTAGAATGGCAACTTCGCATCAGAAAGCGCAGCGTTGGAAGACTCCTAAATAGGTGCACAGACGACATCAAACGTGTCGTAGGGAGCCGCTGGTGGTATCAGGCGGTGTAAGACCACGGTGATCCCTACAAGAGACCTATGTCCAGCATAATATTACATATAAGCCCATAGGCTAGATGGTAATAGCAATTAAGCTGCCATTATATTAATATAATGGTGCTTTATGGTAGGAAAAAAAACAACTTTTGATACGTGAGGTTTTTACAACTATACCTATTGAAGATACCTGATAAGTACTCAACATCTAGGTCAGTTGGCAGAACAACCAAGACTTAATCTAATAAAAATATCTCGTCTCTTCTTCGACGTTAAACCGACATTTACATTTGTCGTTCAATTCAATTAGAAGAATGAAAAAATAATACAATTATCTAACTTCAACATGTCTTTTTTTGTAGAATGCGTGATCACACTTGACAATTTTTATACGTAAAAATGTCTTCGGCGTCATTTGGACATGATTTTAGTGTCAGGATTTTGACCAAATTAATCTAAGTCCCCGAATCCCATATCTTCCACTCACAACAAAAGACAATCCTTTACAACTTCGCAAGTTGCGAAACCCTTAAATTAGGAAAACCTGCTGCCTAACTCACTCAAGCGAGGCGGAGAAAGTTAGTTTGTCTATCATCACCACACACTAACCCGAAAACTTATAAAAAATGAAGTTACCCTAACTCTCCGAAGTAATGGGGCGTGGAAGGGACATTCTTTCAGAACTTTCTGCCGTCCACCCGGTCTGGTTAGGGCATGATAAAAGTTTTTATGTAGTGCTTACGAGTGACCCGACAGTTTAGAAATCCATAACGCATTATGATATCTTGTACAGCCTATTTGGGAACGGGCGTGGGTTCAACGATGCCAAGTTATGAAATTGCTGGGTAAGTACTTTTTGTTGTTCCTTTTAAGTATTCTTTGGCTTAACATTTTTGCTCGTTAAGGTTACGCTTCTCAGAATGTAGAGATGAAAACTCTATAGGATCATTTTTTTGTTCCTATAACTATCTATCTTTATTGATATTAGCAAGGACTATTTTAATAGGACCAGTAGATAAACCTCAAAGCATAAAAAACAATATAGCCATACAGATACAGCTATTTATTTGTATTGTCTTACGTATAAAAGTATAACTACTTCACGAAAACAGTGATGACCTCGTGTTTTAAATGTATCTTATAATATATTTCTTTTTCTAAGTATCAGCCTTTCTCCCACGTGAACGTTTTTATTTTTGTCCTGAGCAGCGTCCTCTACCCTAAACAGGTGAACCGATAACAAATTGGGATAAATTGATTTTGCGGCTATGGGATCTTAAAATTTGTATATACCTACACTCAACACTGAATCATTTATTGTTTGATTTACACAAATGCTTTGAGAGAGCAAAGTAAACCTAAAATTTTTCAAAACGACAGAGTTACTACAGCAAAATTCCCTACAATTACCTTATTTTTTCTAAAACCTACTGTTATTGTGGTCTACGACTTTTGTTTTTGAGAAACCCTCTCTACCTATAGGTAAGTTATATCTTATACCCAAGTAAAGGGTTGCCATAAATCCTGACATAGCTTGCCTATGTACTTCTGGCATTTCTAGTTTATAAATTTTAGAAGAATAGGTATGTTAAAAAAATAGCCTGAGCATCTTAAAATGTCCTAAAGAGTGTGTTGAGTGAGGAGTCATTGACAAACAGTTAAGACCTCTTGACCTAGAAACGTAAAATTATGTGAAGGGAGAGTAAGGGTAAAGGGTACATCGATCCGAAGACTTAATTGATATGCACCGGATTAAACTTGTACCTACTACATATTTAACAAACGATACTACGTTTAAAAATTACTTCGTCATTTTATTTAGCTTATCTAGATCTTGTTCAATAGGTTTAGTTTTTAAGCTCACCAATATAATTTTCACTATCACTAATTCAATACCCACTTTTGAGAATTAATTTATAACATTATTGTGTTTTTTGAGACAGACTTTAATTGTATTGTAGTAAAATAATAACATTAGATTTCTATTTTTCCGAACAAGATTCAATAGATTTGTTGCACTGTACACTTTTTATGTCTATAGTTCTATTTTACAAAAGAACACACAATATTAGTAGAATATGATATGTATTAAGAAGTTTAGATAAGAAAGTTTAAACAAAAATTTCTCGTAAACTGGACAGTTACAAATCTCACTGTCAAACTATAATATTTTACCGTCAAGGCTTACACATAAACTTAAAAATATAGAATGGTAGAAGCAAAAGTTCTTTCCAGAACTATAATAAAAATACATAGAAATTGCGGATTCGAATTTATGTGAAACTAACAAAATCAAAAGGAAAATAATAAAACAAGCCAAATTATCTATTAAAAATTTATTTATAATTAATATTCTAAACAAAACTAAAATTGTATTTGTACAATAACAGAATATGCAAGAAAGTAAAATAAAAGAATTCAATTAATAAAATTATAACAATTATAATTGTTGTAAATTTAATTAATCAGTAATTACTTAAATTTAATTTATTTCAAATAAAGTTATCTGATAGAAAGTAAATAAAAGATATTATTCCAAGTAATTTAATAATTCTATACATTTTTACAAGAAACTAAAATATTATGATCGATATTAATCTTTTAGTTACTTAATTAATTTCAGTATTTATAATTTATCAACTCTTAATTTAATAGGCTTCGTAATTATTTTATAAGAAGTTGGTACTTTTATTTACTGTTTGTGTAGTTGTTAAAACGTAAACATGATGCGTCACGCAAAATAAACAAAAATCATGTGACTTTTACGTCTCCATCATCGAGCTCACTTTTGGTGTATCCAAACAAAACAATTAAGTTAAAAGCATCACTTTTCTGAAATCAAAAAGAAAAAGAAAAACATAGAGTAGAGACTGGCAAAATAAAAACATTAAAAATCAATTTGCATTATTTACTATTAGTAACTTTACTTACAATAACAGGCGGCGGATATTCAACTTTCGCCGAACGCAAAATATCTACGAGATGAACCATATGGACAGATAAATTAGTCCCAATTTAAACGAAACTGATAAAAAGCTAAGTCGACGGGAGGTAGACGCGTTCGTGCGTTAGTTGGGGCGGAGCGGTACGTGCTACTCGCGCGGCGGCCGGACTTTGACTGAGAGGCGCGCGAAGGCACACGCACGCGGGAGAGGGGGTACGCACTCACGCAGCCGTGACAGCCAATCGCGTGCGTGAGTCGCGCGCACCCCCGCACCTCAGGCCCCGCCCCGCGCTCTCCGTCACCTCACAATCGATGCCCTATATTGCATTAATTATTTAGGAAACACGCAATGAGATAACACGAGGTGGCAGATAAGGGATCTACGGACTTTAAATAAATCATCGAGATTTAGTTTTTTTTTAGTTTAGTTGGTTGCAAACGGAGAGCTGGGTAGCGTGAATGATAACGCATTATTCATGATGTCACGTCGGTTCGCATCGCAGTGATTGTTTTTTTTTTTTTTTTTATTTAGTAGGAGTTTGCTAATAGTAAACATGTTTTTGTGCTAGGTACCGCAAAATATTGTACGATGTTATTGGTTTTAGGTATTATGAGGAATGTAAGTTAGTTGGATAATTTTTCGCAATGCGTAATAAAGATAGTGAATGGCCAACTCGTTAACGTTAATTACTGGGTACAATTGAGTTTCTTAGTACTTTTCGCAGTAAAAGAGGAGTTATGATTGTTAAGGAGGGCTGAAGTAGAGGCATTTTAATTTTGTCTGCTTATTATGTATTTACCAATTTACATAAAGAGGTTAAGTCCTTATTAAAATTTATACCAATACTATGCCAGCGACTTCGTCTGCGTGGACTACACAAATTTCAGACCCCTAAAGTCATAGTCAAATTATTTATTTACAATAAGCAGGTAACATGTTACGCTTACTGATGGTCAAAATTGTAAAGTAATTAACAATTTTGACCTATTTTACCCCTTTAGTGGTTGATTTTCCAAAAATACTTTCTTAGCGGATGTCTATGCTATAATAGCTATCAGTAGTTTGAGTTGTGCCTTGATAAATGAGTCAGTCAATCAGTCAGTTTTTCCTTTTATATGTTTAGACTAGCTTATGCAACTTCGTCTGCATGGACTACACAAATTTCAACCCCCTATTTTACCCCTTTTAGGAGTTGAATTTCCAAAAATCCTTTCTTTTTTTTTTCCTTGGTGGAGGAAAACCCACTCACCACCCACTTAGAAAAAATCCTTTCTTAGCGGATGTCTACGTCATAATAGCTGCTATCTCCAAGCCTTTCAGCCCGATCCGTACAGTAGGTAGGTAGTTTGAGTTGTGCGTTCATAGAACAGTCAGTCAGCTTTTCCTTTTATAATTATTTAGACTAGCTTATGCCCGCAACTTCGTCCGCGTGGATTACAAAAATTTCGAAAACTTACTTTACTCCCTTAGGGGTTGAAATTTCGAAAATCATTTCTTAGCGGATGTCTTCGTCATAATAGCTGTCTTCATGCCAAATTTCAACTCGATCCGTCCTGTAGTTTGAGCTGTGCGTTGATAGATCAGTTAGTCAGTCAGTCAGCCAGACAGCTTTTCCTTTTATATATTTAGACTTAGGTACCTACCTAGATTTTATCAATTTCTCATAGAAAGGCAGGTAAAATTATTTACTTACTTTTAGGTTACGATTAGGTTCGATCTAGGTATTATCTACAAGTTCACGTCCTAGTATCTCCATGTCAAGGTTATGTGAATGCCATCGCTACTAGTTAATGTCCGCGACTTCGTATCTTCGCGTGGATATAAAATTTAAAAATCCCGTGGGAACTCTTTGATTTTTCGGGATCAAAAGTAGCCTATGTCACTCTACAGGTATTAAACTATTACCGATGCAAAAAATCACGTCGATCCGTTGCTCTGTTGTGCCTTGATTGAAGGACAAACCAACTCAGAAACACACTTTCGCTTTTACAATATGGATAGGTAGAGGAACTGGAAGGTACCTAGTGCAATATGGGTAGGTAGTGACTATTTTTACATAGTACAAAATAAAGTCGCTTCCCGCTGTCTGTATGTATGAACGCGTAGATCTTTTAAACTACGCAACGGATTTTAATAAGGTTTTCACCAATAGATAGAGTGATTCAAGAGGAAGGTTTATAGCTATAGGTTAGTTCTCAAAAAATTAGAGATCCCTAGAGAAATTGAAATAATGTGAATTAGGTCGGAAAAAATTCCTCTCATTTGAGAGTTTCCGAGGCAAGGACACCTCTAATGACACCACATTAGTATCTACATTGCACCCATGCGAAGCCGGGGCGGGTCGCTAGTGAAAATATATTTTGGTCCGTGGGTGTTGGGTGCATCAGACATTTTTTTAAATTATTATATACCTACCTATAAAGCCTCAATAGCTCAACGGTTAAGGTGCGGACTGTAATCCGAAAGGTCGGCAGTTCAAACCCCACCCGTTGCACTATTGTCGTACCTACTCCTAGGTTTAGAGTTAAGATTTACGCTTAGTTGGAGGGGAAACGGGAATATTATTTATGACTAGCTGATGCCCACGACTTCGTCCGCGTGGATTTAGATTTTTAAAAATCCCGTGGGAACTCTTTGATTTTCCGGGATAAAAAGTAGCCTATGTCCTTCCCCGGGATGCAAGCTATATCTGTATCAAATTTCATCAAAATCGGTTGAACGGATGGGCCGTGAAAGGCTAGCAGACAGACAGACAGACACACTTTCGCATTTATAATATCTATTAAGTATGGATTAGCACGGCTAATATTCTTTTTTTTAAGTAAATGACTAAGCTCTACGTTCTAGTACTACCGCCTTTTTCATAAAAGATGTATTTCTTCAAAGAATAGATGGGTGAGAAACTCGTAATTTAATTTTCTTTTCTTTCAGCGTTAGACACGATGATAGACAGTGACAAAAAAAGGTCGTTCCGCTGATTTTTGGAAACAAGCTTTGTCTCTTATTGTAAACATCCAAAATCCAAACAGACTTGTGTACTACCTTAAATTGAGTAGGTACTTGACTTAGTTCAATCTATGATATTGACAACCCTTTTTGCACTTAGATACCTAGGTACGCTAAAGGTTGCGATGGCCCGCACAGCGCCCGCGTCCTCACGGTGCGGGATATCGCGGGTGACGTGCGGGTGAACAGCGCTTCCCTCGCCTCATCGCCATCTCGATCTGTCGCGTACTATATCTTGTTGGGTTAGGTAAGATACTCTAAAGTAAAAATAGAAGTAAAAAAAAAGTTTTTTTTAGGTAGACTCTGGCCCTTGCTAGCATTTTTTAAATCACAGTTTTTGAAAATTTCCGTTTTTTGGGAACTCAAAAATTACTTTTTGCAGTTAATTTTTTTAGATAGGTAAGATATAGAGCCCTTTTATATATTTTATCAGTAGGTACTCTTATTATAAAAGTGAAAGTGTGTTTGTAGGTTTGTTGGCTTGTTGGTTTGTCCTTCAATCACGTCGCAACGAAGCAACGGATCGACGTGGTTTTTTGCATGGAGTTAAAGACCTGGAGAGTGACATAGGATACTTTTTATCCCAGGAAATCAAAGAGTTCCCACGGGAATTTTAAAAACCTAAATCCACGCGTATGAAGTCGCGGGTAGCAGCTAGTAGTTTAATAGTTTAGTTTTTTTAGGGTTCCGTACCTCAAAAGGAAAAACGGAACCCTTATAGGATCACTTTGTTGTCTGTCTGTCTGTCTGTCTGTCCGTCTGTCTGTCAAGAAACCTACAGGGTACTTCCCGTTGACCTAGAATCATGAAATTTGGCAAGAAGGTAGATCTTATAGCTGACATTTGGGGAAAAATCTGAAAACCGTGAATTTACGGTTAGATCACACAAAAAAATTAAATTGTGGTCATGAACTAATAATTAGTATTTTCAACTTTCGAAGTGAGTGACTATATCAAGTGGGGTATCATATGAAAGGTCTTCATTTGTCTATTCTAAAACAGATTTTTATTTATTTTTATGCATCATAGTTTTTGAATTATCGTGCAAATTGTCGAAAAAATACGACTGTAGTACGGAACCCTCATTGCGCGAGCCTGACTCGCACTTGGCCGGTTTTTTTTAGATAGACATAGCTATAGTGTCTGCCAATCCGCATCCCTCCATCCATCGCATGGCAGACCCTTCTAATACCGAGAGGAGACCCGTTCTCAGTAGTGGGCTGGCAATGAGTTGATCATGATGATCATAGCTATAGTACGGCAGAGCGATATTATAATATCCTAGAATATAAATGGAACATTATCCTGTAGCTAGCCGTGCACAATGCCTTGTATCAAACGTCGGAATCATGTACGTCTTAATGTCTGAGCACACATCAAGATTCAGCCGTCGTCACCTGCGAGCGGACGACGTGTCGCGAATAGCAAACACATGTGCATCAGATGGGACATCTACAGATCTAGGTACTGGACATAGTGTACAGATAATTGAATAATTAGTTGCTAGTGATGACATAATATAGGTCCAAAACATGATCGCTAAGTATGGGTCTCATAAAATAGTAAGTAAGTAAGTACGGCAGAGCGTTATAGCTTCGAATATAAATGGGACATTATCCTGTAGCTAGCCGTGCACAATGCCTTGTATCAAACGTCGGGATCATGTACGTCTTAATGTCTGAGCACACATCAAGATTCAGCCGTCGTCACCTGCGAGCGGACGACGTGTCGCGAATAGTAAACACATGTGCATCAGATGGGACATCTACAGATCTAGGTACTGGACATAGTGTACAGATAATTGAATAATTAGTTGCTAGTGATGACATAATATAGGTCCAAAACATGATCGCTAAGTATGGGTCTCATAAAATAGTAAGTAAGTAAGTACGGCAGAGCGTTATAGCTTCGAATATAAATGGGACATTATCCTGTAGCTAGCCGTGCACAATGCCTTGTATCAAACGTCGGGATCATGTACGTCTTAATGTCTGAGCACACATCAAGATTCAGCCGTCGTCACCTGCGAGCGGACGACGTGTCGCGAATAGCAAACACATGTGCATCAGATGGGACATCTACAGATCTAGGTACTGGACATAGTGTACAGATAATTGAATAATTAGTTGCTAGTGATGACATAATATAGGTCCAAAACATGATCGCTAAGTATGGGTCTCATAAAATAGTAAGTAAGTAAGTACGGCAGAGCGTTATAGCTTCGAATATAAATGGGACATTATCCTGTAGCTAGCCGTGCACAATGCCTTGTATCAAACGTCGGGATCATGTACGTCTTAATGTCTGAGCACACATCAAGATTCAGCCGTCGTCACCTGCGAGCGGACGACGTGTCGCGAATAGCAAACACATGTGCATCAGATGGGACATCTACAGATCTAGGTACTGGACATTGTGTACAGATGATTAGAAAATCCATACTAATATTATAAAATATGAAAGTTTATCTGTCTGTCTGTCTGCTGCTAGCCTTTCACGGCCCATCCGTTCAGCCGATTTTGACAAAATTTGGTACAGATGGCATAGCATGCATCCCGGGGAAGGACATAGGCTACATTTTATCCCCGGAAATTAAATAGTTCCCACGGAATTTTTAAAAAACCTAATTCCACGCGGACGAAGTCGCGGACATCAGCTAGTTAGCTATATAATACTGCTGTAAGTATTGGTGCTTATTTTTTTTATTCAGATACAAGCCTAGCCCTTGAGTGCAATCTGGTGGAAACCTTTGAGTGAAAAGGAGGGCCCTGTGGGACTCACCTGGGTGTTATCAATTTTTCCTTCGATAGATACACTTCACTGGTCGCTGATTTTAACACTCGTTCCACCATAAGTAATTAAGTTAATTTTGTAACACGTCAGATCGATCTGTTATTTAAATATTGCAATTATGCAATGCGAGCGATTAGCGGCGGCAAGTCAAGGTGCGACTAAACTTCTTCCTAATGAGTTTTTCTATGACTGCAGTTTTGTCTCTTTCGGTCCCGGGCCAATGTAAATGGATAGGAGTAGGTTGGAAAAAATTAATATTTTATATAGTTTCGAGTGTGTAGGCATAAGATTTGTAAATTAAAAAATGGCGTAAACAATCTGTTGGTAAGTTATGATGCAGTATAAGATGAGAGCGGGCTAACCTGGAAGGGGTATGGCAGTTTTTATTAAACCCATGAACCCTTTGGTTTCGTACCGGACATCGTCATTCGTTACACGGCATCGTACCGGAACGCTAAATTGCTTGGCGGCACAACTTTGCTGGTAAGTTAGGATAGGGTGGTAGCCACGGCTGGAGCCTCCCACCGGACCAGACCAGAAATTTAGAAATTATAAAACTCCAAATCCCTGCCAGAAATCGAACCTGGGACCTCCCACTACTAAGACCACAGTGCTTACCACTGCGCCAGGGAGGTGGTTATACTGTTGTCCACAAAGTTTTTAACTAAGTAATTTATAAATCAAGCTTCCTTATTACCTCCAACGAAAAAAGGAACCCTTATAGGATCATTGCGATGTCTGCCTGTCTGTCTGTCGTGACTGTGAAACCGTCAAGGGAATCATGATCAATAAGGTACTTCCCATTGACCTAGGATCATGAAATTTGTCAGACCTAGCTATGTTTTACAGCCCAAGTAAAAGGAAAAATTCGAAAACCGTGAATTTGTGGTTAAATTACAAAAAATTAAAAGTTGTTATTTTGTGTAAGATGCAGTACGGAACCCTTCGTGTGTGAATCCGACTCACACTTGACCGGATTTTTTAAATCTGATATTTTAAGAGGCTTTTTGTTGTGCGAATTTCCTCGTTAGATTTTATTCCTGAAAGAGCTCGCTCCATATCGCGTCCACGTTTTCACTCCATACTTCATTTCGAAGTTAAATTTAGCAAAATTCAGATAAATAGCTTTAACTTAGAATTTCGTAGTATCTAAAGCATCTCACCTTTCTTAAGATACCGGCTCTTCCCCTTTGGAATGCATCCAATTCCCGCCCTCCCAGGAGTGGAGGGGAGGGGGCGATACTTCTATTTGTTTGTCCCAGTGCCTTTACCTTTCTATTCTAATAGTAAAAGTTGTAACAATGGTATCAAAGCAGACCATCTTATTATAAGGATAACTAGCTTATGCTCGCAACTCGTCCGCGTGGACTACACATATTTCAAACTCCTATTTCACCCCCTTAGGGGTTGAATTTTCAAAAATCCGTTCTTAGCGGATGCCTGCGTCATAATAGCTATATGCATGCCAAATTTCAGCCCGATCCGTCCAGTAGTTTGAGCTGTGCGTTAATAGATCAGTCTGTCACCTTTTCCTTTTATATATTATTTAGACTAGCTTATGCTCGCGACTTTGTCCGTGAGTCTAACTTTCTACCAAATTTCATGATTCTAAGTCAACGGGAAGTACCTACACCACAGGTTTTCATACACTACACAGGTTACAGACACGACGGACAGACGGACAACAAAGTGATAAGGATTCCTGTTTTCTTTTTGAGGTACGAAACCCTAAAAAGTCGGGATTCCACGTCTGATACGATTTGAAGACCAGAACCAATGTTTTACCGAAACAAATAATTCATTCGAAATAATATTAGGTATATTATATCGAATCCTACCAAGATCGATAGCTACATAAAACGCTTTGCACCAATATACCATTACGGACCACTTCGATAAGTGAAGTTAAATCGTATCGGAGGATTGTGGGCGCTGACCATAAGAGGGTTGGTAATCCCCTAGAAGCCTCTACGGACCTTTCAAACTTCGGGGTATTTGTTTATGCATACGTTGCTGATAGATGGAATCACTCGACGGCCATGTTTTGGATATTTCACTACATAATTCTGCTATCTCTCTTTCTCTATATCGTATTCATTTCTGAATGGTACCCTTCCATTTAAATAAACTCAAAAAGTTGTTAAGTTGAAAATGCTTAAATCACAGGGGCTTAAAAAGTCGAAAGTCGTATCGACACCATCTTATTTCAGCTACTTAAAAAAGTCTATCTTTTCCGAAACAATGTTTTATTCAAGCTTCAAAATGTCAGCAGTATTTACTAGCGGAATTCACTATAACAATCAAGATTTAAGAAATCATTGAGGCTTAACATCCTTAGATAGATTACTGGGGCTTAAAAGGTCAAAAATGGCGTCGACATCGTGTCGTTGGAGTTAAATCATTACATGATCAATTACTAATAAAAAACATGATCGAGTTTTAAAACATCAGTGCTATTATTTTAATCACTGAATTTATAAAGTACACGACTGTCGCTTCCAAAGCAATATTTTATGCATTACATGATCAAATGAAAAGCAATGCGATCGATTTTCAATTTTCTTTTTATAACTAAGGCCTTATTTGAGAAACCACTGAGGCTTAAAATTATAAAACCCCTATTATAAATTACATTACCTATTGTACATGCTACCTTTGTTATATGTCTATTGTTTTTGGTTTTGGTGTAAAATAAAGCATATTTTACTTACTTTACTTTATTATAAATGCGGAAGTTTGTTTGTTTGTTGGTTCGTCCTTCAATCACGTCGCAACGGAGCAACGGATCAGCGTGATTTTGCATTGCATTTGCATGGGTATAGTAGAAGACCTGGAGAGTGACATAGGCTACTTTTTATCCCGGAAAATTAATGAGTTCCCACGGGATTTTCAAAAACGTAAATCCACGCGAAGCGAAGAAGTCGCGAGCATAAGCTAGTCTTTAAATAAATCACTGGGGCTTAAAAGGTCAAAAATCGCGACGACACCGTGTCGTTGGACCTAAATAAAGTACACGACTGTCGCTTCCGAAGCAATATTTTATTCATTACATGATCAAATGAAAAGCAATGCGATCGAGTTTCAAAATCTAAAGTTGTACTTAATTGATGGGTCTGAATTATTCAGCCGTTCGCGTTCGCTTGATTTATTTTAAGGTCATTTTATTACATTTGTTAGCAGAATTTCAATTTCAAAGAGTAAATTTATTTTGACGGGTGCTGCTATGGTCGGTAATATCCTTGCAAAATGTTTCTGACATTCAGAATTCTGGATTGTGGCTGCATAATTTGATCCTACCCAAACTATTTAATGTTTAACTAGGTTATACTCGTAACTTCAACCGGGTGAATTTATGTTATCTATGGATCCTAATCTTTCTTAGTATTTACGTTATAGAGAGAAAATAAAAATAAAAACAGAATGATTAGATTCAATCTATTAAATCTTATATTATTATTTGTTCGTTTAAAGGCTATCAGGCTTATATGGCGACGTCCGCCTCCTATTCAGGAGATCGGGGGTTCGATGCCAGGTACGCACCTCTAACTTTTCGGAGTTATAAGCGTTTTAAGCAATTAAATATCACTCGCTATAACGGTGAAGGAAAACATCGCGAGGAAACCTGCATGCTCGAGAAGTTCTCCATAATGTTCTTAAAAACAATATCACAATCATTGAAAATATTAGATTTCTTTTTTTATTCAGATACAAGTCCTTGACTGCAATCTTACCTGGTGGTAAGTAAGTGATGATCCAGTCTCAGGCTGAGATCTATAGAGCGCACTTTGACTTTGCTCAGACTTAAGATTGAGTTAAAACAAGACAGATTTATGTGAGAGATATACATCTGTCTCGTTTTAACTCTGTCTTAAGTCTAAGCTAAGTCAGAGTGCGCTCTATAGATTTCACCCTAAGATGGAAGCGGGCTAACCCAGAAGGGGTATGACAGTTTTATTAAACCCATACCCCTTTGGTTTCTACACGGCAGCGTACCGGAACGCTAAATCGCTTGACGGCACGGTTTTGCCCGTAGGGCGGTAACTAGCTACGGCCGAAGCCTCCCACCAGACCGGACCAGAAATTTAGAAATTATAAAATTCCAAACCCCGGCCAGGAATCGCACCCGGGACCTCCCACTAATAATACCACAGTGCATACCACTGCGCCAGGGAGGTCGTCACAATCGTCACGTCACGTTAACCGCTACTACTAGTTACTCAACCTAAGTAGTGATAATATACCTTTTGTCACGTTTAGTCCTTACGTCGAATTCTTTCAATGCTTCAGATCCTCTAGGACTCCATTATGTCAATGGATGTAATTACCTTACTATCAGGTGACCTCTCTCATCTTACCGACTGACCTAATTAAGCTAGAAAAATATAAATAGGAACTAGGTCACCTGAGTTTTACCGTGAGAAATTTTTTCCAGAGCAATAGAGTGACATTGTGGCATGCCAAAGGGCCGCATCACAGTTCATGACAGTTACGGCGATTACGCACTCATCCGATCCGAGTCCGTGAAAATACGTTCCCTTTTATTTTGTACTAGCTGATGCCCGCGACTTCGTACGCGTGGATTTAGGTTTTAAAAATCCCCTAGGAACTCTTTGATTTTCCGGGATAAAAAGTAGCCTATGTCACTCTCCAGGTCTTAAACTATACCCATGCAAAAAATCACGTTTATCCGTTGCTCCGTTGCGAAGTGATTGAAGGACAAACCAACAAACAAACACACTTTCGCATTTATAATAAGGGTACTGAGGTACTGATGGGAGCTTATGACATAAGTATTCCCAAAAACTACTTTTTTGTTTTAAGCCTTTATACTGAGGCTGCGATATGTCGTAGACAATCGTACATTAGATAGGCATCTTTTGAGTGTTTCTTCGGTGTCGTTTTTCCACATGCCTGCGGCTCGTGATCTCTTTCCATTAATCACCAATGCTTACTATGATCAAGTTAATAGTTTGTAGCAAAAAATAATAACCACTTGAAACTAAACATAAAAAGCCCCAAAAAAGTTCTACAAAGAGGCGGCATCTTATTTATTGGTAGCATATTATGTGCTTATAAATTTTAATAAAGCCCGAGTTACGGAGGACTATAAAAAGGTAGGAACAGGCAAAAAATGATACGCATTACTCACAGAGCGCTAGCTTAATACGGAGCCTCCCTTTAATATTGGTGCAAGGAAAGGAGCGTAACTCAAGACCCTAATTTGAGGGGACTCTTTTACTCCCAGGTTTTACAGTTTGATTGAGCATTTTTCTTTAAATAACGATATTGATAACGTTGGTAATAAGTGATCCTTTCCTTCTAATATTCCTTCGTTGAGGCGATATGCGTCCCAAAAGCGGCGTTGAGACACATTTGAGATGATCAAAGAATCAAGTTTTGGTCTCAAAACTACTTACAAATTTGCTTATTTATTTTTTAATATTATAAAAAAGTAAACATATTTACCGGTAAGCGCAGTGTGGGACGACCTCCAGCCCGCTGGACCGACGACCTGAAGAAAGTGGTGGGGAGCGGGTGGATGAGGAAGGCTGAGGGCCGTGTTTGGTGCCGCGCTCTTGGAAAGGCCTATGTCCAGCAGTGGACGCAAATTGCTGATGGATGGATGGATGGAAGAAACATATTTTTTAGTAAATTACGAGAGCCAAATCACGATTGGCACAATTTGGCTCGATACCAAAAAATCACGAAGTTTCCCCAAAATATACATTTTATAGAAGCGATAGATTAAGCGGTGATAGCCGACTACTTGACTGGTTTTTTTGGTTGGAAATAATTTAAAAAAAAACGTGCTAAAATCATAACTCTCCTTTAGCATAGTCGTAGTCAGGTAAAAAATAGTTTAATAGAACGGAAAAGTTAAATTTGTCCTTTGATCGGGATGTCTGCGATCCTCATAACTTTTTTCTGTTCGGATAACTTTTAACAAGCTCTATGATCGACGTGGGACTCTAACGATTCCAAACTGTAGGATGTTCTCATGTATATTTGGAAACGTATTTAAAGCTATGTACGCACAAATCTGCCTCAATGGCTCTAGAGATACTTGAAATAGTCCAGTTTAAGAAATTAGTCAAAATAATGAGTTTGACGTGAACTACTCACAAATTAGTCATTATTTTGACTAATTTCTTAAACTGGATACGTTCAAGTAAATTTTTTTATATAAACTTGTGAAGATAATATTGCTAGGGGCTCAATTTGAACGAGTCTACTTTGTCGCATTAGTTTACAAATTGTGAAAAACCAAATTAAATTTGAATTTCGCGGGCAGACCCGTGTCTTGGGCCTTAATAATAAAATAGTCTTCAAAAATGAAAAGACAACTCCTAATAATCGAACTGAGACAAAACCAAGTAAGAAAGGAGAAGAAAATAAGATCCCTGCAAAAGTGGATAAGAAAAACACAGAACAGAGTTCTCACTGTAATTATTATATCGAGAAAACTTTCGCGATGACGCACAAGTTTAAATTAGTTTGTTTTATACAAGTGGAGCCATCGATTCGAAAGTTTTCGCATAGGTTAATTAGGTTCGCGAATTTTCGGGGGTTCGCTTTGAAAAATATTTGCTTGATCCTTACTAAAATAATATTATGAAATGATCGCTAAATATTTACAAGCCAAAGTTCTGAGGAGGTTATGCGAAATTAATTTGGAACCGGAACACAGTTGAGGGGCTAAAAGGTTCCGTTCATATTTTAATTTTACATTTTTGTTTATTATACGCTATTAGAGTTCAACTCCGCCGAATCCAACTCGCTTGGGCAGCGCGTTCAGGAAGCTTCGAGATATTTTCTTGTCCAAAATTCACCAAACACCAAAGTCTTCGTACAGTGCGTGTTGCCAGTGATTACATAATATGGATCCGAGACATGGTCGCTAACGCATGGTCACTCAGCGGGCGATGGAGAGAGCTATGCTTGGAGTTTCTCTACGTGACCAAATCAGGAATGAGGAGATCCATAGGAGAACTAGAGTAACCGACATAGCTCAACGGGTTGCGAAGCTGAAGTGGCAATGGGCGGGGCACATAGTTCGTAAAACCGATAGACAAGTATTTCTAGGATTCCAAGGTGCTGGAATGGTGACCTCGCACCGGAAGACGCAGCGTTGGAAGACCCCCCACTAGGTGGACGGACGACATCAGACGAGTCGCAGGGAGCCACTTTTTAGAATCTATAGACTATATTATGTATAGGTAATCCTTGAGCTTGAATGCTTTGCTAGGGCATTACGTACTTCGCTAGTAGAAAACATAGTGAAAGGACGCTCTGACATATCCCTCAGAAATAAAATATCATTTAAGGAAACCTGCATAATGTACGATGAATCTTGATGAAAGATGATTAAAGCATAAAAATTGCAATAGAGACCAGCCTCAAAGCAAGATTAAATAAGTACGAAAATGGTACGAAACCATAAAATGCACAGAGACGATGAATGTAAAAGTTCCACTATATCAAAAGCTATTTCAAGACAAATTCACCTGTTAATAAGAAAGGCTACATATTGTTGGAAACCGGTACAAAATTGCCTGCCTCATAAAATATAGCGACATCAAATTTCTATGAAGAGTGAATATGAAATTTATTACTAACTCTATACTGAGATCGGTAAATTGGCTTTTGGATCTGGAGATTGGTAAATGTTGAATAGGTAGTTTTTCAGACTAAAATAGACTTTTGACTAAAATAGACAGGCAAATGGTGAATGATGATTGAGTAAGAAATAGGAAGGGTGTGCTGTTTTGAGAAAAGAGGGATTTTTATAAATACAACTCTCATCATCATCAACCAATAGACGTCCACTGCTGGACATAGGTCTCTTATAGGGACTTCCACACGCCACGGTCTAGCAGCGCCTGGATCCAGCGGCTCCCTGCGGGAATCTCCACGGGATTCATAAATGCCCTCGATTTATATAAAATTTGAGATAGAGGTAGCCGACATCCCGGACGTTGACATAGCAAATTTTTATCCCGGAATAGCAAAGAGTTCCCTCGAGATTTTCAAAAACGTAAATCCACGCGGACGAAGTCGCAGGCATCATCTAGTACACAATATAACAATGTCTTTATGCAAGTACTATATGCACCAATCAAATCTTTTTGCTTGACATTCACCTTTTTCCCCCTTAAAAATGGCGTCTGCGAGGCCGAGACCCGGTGTCTAGTTGCTTTTGAAGAATCGAGCAACTTATTACTGGGACGTTTACGAATGTTCAGCTCTGTTTTTGCCTGGAATTTTTGCGGCGTCTAGTTAAATTTTGGATACACACAACTGCCATTTTAAAACTTACACCTCAAGGTTTAAGTGTCAGAATCGAGTGAACCAACTTTTAGAGAACACAAGCAATCATTATGTTTTTTAAATTGGTTCCTAGCTTACAAAGGGAATGGGGAATACAGTTAGTATGTAAGTCGGAAAAATTGCTGGAATCAGCTCTAAAACAAAAGATATTTCCTTGCTTTAAACAAGTCTCTGAACTTTTGTAATAAGAGTCATTAAAATTAAGTAGCGCATTTAATACACAGGTGTAATTTAACCATGATTTGTACAAGATCGTGTTTTGATTTTTGAGAAGAGAACACATTTTTTCTTACATGTATTCTAGGACGTACGTATCTGTTAAGTATTTTAACATTTATAAAGACGGTCCATATACATTTGTAGTGTGGTAAGGCGAAATGGGTCGAGGTTGGATTGCGAAGCATTCCGAGGCTCACTTTATCCTGCATTAGGCTTCTATATGTATGTGAATGTTACGTCCAATGTAACTTGTTTTGAGTTTTTCATACTTTATTTTACTTTTGAAATTAGTTGCGTGTGTGTGTATGTGTGAATGTGTGTGTGTGTTTGTGTGTGTGTGTGTGTGTTTATTAGTCTTTCACGCAAAAATTGCACGCAACTGGACGGATTTGGCTGAAATTCGGAATGGAGATATAGCTTACAGGTACAAGTTGTACCCTGACACAGGATCGCGGGCATCATCTAGTCCACCATAAATAGATATTATTAACAATTACCATGACCTATTAATCTAACTCCGCGTTAGGTTAGTATATTAAAGTATTACGACTTACGAGTAGGTATATTAGAGAGTTTATTTTTATATTTATATTTATATATTTTTATATAGTTGACCTTTGACCCTCCCACCAGACCAGATCAGAAATTTAGAAATTGTAAAATTCCAAATTCCTGCCAGGAATCGAACCCGGGTCCTCCCAGTAACAAGACCACGAGATCGTCATATTTTCTTAACCAAGTCTAAACTACAGTACGCGGCCGAAAGTGATGAACATCGGCCTTTAGAACGACATTTCATCTTTATAGAGCGTTGTCTCTGTCACTCATACCCATATGACGCTTTGTCGGTCTTAACGACCGAGACCATCTGCTGTCTCCTTCTAAAAATCGATGTTCATCACTTTTGGCCACGTACTGCAATTTATTATTCGAAATTCTAACCAATCGGGATCATCGGATTCACTGATACCATTAACGGATGCTGAAAGATATCCCAGTATAACCGAATTCCGTGCTAATTAAATCTCTCTTTATGCTCTGTCGGATTAATTCCTACTCGGGCTTAACCGTTGCCATGGCGACCTTTGCCGTATTAGCCGTTTCAAGATAATGCACTTGTTATTTTGAACATGGTTCGTAAAACATATTGGGGTGAATTGATATTGCTTCATAAACTTTAAACCTCCTTTCGTTACTGTGGTCCTGGTACTTGAACAAAATAAGACAATCATGTTAAAAATTATGTATTTTTGAAAATTTGTAGGGCTAGTGTCGTAATTATTTGCCATGTGTATTCAAATCCCGATAAAAGAAAAGTAAACGCGGTAGTAACATTAAATATCCAGAAGAGTTTTTTGGGTTCCGTACCTCAAAAGGAAAAACGGAACCCTTATAGGATCACTTTGTTGTCTGTCTGTCTGTCTGTCAGTCTATCAAGAAACCTACAGGGTACCTCCCGTTGACTTAGAATCATGAAATTTGGTAGGTAGGTAGGTCTAATAGCAGACATTCGGTGAAAAATCTGAAAACCGTGAATTTAGGGTTAGATCACACAAAAAAAAATTAGTTGTGGTCATGAACTAATAATTAGTATTTTCAACTTTCGAAGTGAGTGACTATATCAAGTGGGGTATCATATGAAAGGTCTTCATTTGTATATTCTAAAACAGATTTTTATTTAGTTTTATGTAGTACGGAACCCTCATTGCGCGAGCCTGACTCGCACTTGGCCGGTTTTTTAGAACTAAATAGGCATGCGCTTGGCTGCAAACTCAGGTGATGATGCAGTTTAAAGGAGAGTGCGTCTGCCTAGAAAGTGTTTATTCACTCTTGTTTTGGAGGAGGGCTTTGTTTAGTTCCTAACTGGCGGGAAGAATAGAAGTTAGAAGGGCATTCCATATTATCTAATGTAACCGTGTGTATTAGAAACGAGGAAGTAAATATTACGTTCGAGTCCACGGACGAGAAATTAAACGATAAAATATTATGGAAAAAGTAGACTCTTTTTGTTCATTAAAATCACAGTCATGTAAAGACCTTTAAAACAACTTAAAAATATAGAAAACTATCTAATTCGAAACAAGTTTATAATCATCCATATTTCTCAAAAAGAAAAGTACAAAAATAATCCGAAAACTACTACCTACAGATGGCCAAAAAAAGTTTCGCAAGCCACGTCATTTAGTCTTAAAAGTACGAGTATCATTACATTTGGCATTTACCGGCATTTTTAGATTTTCAGCTCTTATGACTTAGGGATTAAGGTTCATAATAAGTTTATATCGACACCGTATTAGGAGTCCAGCATGTCACATCGGACCGGACTTCACTTGAAAATGAAACCAATTACGGGTTTGGTGGAAATCATGAGAGATAGAGTTTTTCTGAAACTTTAAATGTGGTCGAGCACTATATTTTTAAAAATTTGAGGAGTTGCCGCTAGTTCAAATTTCGGTAATGTTATCCTATCCCAGTAAAGCAAAAAGTGCTATTTTCTGGGACCAGGAAGAAAATATAAGTACCTACCTACTTACTTTATAAAGAGTCGGTTAAAAATCCGACAACGCGTCACACTCGTCTATAGAAAACTAGATGATGCCCGCAATCTTGCCTTAAGTATTTTAAGTTTTCGACGTGGAAACTCTTTGATTTTCCGAAGAAAGTACTTACCGTATGTCCGTTCTGTACCTTTCGTAAAAATTGGTTAAACCAGACGGCCATAAGAACGAAATAGATAGATAGACACACAGACATACATACTTACGAAGTTATATTTCTATTTTATTGAAATTTCAATAAAATAGAAATTTCTTAATTTAAATTGAAATTGATTCGCTCAATTGAATAAAATCGTATTTTATGTGTAAAACATAGTAGACAAAACAACTGGGTATTTATAATTATGTAACTTACGTAGATCTTTTGTGTAAAACTTCTTCAAGTTGATGAAAAAACAAACAAAGGAGTTACTGAGATAACAATTTCTAGTTATTTCAATTCTTTAATAATGGTCAAAAAATGTAGTTAAGAAAACACGAAATAACCTTTGAATAGAAACAATAAATCGCTCTCAACTTGAGGCGTTATTCTTTCTTTGCACTTACTTCCCGGCGTCCGCTTTCGATCGCCGTAACTATTGATTCCCGACTCTTTATTCCGACATCTGCAATATCTTAAACGAAAATAAGTATAAATAGAAGATTTTTATTATTTACTAGCTGATGCCCGCAACTTCGCCCGCGTGGAATTAAGTTTTTAAAAATTCCGTGGAAATCTTTAATTTTCCGGGATAAAAAGTAGCCTATGTCAGTCTCCAGGTCTTTATCTATACCCATACAAAATTACGTCTATCCGTTGCAACGTTGCGACGTGATTGAGCGACAAACCAACAAACAAACACACATTCGCATTTATAATAAGGGTACAAAAGGGTACTGATCTACACCCATGTTTTAAATCCTCTATTATTAAACTAGCTGACGCCCGCAACGTACCAACGCGGAGGTAAGTCGTGGATTTAGGTTTTTTTATAAGTTGTCCCCCGACTAGGTGGTCAGACAACATCAAACGAGCCGGAGGAAGACGCTGGATTCAGGCGGCGCAAGATCGTGGCTTGTGGTAGTACCTACAAGAGATTTATGTCCTATGTCCAGCCAAGGACATCTATCAGTTGATGATGATAAATCCGTGGAAACTTTTTGATATGAGATTAAAAGTAGCCTGTGTCACTCTTCAGGTTTTTGTTTATGAATAGCCTTTTGTTGTAATAATATTTCATTTACAATTCTAAATGTGTAATTAGATACTTGCTTCTATACATAATTAGAATTTTTATGCTTATAATTACAATCTAAAGGACCTTGAATATATTATATTATCCACGCAAAAAACACGTCAAACTTTTACAAGTATGAAATTAGAATGTCGAAGTGCGTTGTAATGTAAAAATAAGAATTGCAGTTTTGAACTTTCGATGATACGTTTCTAAGAGCTAGTACGCACCACGGTAAATTTTCGTACGTTTTTTTCCCGCATAATCTGTGAACTATTGAACTACATAGAAGCGCGCGCACTTCTGAACTGATTCCGTACCGGATTTTAATAGATTTAATTCAAATTGACGGATTTTAAAACGCACCGCAACTCGCCGCATCGCACTGCGCGCGCTCTCTAAAAGTAAACAAACTTAACTACTTGCGAGTAGTTTTTTTACCTGGAAACTTTACAATGCGGAATCCATACGTATCTTGCTTCACAGTAGGTATCTACAAAGTGTAGTTAATTTCCCTAACAATGCCTTCAGGTTTTTACCGAGACACACAACAGACTTTTCTCTATTTAACTTTTCAACGCAAAATCGAATTTTCACGGGAAAGCGAACGTACTGCGTTCGCATTTAGCACCAGTACAGATCGGCGACATTTTATCGCGTTGAATTGATACAAAAAAAACTTGTCATGATCATGACAGAGACCTGTCCTAACCTAACCTGACCTAACCTAACCTAACCTAACCTAATCCTGATTAGGTTAAAAAAATCGGTCAAGTGCTAGTCGCACTTGCACACGAGGGTTTCCGTGTTATAGTTTAGGATAAACGTCTTAACACTTTTTTTGTGATGTGACCACTATTTTACAGTTTTAGAATTTTCTCCTTTACTTGTGCTATAAGATATTGCTACCTGCCATATATGTATGATTCTTGGTCAACGAAAATTAATGGCCAATAGGTTTTGATTCCCTTGACAGGGTCTTAACATACACTACAAACAGACAGACAGACAACAAAGTGATCCTAAAAGGGCTCCTTTTTTTTCTCTGGATCTCCAGAGTAAAAATGTTTCGCATCTATGTAACCTTAAGAAATATAAAAAATACAACGAAAACTACGATGCTCTTAACTTTTTGGCAAATAAATAGCAATGTTAATTATTATTGTTTGTTTTGCATATAAAATATTATGGTAAACTAAATTTCTAACGAGTTTGGTGAATCCCAATTCCTAAACTTAAAATCTTCAACCAAACTTATTATTTTAGTCCATTAACCAAATAAATACAAAATGTTTAAGTACGTATCACTAAAATATTAGCACTGAAATAGACGCAATTGATTTTGCTTTTGTATAATATAGTGTATCTACATCCCGGGAGACATGGATGGGGTATCTACTGCGATATTTTATCGTGCGATGATGTCGCTTATGTGCGCAACTTTTATGCAAAAAGAAGTTAGCGCGAAACAATGCACTCGTCACGTGGGCTTTGGACGAAATCCTATTAAATTAGAAATAGAATGGAGAATTTCGCGTCTCCACTGTTATTCTGTAAACAGACTTTATTGTTTCGAACGTTTTCAGTCATATTGTTTGCGGCGCGGAACAATGTTGAAATTGCTTTAATTTGCACTAATTTGTAGAGAATACTAGCGTTTATTTACTTTTTACGTGGCTCTAACTGAGTTCCGAATAAAACGTTGTTTAATGCCACTGGAAAGTAACTGTATTAATAAAGTCAGAGATGCATACTAATAATGTAATAAGGCCAAGTGCCTACTATACTGCACTTAAATAATATTATAAGTTAAAAATCGAATTTATAAAATGAGTGAAGTTTTAAAAGATTAAAAAAACCGGCCAAGTGCGAGTCAAGCTCGCGCAACGAGGGTTCCGTACTACAGTCGTATTTTTTCGACGTTTTGCAAGATAATTCAAAAACTATGATGCATAAAAATAAATATAATTTGTTTTAGAATGCACAGGTGAAGACCTTTCATAATATGATACCCTTCTTGATATAGTTAACTTACTTCGAAAATTGAAAATACTAATTATTAGTTCATGACCACAATTAAAATTTTTTGGTGTGATGTAACCACAAGTCCACGGTTTTCAGATTTTTCACCAAATGTCAGCTGTAAGACCTACCTACCTGCCAAATTTCATGGTTCTAGGTCAACGGGAAGTACCCTGTAGGTTTCCTGACAGACCGACAGACAGACAGACAGACAACAAAGTGATCCTATAAGGGTTACGTTTTTCCTTTTGAGGAACGGAACCCTAAGAAGTATTACAAGAAACAAGTAAATTATCATAAAATTATTCATAAGGACTGCAGTTACTTATAAGTAGGAATTGAAGTAGGTAGTATCCTAATGGTAGTATTAAATTCTTTCTAAACTTGAATGAAATTAAAACGGTAATCTAGTATAGTACGGTATAAGTCATAACCACACTCAGCTACGCGGGTCTACGTCTGTGGCACTCGTAGTAGCGAGCTACGAGTGCTACGAAACTCTCCCAAGAGGACGACTAAATACGACTGCACGTGAATTAATTTTTTAAATATATTATTTTATCAATGAGTTTCTACGTAGGTAGTTTTGTGAAGTTAGTTCTATGAGGGTGTCAAGAACATTTACTCACAGCGCGAGCGGGGCGCATTTGGGACCCTCGTAGCTTAGTACCGAAAAGTTAGAGACCTGCGTTCCCAGGATCAAACCCGTAACCCCTCGAATAGGAAGCCAAAGTGTTTACTAGACTATCACTTGGAAGTCGGTTAAAAAGCCTTAACGGCTCAATGGTTACAAGAGCGGATTGATTTCCGAAAGGTTGGACTATTGTCTTATCTACTCCTAGCACAAGCTTTACGCTTAGTTGGAGGGGAAAGGGGAGTATGCGTCACTAGATTATGCTCGCGACTTCGTCCGCGTAGACTACACAAACTTCAAACCTCTATTTTACCCCTTAGGGGTTGAATTTTCAAAAATCCTTTCTTAGCTGATGTCTACGTCATAATATCTATCTGCATGCCAAATTTCTCATAATTTTCTTTTTAATTTCACCTAAATTAAAAAAGTCAAGAGGTGTGTGGTTTTTGAGCAGGAGACCAACGTCTCAAACAGTAGACTATCTCCGCTTATCACCTCTCCATAACTTAGACCGCCATGATATGATTTTCAGAAATTCCAATGAACTAAAGCCAGGACGGGTCAGCTAGTACTAACAAAGCGTTTATGCTATAACTGGACAATCGAAGAAAACGCCACCATTGGCACCAGTACGTGCCGCCGGGCTGTGTGTGGGGATTAGTTGAAGCCTCCATCGAAGTGCAGCCTAGAGTTTGTGTGTACCGATCTAATGAGAAACTGAATGTGCCAAATATAGAACATCGGGAATTGCTTGCGACAATACAAGTAGCATTTTTACAACCATGAAATCTTATACCAATCATCATCATCATCATGATAAACCTATTGCCGTCCCAAATTTCAGTACGGATCTCTTCTCAAAATGAGAAGGGTTATGCCATAGGCCATCACGCTGACAATGTGCGGATTAGTAAACTTTACACACCTTTGATTACATATAGAACTCTCCGGTATGCACGTTTCCTTACTTGTTTTACTTCATAAAATCCACTACCGATTTTTTTTCTGATCCACGATTCAAAGCAGTCAAAAGTCGTATCAAAAATAACACCATCTTTCATTCAGAGTCGGTACCGTTTATCGGCGGGTGCGGCGTAATCAATTAGCCGCGCCCTGTCATACTATATGTTTACTCCCTCATTACTTACCTACTGACCATGCCCGCCTGCCCGCCATCCCGCCTACCCGCCAGCCCGCCTGCCCGAGCGATGTACCCCACTATTGATACAACACAAACACTATTTTTGCTACCATGTTCTTGAGAAATACTAAAAATACACTGACGTCAGTACCCGTAGTACAAGATTTTACGTCTCACCAAACCAAACCAAATTCGAGAGTCGAAATACTTCCGCGTTACAGTAAAATGGACCTAAACAGCCTTGAATTGAAGTCAAATATTCAATGCCACTGATTTTAATTTCGCAATGTTTCCGCTTGGAGCGCTGGCTATAGAAGTGTAGACAAACTTGAGCTTTAAAACAAGGCATTTAAGATCCAGTTTACTGTAACGCGGAACTATTTCGACTCTCGAATTTGGTTTGGTTTGGTGAGACGTAAAATCTTTTACTACGGGTACTGGTCTGTAAGGAAAAGTACCAAAGATAAAGTTAAGAATTAACTTTAAAATCGCTTTATACTTTTCCATTATAACTTCAATCAATCTCTCCAAAATCAAACACTTCCACAAACTTAAAGCATTTCAACCAATCGCCCGGCCTTTAGTAGTATTATATTGTTACAAGCTGATGCCCGCGACTTCGTCCGCGTGGATTTACGTTTTTCAAAATCCCGCGGGAACTCTTTGATAAAAAGTAGCCTATGTCACTCTCCAGGTCTTTATCTATACCCATGCAAAAAATCACGTCAATCCGTTGCACCGTTGCGACGTGATTGAAGGATAAACCAACAGACCAACAAACAAACACACTTTCGAATTTATAATAAGGGTACAGATTATTTACAGCCCAGACCCGCCCGGATAGCAGGCCGATGTCTTAAACACAGCATTTTTAAATACTCAGTAGGTGCACAGAAAATCAATGTCATTTCATATTCTCTCTACATTCTAGAACTATAACTATAAAGACAATAATTTTATGTTCAGACGAGCAAAAATAATAAAACAATATTAGTCCGAACCCAACGGCAGCATTCCAACTGTCTGCGGCTTGCAATGAATAAATTTCCCTGATTAAGACATTAATTTCATCACATCGCACAATCGCACCCGAGTAGAGGACGTCTGCGCTGGCAACACACGACCCCGCTTATTTTCACTTGATGAAATCAGTTAGACGTTAATTTGTATGAAAATTTTGTGCGAAATCGTCGAAACCGAGCAAATTGTGTTGAGTCACGGAAATTTTTAAGAACGACTCTGATAAACCTAGGCTTTTCTCTTAACTGTTATTTTCATAGGTTGACCTCAAGGGTTTTGAGGTGCGGGAAATTTCTAAAAGGCATTCTAATTCGCCTGTTTGCGACTGCGTTATTTCGGAAAAGTGTAATTTTAACCAACAAAGTTCAGACGTATTTTATCCTATATTATTATTCTATAGAGTAAAATTTATATTATATGTGTGTCAATATTTAAGTGTGTGACAATTACTCTTTGGTCGTTTCGCAACACCTGTGGGGGCCTTGTAAAGAGAGTCTGAGAGAGTCTAATATCATAATATGTCTAAGAGTTTTAAACCTGCTAATTTACATATTTGTGATGTAGATAGGTAGAACTAGAGAAGAAAAAATATATACCTATTATAGTAACTTTTGTTCAAGCGACGCATAATGCTTGATAACTGTATTTTTACTAAATGCCTAAACAGTTTAGGATTTTTGGGATGTCGCTAGAATCCCTACATTATCCCGAATACGTTCGCTATAATTTTTTTGAAAAAATTTAATTCCATTTTCAAATGTGAATATTTTTTACTTTTTAGTTCGTTTATTGGCAGGGCAGTTGTGTTTTTTAATTTTTCAATTATATAATTTATTATTCAGATAATTTTTAATTTCTCAACTTTAATCTACTCTATATGACGGTTCAAGACAAAAGCCGAGTTACCAAAGCTTATAAAAATATGCTAATGAAATTTTAGCTCAAGAAAATGACGCTTTCAGAACTTTCGTTCACCTTAAGCCAACCTTTCGTAATTACTGAGTTAAATGCAAATCAGTTAGCAAACTAAAAAAAAAGCAGGCAAATTTCTAAATACACAATTTGTTACCTTTTGCATCAAAGAGAGAACAAAAAAGATACATAAAGTTTGACGTGGACGTTTTTAGGATTCCGTACCTCTAAAGGAAAAAAGGAACTCCTATAAGATCACTTCGTGGTCTGTCTGTCTATTAAGACTCGTTTTGTAAGGAATGTGTTGAAGTATCAAGTTGAAATTAATATGATACTCAGGTCTACAATCCCTTGGAGCTATAAAATAATAATAAAACTTCTGACTCAACGCAGTCAAACGATACTATTATGCGGCATATTTTGACTCTAGCAAGAGACATCATAGGCTAGGTACATTCCTTTGACCTAGAATCATAAAATTTAGCAAGAAGCAATGCCATAATAGTACAAATAAAGGAAAAAATCCGAACAACATAAATTTGTATTAAAATTCACGATTACAAATTTACATTATCAGTTGGAGATAATTTAACAAACAAAATAATAACACGTACCTATCTTTCCAAGGTACGGAACCCTCGGTTCGCGATTCCAATTCGCACTTGGTTGGTTTTTTATTTCAGTCCAAGTTAGATGATTAAGATATTTCACGAGACGTTTCAAAGAATTGCCCCGAGAAAGTTAGTCGACTCTTTCTAATTGCACGAAAATTAGGTAGCTCACTTGAACAATTAGGTTCACATCTAGACGGCACATTTTTATCATAATTATGATTCCAGCTTTTTTGTTCTTCGAGCTCTTTTGAATTTTTATAAAATGTACATTTAAAGACTTTTTTGGGTATTTTTAAACATTTTTACATTTGCTCTCAGGTTCTTGATACCCTTTTTTGCCAAAGAAAACTTGCAATTGTTACTCTTTATGGTCCTACTGATCAAAGGCCACAGCTCTCCATAATAATTACACTATGCTATGCGTCGCGTCGTGGTGATGAGTTAAGTATCAATCATTGTCATCGTCATCAGATCAATCCGTCGCCGACCAACTACTAAGCGCGGGTCTCCTCTCAGAATATGAAGGGCTTAGGTCATAGTCCACCACGCTCACCCAGTGTAACCGTCACATGCCGCCAAGCGATTTGGCGTTCCAGTACGATTACTGCCATACTCCTTCCAGCCCGCTCCTGCCTTAGACGGCATCGTCACTTACCATCAGGTGAGATTGCAGTCAAGGGCTAAGTTGTATCTGAATATAAAAATAAAAAAAAATAAAAAATCCAGATTATTTTGGTTAGTACCCAAACTATCCTGCCATTTTGAAGGCGGCATGAACAATACCCAGTTATATTGTAGTGCACTCCATATCTGCAATCCGCCCAAATGCGCCGTCCACTTTATCCACATCCAAGCTCTTGGCTGTTCCATTTCATGCAAATCTTCTTAACCAACTTGCCGATAAGTTTCAACCATTATAACAATGCCGAAAATGTGTACGAAATTCGGCATAGAATTTGTGGTATTCGATCTTACTATTTATTAATTACGAAACATACCACATTTTGCATTTTATGGCTTGACCACCGAAGCGATCTTGATAAAAGCCGCAGAGACTCGTGACTTGAGTTTTAGAACGAATGCTAGATTCGCTGTTAATACCTTACGTTATTCGTACATAGGTACTTTAAAAGAAAATACTATCTTAATATCAGACAAAGTTAGACACGCAAACGTGTTATGAAAAACAGTAGGTATCGATATACCTGAGTGTAATAAACTTGCGTAAATATAAGTCTAAATTTCCATCAACAGCTTTGTAAGCTTTTATTTGCCTCACACGAATATCGCAAGTGTAAAAGATCTTTCACATAGTTCACACTGAATTTTCTTTTGCGCGTGTAACAAACGAGTACTGCTGACAGGGCTCTTGCAGCTAAAATAAAATCCAAGAACATCTGCCGCTGCCAAAACTGGGAATAAAGGAGTAAAGGGCAACTGCCTGGCTGGATTAAATGAGCTTAAAAAGAATTTTATGTGTTTTACACTTGGCGTGATATGTTTGTACCTACTTTTACTTCGGATGAAAAAGTTTAGCAATCTTTTTTTAGACATAATATTACAATGTAATACATCAGGTACCTACTCTTGACGATTATATAATTGGAAACCACAAACCCTATATTCGATGTAGAAAATTTACTTAAATCGAGTAATTATATTGAACCTGGATTCGTTTTAATTATTTCTTAATTGCTTGTCCCAAACTTAATTTATCGTTGGCAAAACAAGAAACCGACTCCACAGTTTACAGGAGAGGCTTCAAATTGAATTGGATGGTCAAAAGCGAGTCGAGCTCGCAAAGAAGGGTTCCGCACTAAATTTTATAAAAATAGAAATCTAAATATATAAAAGGAAAAATGTGAGTGACTGACTGACTGACTGACGGATCTATCAACGCACAGGTCAAACAACTGGACGGATCGGGCTGAAATTTGGCATGCAGATAGCTATTATGGCGTAGGCGGATGCTAAGAAAGGATTTTTGAAAATTCAACCCCTATTGGGGTTTGAAAGTTGTGTAGTCAGTAGCATAAGCTAGTGATATATAAAAGGTTTTTATGCAAATAAACTTCAAGAGCTTTCGAATCATTGAACGAATCTACCACTGGATACTCATTTTCTTCTACCGAGAAGCAAGTGATCAAAAACAAACTCGGCAGATGCTCATTTAAAAACTGTACAATATGAAGTCATTGTGTATGTGTCATGACGGCATTAGATTTACAGATTTACTCCTCTACTTGTGTCATAAAATAAAATAAAATAAATACAATAAAAATCTTTTTTATTCGAATAAACTATTTTTACATACAATATAGTTACAAGTACTTTCGAATAGTCGGTTGCATTTACCACTGGTTCGGAATGCCTTTCCTACCGAGAAGAACCAGCAAGAAACTTGGCGGTTGCTCTTTTCAAATATTTGATATAGGTATAAGCCTACCTTCGTGCTAAATTTTGTAGCAAGATTGACTGAACAGACAGGACGTGTCCTATAGGTTTTAATATTCACTTAGTGATCGAGACTGTTAGTATGCAAATACGCGTTCACTGGTCGTATCTTTTTATTGCGTTAAGCTAGAAACCTATTTTTTTACAGAGGCTATATAGACTTTAGTTTTCGATATTAGCATTTACTTCATGCCACGGACAGTCGGATAGATGGACGGATAACAAAGTGCTTTTAAACGGAATCCAAAAAAACTTAAAGGAACCCTAAAAACTTAGCATGCATCAAAATTTTAAACCAAGTTTTTTATGCCTTATTTAAATTTTTCCCAGCATAGAGTTTCGAGTTATTTAACTTATTTTGAGATATTTTATCTTCATTGTGGGTTACGGAATCCTACAAATCCAAATTCTTCGTTAATTTCGGCCGCGTTTAAGTCAATTTATCTTATTTAATCAAGCGCGAACACTTGAAGAGAAATAGACGGAAATTTTACAAGTATCCCAATAAAACTTGCACGGGACTTGAAGAGGGAAAGTTGGCCGAAATATCTAACGAATTCAATACCTACGTACACAGGGGCCTGAGTGGGGGCCCTCCAAACTGAATTAGCGTCGAAGAGTAAGGCCACCGAAGAAATAATCGATTTAAGCGAATATCGATTTCTCTTTCCGACAGGTATACACACGTTATGTCTGAATGCCACTTCAGTCTTTGAATGAATTCTGAGTGTTATTGTTGTAATAATCAAGAAAGAAAAACGTTCAAAGTAAAAACATATTTTCAAATTCAATTCGGTAATAAATACTGGCCTTGTTGATAAGATACTGGCACTTATTGTGAATATCTACTCAAAATTAGTGCTTTCTTTATTTTAAATTAATACTTTAGTAAAGATTAAAAAAAACATATAATGTAACTAGCTTATTACCGCGATTTCGTCCGCGTGGACTACATAAATTTCAACCACCTATTTTACTCCCTTAGGGATTGAATTTTCAAAAATCCATTCTTAGCGAATGCCTACCTCATAATAACTATCTGCATGCCAAATTTCAGCCCAATCCGTCTAGTAGTTTCAGCTGTGCGTTAATAGATCAGTCAGTCAGTGAGTCAGTCACCTTTTCCTTTTATATATTTAGATATATAGATATGGCGGCCTGGTAGAAATATTCTTAACGGTCAATACTAGCGAGCATAATATTGATTCTCAACGTCTAAATAGAACCCAATCGTATTTAAGTAAATTTATCTGGTTTAATCAAGCGAAAACCCTTGAAGAGGAATAGCCGAAAATTCTACAAGTATCCCAATAAAACTCGGTTCAAGAGTTCGAGTGGCGAACTTGGTCGAAATATTCCACAAATTCGATATCTACGTATACGGGGTCCGTGGGTTGGGGACCCTTGAAACTGAATTTTCATCGGGAAACATCGTTTTCGATGACTTAATCGATAGCTAACTGATATCGATTTTACGTTTGACGTAAAGTTGGTCAGTGGTCTTTGCTCTGTTTGCACTGAAATTGAACTCCTAAAAACTAACTACCTCTATCCAGACTTCCGTTTTTGTTATATGTATATCAGTACTAGTTGATGCCCACGACTTCTGAGTTCGTCGTCCGCATGGATTTAGATTTTTAAAAATCTCGTGGGAACTCTTTGATTTTCCGGGATAAGAGTAGACTATGTCACTCTCCAGGTCTTTTTTTATACCCATCCAAAAAATCACGTCAATCTGCTGCACCGTTGCGACGTGATTGAAGGACAAACCAACAAACAAACACACTTTCGAACTTATAATAAGGGTACTGATTATAATATCAAGTAGGTATGGATAAATATCCATAATTGATGCTATTCGCTGGGGCAGACGTGCTCTGGAGTGGAGACCGCGTATCAGCAAGCGCAGTGTGGGACGACCTCCAACCCGCTGGACTGACGACCTTAAGAAGGTAGCGGGAAGTGGGTGGACGAGAAAGGCGGAGGATCGTGTGTGGTGGCGCGCTCTTGGGAAGGCCTATGTCCAGCAGTGGACGCAAATTGATTGATGTTATAAAATTAATGCAAAAGTGTTTCTGTCTCTCTGTCTGTTGCATTTTCAAGGCACAATCGCTGAACCGATCTTGAAGTTGAGACGGATGCAGGATCCATTTTATGCCTGAAAATTTCAAAGACCCCACAATGAAACTTCAACCCTTAAGAGGGTAAAAAAAGGTTTTGAATTCTGTATAGCCCACGTGGATGAAGTCGCGGGAATAAGCTAGTATAGGTATAAAAGAAGAAACTGACTATTAACTAAAATTTATACACAAAAAACAAACAACCTTTTTCTTTTCAGTTTTAAGGTGCAACTAAATCTAGACCCATATCACTTTATAATAAAACTCCATACAATATTTAGTAACATTTACCACATATTCAAATATTACTGTTAGAAAACTACAACATAGGTTGAACAAATTTCAACTTTACCCCCATAGATTTGGAGATGAAAATATTGCAACGTTACATTTAGTCCGTCCGTCCACTACTCGAGCTGTCGTCGTGTATTTGCGAAGCGCTCGTGGCGGGACGCGCGAAGCGTCCGCGTCGCTTCGCTTCGCCGCTGCAAGATTACACAATGCTTTGTACCGTACGAAACTTTTTTAGGGTAAGCGCGAACTGGCTTTTTTGCAACAAAAATAGAAACGTCACTGGATAGAAAAAGGGCAACAAGTTTATACTTTTGAATCGCTGAAAACTGCTCGCAACCCAGATTTTAAACGAAATTCTCTAAAGGTGTGGTTTGCATATATTATTTTTATTGGGATATTTTGATTTTATAGGAAAAATATCAGTAAAAGGAAAAACTTGGAAGTCCTGTTTGAGATATATATTTGAAGTAAGCGAATATGTCATCGAATGTAAAACAAAAAACTCTTAGAAAAAATAAGAATAAGAACATATTTAAATATAAACAATTTAGTTTACAGCCATTAACACTACTTTTTGAAATATAATCATGCTAGATGATGTCCTCATGAAGTTTTAAAAAGTACTGATAATCTTATTTTTTACTCATCCATCAATTTAAGCCCGCTTCCTATAATTTCTCAGTAGATACATAAAACGGTAAACAGGTCTTTTATACCGACGCGGGGCGCAATAGCCGGAACATAATCCCTTCTAATTACTGCAAGACTCCACGTGAAGTTTCCTAATAAAGTGGATAGTTAAGTTCCGAGGTAGGTCTTGCGTTACATAAGTTCCTGTACGCTGGCAGTTTACCAACTTTCGGCTTTACATCAACTCTAATCCAGTAACATAACAAGACTAGCTGATTAGTAGGTATTTTAAAAATCCCGTGGGAACTCTTTGATTTTCCGGGATAAGAAGTAGCCTATGTCACTCTCCAGGTCTTTATCTATACCTATGTAAAAATCACGTTGACCCGTAATTGCTCCGTTGCCACGTGATTGAAGGACAAACCAACAAACCAACCAGAATTGGTTGTTAAAAACCTAAATCCACGCGGACGAAGTCGCGAGCGTCAGCTAGTATTTTATAATATTGTGGTGGTAATCCTGATTATAGTAAGCCATAAAAAGCACTTAGCTCTTTGTTCTAATATTTTTCTTATGAAAAAAAAAAATTAGAGCATACGTTCGTTCCAATAGGTTTAAGTGATATTGCAAAGTGGTGATAGTAAAAAGAATACCCGACTGAGTTTGTTATAGACTCTTCTCAGACTTGGGCGCGTTTGGAACCCTCGTAGCTTTAGTTTTAAGTACGCAATTAATTATCACCACTATATCATCGTACAAACTAACAATAATTTGACTATCAGTAAACGTAACATGTTACCTATTCTGAATAAATAATTTGACTTTGACTTTGACTTTGAGTATCAGGTAAAGGTCTTCCTATAGGGGTACAGCCATGTAGTGGCATGTATAAATGATTATTATTTTGACAGAAAATTATAAGAAACGGAGATCCCATATCTAGATTAAAAATGTTACGAAACCGGTAAATACCTCTAATCTACTCATAAATAACGTAATCGTACACTGAATGGCCGTCATCATTAAAATGCGGGACGTGCTCTCCCGAGCACTAAAACAATTATCGCGCGTTAAAGAGGCTCGGAGGAAAATAATAAAGAAAAATCCCTCTCACTCCCGTACCCTTAGTACAACTTTCAATGTTTGAATTCGAGCGTCGCAATACTGTATACTAAAAAGCGAAGTAAAATTAACTTTGTTTAAAGCTCAAGTTCATTCATCTACAGCCAGCGCTCCAAGTGGAAAAATTGTAAATTTAAAATCGGTTGTGCTGAAATTTTGACTTTAAATCAATTCTTTAGGTCCATTTTAATCTAATGTTATTATTTCGACGTTCGAACTCTATTAACGTTGATATCTTCGCATATCTCGCTAATATTGATAGAAAGAACATCGAAATTCGAAACACTATAATTTCTTAGTAAAATGGACCTAAAAGTTATTATTTTAAAGACACTGTGAAAAAGAACCCTGGATGGATACGAAACTAATCGGACTTAGGTCGACTAAATACATGAGTACAGGTGGATTCTTCTGTATTTATAATATACTAGCTTATGCTCGCGACTTTGTCCGCGTGGACTACGTAAATTTCAAACCCCTATTTAATAAACTTAGGGGTGGAATTTCGAAAAATCCTATCTTAATGGATACTTACTCTTTCTAAAAAACACCTCCACCAAATGTCTCTAGGACCAGTGGTTTAGGCTGTGCGTTGATATATAAGTCAGTCAGTAAGTCAGGAATTTTATATACACAGATGGGCAAAATTTAAAAGTTAAAAAGTATCTTCAGGTTCTTTTTGTTGTAATATCATAGTGTTTCGATGCTCGAAATACATAAACGATGTCGAAGTATGCAAACTCGCACTAAGCCGTACTGTTATGTACTCACCGCGTTCTATAGCTCGCTTTTTTATGTTGACACTCCACTTTGAACAGTGCTTTTGTATTCAAAATTAGTATTGTAAACAGAAAAAAAGGAAAATCTGCTCAGTGCTCACTTACTTATTATATTGAGAGATTAATTTATTTACTTGTACCTACCTAGTACCAGGGACGTATTTGAAAATTTTCCGTTGTGATCTGAATGTATTTAAGTCAAGGCAGCCTATCTCAGCGGATACTTACCAATTATGCAGATGACATTATAGTGCACTCTCTATTCCCTAACTCACTTGACAAAGTGAAAACTAGATCCCTAGGATAAAATCCTAGGTGTTTCCTGAGATTTATATCCCAGGGAATTTTTTTACTTGGTCTCTCTTTCACCTTTTAACTCAAATAATACTGAAATAATACTTTTGCATTTACGAAATGACCTAGCCCGGGCTCCGTTTAGGTCACAAGCCATTGCTCTTGACAGTGTCATTACAAGCCAAAGCTCACGCTTTATGCATGTGACATTTATGATTAAAAATAAGTTTGTGATCTGCTAGTTTTGCGCTGGTAAAGGTTGCAAAGGATGAGCGCGGCCTAATAATTTCCTTTTTGCGCATTGGTTAAAGTTATAAGCTGCAGCGATTTGGAATCAAGCTGAATAAGATGCTGCAGTGTTTATTCTAAACATAAATACTAACTTAGGACTTAGTAGACTATATAGATGTAAACTTCATAGATAATATCGACATACAGAGCAAAAACACTGCAACACGTACACTAAGAACGAAGTATAGTATAAGTAACTACAATAAGTATTTATTAGATTTACAGAATGTCAAAAGTACCACTGGACCTCTTAGTAGGTACATTTTCTATGCTTTGTTTTCTGTGACACCAACAACAAATAAATGAATTTAGTTTCTATCTTATTAATCAGTCAAATTAAGAACTTAGTAAGGTTCTTATAATCCTATCTAAGCTACTTTATCAAATAAAAACAAGAAATTCTTACACGATTTTTGAATTTCGGGTTTAGTTATTAGGTAGGTAACTACCTATTTTTAAAATATTTATGTGGTTTTTTTTTACAAATTTATGTGCATGATAAATAAACTGACTTACTTAACGCCACGTGGGCCAAAGGTTGATGTAAATAAACGGTAAAAAACTCAATTTCAACATAATTATTTTTCTGCGAACCGTCCGTCCGCTTGTGTTTGAGTCGCACTCGAATCGGGGACGACGTTCTGACAGCGGACCCTAATCCAGACCGCTCCGCGGGGCGTCACACTGCGCCTGACGTTTTCCAATTATAACCATTCACTATGTAACACTTTTGCGAAAACTGAGCCATTATTCGCGATTAAATTGTCGTACCTACACAGTTTGAGCCTTAGTAAAAGTTTGAACAAGTTGACTACGTTGTTATACTTATTTAAGCTTCAGGCTAACAGATTACAGAATTTTTACAAATTTTGTAAAAAAGGCAGTTGAGACATACATTGGCCACGAGCGTAAGCTGCGACGCTGCTAAATGACACAAATTCGTTCTAGTTAGTACAAAGAATACACTTTCTGAGTTGACGTGCATGCGTCGCGCAGAAATATTTGCCGGCACTACATCGCAAGGCACAGCAGCACAGACACCATGTCTGCGTCGCACGTGCCTGTGCCATAGCGCACTTGGACTTTGCTCAGACTTAAGATTGAGTTAAAACGATACAGACTTATGTGAGAGATTAATGGCTCTGTCCCGTTTTACCTTTGTCTCTGTCTGTCTTTGCCTAGACTTTTAAGCAAAGTCAGAGTGCGCTCTATAGATCTCACCCTTAGTGTATTATCTATGCTCAGTACGTTCATGCATTACAAAATCTGCTCTGCTTTGCACTATTCTGAGCTGCGACATTAAGATATGGAGTTTTAGGTCCATTTAACTATAACGTTATAGTGTTGCGATATTCGAAATCCATCAACGAGCTGTGCAAACCCACGCTAAGGGTAGGTACTGTTATTGAATTATCGCGATACGAAAACGATTGTTTAGGACTATGGAAGCTTTATTTGTTTTCTTTTCACGAATTGTGTTCGACAACAAACTCTGTCAACTCAACTTTTGTAACGAAATGAGAGCAATAGAAATTTCGAAATTTCAGTTGAAGCTTTAATGGAAATCTAAGAAGTTTTAATATAATTCGGTCGTTAATCGGTCTTGCTTGGAATTAAAAACTGTAAAGGCAATCAATATTATTTACCTTAGTAACAGCGCACACCTACTAAAACGTAAGAATTTTAATGAACGTTATCAGTGCCCTTATTATAAATGCGAAAGTGCATTAAAATACTAACGTTTTAGTAGGTGTTTGTTTGTTGATGTGTTGGTTTGTTGGTTTGTCCTCCAATCACGTCGCAATGGTGCAACGGATTGTCATGATTTGGGTATAGATAAAGACCTGCAGAGTGATACAGGCTACTTTTTATCCCGGAAAATCAAAGAGTTCCCACGGGATTTTTAACAAACCTAATTCCACGCGTACGAATTCGCGGGCATCAGCTAGTGTTATTATAAACTAGGCCGGTTTAATTTCACGCCGTCTGACTTAATCAATGTAGCAACGGTAAAATCACATTGATTACCACTGGGGAGGGTTATCGGCGATTTAAACTAAACAGAGGTTAACCTCGGATGTCCTCTGGGAGGAGAACGATAGGCCTCCATCTAATGACGTGGCTCGCTGGGGAATCGATTTGAATCTATGTCAATTTTAATGCGTCTGTGGCCTTAGCAATTTTAGGTTAACTTCGAATTTAGATTAATCGTATTTTCATTCAATTTCTGTACCTACATTCATTAATACTGTAATCTCTACCCATAATATTATAAATGTGAAAGTGTGTTTGTTAGTTGGTTTGTCCTTCAATCACGTCACAACGCACTGCAAAGCATTCCGGCATAGGTTTTTGAGTTTTGAACATTGATTTCAAGTTTTGGTTTTACCAGTAGTAAATTATTTGCCGATTCAAAAGCACTTCTAAAAGTTTACTCGAATTAAAATATTTTCTCTTCTATTCCATTCTATTCTATAACTCTTTTGGTAATTTAGACAATCATTACTCTCAATAATAACTACGCAAAACGTGAACTCTGATATACATAAATAATAGTCTTACGGTAACCAGCATAGGTACAACTAATTTACAAAATAGGAAAATAAATACATTTTTTTTTGGTTAGCTACTACCCCTCCATGATATCATAGGAGTACAAGGCGTACTATAGGTGTATAATCATCATCATCATCATCATGATCAACCCATCGCCGGCTCACTACATAGCACAGGTCTCCTCTCAGAGTGAGAAGGGTTTTGGCAATAGTCTACCACGCTTGCCGTGTGAGGCTTGGTAGACTTCACACACCTTTGAGAACATTATGGAGAACTCTCAGGCATGCAGGTTTCCTCGCGATGTTTTCGTTCACCGCTAAGCAAGTGATATTTAATTAATTAAAACGCACATAACTCCGAAAAGTTAGAGGTGCATGCCCGGAATCGAACCCCCGACTTCCGATTAGAAGGCGGACGTCCTAACCACTAGGCCAGCGTTTCCCATTTGCTGGGTCGCGACCCAGTACTGGGCCATCAAATTAAAATACCGGGTCGCCACATACCTGCCTTGTTTTAAAAATATTACGTACATTTCTATCGACACGTCGTAAATATTCGTAAGGGGTATTTTACCTAATGGTTTAAAAGTGTGTTAAGTGGGTCACGAAGAAGCAGTGTGAAAATTACCGGGCCATGGCAGAACCATGTTTGGGAAACATTGCACTAGGCTATCACAGCTACTTAGGTGTATAATAGGAGACTAAAATATCCGCCCAGCACTATATTTTATACTAACTGAAAGTGTAAGCCTTTGAACACTGCAATATCCTGTCGCCTTTGTATCAAGATCCACCTGCCAATAACCTGCCAAATGACGTTTCTCGAAACGTTATCAAAGGCCCATCCTCGAAGACGAAATGCTAAACCTCACCGGAAATTAACCTGTAGTATATTTTATAATCCTGTATGCAGCTGAAATGAGATAGGTAGGATATAAGCTCTGCGGGGGATTCAATCTCTGCGATTGTATGCAATGCTTGTACGAATAAATACGAGGAATTCGTATTTATTTATGACAAAATAATATCAGAATTGATCGCGTGGATTTAAGTTTTTGAATCCCTTGGTAACTGTATAATTTTCCGGGATGGAAAGTAGCCTATGTCACAATCCAGGTCTTTAAGTATACCCATGTAAAAAATCACGTCAATCCGTTTCTCCATTGTGACGAGATTGAAGAATAAACCAACTATCTTTGCATTTAAAATAATATGGGTAGTGCTAGGTATTTTTGTTCCGTTTGCCGTGGAGACCCTGGGGCCATGGAGTCTTAGTGCAAAAAAAAATTACGAGACATTTCTCCGCGATTAATAGCCTCATCTGGTGACAGAAGGGCTGGCTCAGTTTTTGCGTAACGGATCAGCCTGGCGGCCCAGCACAGAAATGCAGGCAGTATTCTTGGAACCAATCCACGCGGGCATGATTTGTATAGTAATTAGATAAGGTTAGCTTTAAGTTTTATATTTTCACTAGCTTATGCTCGCGACTTCGTTCGCGTGGACTACACAAATTTCAAACCCCTATTTCACCCCCTTAGGGGTTGAATTTTCAAAAATCCTTTCTTAGCGGATGCCTACATCATAATAGCTATCTGCATGCCAAATTTCAGCCCAATCCGTCCAGTAGTTTGAGCTGTGCGGTGATAGGTCAGTCAGTCAGTCAGTCAGTCAGTCAGTCACCTTTTCCTTTTATATATTTAGATTAAGAAAAAAAATTGTAAGACAGTGTTGATATTTTACTTACGAAAACTTAAAAGTAAAGCTACGAGTATTCCAAATGTATCCATAATCTCAGATCCATGTTTGTCATCACTGGCAACACGCACTTCGAATAGGTAGGTACTTTGATTTTCAAGAACTGAGAACATTTTGCAATTTAGGTTCTATAAATTCCTGAAAACCTAACGGGCTTATTAAAAGTCTCAAAGCGTCACCACAAACCTAATCCTTATATACTACAACATGTATCAATCAAATCGAAGCCATTCCGGATAGTCGCCCCGACCACAGGGACGCGTTCAAAAAAGGGTTGAAAAGGGAGAGTTTTACGCGTCGTTTAATTGCTACAAGCATTTAGGGCTTGTGAGAGTCGAAACAGTAAATTGGATTTATCTGTCCACATCGAGGCCCTTTGACCGTCCGAGAGTCACAATTTGGCATTACCCCGCTTCCGCCCTCGGCTAACTAGATTACTCGTCAATTTCATAGGCACGAATTCTAGAGCCTTTTATAAAAGGTCACGGCTAAAATATGTCAGAGTACAAGTCCCGCAAATTGCTATTGCGCTGGAACCATGTCTCATTAACATCGAAATGACGTCATTTCGACGTCAGTCGAAATAAAAATATACCATCAGCTCGAAACTTCAGTCTAGTGCTGACGTCACTGAGATAGCGGCCACGCCCATTAACAATTTGCGGGACATATAGAGGCACACTTTCATCTTTGACAAGGCTTTATATCATCAACATCATCATCATTATCAATATACTGCAAGCTCACTACTGAGCATGGGTCTCCTCTCAGAATACACCTTTGAGAACTTCTCAAACAAACCTTTGAGAACTTCTCAGGCATGCAAGTTTCTTCACTATTAACCCATAGCCGGCTCACTATAGAGCACGGGTCTCCTCTTAGTATGAGAAGGGTTTGGCTATAGTCCACCACGCTGTGTGTGACACCTGTCTTCGCTTCAAAACGAAAAAGCATTCGCGGTGCATCGGGCGAACACAGTGTACACGTCAATCGTGTGTAAATTGTACATACCTACTTAAAATATATCAGTGCCAGTAATAATTACAGTCTCTTCATAAATACATCACCATTTGGTGAGTAAGTGTACTGGGCCCTTTATTTTTACTCAACACAAACTACAATTTTCATTTATCATAAAAGCTTAAATATCGTAAAACCACAAGAGCTCGTAAAAGCGAGTGAGGAAAAGTGTCTTCCGCTTTTTATATCCACTTACTGACCGATATAAGAACTGACCGTTGACTCAGTGCTTGGCTTTCTTGGATAACAGGTTTGATTTCCGTTTAATACAATTGCATATTATAAATGTGAAGAGAAAGTGTGTCTATCTGATACCATTTCACGAACCATCCATGACAAATTTTCAAGACAAATTTCGTCAACCGATTTTGACGAAATTTTGAGCATAGATAGCTTGCATCTCAAAGATGGACATAGGTTACTTTTATCAGGAAACTAGCTTATGCTCGCGACTTCGTCCGCGTGGAATACACAAATTTCAAACCCCTATTTCACCCCCTTAGGGGTTGAATTTTCAAAAATCCTTTCTTAGCGGATGCCTACATCATAATAGTTATCTGCATGCCAAATTTCAGCCCGATCCGTCCAGTAGTTTGAGTTGTGCGTTGATAGATCAGTCAGTCAGTCAGTCAGTCACCTTTCCCTTTTATATATTTAAGATTAAAGAGTTCCCACAGTAATCCACGTGGACGAAGTCATAGCTGAAACTACTGGACGAATCGGGCTGAAATTTGACATGCAGATAGCTATTATGACGTAGACATCAGCTAATTGAGGCTTTGAGAAAATTCACTTGAAAGTATACGCAGAACAAGTCGCAGGCATAAGCTAGTATAGTATACTAAGTATTAAAGCAAAAATACCTATTGTCCTCGGTTAAAAATGATAAGGCAACGGCCTTATTATTTTTGTATTTGACTTATTTCAATTTTTCTTTGCAAGTGTACCGAAGTGATACGAGAATCGCGTAGCATTATGCAGAGAAATGAAATAATAAAGATATTAAAACCAGGCCCGAGTAAAGCATTCAGAAGGAAATACTCAAAACGCATCTCGGCGTTTATTTTTTGAAATAATGAACACGAAATATTATCCTGCGTGAGAGATGATTGACATTAGACCATGCCAGGCATGAGCTGTTTCGTTCATACTTAATAATATAAATGCGAAAGTGCGTCTGTCTGTCTGCTAGCTTTTCACGGGCCAACAATTAAACCGATTTTGATGAAATTTGGTACAGAGTTCGTTGACATCCCGAGCATGGACATAAGGCTACTTTTTATAATAATAATAATCATCTTTATTTCAGATATTACATCCATTTTGTTAGTAATAAAATTAATTGCTAATGACTATGTTAGTAAGTAGGTTGTTTCATGCGTACTTTTATTTATCTAGGAATCTACCACACATGAGACACTGAGAGTGCATGTGCAAACCAAGTCCAGTGTCTCATAAATGGATTATCTAGTTTTTCAGATAAGGTTTTCAGAATACCGTTGGAACTACCTCGGATTCTGCTCATCACTGAAGCTGCTCTTTTTCTCATGATTGCATAAAAATTGTCGGTATGAGCCTCCGCAAACATCAGCGACGCACTGCAGAACCTCGGCAGCCCCATCAGCACTCTGAATCCATTATTGTATTGGACACGCAAGTCGTTGTAGGCCCTCTGCGTATATGTCACCCACAGGTTGCACGTGTAGAAAGTTTGGCAATATGCCTTAAAGAGAGTTATTTTTACTTGTTTGTTGCAACGTGCGAACCTACGGGCTACCATATTGCATCGGACCGCCATCGCCCTGCGCTCCCTCTCTATGTCCTTTACATCAGACATATCCTTTGTAACAATATGCCCTAGATATTTAAACTCTGCGACTCTTTTCAGGGGGACTCCGTTAAGAGTCACAGGAGGGATATCATCGGGCGAGTTACCTTTTATGTCGTAAAACTAAAGAAATTAATTAAATTAAAGTAAAAAACTGTCAGCCACGCGGACGAAGTCTCGGGCTTAATCTAGTTATACTATAAGATAGCTTGCTAAAAAAATGCAGAAAAAAAAGAAAAGAGTGCTTCAGGTCACCAAAGATGAAAGCGGTTGGATAATATAAAGGCACCAATCCGCACATAGCCAGCGTGGTGAACTCTTCTCATACTGAGACGAGACCCGTTCCCTGTAGTGAGCTGGCTATGGGTTGATCATGACGATGAGGTATACAATAAAAGTGCAAGGGGTCTGTACCGGTGACCTTTCGAGTTTCAGTTCGTTTCTTGATATTGATGTGTAAATAAAGAAGCTTCAATTAAAACATTATCACGAACTGCTCAATACAAAGTACATTGAGTACTAAAACTAACAAACTAATAATCTCTGTTTAAGCACAAGCAATAAATATGGCCTCCTTAGTCTAAAAGCAAAGCGCAGTAAGCCGAGGAATGCCTCGAGGAGCCGATCCTTAATTACGTCACGTACTGAGGATTCCGCTAACTTTCAACTAAGCCTTGCCTACACGAAGTAAACAACACGCGCCTTCTTCGAGAGATGCGCGTTAAGCCTACCAACTGTTTATAATCTCCTGGTACATCCCAAAATACAGTTGAACATTTAAAAAGTTAGAATGAGAAGATCGGGCAACTGTAGCGTGGTACAATGGAAAAAGTTAATTCCAGATATAATTGCTAGAAAGTAGGAATCAAGAGTTTTTTTAAAAAAAATAGATTTAGCGAGCAAACGAGCAGGCGGGTCACCTGATGTTAAGTGATTACCGCCGCCCATGAACATTTGCAGCACCAGAGGAGCCGCCGATGCGTTGCCGGCCTTTTAGGAATTTGTTGGTCCGCCCCTTGAATAACCCCATGTTATAATCTAGTGGGAACACCGCCGATGGGAGTTGGTTCCACAGTTTGCACGTGCGTGGAAAGAAGGATCTGGCGCAGCGGACGGTCGAAGTGCACCAGACACCCAGATGGTGAGGGTGAAATTCCTTACGGTGGCGCGCGGTGTGGTTGTAGAAAAAAGAGGGTGGAATGAGGTCAAAAAGCTCCTCAGAGCACTCCCCATTGTACAGGCGATAGAACACGCATAGGGAGCTAACGTCTCTGCGGTGCTCCAGGCTTTCCAACGAGCCGAGATATTCTTACTTTGAAATGCATGTAAAAGCCACATTGCTTCAATCACATACCATTTCTATTACGTTTTGCATCATTCTTTACTGTTTCCTTAAAACATTATCGCAATCAGTACCCTTATTATAAATGCGAAAGTGTGTTTGTTTGTTGGTTTTCCTTCAATCACGTCGCAATGGTGCAACGGATTGTCATGATTTGGGTATAGATAAAGACCTGGAGAGTGACAGAGGCTACTTTTTATCCCGGAAAATCAATGAGTTCCCACGGGATTTTTTAAAAACCTAATTCCACGCGGACGAAGTCGAGGGCAGCTAGTCTGATAATAATATTATGTTCAATACTATATTTTGGACCTGGTTCACGAGATTTCCGCCCAATTGGAGTATCGACTCAGCGATTACTGTATAGAGAGCCGCTGGATTTAGGAAATGCAAGACCGTGAGACATAGACTACATCTGTTAAAACGGTTAAACCAAAGAGTTCCCGCGGAGTTTTTTTTTTTTTTTTTTTTTCCTTATTGTTGAGTGCCAATAATTACCTACTCAATTATATTACGATCTAGCCTAATGTATGACTAATAAGTAATTTTATTTTAACCTAAACTTATAAATTATCTTATATACTAAGAAATTGTCCACTGACGCATCTTAGTCTTTCTTGATTTGAGATATGACACTTTGTTCACGGGGTTTTTAAAAACTAAATATACGCGGACGAAGTCGCGGGAATCATCTAGTTACCTATATTCACGACATCTAAATATATAAAAAAAGAGAAATACCACTCACTCACTGACTGACTGACGGACTGACTAATCACGAAATCTCAGAAACTATAAAGCCTACAAACTTGAAATTTGGAAGGTAGGTTCTTTCTAGGACGTAGATGTCAGCTAAGAAACGGTTTTGAAAAATTCCCTCCCTAAGGGTGTGAAAGAGGGGGTCGAAGGTTGTATGAAAGTCCTATATTTTTGGAGTTAGAGACGTGAAATCGACATTTAGGTTATTAGCTTTAAATAATTAAAATCTGTATAAGTCAATTTGGTAAATTCCCCCCTTAAGGGTAGTAAAATAGGGGGGAGAAGTTTTTATAGAAAAGTTTTAACTATTGTTATTTTTACTTGAAATTTAGAAGGTAGGTTCGGTCTAGGTGGTAGGTATCAGATAAGAAAGGATCTTACTAAATTCCCCCCCCTAAGGGAGTGAAAGGGGGGGTCGAAGGTTGTATGAAAGACCTATGTTTTTGGAGATAGAGACGTGAAAATCGACATTTCGGTTATTAGCTTTAAATCCGTGTCTTAAGGTGAGACTGAGTGAGTAGGTAAGTGAGGCCTTTTGCAGCGGGAAAATTTCAGATCTCATGAGAAACCAGAAATTTTACGCGCACGAAGTCGCGGGCATCTGTTAGTAAGTAGATATAAAGGCATAAAGAAAAGAAAAGCAAACACTCTGGGATGTAATATCAGTAAGGAGGTCGTAAAAACACCAAATGAGACGGCAGGCGCTATCGAAATCAACGGGCCTGAGGGCGCCGTCAATTTCACATTGTTTTCGTTAGGATAACGAGTACAAATAAAAAAGGTATCGGCTGTGTCGTGTGTGTAGTGACTAGTCTAAGAGCTGGTGACATAAATATGATTGGCTTAAAAGTTTTGGATACAAATTCCAGTAGGTACCTACCTATATATTTATTTTGTAAATAATATTTTATTTACTAGCTTATGTTAGTTGAAATATCTTTACCTTGCAAACATTTTATTTTTTATTAGGTTTTTTTTTCTCAAAAACACTTTTCATAAACCCATTTTGCGCGGTTGATTTCGGGGAAAATCATCGTGCCTCTCGCCTTTCTCATACAATGTCAGATGAAAAGCGTTTAAACAGGCTACCCACGTGCGCCGGCAATTTCGGTCGACCGTACTGTATCACCTTAAGATGTAGGTTAGAAATATTTCCAGAAGAAAATACTTGACTTGATGGGATGCAGTTCTTTGTGGATGAAATTAAATGATAGACTTGGTAAAGCATTTTTTTTTTCATTCAGATACAAGTATGCCCTTGACTGCAATCTCACCAGATGGTAAGTGACGATACAGTCTAAGGTGGGAGCGGGCTAACCTGGAAGGAGTATGGCAGTTATTATTAAACCCATTTTGGTTTCTACACGGCATCGTACCGGAACGCTAAATCACGGCTTTGCCGGTAGGGTGGTAACTAGCTACGGCCGAGGCCTCCCACCAGACCAGACCAGAAATTTAGAAGTTATAAAATTCCAAATCCCTGCCAGGAATCGAACCCGGGACCTCCCACTAATAAGACCACAGCGCTTACCACTGCGCCAGGGAGGTCGTCGATATTACGAGCCACCTCATGATACTTTGTCTTAGCTGTGAGCATGAGGCTCAAGGATTGCGTATACTGCTAACAATGCATTGTAGTCAATAGTGAACAATCATCAACCAATCAGAGGTGATTGTGATCGTGACATTGTAGCTGTCATTCTACCGCAATCGCGCAGCTGATGTTACAGCGTTCGGTTAGCACGCAGTGTCCTGAATATTTGATTTATTTTGCTTCTTAAAAATAGTTCACCGTCTCTCAGTCTATAATAGCAATCGCTAAAAACGCGAAAATAACAAAGCAGGCCGCTGTGTGACGTGGCAAGCGTTGGAGGGGGAAAGTGTGACGCGTAATTGCGAATGTTCTACTTTTTTTTATATGAGCACTGGGCACTAACATTAGACGCTTGCATGCTGATTTGTATGGGAAACTAAAGGTTTGTACGACGAGTTATAATTTATGACTAACTATAAGTCCCGCAAATTGCTATTGCGCTGGAACCATGTCTCATTAACATCGAAATGACGTCGTGTCGTGACGTGACGTTCAGTCACTAAAATTGCGGCCACACCCATTAGCAATTTGCGGGACTTATAGTACAACTGCTTTTGACAAAATTTTGTAAAATATATTGGTTATGCACTGTCTAATTATTTTAACTTCTCTAAATTTAGTTCTCAGCGACTCTCGTGGCCCCATACTGTATATGGCTCGAACAGCCCTTTTCTGTAGCACAAAAATAGAATTAATATCAGCAGCATTACCCCATAATAATATAGGTACCATATGACATAATGCCGTTTCTATGTCTGTCAACTGGCGAATCATTTTTACCGCATATGCGGCAGAACTAAGTCTGTTCGATAAGTTATTTATATGAGAGCCCCACTGAAGTTTTGCATCTAGCGTTATTCCTAGGAAAATAGCGGTATCCACCAAATCTAATTCTTGTGGTGGACTATGTCTTAAAACCTTCTCATTATATTCGAAATTTGTGTAGTCTACGCGGACGGAGTCGCGGGCATAAGCTAGTATAAAATAAATCATACTTAATGATTCGTTCCAATTTAATCGCTTCCACTTATAACTTGGTAACACTGCTACATCTGGCGAAGATTTGTTACATGAAATGCGTTTAATAGATAAAAAGGCTCGTTTTATTCCCCGCTTATATTTTATTCAAGCGCCGTGAGTACCGTGGAATACTCTCTAATGAATTTTGTGAAGATCCTGCGATTTTAACATATATTATTTTGTCTACTTTTTGTGCTTTTGAGTCATGAGAATTTAAAAAGAAATTATTTTTTTGATAAAAAGTTGCGAATATCGTCTTTTAAGATTAAATAATATGTCAGTTGTCCTTTATAGTCCGTCCACGTCAGATCTTTTAAAAATCCTGTGGGAGCTATTATATTTTTCAGGACAATAAGTATCTTATGTCCTTTTCTGGGATGCTTGCTAAGCCTTATGTTATGGTTTTGGCTGTCCATTTGTGTGTTTGTCTAAATATATAAAAGGAAAAGGTGACTGACTGACTGACTGATCTATCAAAGCACAGCTCAAACTACTGGACGGATTGGGCTGAAATGGCTGGGGCATGCAGATTGCTATTATGACGTAGGCATCCGCTAAGAAAGGATTTTTGAAAATTCAATCCCTAAGGGGGTGAAATAGGGGTTTGAAGTTTGTGTAATCCACGCGGACGAAGTCGCGAGCATAAGCTAGTTTCTCATAATTTTACAACTACTCATAACACAATTCTGATTTGATTTCATGTCAAACTCAATAAATAACGAAATTGGAGACATAGTATGCAACAAACTATTAAAAGTTTACATAATATAAATCGCGCAAAGCATAAAAAGGAAACCAAAAAATATAACATTAAAAGCGCAATACTTATTATCTTGACAAATGCTAAGAAAGCGAGGCAACAATTTGTGTGATGATGTTTTGCTTTAAAAAGCGTATTCCAAGATGCAAATGCAAGCCGTGATATTCAGGTGGCGAGAGCGCGAATGTGGATTTAAGTTTGAAGAAAGAAACGGGGTTCTTGAAAAGAATAATAGTATCAAAGGATTTTTCAGAGCGCAACGTGATTCTGTTGGGACTTGGGAGAGCGCTTTTGGACGTCGTTGTAACAAAGGAGTGTACACGTTAAACGGTTTGCTGAATTAAGATGGGGAAGAAGGGAAAGGGGGAAGAGTTTTGTAATTAAGTTTTGTGTACTATTGAAGTCTTAGGAGATTCCTAACACTTATCATTATGTAATGAATGTGATTTAAACAATCAATTCATGTAAATGCTAAGCCTTGACATAGAGTTTTGACTGTATTATTAGCTATTTTAATCATTGACACAATATTATATACCTATCTAATCTATTAGTTTTATGAAAAACGTACTACCTACTTTGTCAAAAAATTTGTATGTCAGAGTTTTCTGACTGGATATGTTGGCTTAACTCTCTCTTGTAAACACCTTGTCTTCCCATATTCATACAAATAAACTATTTCATTATATTTCATAAGCACACTGTATTGGGCATGCTACTATTTTTCTTTTTTTACGCTTGACCACAATCACACCTGATGGGAAGTGATGATGTGGCCTAAGATGGGACGCGTTTACCTAGAAGATGCCTATTCACTCTTGTTTTAAATATACCCGGGTTGTAATTGGTAGGAAACACATATCGCGAAAGAGTATTCCAAACCTTAGCCATACTTTCACGCATTGTGTGTGTTTCACGCTTAAAACATTATTCATCTAATAAAAATTCACGCCAGAAATGATAGCGGAATGAGTACGAACTACGAACCAACAGTAACACACGAAGCTGAAATTGCTTCATAAAACATTCTTCATTCATATGCAAGTATAAACTTTTAACTCTTGTCATAAACCACAATGCAACAAAGTTGACTTTTGAAACGTTTCTGCTACACCCTGTACATACTAAATACGCATAGAATAACAAAATAAAGAGCGGTAATAGCCTAGTGGTTAAGACTTCGACCTCCTAGGGTGCTTGGGGTTCGAATCTATATAATATATAAAATTCAAAGTCCTGACTGACTGACTGACTGACATAGATATGAACGCACAGCCTAAACCGCTGGGCCTAAAGACATGAAATTAGGAGGGTCTATTCTTTGTGAAGAGTAGGTATCCACTAAGAAAGGATTTTTCGAAATTCCACCCCTAAGTGGGTTAAATGGGGGATGGAAGTTTGTATGAAAGTCCGTCATTTGTCAAGTTATTTGCATGAAAATTGGTATTTGGGTTTTCGGTCACAAATAAAGTGCTGTTCAGGTTGCGCGTCCTGATGTTATAATGTTTGTTTCTGAAAAAAAATGCCATTTGTTTCCTGTAGGCCACGCGGGCGAAGCTGCGGGCAGAAGCTATTTCTAGAATATAATATTATAGTAAGCAACAGGTCGAGACGGCAATCAGGATATGAGGCGGGGGGGACGCCCCGCACACCCGCACGTCTCTAGCACTATCCCGCATTGGGTTAGCACAGGGGCTGTTGCGGGTGAGCAGGGCGTCCCCACCCCGATTGCCATCTCGTTGACTGATCTATCAACGCACAGCTCAAACTACTGGACGGATCAGGCTGAAATTTAGCATGCAGATAGCTATTATGTCGTAGGCATCCGCTAAGAAAGGATTTTTGAAAATTAAACCCCTAAGGGAGTGAAACAGGGGTTTGAAATTTGTGTAGTCCACGCGGACGAAGTCGCGAGCATAAGCTAGTTTTATATATACAGATTAATACGTGTTCAGTAAAGCCAGTTGTTTTTCAGGATTTTCAGCTAGCAATACAAGCCACTCTCGCGCCGAACACCGGACTATCCTGATTGGTGGATAGCACTGATATATTCGCATCACACGTCATAAGTGATGCATTTAAATGTTTCGGTTGAAATGCATGGAAAGCCGCGTATTAGTTAAGTATGTGTGATCTTTTTGTCTTCATGCTTTGTTTTTTGTTGTGTTTTTTGTTTTGTTTATGTACGTTTGTCTGGTGTTGTTCTGTTTTGTACTGTGTGCTATGGTCCCAAATAAAAGGTTATTTATTTATTTATTTAACTGTCCGTTGCAAGTCACCGTGCGTCACGGTCGTACAGAATTACAGAGTTCTTCCCACGCCGTGCGTAAAATATACAACTACAAAAACATTCGAATCCCACGTTTTACCCCACCGGTGGACAATTGTGCTGTGCCGTGCCCATCCCTTTGTGTGCTGGTGATTTTTGGACGTTCCAAATCAAGCGGTAAGTGGTAATTTTGTAAGTTGTAGATTTTGGGAAACTCTGAGCAACTGAACACCCTTTTTCCTAATTTTTGATAATTATTATTGGTCCTTCGATAGCTCTCCAACAATACGTACCAACCTACAGTACTGATGGCAAGATGGCTGTCTGTGTTTACGCACGGTGAAACCTAGGTGGTACGTTTCCTGTCGCTCGGCTTTGGCGGGAGAGTTACTCCATTAGGAAAATTAATGTTTTGAATTAGTCGGGCGACCGAGGTGACAGCGTGGGCGAAGACGAATCGTGAGGACGGAATAGTGATACGGATGTTGACTACATTGTTGTTTACGATAACGGTAATTTCATCTGTGCCAATAGTTCCAATGCTATTCTGAAAACCTTATCTGAAAAACTAGATAATCTATTTAAGAAACACTGGGTTGGTTTGCACAATGCACATGCACTCTCAGTGTCTCATGGGTGGTAGATTTCTAGACAAATAAAATTGTGCATAAAACAGCCTACTTACTAACATAGTCATAGTTATTTAAAAAAAAAATCTTTTTTATTCGAATAAACTTTTACAAGTATATTTATATTTTATTACTAACAAAATGGATGTAATATCTGAAATAAAGATGATTATTATTATTATTTGGATTTGACATTACAGAACGAGAAGAGGTTAGATTTCGAATACGTCACATTGTTGCCGTCGTCTTCAGCCGATTTTTTGATTCCATACTGGTATTCCTTAAAGAAAGAATATTACTTACTTACAGCCTGCTTATATACTTACGTAATATACGCTGTGGTAGCCTAGTGGTTAAGAAGTCCGCCTTCTAATCGGAGGTCGGGGTTCGATCCCGGGAACGCACCTCTAACTTTAGGGAGTTATGTGCGTTTTAAGTAATTAAATATCACTTGCTTTAACGGTGAAGGAAAATATCGTGAGGAAACCTGCATGCCTGAGAGTTCTCCTTAATGTTCTCAAAAGGTGTATGAAGTCTACCAATCCGCACATGGCCAGCGTGGTAGACTATGGCCAAACCCTTCTCAGTCTGAGAAGAGACCCGTGCTCTGTAGTGTACCGGCGATAGGTTTTTTTTTTTTATTATGCAGATACAAGTTAGCCCTTGACTGCAATCTCGCCTGATGGTAAGTGATGATGCAGTCTAAGATGATAGCGGGCTAACCTGGAAGGGATATGGCAGTTTTTATTAAACCCGTACCCCTTTGGTTTCTATACGGCATCGTACCGGAACGCTAAATCGCTTGGCGGCACGGCTTTGCCGGTAGGGTGGTAACTAGCCACGGCCGAAGCCTCCCACCAGACCAGACCAGAAATTTAGAAATTAAGGTTGATCATGATTATTACTTACTTAAAGAAATTCGGACCGAAATAACTTTAAGACTGTTTGAACGAACGCTTACGCATTACCTCGGATAATAATTATTGTAATAGCTTGGATTTGGACCAGAGATCGATTAGTACGTAAGCAATATCCGAGTTTTTATATTCGTATTTTCACGGATCTGGATCGGATGCAGTGCGTAACCGCTCTTATAGGTACACCTTTACACCCTCGTTCAAACATTGACTCTGTAAAGAGACAAACGCAATACAAAATCACGGAAATTGCGAATGCCTCGGGCGTTTTTGCATTTAAATTGCATTATTTGGCTGCAATATCATGATTGAGCGCTAATACGCAGACCAATTACTCTCTTTGAGCTGTTTAGGGTGCAGGCTTTTATTGACTCATTGTCATTTCTCTTCCAATTGTTGTGGAGTATATATTACTAGATGATGCCCGCGACTTTGTCCGCGTGGATTTGGTTTTTAAAAATCCCCAGGGAACTCTTTAATTTTCTGGGATCAAAAGTAGCCTATGTCCTTCCCCGGGATGCAAGCTATATCTGTACCAAATTTCATCAAAATCGGATGGGCCGTGAAAAGCTAGGAGACAGACAGACAGAGAGACAGACACACTTTCACATTTATAATATTATATATAATATAGTATGGATATACCCAAATACGTGATTTGTAAACGTATTTTAAAATAGATAAAGTACCTACGAGTACTATGCCACATCGAATCTACAAATATATAAAAGGAAAAGGTGACGGACAGTTAACCTAGTGTTTGTTTTAAAAGGCGTAACTATGTCAATGATGTGATTTTACTTGATTATTGAAATCTTTTAGTATGTATTACTTCGAGAGACAGTAACTCTAATTTTGATTTGCTTAATTAAAACTGAACATTCGTAATTATTAAGAGGTATTTTGAGTTTAAATTACATTAAGCTTACGTACTTGAAAAACAAAAATAGTAAGCTTACGAGGCAACATAAACTATAGCAATCTCCTTTTTAAGTCCATTCCAAACAATAGCTTAAGCTTGAACGTGGGAAAAGTTCAGAAGCGGGATTTATACCCAGTAGCTGTTGCGTTTGGTACGCCCGCGCCCGTACGGGACTTCATTTCCTTTCGCTGATGGATGACGGCGTATCTTCAATGAGATTTATAATGGCGTGTCACATTCCCACTGAAGATTGATGCAGACGTGCGTACACCTCTGTGGGAGGTATTGTGTCTTTTTTGTTTACCATTTGCATGTTGTGTGGAATGAAAACCACGAATTGCTTTTGATCTATTATGTTCTTAGTTAGTAGTCCTTTTTTGGCTTACATTTTCCTCTATTTTCGAAGTTTTAAGGGTTCCGTACCTCAAAAGGAAAAACGAAACCCTTATAGAATCACTTTATTGTTATCTGTCTGTCTGAGTTTGAATTTCATCAACTATATACTTGAAAAACAAAAATAGTAAGCTTACGAGGCAACATAAACTATAGCAATCTCCTTTTTAAGTCCATTCCAAACAATAGCTTAAGCTTGAACGTGGGAAAAGTTCAGAAGTGGGATTTATACCCAGTAGCTGTTGCGTTTGGTACGCCCGCGCCCGTACGGGACTTCATTTCCTTTCGCTGATGGATGGCGGCGTATCTTCAATGAGATTTATAATGGCGTGTCACATTCCCACTGAAGATTGATGCAGACGTGCCTACACCTCTGCGGGAGGTATTGTGTCTTTTTAAAAGAAAGAAAGAAAGAAAGAAAGAAAAGACGTTTATTAATACAAATTATGCCACACATCACAACTTAAAGCTAAGAGCTGGTTGTTCCGGCGCTTCTTCCACCTGAGAACAAGCAAAAGAAGCGCCGGAACAAACTGTTATATTGTGTGGCACAGGGTTCCGTACCTCAAAAGGAAAAAGGAACCTTTTTAGGATCACTTTGTTGTCTGTCTGTTTGTCTGTCGGTCAGTCAAGAAACCTACAGGGTACTTCCCGTTGAACTAGAATCATGAAATTTGGCAGGTAGGTAGGTCTTATAGCAGATAATAGGGGGAAAATATAAAAACCGTGAATTTGAGGTTACATCACAAAAATAAAATTAAATATGTTCATGAACTAATAATTAGTATTTTCAATTTTCGGAGTAAGATAACTATATTAAGTGTGGCATCATATGAAAGGTCTTTACCTGTGCATTCTGAAACAGATTTTTATTTATTTTTATGCATCATAGTTTTTGAATGATAGTGCAAAATGTTGATAAAATACGATTGTAGTACGGAACCCTCAGTGGGCGAGTCTGACAGGCACTTGACCGGTTTTTTGTTTTCTATTTGCATGTTGTGTGGAATGAAAACCACGAATTGCTTTTGATCTATTATGTTCTTAGTTACTCCTTTTTTGGCTTACATTTTCCTCCATTTTCGAAGCTTTTTATTGGAAAGCTGGTTATCTATAATAGTGCTTTGTTACTGATTGAATAGTAAACAACAGAAACGCTGAAAATCGGAAAAATCGAGTGAAAATGGAAAGAAGGATAATATAATAGAATAGAATAGAATAGAATGTTTTTTATTCATGTAAACTTTTTAAAAGTGCTTATGAATAGTCAGGTAGTTTTAATTTACCACTGGTTCGGAATGCCGTTCCTACCGAAAAGAACCAGCAAGAAACTCGGCAGTTGCTCTTTTTAATTCTTAATTTTTCAATTTACAATGTTATTATACCGTACTATACAAGCCATTGCAGCCCCGTGCATTGCTGGAGCGAGTCAAATCCAAGCTTTTTTATCGTTTACATAGTCTGTGACTGTATGTAATGTTCTTCTAAACGAATTTCAATGTGATAAGGTACAGTATGTGTGCAAACACACACTTTCTTTCCTCTAGCTGTCATAGTTTTATGTTATGGAAATCTGACACAAACCGAGGGAGATCAGACGCGTTACCAACAATCGAAATGGCCCTCTAAGGATATGGTTTATTAAACTGTCATAATATTATCTTTTCCATATTAGCACGCTTTCATCTTTAGACTTTATCTTCTCACATCACTACATAGTGCAAGCTCGGCTTATGTTTACCCGTTTACCAATAATTATAAATTACTTAAAATAACTCTAATGAACTTGTTCGTGATTAAATTAAAAAAAAAAACCGGCCAAGTGCGAGTCAGGCTCGCGCAATGAGGGTTCCGTACTACAGTCGTATTTTTTCGACATTTTGCACGATAATTCAAAAACTATGATGCATAAAAATAAATAAAAATCTGTTTTAGAATGTACAGGTGAAGACCTTTCATATGATACCCCACTTGATATAGTCACTCACTTTGAAAGTTGAAAATACTAATTATTAGTTCATGACCACAATTTAATTTTTTTTGTGTGATCTAACCCTAAATTCACGGTTTTCAGATTTTTCCCCGAATGTCAGCTATAATATCTACCTACCTGCCAAATTTCATGATTCTAGGTCAACGGGAAATACCCTGTAGGTTTCTTGACAGACAGACAGACAGACAGACAACAAAGTGATCCTATAAGGGTTTCCGTTTTTCCTTTTGAGGTACGGAACCCTAAAAATCGCGTCAAATTGAAAAACACTTCCTTTACTTTGTAGACATTTGAAAAGAACCGCAGTACTTCGTCTTAAATAGCTCCAATAACCTTCAGAAACACCCAAAAAAAGCTCAAAACCTTTCATCCGCTTTCAGACAAACCAACGCACATGTAGGACAACGTAATTCAATTGCTACATACCTTCAAAAGGGCGGGATAAAATTTCCTTAAAAGGCTATCCATGAGCTTTGGATCCATACAACCGTTATTTATGCATTAACCTGAAGGACTCAAAGTGTTCCCCAAGGCTTGGTGCCCTTGCAACCATAGAGCAGAAACAAAGAGGAGTTGGCCTAAGCAACTGTGCACTGTGATTTTCAACTAGGTCCTGACGTCATCACTGTGGGCGGGGCCTTAGTTAGTATGCTGTCTGCGTTCGTCAGGTTCACATATATTGAGACTCGTATTATCGGCGTGTTTTCGCGTTTTTAAGAACAAAAGGATGAAGTGTTGTGTTTTATCGTGTCAAAGTTATTCAGACAGACGTTCTGATGCTATGAATGGTATCACATTTCATTTGTAAGTAATTTTATAAATAATTTCTACACTTATTGACATCTAGTGTGAGATAGCTGAACTATGTAGTGACATCAATATATCGATGTTAGGTCGCTAAGCGAGTAGTTTTGCTACTAACCCGCAGATGGAAAATTGAGAAGTGGGCGGCGTTCCACAACCCCTCACCCCGCAAAATGTCACTCGATATTTCATAGGGAAATCTTAATACAACATCTCCTCTTTGTTTCTGCTCTATGCTTGCAACACTGACCTCTACTTATACAATTACGCTGGATCTGCGATGAGCGATGGCCGACCTGTTTTTGATGTAACTCGATTTTCACTCAAACTCAAAATCAAATTATTTATTCAGAATTGGTAAAATTTTACGCTTCCTGATTGTCAGAAATTTATTATTTGTAAGATGATATGATATGGTGGTGATAATTAATACGTACTTAAAACTAAAGCTACGAGGGTTCCAAACGCGCCCAGGTCTGAGAAGAGCCCACAACAAACTCAGCCGGGTATTCTTTTTATTATCACTACTTTACAAAATCACTTGGAACTAACACAAAGCTGTTAAGCAACTCATTCCCAAGCTTTCTTATCATTCAAATAATCCTTTACATTGTAATAGAATTTTTCAATAAGTTTACGTTTTATGTTAAAGCAAGTGATATTTAATTATTTGAGGTGCATGCCCGGGATCGAACCCCCAACCTCCGATTAGAAGGTGGACGTCCTAACCACCAGGCTATCAAAGCTTTTGTACTATAGGATAAACCGTAAGGAATTTCACCCCCACCGCCTGGGTGTCTGGTGCACTTCGACCGTCCGCTGTGCCAGATCCTTCTTTCCACGCGCATGCAAACTGCTGTGGAACCAACTCCCATCGGCGGTGTTCTCACTAGATTACAACATGGGGTTATTCAAGGGGCGGACCAACAAATTCCTAAAAGGACGGCAACGTATCGGCGGTTCCTCTGGTGCTGCAAGTGTTCATGGGCGGCGGTAATCACTTAACATCAGGTGACCCGCCTGCTCGTTTGCTCGATTAAAAAATATCTCTCTTTCTCTATCTCTCTCTCTTAAAAAAAATCTATTAAATCTCTATAAAAAAAAACCAAATCCATAACGCACATAGAGCACAACACTAGAAACGAATTCAGATCACGTAAAACAATTACAATATCGTAACGGATACATTGTCAAAATTCGTTTTGGGAAAGGGAGGTATGCGGGTAAGTGGTAAAATAAAATCATGCGAGGGGGCACCCTGGGGGACCGATTACTGAGGCGGCCAGGTTAATGCATAAGTAATGACTGCGTGGATCAGGGGCTCCTTATGGACAGCCTTTTTTTGACGACCTCCCTGGCGCAGTGGTAAGCGCTGTAGTCTTATTATTGGGAGGTCCCGGGTTCGATTCCTGGCAGGGATTTGGAATTTATAATTTCTAAATTTCTGGTCTGGTCTGGTGGCTAGTTACCACCCTGCCGGCAAAGCCGTGCCGCCAAGCGATTTAGGCCCGGTATCCATCCATGGCTTGCCAGGCGTCCGGATAAAGCCGGACATAAGTAGGCTTTTTGATTGCGTGTCTGGCCAAAATAAATGGTGTCCGGTTTGTCCGGCTTTTTTTAGGCTTTTTACATTTCGCAAACGAGTGTGGCCGAGCGCAGGCGAGTCGACTGTTCGTCGCTCCCGCACGCGGCAGTGCCGCCGCTTTTCTACCCAAATGTCCGGCCAAACAGGCTGGTCTGTCCGGCTATTAGGTTTGGCGACATGACAACCCTATATCCACCTAAGCGGAGAGGAGAGGAGATGCGTTCAATCAACCAATCAGATTCAAAATAGATGACGTGAAAAAATTATCACGTCATCTTTTAAAAATCGGATTGGTTTACTGTACACATCTCCTCTCCGCTCCGCTTAGTTGGATACCGGGCCTTAGCGTTCCGGTACGATGCCGTGTAGAAACCAAAGGTGTATGGGTTTAATAAAAACTGCCATACTCCTTCCAGGTTAGCCCGCTCCCACCTTAGACTGCATCATCACTTACCATCAGGTGAGACTGCAGTCAACGGCTAACTTGTATCTGAATTTTAAAAAACCCTGGGGGACCGATTACTGAGGCGGCCAGGTTAATGCATAAGTAATGGATCCAGGGCTCCTTATGGAGGAGACGCAATGAATGTCTCTTACTATGGATGTACCAATTGAATTACTAGAGTGTCGGCTTTTTCTGAAAGTGGGTGAATGGTTTTGGGTCTTTTTAGGGTAATAATAATAATAATATAATAAAAAAGCTTTATTTTTATCCCTTACTAATTAATTTTACATTTTTATCTGTAGTTTAAACTTCTTATTTTTATTCTTCCCAACTTACTTAATATTTACACTAAACAATTGAAATAATCTAATATCTACAATAAAAGTTTTATATTGTACATTATTTTTTTATTTTTTTTACTCAAGTTCTATGTAAGGGCCGCCAGTGGCGGTAAAAGCCTCCTCCATTTTACTCCATGTACACCTATCTCTGGCCAGCGTACTCCAAATCTTCCCCGCAACTTTCGCGAGGTCGTTTTCCCATCTTTTTAATGGTCTTCCGGGTCTTCGCTTCCAATTCAAAGGATACCAATTTGTTACAGTTTTGGTCCATCTATCATCTTTGTATCTTTGAATATGCCCCGCCCATCTCCATTTAAGTCGGAGGATTTGCTTTATTGCGTCTCTCGCTTTAGTCTCACGTCTTATATCGGAGCTTCTTACGCGGTCTCTTAGTTTCAGCCCAAGGAGACTTCTCTCTAGGCCTCTCTGGCATGTACGTATTTTTTTTTAATTGTTCTGATAGTAAGAGGCCAGGACTGACATGCATAGGTAAGACATGGTAAAAGACAAGTCTCTAATACTTTAGTTTTTATTTTTGTGGGAAGGTTACCTTTAAAAATCTCCTTCATGCTCCAATACCTGTTCCACGTATTTGTTACCCGTCTGTCTATTTCTTTGTCGATGGAGTTTTCAAAGGAAATTAGCTGGCCGAGATAAATGTACTCGTCTACATATTCTATATTAACCGTCTCTATCTTGATATGTTTCTTTACGGAGTTTGTCATTACTTTTGTTTTATCTTGATTTATTTGCAGTCCTACTTTTATACTTTGTGAGTTTAGTGTTTCTAGCATATACTGCAGATCGTGCGAGTTTTCTGAGAGTAGTACAATATCATCTGCAAATCTCAGGTTTGATAAGTATTTGCCGTGAAATCTTAACCCAATGCTGTCCCAGTTTAGCTTCCTAAATATATTCTCAAGTACAGCTATAAATAGCTTTGAAGAGAGCGGGTCGCCCTGCCGAACGCCCCGTTCTAACTTGAATGGTGTACCAACTCTATCTATACGTACGCTAGACGTGATCTTCTGGTAGAGTTCCTTTATAATATCTATATATTCTTTATTGATGCCTTGTTCTGATAGAGCTCTCCAGATAGCCTCATGCGATATAGAATCGAAGGCTTTGGAATAATCTACATAACCAATATATAAGGACTTTCCATATTCCTTGTATTTCTCTATTCTTTTTAGGGTACCAAAGTGAAACAAAGAATCCTTTTAGTTTGTCCAACTGTTCGTCTGTCTATATGTCACGGAGTTTTAAAAAAAATATATATTTTACTAAATATAAATTGATCTCGGTCAAACAAGTACCAAATAACAAAACAAACAAGTAACAAAATGACACAGCTAGCCCCTTGAAATGAAAGAGCCTTAATAGCTCAACGGGTAAAGGAGTGGACTGAAAACCGAAAGGTCGACGGTTCAAACCCCGCCCGTTGCACTATTGTCGTACCTACTCCTAGCACAAGCTTGACGCTTAGTTGGAGAGGAAAGGGGAATATTAGTCATTTAACATGGCTAATATTCTTTTTAAAAAATATTACAGGATTTTTTTGTGTAATTCGATATCGCTAAGCATGATTTTGATTTTATTTATTAAATGAATCTTTAGAGATTTATCTCTATATTCTCTAATATAAAAAAAATCGCAAAATGTGTTGCAAATCTCGCGAACAGCTGAACCGATTTCGCTAATTCTTTGTTTATAATATTCCTTGAAGTACGAGGATGGTTCTTACGGAGAGAAATTTTTTAAAAATTGCCTGGAAAAGAATCGACTGTTAGGCGGTACGAAGTTCGCCGGGGCAGCTAGTAGATAATATATTTCTCAACTAGCTGATGCCCGCGACTTCGTCCGCGTGGAATTTGATTTTTTAAAATCGTGTGGGAACTCTTTAATTTTCCGGGATAAAAAGTCTATGTCCTTCCCCGGGTTGCAAGCTACCTCTGTACCAAATTTCGTCAAAATCGGTTGAACGGTTGAGCCGTGAAAAGCTAGCAGACAGACAGACACACTTTCGCATTTATAATATTAGTATGGATTATATTATAATATAGTTACTAACATAGATTAAGATGGTTACTAACATAATATTGTGGGCCTTGATGTCTGTGAAATAAAGATTATTTATTTATTTATTTATAAAAGTAAAAAATCTTCATTTAGTGGGTAGGTAGAATAGAATAGAATAGAATGTTTTTTTTATTCATGTTAACTTTTTAAAAGTGCTTATGAATAGTCAGGTAGTTTTAATTTACCACTTACTAAAACTTTAATATTAACCTATTTTTAACCGACTTCAAAAAAAGGAGGAGGTTCTCAATTCGTCGGAATCTTTTTTATTAAATAATATATACAAATAAAGTGTACCTACGCCAGATGTAGATGTCCCTTGAAGTCGACGAATTAACCAATAAGTAGCAAAAGAAAACATTTCTCTTTGAAAACGTTTTCAAGAGAAATCGTTTTTCATATTTTCATTCCTTTTACGTCGAATATATTATTTATGTACAAAGACAGAGTTGAGAGATTCTTAAAACTCTTCCTAGTTTCGTTTCTTTGACAGTATCAAAAAACCAGCCAAGCGCGTGGCGGATCACGCGCAGTGTAGGGTTCCGTAGTCACAACTTAGCCATGATAGTTTTCCTTTAAAATTGATGATTATATACTACTGCTGTGAATTTTTTTACGTTCCTATATACTACCATTTGGTTGATAAATGGGGGGGGGGGGGGGGGGACGACGACACTTGATTGAAATGTTGAAAACACTTGAAAATGATGTTCACTATGGGGTAGACGAGAAATCCCCACTTTGTATGTAGGGGAGCTACCCTAAAAAAAATATATTACTTATATTATGATACCACAAAAAAAGCGAAAAAATATAGCCTATATTTTGTAAAAGTTCACTATATATTGCAAATAAAACGTCTGACTGATGCTGGAGGTCAACGAACGTAGCGTAAATAGGCCACTTGGAGTCAATGCCGCGTCGTAGGGGGGCCATTGCCCTAGTTTTGCACGCTATACATTGCGGGCTTGAAAAATACTAAATCACTAAAACTTCAAAATGAAGCAAATAGTTATTGGTATTGGATTGTGTCTAAGTAGTATAACAATAACGCTAAGTTTTTGCTAGCGTTCTGGTTACACCTTGTACCTATTATTATTATTTTCACGCTATAGAACCAACAGCTAGCAAAGAACAGAGTAATTTTATATCAAGCTAAAGTACATAAATCGAATTTAATAAAATTCGAAACCAATAAAGCCTCAAATCCATAAGAAAATCCTAATATAGATAGGATGGTAATAAAATAATTTTAATAAAATTACCTCTGAAGATTGCACTCTAATACCGACTAAACCGTCAAGTTTAATAAGGCATGTAATAAACAACTGGTAACTCGGCAATTTTTCAGATGTAAAAAGAAAAAGCACTTTCCGACATGATTGTATTAGTTCCGGGGGATAAACGGCCCGGCCCGGTCCATCCCGGGACAGAAAAAATCAGCAATCGAACGCTCATATTTTACCGTTCCCGCTGGTTTGTTATTGGTAAATGTGCAGTTTTTTGTCGGTTTGCCGCTTCTACTTTATGATGTAATATTTTTTATTAATATCTTATTGCTTTTATTGGATACTAGCTTAAACTTGCGACTTCGTCCGCGTGGACTACACAAATTTCAAACCCTATTTCACTCCCTTAGGGTTAAATTTTCAAAAATCCTTTCTTAGCGTATGCCTACTACGTCATGATAGCTATCTGCATGCCAAATTGCAGCCCGATCTGTCCAGTAGTTTGAGCTGTGTATTGATAGATCAGTCAGTCAGTCACCTTTTCCTTTTATATATATTTGGACTAAATAATGTCCACGGCTTTGTCCGCGTGGATTTAGGTTTTTAACTAATGTAGCTTACCTGTCGTGAACTGTGGTGATGATTCTCTGATGATCACAACGCGCAATCACAAGTTTCAATTGCCACGCATCAGGGAGGCAACAGACAGACGGATCAATTTTTCGTATAGTTCATGCAAAATGACTTTTCACGCGCCATTTTAACTCTATGGTCAATAATTGTCATGTCAAAATTACTGTTTTCCTTTAAAATAAGGACTGAAATCGTAGTTTTGACATGAAATTTGACACAAAAATTTAAAATGTCGCTTGAGAAGTAATTTTTAACCATATTTTTAACGCATTATATTTGACTCTCAGAAAAATAGTATCGGTAAAAAAAAAAAAAAATAGAAGAATAAAAAGAAAATAGCCGCTTGTTGAAAAATCGGATGAAATTTTGGGCTCGCTTACATAGATGGCTTGCGGAATCTAGCTAGACCCTAGAGTACGCGGCAGAAAATAATGTACATCGACCTTAAAAAGGAGATAGCGGATTTGCGGATTTCTCTGTCGTTGAGACCGACAAAACGTCATATAGTTACAGAGACAATGTTCACTAAAATGTCACTCTAAAGGCCGATGTACATTATTTTCTGCCGCGTGATGTAAACACAATCTCCCCTACCTTTTTGAAAAGTAGTTGGTAGTAGTAATTTTCACAATGGATTTCACCCTAAACCATTACCCTTTTTACAGCACAGTCGTACAATAAAAGATAATATCTCGCACTAAAAAAGCATAATAAAAGGTAAAATCCCACCTAAAGACAAATAGCAAGAACGAAACGTAATAGCAACACTTAGCCAAAACAAATATGTAGAGATAAACTCAAACTAAAAGATTAAACTACCAAAATGTCTTCAAAACGCGAGTCTACACGTAAGTCGTAAACTTTACGAATCAAATTCCAGTCAGAACTCTCTGTTTCGTCACTTGAACTTAAGTTGAACTTAAGACTACAAAACTATGTTAGAGCATGCAAGTAATTTTGAACTTTAGCATATGGAAATAGGTGTTATTCCAAGTGAATAGGTAATATGACTAGAAGTTGCGTTGAGTATCTTGAAATGGATGTTAGGCGCAGGTGATATACTTACTTATTATTTAGATGATAGTTAAGTTTATATGCAGGACCCTATAAATAGTTTTGCTTTCGCTGAAACTTTAATGGCTGAAATTAATAAAATCAGTTCTATCGGTAATCTGTCGGAAGGTTACTTATAATGCGTAAAATTTAACTCCTCACGCGCCATTTTACTTTATGTGTCAAATTTCATGTCAAAAGTACGATTTTGGTCCTTATTTTAAAGGTGAACAGTATTTTTGAGATGAAATGGACAAAATATATGTAGTTTCTAGAAGCCATCAGATTCAGTAGCATTACTTAGGTATCATCATCATCATGATCAACCCATCGCCGGCTCACTACAGAGCACGGGTCTCCTCTCAGAGTGAGAAGGGTTTTGGCCATAGTCTAGCACGCTGGCCATGTGCGGATTGATAGACTTCACACACCTTTGAGAACATTATGGAGAGCTCTCAGGCATGCAGGTTTCCTCACGATGTTTTCCTTCAGCGTTAAAGCAAGTGGTATTGAATTAATTAAAACGCACATAGCTCCGAAAAGCTAGAGGTGAGTGCCCGGGATCGAACCTAAGACCTCCGATTAGAAGGCGGACGTCCTAACGACTAGGCTATCACAGTTAAATTACTTAAGTATATTATTTTAATATCAGCGAAACGCCACAATAAACCTCCGTAAGGTACACGCGTCCTAAAAAATGTTCTCTTCTCTTAGCCTCTAACATTAGCGCCCGTAATAATAAAACTCTGATATCCCCGTAGGTACCTCCTTCCCGGAGTCCCGATTCCTTTATTAGCAAACATCCGGGCTTAACGCTGACGACTTTTTTATTTCCGCTTATCCCGGGAACTCGGATGCTGTATTTTTTGAAGACGTAAAATATTTTATGCCTCGTCGTGAGCTTGACGCGACAATTAAGATGCGAGTGCGGATGGCGCGAACTTTGTGTGAGATGCTGTTTTATGTGTTTTAGAGGCAACATATTATTCTTTGAATTTATTTTCATCATCATCAACATTTCAGCTTGCGGACGTATCATAGAATAGAGACTTTACGAAAAGGACCAACTTCTATAAATCTGACACCTTTAGAATTTCAATCTGGCCCCTAGCTATATCAAGGTTTTCCGACTTCGTAAAAATATTTTGTTTTAGAAAGCTTTTTTGGAGCCGGAAAGTCCTTGAGTGGAGACCGCGTTTAAGCAAACGTAGTGTGGGACGCCCTCCAGCACGATGGACCGACGATATAAAGAGGCTGGCGGTAAGTGGCTGGACGAGGAAAGCTGAGGACCGGGTGTGGTAGCGCTCTTTAGGGAAGGCTTATGTCCAACAGTGGACGTCCACAGGATGATGATGATGATGGTGAAAAATGCTTTCAGGTCTACAGCTACTTTGCTATAAATATTCGAATACATCTCTGGTGCAGTGGTGACTGCTGTGGTATTATAATTGGGAGGTCTTAGGTTTGATTCCCGGCACTTTATAGATATCAAGAATCTACTTTAACCTAAGATTACAGTCCATTTTACTCTCAATCCTAATCCTAATCCTACTAATATTATAAATGTGAAAGTGATGTTTGGATGTTTGTTACTCAATCACGCAAAAACGGTTGAACGGATTTGGATGAAATTTGGAATGGAGATTATGTAGATTATACCCTGTATTAAAACATAGGCTACTTTTTATCCCGGAAAATCGAAGAATTCCCGCGGGATTTTGAAAAATGTAAATCCACGCGGACGAAGTCGCGGGCATCAGCTATTAACAAATAAGTGGAAAACAAGTAGAATTTTCACTACCCAGTCACTAGAGGAAAACCCACGCAATCTTCGAAATAACTCGCGAACAACCTCTCCAGTGCAAGGTACCTCGGAAATATAAACAACACTCGAAACCTATAAAGAAATTAATAAACCACATCCAAAGAAGGAAGACCAATAACTGTTTGCCATTTAAACTGCCATAAAGGTGAATGTTCTCGCTCCTAGGGGCGGGTCTTTTATGAAGCAATCACGCCACCTTTCGGCAAACTTTACGTTCACTTTGAATACGTACAATTACGACGCAATAACTCGGTCGGAATTGTTTTCTGTTGCTTCGGAATACGAATTTATTATTATGTATTGTTCGATATTGCTGATTGATATACTTCTACCTGAAAATGTATTCTTCGCTTGCTAATAATAGCTCAGTTGCTTTGTTTATGGTAAATAATTAATTACATAAACTTAAAACTACAGCTACGTGAGTTCCAAACGTGTTCTGGTCTGAGAAGAAGCCCACAACAAACTCAGCTACATATTCTTTTTAGTATGACCATTTCACAATGTCACTTAAACTTATGAGAACTATCAAAGCTATAGGTACTATAATAATAGTGCAGAAACGTAATTACCTTAAAAGTTTTAAATGTAGCAACAACCTCGCAAGTGCAAGGTAGGTACCTACCACTTGGAATTAATATAAACAACATTCGAAACCTATAAAGAAATTAATAAACCACATCCAAACCAGGAAGACCAATAACTGTTTGCCATTTAAACTGCCATAAAGGTGAATGTTCTCGCTCCTAGGGGCGGGTCTTTTATGAAGCAATCACGCCACCTTTCGGCAAACTTTACGTTCACTTTGAATACGTACAATTACGACGCAATAACTCGGTCGGAATTGTTTTCTGTTGCTTCGGAATACGAATTTATTATTATGTATTGTTCGATATTGCTGATTGATATACTCGTGCCTTAAAATGTATTCGTCGCTTGCTAATAATAGCTTAGTTATTTTGTTTGGTGCATTTTCACTTCGAGAAACGATAACCACCCACACTCATCCAACGCTGAAAACCTATTAAAAAAAAACCTGCAATTTTTTTAATTTAAGGGCCAATGGCCCACATGTACCTACACTAAAATAATATATCGCTACGATGCAATACCAACTCATCGACAAAAATTCAGTGTTGATGTATTTTGATACTATTTTCCGCATATTCGGAATTGTCACACACAGATTCGGATGCTGCGGTAAGGCCAGGTGAATTATATGTTTGTATTGGTATTTCTTTTTATGTCAAATACATCATGTAGAAGCAATTAAAAAAAAAAAAATTATTGGCGGCCATTTTTAATTTTTATTATTTAGGTTTTTAATAATACCGCGGGAACTCTCTAATTTTCTGGGATAAAAAGTAGCCTATATCCTTCCTCGGGATGCAAGCTATCTCACCAAATTTCGTTAAAATCGGTTGAACGGATGGGCCGTGAAAAGCTAGCAGACAGACAGACACACTTTCGCATTTATAATATTAGTACGCATTGTTTGATAATGGCAATGGAAATACACATTTTGTAAATATATCAACTCTACCTATTAGGTACGGTTCACGAGATACATCTCGCTGACAGACAGACATACGGACGGACAGCAAAGGCATAGTAATAGGGTTGGCAAACTTCGGGTACCCTAAAACCCTACGGGTAGAACCCTAAAAAAGCTTATTTCTAAAATACCTATATTAACTACACCCAATTTAGTTGGCCTTATTTCCAAAGCAGTATACCTTTCTATTATAATTAGTTTGAAGGTTACTCAAGAGACTCATGTCATCAGACCTTAACCGTTATAATTCTTACAAGATTAAAACATGGTCAATTTGGGCCCGAACTTTGCCGCCAGTCGCCAGTTTATACCAATTTAATATGGCAGGTTAATAAGTCATGATTACCAGGCTCTACAGATATTTGCATAGAGATAGTGGAAGGACCTATTAGTAAAACCTAGTATAGAAAATATTTTGAAATAAATCTTTTATCGCTGTAGTGTTGAACTACGTCGCTTGATCAGAAACCCCCTTTTTATGTTAGAGATTTTCTAGCTAAAAACTTACATATCGGTGTAGTTAATATTGGACTAGGTATCTAGACCGATCAGAAAACAATAGTGAAACATGTCACGGCGAGGAGATTTGAGCGTATCGAATGAAGCCGACCGTCACCGCGTCACGTACTGTTGCAAACAATTAAATCTTTCGGCGTCACGTCACGGACCCGGAAAAAAACTGTGCGTTCACCCGGTTTATTAACATCGACGTGAGAAATTATTCCGAATGGTATTGTTCGTTTCGGTACAATAATATTACTCACTCTCTTTTACCAATTAAATATGGCAGGTTAATAAGTCATGATTACCAGGTTCTACAGATATTTGCATAGAGATAGTGGAAGGACCTATTAGTAAAACCTATAGTCGACGCATTTTAAACTGAGTCGTCGAGTCATCTGTCTGTTTCGCTCGCACTTACCTACAACCTGTAAGTGCGAGCGAAACAGACAGATAACTCGATGACTCTGTTCAAAATGCGTCGACTATAGTAAAGAAAATCTGTCAAAAAGCATTCATACTATCATCATCATGATCAACCCATCACCGGCTCACTACAGAGCGCGAGTCTCCTCTCAGAGTGAGAAGGGATTTGGCCACGCTGGCCATGTGCGGATTGGTAGACTATCCATACTATAGATATTACTTATTACTTGTAATATTACTAGCTTATGCTCGCGACTTCGTCCGCGTGGACACAAATTTCAAACCCCTATTCGACCACCTTAGAGATTGAATTTTCAAAAATCCTTTCTTAGTGGATGTCTACGTCATAAGCCAAATCCCTGCCTTATTCGTCCCGTATTTTGAGCTGTGCGTTAATAGATCATTCAGTCAATCAGCGTTTCATTTTATATATTTAGATAAATGCGAAAGTGTGTATGTTTGTTTGTATGTCTGTCTGTCTGTGTGTCTAGCCGTCAGTCCGTCCGTCCGTCCGTCTGTCCATACGTCTATTTATCTGTCTGCTAGCTTTTCGCGGCCCGTCCATTTAACTGACGTATATTGGTACAGACTGTGGGTCCCGCTTGCATCCCGGGGACGGACGCCTATGACCGTACTTTTTATCCCGGAAAATAAAGGTGATGTCGATCGTGATATTGTAGCTGTCATTCTACCGCAATCGAGCTGCAGTATTGAATTGCATTGCAAAGTTATAATTTTTTTACCGACATTGAACCTGTTTCTAATAGAGAAGAAAGGTATGTGCAGTGCACATTTATAATAAATCGATAAGCCAATCAAAAAACCTCTAGGTACGAAAAACTGTGATTGTATTAATTCATTTAAAAATGCACTCTATTTCAAGACCACGAAGGTACATTTTAATGTCAGCAGCATCTGAATTGATGTTAAGTTCCCTTGAAAATTTTTAGGCTTCCCTAACAGAACTTTAAGCAATATCCCAGTACAACAGTTTTGTGGCTTCCCTCTACCCTGATTTAAGGATTAATTAAACCTGAACTATATTTCTAATAAAAATAAGGTTGGAATTAGCTCGGCACTGGTCCACTTTGTGATCGTAGTGCCATAGGCTTTGGATTGTAATCAAGTAGCTATATTATTTTCCTTTGGCAAGACGTGTTTAATAAAGATTCGCCGAAGGAAATTTATTTCAAAGGAACAATTTATTCGATAGCGTATAAAATTTTCATAGCAATTTGGTTTTAATAAATAAAATTCCATTTATATATGAGTTGGTAACTTCACGTAACATAGTTCTGTTCAAAGTTGATAATGCATTTTTTGTAGACAGAAATTATTATAAGAAATATTTTAAATATAAGTATTTTCGTGTCTTAATTCAAAATATTATGATCATCATCCATACTAATATTATGCATGGGAAAGTGTGTCTCTCTGTCTGTCTGCTGGCTTTTTACGGCCCAACAGTTTGAGCGATTTTGATGAAAATTGGTACAGAGTTACATCCCGGGGAAGGACATAGGCTACTTTTAAATTCCTGAAAATCAAATAGTTCCCGCGGGATTTTTAAAAACCTAAATCCACGCGGAAGAAGTCGCGGCCATCATCATCTAGTTTGAAATAAATCTTTTATCGCTGTAGTGTTGTACTATATTGCTTGATCAGAAACCCCCTTTTTATGTAGGAGATTTTCTAGCTAAAAACTTATATATCGGTACAGTTAGTATTGGACTATGTACCTGGGCCGATCAGAAAACAATAGTGAAACATGTCACGGCGAGGCGATTTGAGCGTATCGAATGAAGCCGACCGTCACCGCGTCACGTACTGTTGCAAACAATTAAATCTTTCGGCGTCACGTCACGGACCCGGATAAAAACTGTGCGTTCACCCGGTTTATTAACATCGACGTGAGAAATTATTCCATATGGTATTGATCGTTTCGGTCTCACTGTCTTTCTCTCTTAGCGTTGTATTCCTCATGAGAGTCCTCATCCCCGTTTATGGAAGTCATTTATTTATTTATTTATTATTATTTAATTAGAACGGCCATAAAGCCAATTACACTAATTAAACTACGAGTACAAACTAACATAAACATACTTACAAAAATTGTTAAAATTATAAATTTTAAAAAGCAAAATTATAAATTTTTACAAAAGTGCAAGATCTGACCCATGAGGTCAGCCCATTTGTCAGCAAATATGTCACAGCGAGGGGACTCCTTAGTCATAGTAGCACAAAGGTCGGGGTGTGGCTCTGCCTCAGTAAAATCTGAATCAGTAAGGCCGAGGTCTGGAGCCAATCGAGCGGGACAAGGACAATGCTATACATAAGCCTGTGCCATTACGTTACGAGCGACGATAAACTAGCGGGGGGAGTTTGTCGCTTCTTTACATTGTAATAGTTAGTAGATATTCTGTGATAGGTACCTACTAGTAGTGTGGGTATTGTACAAGTAAGCATCGTGAAAATATATACGCGGCAGTAGTAGGGGATTCGCCGGTTCTGGCCCACCTCCTGGGCCCCCTCCCAACCTCGGCCCCCTCCGCCGGTCGGTCAACTTCGAAATCTAAAAAAAAAAAAAAAAAAAAAAAAAAAAAAAAAAAAAAAAAAAAAAAAAAAAAAAAAAAAAAAGGTTTTGGGGTGCGCTGAATCGTTTGCGCTCACTCCCGTCTTCGTATCTCTAACCGTTTAATAGTTAGCTTTTCGTCAAAATTAATCCCTAGTTCGTTATCTACTTGCTAATGACCTACTAATCACCCTCTATTGTTCGCATGCTCACTGCTTCATTTCATGGGGATTACAAAGGAAAGTCTTATCTCTCATAAGTACTGTTTATTGGCCTCCAAATATTGATTTAAATAATTCTAACAAAAACATATCATTCTCTAGTGTATTTTTATTGAATAAATCTAAAAAATCTGAACTTGTATAGTAGCCCGTAAACATGAAATACAAATACATTATACAATATTCGCCGCAAACTGCTGTATAATCATTTTTAATCCTCCTTGTATTGAAAAACTTTGAACTTGTATAGTAAGTAACCAGCACCAATCAACCTGACTGGACATGGGCCTTCCCAAGAGTACACCACCACACACGATCCTCTGCCTTCCTCATCCACCCACTTCCCGCTACCTTCACGCTGAGCGACTTTGAATTGCTAATGACCTACTAATCACCGGTCTATTGTACGCATGCATGGGGATTTCAAAGGAAACTTCTTATATGTCATAACTACTGTTTATTATTCTTCAATATCTACCACAAAAACAAATCATTCGGTACAATATTTTTATTGAATAAATCTAAACAATCTGAACTTGTATTGTAAGTAACCAGTACCAATCAACCTATTTAGCGTTCACAGCTGGACATAGGCCTTCCCAAGAGCGCGCCAACATACACGTTCCTCTGCCTTCCTCATCCATCTACTTCCCACAGCTTAACATATTATTTTGATGACATTTCGTACAGACTTAGCTTACATCCTGGGATAGGACGCTACTTTTTATCTCGGAAAATCAACGAGTTCTCATGGTATTTTTAAAAACCTAAATCCATGCGGATGAAGTCGCGGGCGTCATCTACTCAGAAATATATTCGTATTACACTAACGATTGCTTTTCTGCATATCGGGCATAACATTTTATCCAATGATAAAGCACATTTAGTACACGTTATAGCATGACCACATGGTCTATAACACATGCCTACTTCTTCTACAAGACAAATTTTACAGCAAAGTTTAAATGTTTCTTCAGCATTTTCTACACATAATATGTTTCTGCCTGCAAATTTAGAACTTATTGTATTGTTATTTACAAATTGTTCAGAGTCTTTTGATGTACCACAAACATCTTTGGCAATAGTTTGTATGTATGTTTCACCCATCACAAGTAAAACATAGGGGCAGGACGGAAACCAACGAGCGTGCTCCGACCATGGAAGATCTTCGATGTCCCAATCTTTGAGTCCACCATCACAAAAGTAACAAATCACTCGATCACTTTTTCCTGTATAAAAAAAACCAGCGTCTGCCATTTCTTGAGGTTTTTGATTTAAACCTTGAGGCCAGGCATCAAAACTTCGCAATCTTGCGATTTTAGTTGCATAACTAGGATATTTGGGATATAGAAACTCCATTTCGATCTACGAACAATGGATTTCGATGTTAATTAAATATATTATAACAGATTTTTAGTAAGGTTTGCAAGCTTATTACACATTATTATTTATTGAAAATTAATTCTTTAATAACGATTTTACACACATTTACTGCTATTTAAGTATATTTCGATTTTTAACATTTTTAACATTTTATATCTACCTATAAAAAAAACATATTTAAGGTGATGGTGGATAACTTAAAATAAAACAAAAAATATCTTTTAGCATTGTTTTATTACAAACCTTAATGAAAATGTAGATACAAGTTTTGGCTTAATCTATTTACTAGATTTTCTTAACTGCTAGTATATATAATATGATAATTTTTAAAGTTGAATGAGTTTCTTTGTAAGAGTTCCTTACATTCATTTTAGCCATTTTTTTGATTTAATCATTCTTTAGTTTTAATAATTTATCAAAGCTACTAAACCGAACAGAGTGTTTTTGGTCATAATATTATTCATTTCTAATAAGGGGTCCATTTTTCCCAATCAATTTTTTTCTTTATTTTTTTAATGTGTTTATCACCACTACCCTTTGGAGTCTTTAAAGTTCCTTCGTTAGATGTAAAATTCCCTTCGAGCGATTTCATCTGCAGTTGATGAATAAAATCAGACCTTTTAGAATTTCCGATGTAAGTCAAAGGTATTTTAATTGCATGTAATGTCTTAGCAACTTTTCCCAACCTATTGGATCACTTTTTTTAGAGGTCTCAATGTATCATTAATTAGATCAACAATATTACTGCCGGGAATTTTTTCATTGTTTATTAACACTGTACCATCAGCATGATCCCAATAAATTGCATTTTTACTCAAAGAAATCGAGTTTAATAACAACTCACCTTTTTTCAAATATGATTTTGGTATCAGACTTAAAATTTGAGTTGTTGTGTAACGTGGTTGATTATTTTCTTTTTCTGTTACATCATCTGTCGGTGTTTTGAATGACATTAAGTTTTCATTTTCTGTGTCTTTATTTTTGTAACTCTTATTTTCATTAATACTGTCAGTAATAATTGGTAACAAGATAGGTTGACGTTCTTCCTCGGTGAAATGTAGATATCTTTGTAGAATTTGTAAATATAAAATACATTTTTTACGATCTTCAATATTACTATTTAAAATCTTTTGCATTTCTACATCTAATCGGGACATGGGATTTTCAACATTGGTTTGCTGTTTGAGTCTTTCTATAAAACTAGGCTCAACAAGCAACATTTTTTTGGCATTTTCCATATTAAACTAATCCACTCAAAATAAACTCCAAAATGAAAGGTAAAAATGCTCCTACTTTTTGTATCAATATATTTTTCTTTAGTTTTTTTCCCTTGTGATACAAAGTGCGAAGTATACTTTTAAATTTTTTTAACTTTTTCTTTTGTACATTCACAAATGCAATTTATCTCTTCTTCTCCACACGATTTTAATAATGCTTTTTGACATTTAGGTTTAAGTATATGCAATGCGAGTAACAACTTTTTATGTGTCTTCAGACTTCAGTGCATTATTTGTAAATAATAGGAATTTGACGATTCTTTAAACTTTTACTATATCCTTTGTTGAAATATTATATTCTACACAAAATTCATCACAGGTAAATATTTTTGATTTAATTGGACACATCATTTGCATCTTGTTTAAGATCAATCATTAAATATCCATGTGCTTCTTTTGTTGCATCCTTATAGCCATCCTCAATGAATTTTAAATTATCTGGTGACACTTGTCTTGATAAGTATCGTATTTGGTTTTATGATATCACGAGGATTTTTAAAATAAATAATGTAGCTTTAATTCAAAGATATAATATCTATTTAATCTTTTCCATGATGAAAAAAAAATTTCAGTAAAACAAAATGACTTCCTTTAGTGAATTTGTTTTTGAGTTTAATTATTTTTTAAATAAGTTTTCAACTTTTATTTCATTCATTGAATTTTATGGAACGTGAAAACAAAGTTTTATCTCTAAATATTTTTTTGTGTTTAATTATTTTTTTAAATAAGTTTTCGACTTTTATTTTAATCATTGAATTGAATTAAATTTTATTTTATTGAAATAATCCTTGCGATGTTCGTTCTAACAATATAATGTGTTTGGAGAAATTTAAATTTATATGATTTAAACTTTGTTTTCACGTTCCATAAAATTCTATGAAGAAATAAAAGTTCTGTAAAACAAGTTAAAATTTAATTCAATTCAATGATTAAAATAAAAGTCGAAAACTTATTTAAAAAATAATTAAACACAAAAAAATATTTAGAGATAAAACCTTTTTTTTTTTTTTTTTTTTTTTTTTTTTTTTTTTTTTTTTTTTTTTTTTTTTTTTTTTTTTAGATTTCGAAGTTGACCGACCGGCGGAGGGGGCCGAGGTTGGGAGGGGGCCCAGGAGGTGGGCCAGAACCGGCGAATCCCCTACTACTCGCGGCTCTAAATTGAATTCCAGTAAACTTTCAATACACTGAACGGAATCAATGCATGGTGTATTGACACTGCATACACAAGCACAGGTTTGTATGCGGATATTGGCTGTAAGGGCCAAATGAAAAACGCTCACTGTGTTTGTTGTGCGCTAAAACTGAATATAAATTTGTGTTGCTCTGTCCACTGTACTAAACTTTATTCAACAGAATGCAAATAAAACCACAAACACAAAAAAAAACTAACACTGTAGTAAAGTAAAAAACTGCTCGATAATGCCCGCGACTTCATCCGCGTGGATTTAGGTTTTTTTGAAAATCCCGTGGGAACTTTTTAATTTTCCGGAATAAAAGTAAGCCTATGTCCTTCCTCGGGATGTAAGCTAACTCTGTACCAAATTTCATCAAAATCGGTTTAACTATTGGGCCATGAAAAGGCTAGCAGACAGACAGACATAGTTTTGCATTTATAACATAATTGTGGAAGTATGTTTTTTTTAATAATAATTTAGAGGCTTAGGTATGTTTGAATTTTCATGGCATCAGCGAGGTGATTTGCTAATCTGTGTCTGTAATTTTCCTGATTTTAGTAAAAATATTTAGTTTCAAAATCACAAGGACTCAATAATTTACACCTAAATCTTGAAGCCCATGCGAAGACTGGATAGGCTATTATAACATTTGTAGAAAGTTTAAAAATAACCGTTTTATTTGAACATTTTCGCACGCAATATTACCCAAGTCGTGTAATATTTCATAGCCGTGTATATAAACATATATTATTACTCGGTTTTAATGAAATTTATGAAGCAAAATGTGCCTACGAGAAACCAGTACATCTTAATTAATGTTAGCTACAAGAAGTGAAATGGATGGCTTCAATAGCGCGTTAATTACAAAATTATGATCAAAGTTGGCGTCTTGTGGCACTAACGTTTCTTCTGATGTGTAATCAAGTAGGTACCTACCTAAATAAATATTGTGTGTTGATAGAAACATTACTATGGAATTATACAATGCAATATGCAGAAAGATAATGCTAAAAGATTTTACAAGTAATAAACTGAAAACGCAAATAATAAAATATCTCAATGCTCTAAATTATAACGAAACTGAGGATCTTCTGATTAAAATAATATGATTGAAACAAACTAGCTAATATAAACAACAAATAATACACACACGCACCCACACAAACACACACACATACACACCTTAATACACGCACACGCATACATGCACACCACTATCACTTGTAATAGACACCGGTAAGTATAACATGTCCGACCTTAGAGCACCAAATTGTAATAACATTTATTCAAGTTTTTAGAAATGGAGAAGGCAACCCACTGTAATACAGTGTTTACTAGTGCAGGGGTTGCCCATTCATACGTCTACTAAACCTAGGTCTACTTAATTATTACTTGTTTTTTATCTGTATTTTATATGTAATTTAATATGTAATAATATACAATATCCAATAAATATCCAATAACCAATCCAAAAAATAGAAGTTTATAATGGGGAGTGTTCTGCTGAAGAGTTTTTTGACCAGTTCAGCTGTGCCAGATCATTTTTACCACGCACATGAAAACTGTGGAACCACTGTTCCACAGTTTTCGGTTCGTCAAAAGTCGGTTTTTGAATATTTTTGTATAATAGTGGTTGCACAAAGACAGTGTGCACAAATCCATAAGAATTCCTTGTTTTACCAAAGAACTTTATAAACTTAAACCGATAATGCGTTATAGAGGCGGATAGTACTTGCGTTGCAGATGTGTATCAAGACGTACCTAAAACCTAGGTACAGTTAGCTGCTAGGTACCTATATCTTCCCATACGGCAATATACTGAGAGCAAGGAACTACGTCTCGCAGCTGTTACATTGTATACGTCCAGTCTGAACCGGTTAAGAGCAGTTCAGATCGGAAACGTTGTTTAGACCAAACTTCCTAATGTAATTGTGTGCTGAAAATGGCGAAGATTTTATCTGCATTTATTTTTGTTGGTAGAAATTATTAATTAACTAGCTGATGCCCGCGACTTCATACGCGGGGATTTAGGTTTTTAAATATCCTGTGAAAACTCTTAAATTTTCCGGGATAAAAGTAGCCTATGTCCTTCCCCGGGTTGCAAGCTGAGGTAGCTTGCAACCCGGGGAAGGACATACCAAATTTCGTCAAAATCGGTTTAACGGTAGTGCCGTGAAAAGCTAGCAGACAGACAGACAGACAGACACACTTTCGCATTTATAATATTAGTATGGATTATGGCTTTTGTACTTCAATTTACAACACTAAGTACAAACATTATAAATGTAAAAGTGTGTTTGTTTATTAGTTTGTTGGTTTGTCCTTCTAGGTATCACGCCGCAACGGAGCAACGGATTGACGATATTTTTGCGTAGATATCGTTATAGACCTGAAAATTGACACACGCTTATTTTCATCCCAGAAAATTGGAGTTCCCACGGGATTTCTTAAAATAATATGTTTTATTTTGCAGCTAAAACTATAACAATTTCTGCACACATAATTTTGTGGCTTCAGTAGATGTAATACTTAACTAATTTTTCACGACTCATCAGCTTTACCGATTGCAACGAAATTTGGTTCAGAACTGACAGACATAGGTTAATTTTTATCCCGAAAAATCAAACGGGATTAAAAAAGTCTAGGGCAACCAAGTCTCAAGCATTATCTAACTTATATCAAGAAAAATACCTATTTGTTTGTTTGTAATCGATACACTCTGAAACAACAGAACTGATTTTAATAATTCTTTCACCATCAGAAAGCTGCTTTATTCAAAATTGGCATCAGCATTTATTACATATGCGAAAGTGTGTTTGTTTGTTGGTTTATTGGTTTGTTGGTTTGTCCTTCAATCACGTCGCAACGATGCAATGGATTTACGTGATTTTTTGCATGGGTATAGATAAAAACCTGGAGAGTGACATAGGCTACTATTTATCCCAAAAAATCAAAGAGTTTCTACGGGATTAAAAAAAACCTAATTCCACGCGGACGAATTCGCGGGCATCAGCTAGTAGGCTATAAATAACACATGTGTCACGTACAAAGTTGTGGACAAAACCTAGTAGATTATAAAGTGCACCTATGTGAAATAGAGTACGATATTCCACAGTACAAGTATCAACCCTAGTTACACCCGAGTACATGGTGTACATCAACTATACACCGAGCAAAGGGCGTCGCTCGGTGCGAAGATGCAATTGTTGCGCCTGACGGACGCTAACTGGCTTCGCCTTCATTATGTTGCATATGTGCAACATAAGGGTAGGTTTGTTGCCGTCTTCACGCGCAACACATCATGTTGTGTTGCATTTATGCGTTTGATTGATTCCCTCTTCTACATCACAGTCTACGACAGCAATCTAGCTTAACCATTGCGCAATTAAAATTAAAAGTTAATGTGTGACTCTAGGAGATTTTATAACTTATTTTTCCCAACCCATCCACTTAACCGATTGTGACGAGATTTGGTACAGAGCTCATTGGACATAGTCTACTTTTATCCCGGAAAATCAAAGAGTTTCCACTATAATTTTTAAAAATATCAATCCACACGAATCAAGTCTCGGGCATTGATCAACGTCTAGTAGATTATAAAGTACATCTATGTCAAATAGAGTACGATATTCCAGTGTACAAGTATCAACCCTAGTTACACCCGAGTACATGGTAAACTATACACCGAGCAAAGGGCGTCGCTCGGTGCGAAGATGCAATTGTTCCGCCTGGCGGACGCTAACCGGCTTCGCCTTCATTATGTTGCATATGTGCAACATAAGGGTAGGTTTGTTGCCGTCTTCACGCGCAACACATCATGTTGTGTTGCATTTATGCGTTTGATTGATTCCCTCTTATACAACACAGTTCACGACAGCAATCTAGCTTAACCATTGCGCAATTAAAATTAAAAGTTAAGGCACAATTTGTGACTCCAGGAGATTTTATAACTTATTTTTCCCAACCCATCCACTTTACCGATTGTGACGAGATTTGGTACAGAGCTGATTGGACATAGCCTACTTTCATCCCTTTATTAAAATATTATCCCTTTATTATAATAAAAGAGTTTCAACCGGATTAAAAAAATTAAAAAAATTACACGAATCAAGTCTTTATCTATACCCATGCAAAAATCACGTCAATCCGGTGCACCGTTGCGACGTGATTGAAGGACAAACCAACAAACAAACACACTTTCGCATTTATTATAAGCGTACTGATTTTCAAAAAGTTATATTTCGTCGTCAAGTTTAGTAGGACATATCGACTACCCTCAACGCGTTGCGTTCCCAAAACTCAATATACCGGTTGGCTGGCTCCAAAATTGATTCCGTATCGCCCGCGTCCCTATTTACGAGTAGATCTGGATTTTGTGCGGTGTAACACGTCACATGTTTTTTTCTCTTTAGGTATTTTTTGCCTCACTACAGCAAGAGCGTGGATTTGATCTGCAGCTTGCTCCAGCAATGCGCGGGACTTCAATTTCTTTGATATACTATTCATACTATTCTATACTTAATAATTATTATAAATGCGAAAGTGTGTCTATCTGTTTCCTAGCTGTGAAAACATAGCCTATCCGTTTAACCGATTTTGATGAAATTTAGTGCAGAGATAGCTTACATCCTGCGGAAGGACCTAGGGCTACTTTTTATTACCCGGAAAATCAAAGAGTTTCCACGGGATTTTTATAACCCCAAAATCCATACGGACGAAGTCGCAGGCATCTTCTAATATTGAATCTTCAAAAAGAGCAACCACCGAGTTTCTTGCTGGTTCTTTTTGCTAGGAAAGTCATTCCGAATCAGTGGTAGATGCATTTTTCGATTCAAAAGTACTAGTAACAGTTGAATTAATAAAAAATAAAAAATGATTTATTTTATTGATAAATAAGCGAAGTAATAAGTTTTTAACATATTATGTACGTTTGTTAGTCCAGGTTAATAATATACACACAGCATAAAAAAAATTAAAAACCTTTTTATTAATCAACTACCAAGAAGTCAATAATAGGAAAGTATGGAAAAGAAACTAAAAAATGTATGTCATAATGTTAATCCAAGAGAAATAATTAAGGCTGCCTCAACTTGTATCATTTTAGCTACAACTTTGCCAGCTAAGCTAATTAAGTATCAAAACTTTTTTTTAATTTTACTTAATCACCGGTTGCAGGAGCTACGCAAACTTCTTTTGAGATAAACCGTATTTAACTCTAAGGCTGCGATCACACAGTAGTAGATCAAAGAGTAGTATGGTAGAAGTAGAAAATCAAAGAGTTCCCACAGGGCTTCAAAAAACCTAAATCCACGCGGACGAAGTCGCGGGCATCAGCTGGTTTCAGATTAGGAAGGAATTTCACCCTCACCACCTGGTGCACTTCGACCGTCCGCTAGCTGTGCCAGATCCTTCTTTCCACGCACATGCAAACTGTGGAACCAACTCCCATCGGCGGTGTTCCCACTAGATTACAACACGGCAACGCATCGGCAGTTCCTCTAGTGCTGCAAATGTTCATGGGCGGCGGTAATCACTTAACATCAGGTGACCCGCCTGCTCGTTTGCTCGCTATCTCTATTAAAAAAAAAAAAAAATATAAATTGGAAAAGTAAAAGTCTGAGTCCTTTTGTAGCTTCTATGTCGTTAGAAATTACTTCGGTAAAATGTAAACATCGCTTAAAGGTTTTGCAAAAAAGAATTTCTTTTAAAAATTGGCTTTAGTAAATACCTTAAATCTTCTTTGTAAAATAATAGGTATTTCAAAAGATCACTCTCTTTAAGTTAGTAAAAAATATATTTACAAAATTTTCTTTTTAAGGTTATTATCAAAACTTTGTACTTTTTAATGTTGTATAAAAACCACTAAAGGTTTAAGAGTATGTGAATATTATATACTTCAGTGTAAACACCTTTTCAATATGTTTATCTCTTTCCTTCGCTTTATATTCCCTATGGGCATATGCTTTTATCTAGACAAGAAAAACTTTTCTACTCCAAAGTTTTCGACCTTTTTTCTGTTTTAGACTAACACTAGGAATTCTTTAGGAGTTTGCTTTCGAAAGAAAATAAATAGTTTTAATGTAGGTACTTAATTATGGTAGAAAACATTGGTTTACTAATATGATCGATATAATCTATGCTTCTATATTAATATTATAAAGAGGTAATGTCGTTAAGTTTGTTTGTAGGGGGTAATCTCTAGAACTACTGAACCGATTTTAAAAATTCTTTCACCAATCGAAAGCTTTATTATTCCTGAGTGACATATACACGCGGGCGAAGCCGCGGGGATCAGCTAAAAATAATAATTTCAATGTCCACATAATCCATACTAATACTATAAATGCGAAAGTGTGTCTGTCTGTCTGCTAGCTTTTCACGGCCCAACAGTTTAACCGATTTTGATGAAATTTGGTACAGAGTTAGCTTACACCCCGGGGAAGGACATATACTACTTTTTATCCCAGAAAATCAACGAGTTCCCACGGGATTTTTAAAATCATAAATCCACGCGTACGAGGTCGCTGGCACTTTGTTGAGAATAACTCGAAAAATAAAGTGACGTCGCTCTATATCTATCCAATATGGCGGACTTCTAAAAATGCCCAAGATATCTTCAAACGATAGGATCTAGGACTGTAGTAATAAAATGAAGTAATTTTTTTGTATAGCTGTAGTTTATATGGCTAGAATTAATTATTAAAGAGAACAATTATTAAAATATCATGATTTTTATTCATTTTTGACATAATTCATTTTTATAATATAGTTAACAATAGTGAGGAATTTTTATAATAAATTCAATTTGGTCTTCATTTAGTTAGCGAGCAGCGCGAAACCATTAATTTAATGGTACTACTGATAATCTTATTCAAGCTCAGAGTCCGGTTTAATTTAGCCCGGGCCCATTAAATCGAAGCTAACCGGGGGCGCCGAATGACTTAATGGTGTTTGCTGACGGTACTAGCTTTCACTTTTAATCTCAACTAGCTTATGCCCGCGACTTCGTCCGCCTGAATTTAGTTTTTTTTTAATTCACGTGCAAATAAAAAGTAGCCTATTAAGTCAGTTTTAGTGTGATTTAAGTTTATAAAAATTCCTATGGAACTGTTCGATTTTCAGGAACTTAAAGTCGTCTATGTCTTTTCCCGGTATGCAAGCTATCTCTGTACTAAATTTCATCAAATTCAGTTGAACGGATGGGCCGTGAAAGACTAGCAGACAGACAGACACACTTTCGCATTTTTAATATTAGTATGGAGTATGGATAAGGTAAACGTGGAACGCCGAAATTTTGTTTTAAACCTTAAACCAATCCTCATAGCCTAGAATTGAGATTAAAAGTGAAAGCTAGTACCGTCAGCAAACACTGAAACACCATTAAGTCATTCGGCGCCCCCGGTTAGCTTCGATTTAATGGGCCCGGGCTAAATTAAACCGGACTACGAGCTTGAATAAGATTATCAGTAGTACCATTAAATTAATGGTTTCGCGCTCCTCGCTAACTAAATGAAGACCAAATTTAATCTAAATAAATAAAAGTAAAAGGTGACTGACTGACTGACTGACTGATCTATCAACGCACAGCTCAAACTACTGGACGGATCGGGCTGAAATTTGGCATGCAGATAGCTATTATGACGTAGGCATACCGCTAAGATACGATTTTTGAAAATTCAACCCCTAAGGGGGTGAAATGAGGGTTTGAAATTTGTGTAGTCCACGCGGATGAAGTCGCGAGCATAAGCTAGTATAAATTACATACACAAAAACATTTCCCGTCCCTTTTGCACTCGAACGAGCAATGAAATATTGGAGGGAGATAGTTCATCTGGACGTGAAAATACGGCCTAAGCTCTCTCTCCTTCATATCTTTCAGCAACAGGTTTCTTATGTGGGGAAATATTTTTATCCCCAGTAATGTATCACTCTGGGTACCGAACGAATCTTCGAGTGCTGTCCTTGTTTGAACCTCGATATCGATTGTACCTGACCCATAGTCGATATTTCAAATATTCGTCCCCTTGTAATTTATGGCGTCTCATGTTAGGGCGTGATATAAGGATTTTATTGGTGCTGTTACCTTTTGGATTTTTAATTGAATTGTTAAGTTCGATCGCTTGATTTGTTGTCTCGTGCTGAGCAATGTGCCTCGGGAGTCGGGAGGTGGAAATTTTAATTGGAAGCATTCACTGAAATTGATGTACTTATGTACGAATAATTTCAAATGTTTGCTTATTTTTCCTATAGATTGACATATTATTACCATACGTATTCGGTATTGTCCGCGACTGGCGGAGCGGGCGTGCGTGGGTGACGTGCGGTTGTGCACTGTGCGAGGTGTTCCCTTGACCTTTTCGACCTATCGCGTACCTACCATAGGTAAAAAATTTGTTACTTTAAGCGAGCAATCTTCTTAAATATAAGTATAAAAGAAAAAGGTGACTGACTGATTGATCTATCGACGTACAGCTCATACTACTGGATGGATCGGGCTGTTTGCATTGTAGTAGGCATCTGCTAAGAAAGGTTTTTGAAAATTCTACCCCTAAGGGAGTGAAATAGGGGTTTGAAATTTGTGTGGTCCACGTGGTCGAAGTCGCGATCATGAGCTAGTTTAATATAATATGTAATTGGTTTCTCAGACACGGCTTTAAAGATTCGGATGAAATTTTGTCACGATTAGTCTTTGTCACGTTGTGCAATTTGCATAGCAGCGCCCACTAGCGGTCGACGCCGGAACTACGTTCACCGTAGTGGGCGCTGCTGTGTATGCTATTAATTTACTTTAATATTTAAATCAATTATATTTTCTGCCAATTATAATATCGATGCTAAGACATTACTGTTACATCACTAAATGTCAAAAGAAGCACTATTCCGAATGAGATTGTACGTCTACTACACATCTCCCTCTCGAGCAAGGAAATATCGCGAGTCATTCTGTTATTATATTCGAACAAAGAAAACAATCGCGGTTCCGCGTATGCCGAGCCACATGTTGCCGATTCAGCTTACGTCATCTCGTTATATTACAGTCAAATACGAAAAAGTCGAGTAATTCACTCTTATCGATAAGTATGTTAGTATTCCGTATTTCATTTGAACATCACGATAACAGATTTTTATGAAGTTTATTTATGTAAATAATATAAAGTTAAAGAATATTGTAAAAAATCGATATTTAAGGAAAATGGTACAACACTAATTTCAATCATCATCATCATCATCATTGTCCCGCCTCATACCCCGATTGTCATATCGACCTGTCGCAGACTATTATAGGTAATATTTTTTGACTACCATATTATTTAGATTTTCTACAATTTAGTTTGAAAAAAATATATACTTACCTACTTAGGCTTCCAAAAAAAGGGACTTTTTAATCCATTAAAATAAAGCCTTTGTCTTTTTAATATCGAAAGAAAATATGTAATGTCATATTCAAAATATCTTTATGAGACCCTTTTTATGAATATTAAGAAAATAGTGATGGACATTTTTCAGACAAATCTAAAACAATATTATAGTATTTTTTATTGATATTAAATTCTACTAGTGGATGCCCGGCGTGTACTACTACGCTAAAAATTCTCTAAAACTGTTTCTCATTATTGCCTTTCTAATGAAACCGGTTTTGGGACACATCAGTTAGATGGCTTGGTTTCAAAGTCTATAACGGACACAGTTAGAATCATTTTTGTTTAATATAATATAATATGACAATTCATATTTTTTATGATTTGAGTGTCAAAGAGAGTATTCAAAATTGTTCTATAACTTGTTCATCAAAATTTAAAAACGGCGAATGCACAAAGTAATTAGTTAACCCTCAGGTTTATTAACACCTTTACATCAAGTATAGTTCCGCCACTATTACTGGTTTAAAAACTTACCATCTACCACGGAGCCTTCGCTGCAGACCGTACCGTACGTCATTATGTACCTTGTCTGTCAAAATGTGGACAGACGTCATAGTTCATGACTTACCTGTAACAAAAAACTATACGTGATTATGTGATTCTGTACCTACGTGATTAAATTAGAAATGTAGAGGCCGTTTTTAGGGTTCCGTACCTCAAAATGAACAACGGAACACTTACAGGATCACTTTGTTGTTTGTCTGTCTGTCGGTCAGTCAAGAAACCTTCAGGGTACTTCCCGTTGACCTAGAATCATGGGCAGGTAGGTAGGTCCTATAACAGACATTCGGGGAAAAATCTGAAAACCCTGAATTTGTGGTTACATCACACAAAAAAAATTAATTATAATCATGAACTATATTAATTAATAACGCATTAATTATAATTTTAACGACCTCCCTGGCGTAGTGGTGAGCGCTGTGGTCTTAATAGTGGGAGGTCCCGGGTTCGATTCCTGGCAGGGGTTTGGAATTTTATAATTTCTAAATTTCTAGTCTGGTCTGGTGGGAGGCTTCGGCCGTGGCTAGTTACCACCCTACCGGCAAAGCCGTGCCGCCAAGCGATTTAGTGTTCCGGTACGATGCCGTGTAGAAACCAAAGGGGTATGGGTTTAATAAAAACTGCCATACCCCTTCCAGGTTAGCCCGCTATCATCTTAGACTGCATCATCACTTACCACCAGGTGAGATTGCAGTCAAGGGCTAACTTGTATCTGAATAAAAAAAAAAAAAAAAAAAAATGAACTAATAATTAGTACTTTCAATTTTCGAAGTAAGACTCGCACTTGGCCGGTTTTTTATTCAGTTACAAGTTAGCCCTTGACTGATATCACATGGTGGTAAGTGATGATGCAGTCTAAGATGGAAGCGGGCTAACCTGGAATTTTAAACCCACACCCCTTTGGTTACTACACGGCATCGTACCCGAACGGTAAATCACTTGGCGACACGGCTTTGCCGGTAGGGTGGTAACTAGCCACGGCCGAAGCCTTCCACTAAACTAGATCAGAAATTTAGAAATTATAAATCTCCAAACCCCTGCCGGGAATCGAACTCGAGACCTCCCACTAATAAGACAACAGTGCTTACCACTGCGCTAGGGAGGTCCGTAAGAGAACCAGACCCAGAGTAACCGATATAGCACAGGGGGTAGCGAAAAAAATAATCCAATTTTTTTTATTTTTTTTATTCAGATACAAGTTAGCCCTTGACTGCAATCTCATCTGATGGTAAGTGACGATGCAGTCTAAGGTGGGAGCGGGCTAACCTGGAAGGAGTATGGCAGTTCTTATTAAACCCATACACCTTTGGTTTCTACACGGCATCGTACCGGAACGCTAAATCGCTTGGCGGCACGGTTTTGCCGGTAGGGTGGTAACTAGCCACGGCCGAGGCCTCCCGGCAGACCAGACCAGAAATTTAGAAATTATAAAATTCCAAATCCCTACCAGGAATCGAACCCGGGACCTCCCTCTAATAAGACCACAGCGCTTACCACTGCGCCAGGGAGGTTGTCAAATGTTTTGAGTAGATGATATTATGCCCGCGAATTGGCTCGCCTGGATTTAAATGTTTATTTGAATAGAATACATTTTTTCTAAAGCTATATTTTACAAAGGAATACGTTGTTTCAATTTTTATACTTAGATATTATATCGTAGAAAAATATTACGAACTATAATTAATGGAGTTTATGAAATCACACGTCGGCGTTATGTGTGAAAGAGACACATATATCTATCGGAAACTCAACGAAGGAAGTGCATAGCGGCGGAAACGGAGGTAGTTGCAATTTGTGCAGTTGACTCTTACACTGACACGTATACAAACAACAAACAGCCTTAACATCTGAACTTTAGGGTGGATTGTCGAACAAACCTTAACATTTATGTACAGCAAAACTTGTATACGATAGAAGACCCTAACATATTAAGTTTAGAGTTTATAGTCGTATAGAGGTTGGTTCGTGTGGCTCACCTATATTGTAACTTCTGCCAAACTGAGTAAAGCAAGTTTGCTAATAGCAATAACTTAATACATTACAGTGGACCAGAAAGTAACAAAAAGTTAAAAGGCTGAGCTCACAGTTTCTCTTGGAACGGACTTCTTTGTGTTCGGTATTATTTGAAATTAACTTTACATTATAGGTGGTTGAACTCTCATCCCTTTGTGGATTAAGTTAAGTAGGTATAGCGAACTTTTTTTTAAAAATCTTTACCTAAATAATAACAGATTACCGCTAGGTACTGTGACGTTTTTTAGCAAACAGCTAAAAGTAAGTACGAGTACATATTTAGACCCTGAATTAGCTATCCATCATCATCATAATCATCATAATGAGATTGATCTATCATCATCATCATCACCATCATCATCATCATGATCAACCCATCGCCGGCTCACTACAGAGCACGGGTCTCCTCTCAGAGTGAGAAGTGTTTTGGCCATTATAGTCTACCACGCTGGCCAAGTGCGGATTGGCAGACTTCACACACCGTTGAGAACATTATGGAGAACTCTCAGGCATGCAGGTTTCCTCACGATGTTTTCCTTCACCGTTGAAGCAAGTGATATTTTAATTACTTAAAAATGCACATAACTCCGAAAAGTTAGAGGTGCGTGCCCGGGATCGAACCCCCGACCTCGGGTTGAAAGGCGGACGTCTTAAGTCCTAACCACTAGGCTACCACAGCCTATCAACGCACAGCTCAAACTACGGGACGGATCGGGCTGAAATTTGACATGTAGATAGCTATTATGACGTAGCATTTGCTAATAAAGGATTTTTGAAAATTCAACCCCTAAGGTAAAATAGGGGTTTGAAATTTGAGTAGTCCATGCGGACATAAGCTTGTCTATGTAAATGTAACATAGGTAAATTCATAAATTTACACATTAAAAACCTTTTGAATTGACACAAATTATTAAGAACCTGAATTGTAAAGTATGTACCCCGAAATTTATATAAGCATTATACAAAGAACAATGATGAAAATATTGAAACCTCTGTTAAAATAACGTTCACCCATTCAATGTTGTATTGAAATTTATCAAAGCGCCAATCCGGTGGCGCTGAATGAAAATGCAATTTTCAAAATACTGCAACAATGGGGCGGGCACTATTGTTGCTAGAGCCCTTGCACACTATACAGCGTCCGTCATGGCAGTACAAAGTTTAATTATGTTACCTAGAAAATCCGTGCTAAGCAGATTTGCGATGCAAACCAACATTTATAGGTTTAAATATTATGTGGGTGGGTTTTGACAATGGGCATTGTACTTAACTATGTGTTTCTGTTTAGTTACCAACCTATTTTGTTTTTAGGGTTCTGTACCTCAAAAGGAAAAACGGAACCCTTATAGGATCACTTTGTTATCTGTGTGTCTGTCTGTCTGTCTGTCTGTCTGTCAAGAAACCTACGGGGTACTTTCCGTTGATCTAGAATCATGAAATTTGGGAGGTAGGTAGATCTTATAGCTGACATTTGGGAAAAAAATCTGAAAACCGTGAATTTAGGGTTAGATCACCCAAAAAAAATTAAATTGTGGTCATGAACTAATAATTAGTATTTTCAACTTTCGAAGTGAGATAACTATATCAAGTGGGGTATCATAATATGAAAGGTCACCTGTGCATTCTAAAACAGATTTTTATTTATTTTTATGTATCATAGTTTTTGAATTATCCTGCAAAATGTCGAAAAAATACGACTGTAGTACGGAACCCTCATTGCGCGAGCCTGACTCGCACTTGGCCGGTTTTTTAGGTTCTAGTTATACTTACCTACCTAGGTGATTATATGTATATATTTATGAAATGTAGATTAGACTTGTTATTTTGTGTAGAGGTTTTATGTATAGAGTTTTATGTCATTGTTATCTTTTTTGTTATGTTTATATACAAAACTACTTACTGACCCAGCCCGGCTTTGGTCGAGTGGAATTTTTAAAAATTACTAAGGGGCTGGAATTTGCAAAAAACCTAAAATATCTACTTCTTCATTTTTGCCTGAAAGCTCAAGGAGGTACCATTTTTATGGATATAACTTGAAAAATGACGGTTTTCCATACAAACTTTCATTCCCTTTCTAACCCCCGGGGTAGACTTTTTTTTATTGTTAGGCAATATAGGCTTGAATTTCAGAAAATATTTTCTTTGGTGGTACTTATGTCAGTCAGTCAGTCGGGACTCGACGTCTTTTATACCTATGAAGATAAAAAATCTAAAATAACCATTGATGTAGAATTAGTAGAAAAATAACCGAGCCATCCATGCCTACTGGTCTTGGTTGGTATATATTTTATCGCAAATATTATAATCCAGCGCACAAAGCACTTCTTAGAAGCACAAATACCCAGAGCTTCCGTTTTCACACACGCATTCAAACGGATCATAAATAATTCTATCACCCCACATTAAATAAACGTATGTGGACAGGACAGACTCTGTGTACCACACAATAAGACAAGGTGGAAGCAAGCCGCTCGTTTCCCACGCAACGTTTTCTGTACAATCGATCTGCCCAATTATAGTCGGAAGAAAAATGTTCTTAGTAAGTAGGTACATTGGAGAAGCTATGAAAGCCGGCTGAGTTTGTTGTGGGCTCTTCTCAGACCTGGGCGCGTTTGGAATCCTCGTAGCTTTAGTTTTAAGTTTGCGTAATAATTATCACCACTATATCTTACAAATGTAACACCATACCAGACTATCAATACGAGTAATTTATTACCTATTTTGAATAAATCATTTGACTTTGACTTTGACTTTGAAGCCTAATGGTTAGGACGTCCGCCTCTTAATCGGAGGTCGGGGTTCGTTCCTAGATACGCACCTCTAACTTTTCGAAGTAATGTGCGTTTTAAGTAACTAAATATCACTTGCTTTAACGGTGAAGAAAACATCGTGACGAAATTCTTGAGTCATTGTCTGCGTGGACTACAGAATTTTTAAATCCCTATGTTACCCCCTTAGGAGTTGAATTTTCAAAAATCCTTTCGTAGATGATGTCTGCGTCATATTAGCTAGGTATTTGCATGCCAAATTTCATCCGGTACAGTAGTTTAAGCTGTGCGTTGATAGATCAGTCAGTCAGTCAGTCAGCTTTTCCTTTTATATAATATGTAACAATTTCATGCTTACATGAACATTAATATTATTATGATAGGGATTACAAAAGTAATTTTGAAAGAGGACATTTATTTTGAATTAGAATATCAATCTATTTAATATACGAAAACCTTTTAGTATTTAGTTTCAGCTGCTTTAGCCAGAACAGAAACCTGATAGTAAACTAGGAAGGTCCCGAATTTTCGGAACTCGTCAGTAAATACCATTCGAAATTGCACTCTCAAAGGTACCCCTCTCTCAAAGGTAGAAGTTCATTACAGGTTCCCAAAAAGGTACAAACGCTAGTACACGAACACAAGAAGAGATATTTAAAATGAATGAACGAGACGTATGAGTCAAAATATAATTATAATTTACTTTGCCCCATCTAAAATGACCCATATCTATTATGGTTTCCAATTAAATGTATTTCAATATTATAACGATGTTTAACGCTATATTATCTTGTAAATAACGGGTACATACCCCGCTTAATTTGATGTTTTATACTACCATAATCTTCTAAATATATAAAACGAAAAGGTGACTGACTGACTGACTGACTGACTGACTGACTGACTGACTGACTGACTGATCTATCAACGCACAGCTCAAACTACTGGACGGATCGGGCTGAAATTTGGCATGCAGATAGCTATTATGACGTAGGCATCCGCTAAGAAAGGATTTTTGAAAATGTAACCCCTAAGGGGGTAAAATAGGGGTTCAAAATTTTTGTAGTCCACGCGGACGAAGTCGCGGGCATAAGCTAGTATTATATATACCATAATACCATAATATCAGCCCGATTCGTCCAGTAGTTTGAACTGTGCGTTGATAGATCCGTCAGTCAGTCGGTCAGTCAGTCACCTTTTCCATTTATATATATTTTAGATTACACTATAATATCAAAGGTACCTCTCTCAAAGATAGAAGCACGCCATGTAGAAATTCATCGCGAACTCTCACAAACTCACAAACGCCACTACCCGAACGAAACAAGAAATATTTAAAATGACCAATAGCAATAGGTTATTTCCAGTGATTCGTGTCAAACGGACACACAGCCTGCAGTGGCGTGCACAGTGTTTGAAGCCAGGGTAAGCATGTTAGGTAGGAACCTATTTACTGGCAGGTCATAATGAAAAATATGCAACTTGCAAAATTGAGCTATTACAACTGGGGTAAGCAGTGCATTTATGCCTCTATGACCTGCACGCCACTGCACACAGGTAAGCTGGCCGGTAGCCGGCGGCGGACGTGCCACCGAATCCTATCGGGTTTGAGCGGACGCACGCTGCGGCAAACATTAAAAAAGGGCGAAAATGACGTTTCCAATTTTCTACTGTTGCCTCCCGGCTACTATACGGCATCCATTTTTTTTTCGGCTCGGATTCGGCTGACACGTGCGAATCTGACAACAACAGAGTGAGTGAGAGAGTTTTTAATGAATCAATATAAGCAAGTTAACTATGTTATTCAAATCCGCTGCTGTTTCTTTCTCTTAATACTGTTATTATAATTAGGAATATTGTAAATATTTCATACCTAAGTGAATTCCGTAAAAGTGATATCTAATAATTATAATGTACTTACCTACCTATATTTTGCAATACCCTAACAGGTTCTCATATGTATCTCATGTTATTATTTCAAGTAGATGCATGTGAAACGCAAAAAATAAAGAATAAAGAATAAAGAACTATACTAGACGACCTCCTGGCGCAGTGACTGCAACCTCACTTAGTGGTAAGTGATGAAGTCTAAGATGGAAGTGGGCTAACCGGGAAGGCGTATGACCGTTTTTATTAAACTCATGCCCCTTTGGTTTCTACACGGCATCGTACCGGAACGCTAAATTGCTTGGCAGCACGGCTTTGCCGGTAGGGTGGTAACTAGCCACAGCCGAAGCCTCCCACCAGACCAGAAAAGAAATTTAGAAATTATATAATTCCAAACCCCTGCCAGGATTCGAACCCGGGACCTCCTACTAATAAGATCACAGTGCCTACCACTGCGCCAGGGAGGTGTCAAATACTAAACGTTATTAGTAGTAATGGTCCATGTATTGTGTCTAATTCGGGACACAATATAATCGCATCGGGTCACAACAGTAGTGACTAATTGGCAATTAATTATCACACGTACGATAATAAGCGTTACTATTAACATCTCTATGGAGAGATGTTTGTACAAGTGATCAGATTTGATCGTGATATCACCTGCACCTGTTTGTTATGATACAAGTGATAGGACCGCTCTATGAGTCTATATATGTGATAACAAGAGATGAATCACAGATAGGATATGAAACATCACCTGAAAGCCATTTCATATGATGTATTATTACATGCCAGGTGCTACCTTACTTAAAGTAGGCTGTGAAAAATCACGAAGCTAAATCTGACAAGGTTTGAATACCTAGGATTCCGTACTACAGTCGTATTTTTTCGACATTTTGCACGATAAATCAAAAACTATTATTATGCATTAAAATAAATAAAAATCTGTTTTAGAATGTACAGCCTTTCATATGATACCCCACTTAGTATAGTAATCTTACTTTAAAAATTGAAAACACTAATTATTTGTTCACGAACACATTTGTTTTTTGTGATGTAACCACAAATTCACGGTTTTCAGATTTTTACCCTAATGTTTGCTACAAGTCCTACGTAGCTACCTGCCAAATTTCATGTCTCTAGGTCAACGGGAAGTACCTACCCTGTAGGTTTCTTGAGAGACAGACAGACAGAAAACGGTATAAGGGTTTCTTTTTTCCTTTTGAGGTACCCTAAAATAACCTAAAAAGCCCTAAAAATACAAAGATAATAATATATTACAGAAACCTACATGTGCTACTTTTTGTTCCTAAAAATCATAGCGTCTTCAAGCAATAGATCTAGGACATTTCGGCTCCAATCATAGACATACATAAACATAGATACAAAGATGTGCGTTCGCATCGCACGGCCTCTAATACTGTCTCCGTAATTAAAGGTCCATAATTGATTTGCTTTGTATGCGGATTACCAATTAACTACTTTTTGTCCCGAAAAATCAAAGCGTCAATCAAATCACCCGATAGATCTAGGTAGTATTCGATTTATCCTCTTTAGGAAAGGCAAAGGTCGTGGACCATGCAGCCTGGTAAGTTGTAGGTGAGTTTAATTCTTGTGTGATAGATCTAGGACGTTTCGGCTTCAATCATAGACATACATAAACATAGATACAAAGATGTGCGTTCGCATCGCACGGCCTCTAATACTGTCTCCGTAATTAAAGGTCCATAATTGATTTGCTTTGTATGCGGATTACCAATTAATTACTTTTTGTCCCAAAAAATCAAAGCGTCAATCAAATCACGCGATAGATCTAGGTAGTATTCGATTTATCCTCTTCAGGAAAGGCAAAGGTCGTGGACCATGCAGCCTGGTAAGTTGTAGGTGAGTTTAATTCTTGTGTGATAGATCTAGGACGTTTCGGCTTCAATCATAGACATACATAAACATAGATACAAAGATGTGCGTTCGCATCGCACGGCCTCTAATACTGTCTCCGTAATTAAAGGTCCATAATTGATTTGCTTTGTATGCGGATTACCAATTAACTACTTTTTGTCCCGAAAAATCAAAGCGTCAATCAAATCACCCGATAGATCTAGGTAGTATTCGATTTATCCTCTTTAGGAAAGGCAAAGGTCGTGGACCATGCAGCCTGGTAAGTTGTAGGTGAGTTTAATTCTTGTGTGATAGATCTACGACGTTTCGGCTTCAATCATAGACATACATAAACATAGATACAAAGATGTGCGTTCGCATCGCACGGCCTCTAATACTGTCTCCGTAATTAAAGGTCCATAATTGATTTGCTTTGTATGCGGATTACCAATTAATTACTTTTTGTCCCAAAAAATCAAAGCGTCAATCAAATCACGCGATAGATCTAGGTAGTATTCGATTTATCCTCTTCAGGAAAGGCAAAGGTCGTGGACCATGCAGCCTGGTAAGGTGTAGGTGAGTTTAATTCTTGTGTGATAGATCTAGGACGTTTCGGCTTCAATCATAGACATACATAAACATAGATACAAAGATGTGCGTTCGCATCGCACGGCCTCTAATACTGTCTCCGTAATTAAAGGTCCATAATTGATTTGCTTTGTATGCGGATTACCAATTAACTACTTTTTGTCCCGAAAAATCAAAGCGTCAATCAAATCACCCGATAGATCTAGGTAGTATTCGATTTATCCTCTTTAGGAAAGGCAAAGGTCGTGTACCATGCAGCCTTGTAAGTTGTAGGTGAGTTTAATTCTTGTGTGATAGATCTAGGACGTTTCGGCTTCAATCATAGACATACATAAACATAGATACAAAGATGTGCGTTCGCATCGCACGGCCTCTAATACTGTCTCCGTAATTAAAGGTCCATAATTGATTTGCTTTGTATGCGGATTACCAATTAATTACTTTTTGTCCCAAAAAATCAAAGCGTCAATCAAATCACGCGATAGATCTAGGTAGTATTCGATTTATCCTCTTCAGGAAAGGCAAAGGTCGTGGACCATGCAGCCTGTTAAGTTGAAGGTGAGTTTAATTCTTGTGTGATATATCTAGGACGTTTCGGCTTCAATCATAGACATACATAAACATAGATACAAAGACGTGCGTGCACGTCGTATGGCCTCTAATACCGTCTCCGTAATTATAGGTCCATAATTGATTTGCTTTGTATGCGGATTACCAATTAATTAGCGTGTAGTACTAGACCGGGAGGTCGCGGGGCGAAAGGGCGCATGTATATTGTCATCTTTTGTGATTAATTGTGGTACTATTGTTAATCATTTTGCAGAGCATTTTGGTTATTGTATTTATGATTCAAAGTCAAAGTCAAAGTCAAATGATTTATTCAAAATAGGTAATTAATAACGCTTTTTGATGGTCAGATGTTGGATTTCTAAGATATAGTGGTGATAATTACGCAAACTACGAGGGTTCTACTAAAGCTACGAGGGTTCCAAACGCGCCCAGGTCTGAGAAGAGCCAACAACAAACTCAGCCGGGTATTCTTTTTATTATCACCACTTTACAAAATTATTGAAACTTATTAGAACTATCACAATCCGTTAAGCAACTCATTGATACAATATATTTGTAGGTAATGTAAGTTAAATGGTGTATGTTACCCTATTTTAGTGGAGGTCTCCTTTACAATACGGTATTTGACAACTAGTCAAATCAGTAACTTTTTATCAAACGTCAAAACGCGCGCTTAGTATGCGAGAATCTATGAAAAATCATTTGATGTGCTTCTTTTAGTTTAATCGATAATTAAAAATGGTTATTAAACTTAAAACCAACAAAGGACGTGGATTTTACGTATTTTGGAAGACCCTCTATTTAATAATCACTGAGAAATAATTTATTTTTGATGTAGTCAAATACCCAATACTCACGTCATACAGTGCGCGGCCGAAAGTAATGTACATCGGCCTTTAGAATGACATTACAGCTTTGTAGAGCGTTGTCTCTGTCACTCATACTAATATCTCAACGGCAGGGACAACGCTCTACAAATCTGCTATCGCCTTCTAAAGGTTGATGTACATTACTTTCGGCCGCATACTGTACTTGTATAAATAAATAAATCCCTCAGAGAATATCACAGACTAAAATAATAATGTAAATAGAAAAACACGCTAATGTAAAACATATTATTGCTATGAATAATAAAAAAGATGCACGGTTGAGTATCATAAAGCGATGTTACAGAAGTAAAAGGGGGGAAAAGGGTCCCTGGGGGGTGCGTGCCTACAACGACTTCGATAATAATACGTTATTGTTTCTGGAAGAGCCATAGAGGGTATTATATTTTTACTAGATGATGCCCGCGATTTCGTCCGCGTGAATTTAGTTTTTTTTAATTCCGTGGGAACTCTTTGATTTTTCGGGATAAAAAGTCTATGTCCGTCTCCGGCATGCAATATATCCCTGTACAAAATTTCGTTAGAATCGGTTAAAAATATGCATGAAAAACTCGCAGACGGACAGACAGCCAAAATTTTTGTATTATATTTAAAATTAGCATGGAGTAATGATTTACGTAGAGCAGGTATATTTACAAATGAAAATGAGTTATGTTAAAGTTACTAAAAGGATAAAACAATAACTTGCGCAATTTTAAAGCAATGAAAAATTTGTTTGAAAAATGAAAATAAATAAAATAAATAAAAGTTTATTCAGCTCACAAAACAAGAAAAAACGAAAAAAAAAAAGAAAACCAAATGTAACAAATTTAAAAAAAAAATTAAAACTAGGTAAACTTTGAAAAAAAAACATTTTTGAATTACAAAACAACAAACAACGTTATCCATTTTTCAAAATATCATAACACAAGTAGTTTTGGAGTCCCGACTATTAAAATGTTAAGTCAAAATCTTTCTTTTGACGACGTCCCTGGCGCAGTGGTTAGGGTTTGGAATTTTATAATTTCTAAATTTCTGGTCTGGTCTGGTATGGGAGCACGATGGGAGGCTTCGACCGTAGCTAGTTAGTAGTTACCACCCTACTGGCAAAGCCGTGCCGCCAAGCGATATAGCGTTCTGGTACGATGCCGTGTAGAAACCAAAGGGGCGTGGGTTTTAAAAAAACTGTCATACCCCTTCCGGTCATCATCACTTACCACCAGGTGAGATTGTAGTCAAGGGCTAACTTGTAACTTGAATTTAAAAAGAAAGTCTTAATTTGGTAAAATAAATCGTATCTAGTAAAAGGCTGTCCTTGACCATGACATATCCATCTCTCAGGGGCCACAAGCAAAATTCAATCTGTAGCCAGCACTCCCAAATCACCTGAACACTTTCCGAAGCAGGCATTAGGTTTGGGGGCAAATCTCATTTGGATACATTTACAATCGTTTCAAGCGGTGCGTTTCATTTTGTTCCCAATATATTACGAATTCGAAGGGGTTTTAATATTTTAGATGGTTATAACTTTGAATTGACTTAGATGTAAAACGTTGTATAAGTCCCGAAAATTGCTATTGCGCTGGAACCATGCCTCATAACATCGAAATGACGTCATTTTGACATCACTAAAATGGCAGCCACGTGCACTAGCAATTTGCGGGACTTATAAATTGAATTTAAAAAGTCTTTATTTGATAAAACAAATC